>NC_067495.1:131201018-132401018 GCF_947179515.1 Apodemus sylvaticus
GATTCTTCACGTAGCCGGGGCATTCAGCCAAGGTGAATCTCTGGCAGCTGCAAGATGTTTTCTTCTTCTGGGAGGGCACAGTGACCATTGATCACCCGATCTCTCCAAGGTCTGTTGGTGAGGACAAGTCAAAACCTAAGCCTATCTTTAAAATGAACTCTAAACATAAAGTAAGATCAGTTTGCTCCTGGCATCTCCTCCCTTTTTATTTAATTTTTGTAAGGCCAGCAAGAAAGTGGACATCTGTAGGTCTGATGCACGAGTGGGCATTACCCAAAAAAGGGGGCGAACATTGACTGATTCCTCTCGTGGGGAACAGAGGATTGTTCTTCCCACATCTTAGGTGGGTCTTGGTGTCTTTTGGAAAGGAGGGACAGAGCCTATCTTGGTGGGAGACGCCCCACATAATATAGAGTGATCTGGGGACCAACATCAACCCCTATGCAGATCGGGTGGGCTTCACGGGGAACTAAGAAGTGGACAATTGGGTCCTCCCCCTGTGATGCCTTGCTCTACACCCCTTGCAGGTGCCCACACTGAGTTTACACCATGATGAACCAGTGTGCACAGTTCTGAGTTGCTATGCATCCCCCATGGGGGAGATGTCATCACATGGCTCAGCTAGGCCTCTGTCAGCCAAATCGAGTTGACAATAATGTACGTGTATGGTTTTGAATGCCACGGAGTCAACCTGCTGTCTAATAAATCTTATACATAAGTAAAGGCCCAACAAGGGGCATCAGGAGGGAAAACATACCACCAATCAGTGGCAGCTCTAGAAAATGTCTGTCTCTGTAGATCCTCACTCAGCTTATGGAGTTTATGCACCTGTAATTCTATCAGGCCAGATTCATTAACATAATAGCAACATTCTTCCTTAAGAAAAGGACAAGTTCCACCTTTCTCAGCTGTGAGAAAGTCTAAGGCATAGCAATTCTGAAAGGCAACTTGGGCAAGTGGAGTTATTTGCCTTTGCTGGAAAGCCAGAGATTCAGCAGAAGCCTCTATAGCTAATTGAAATTGTTCAGCTAACTTATTGGTGACTACAATAGAATGTCCCAATGATCCACCTGCCAATCCAGTGACCACCACAGAGGTAGTCAGGGAAAGGCCGATTACAAAGGGCAAAAATAATGCATGTTTCTCTCTTCTGAAATGTTCAGAAGACACCAAAAAATCTGTTGGGGGATGGTGAGTCTGCAGATGTCTGTAGTGCCAGCATAGCAGAAGGTGTCTAAAGGTGTCAAGGACCGAGGCTGTTTTCAATGATCAGCATCTCTCATTAACCACTCTGGCAGCTAGCATGCTCCTTTTGCATCCTGTAGAAAAAACACAAACATGCCCTCTTCCCCACACTCAGAGAGTTTCTTGGCACTGAAATTTTAAAATTTTTGTGGTGTACAGAGATATGATTCTTCCCTCCTTTATTTATAAAAATATTGTTTTAAAGTTCTATGGGCCTGTTCCACAATATCTTGTCCTTGGGGATCATAAGAGATCTTAATAATATGACTAATGTTAAATTGTTAACATCTTAAATGACTGACTGTAATAGTCAGTTATATTTGTCTTAATCTGATTTGAAATATCTAGTATAGAAAAACAACATAGTTTTATTATTAGTTGCTTCCCCTATTATAGCAGTTGTAAATAGAAAGCTTGAATAGCTGTCAATAGTCATACATATATTTTTAAAATTTTTTTAAATTGGAAATATGAGTTACATTTATTTGTCTTGATTAGGTACAAATCTTCAAGGATTAACACTATTATGTGGTACATGAAAAATTGAGGACATTGAGGACAAGTCTTTATAATTTGACTTGTACATTTTTTAGAAATATCAAATTATTGTCTTAAGCTATTATTATTTTGATGATGTGAAGACTGAGATCGTTTGATTAATTGTTCTTGTGTAAGGTCTATAATCGGCCTGATAGGTAAATCTGCTGTGGCACTGTCCTCATTAACGAGTCTGGACAATCTAGTATGAGCTTTTAAGTGTCCTAAAAGCAAGAAACAGTACATGCTTCTTAAATTAAGCTGTATTTGTATAAAATCTGAAAATTAGCAATATCTATAAAAAATATAATTTTAAGCAATTGTAAGCCATGAGCAATCTATTTTAATTATCACTCTAAAATTAAAAGCTTGATTATTTAACGTTTTAAAAAACAGTGGCTATAGCACGTAATTTAATTATTTGTGAAGCAGGAGGAAAATTTAAGAGAATAGACATGTGATCTAATTATATATATTTCTCTATCATTAGAGGAGCTGTTTATAAATATAGTAAATGTATTTTTTATTGGCTGCATGGATATATTTACAAAAGTATGTATAGAGGCAAATTCTAAAAACTTGTCTTTAGAATAATGATTATCAAATTTGCTTAAAAAGTTTGCTATGCAATAGGCCAAATAATAGTATTCTTCAATAACCAATGTAATTGCTGTTTGGACTAAGGAATAAATATAGTTCTTTTATAAAATATTTTTATGATTCTATCTTATAATTTTGTATTAACATAGCAACACGTTTATAATAGGGTGTTCAAACTTTACTTGGAGGTGAAGAAATAAGAATTTATATTAATGGTCTCTTTTGCCAAAGGACTGCTCTGAAACAGCCAACAACTGACTTTTTTGCAATGTTATTTATCCCTCATCAGTTAATTGTCCAGGGGATTAGGATTTGCATTCCCCTTGAGACTACCAAACAGAGGTTTAAGTTCTCCTGTGACAAGCTTGAGGTGAGGTCTTAACAAATTAACATTTTCTCAAAGCTTTAGAAAATCATTTAAATCAAATAAACTATCTTTTATTATTTGAATTTTCTGTTCCACAGTTTGTTTAGGATATAACTAATCTACTTGTCTGACTTTTTTTAATTACAAATATGGATGAGTTAAAATCCTGAACTTGTGATTGAATTGTAAACTGCAACTAATGGGACATTGGCAATTTAAATATTTTAACTTTCTTTTTGTAATATTAGGACATGCCCATAATATTGAAGAATAAATCTCAGGTTTAAATAATCTATTTTCTTTAAAATTAATATCAAGAGTATTACTTTTACATGCAAAGTTTGACTGCCAGTTCTTACTATGAATGCATGACAGTGTAGCTTTTAATGCATCAGTAAAGAAGCATTGTCTTAAATTCTATCTTTTATAAGTCTAGTTTCTAGGATAAGAATTACATAAATATTATCTCAATTTAGAAGTGTCTTTAGAGATCTGTTTTTCTGGGTTGGCTCATGTCACCTGTTCTTTAGAATGACTCCAACCCTGAGTTACCAATTTTAAACTAACTTTCTGTAACCAATATTATAAATTTTTAATCATACCCAATAAGTTATAAGTTAATACTCTATAACTGAGACATGCAGAACATATTTATATCTTAAAAACCAGTCAGGAACAAAAGTGAAATTGCTATAAATATATACTTATTTAAACCAGGCAAAAGTTTCTTACATTTTTTAACTGTAGTTTCAAGAGAAAAGCACCTTGTCACTTGTTGAACCCAATAAACACAATCACAGTTTTTTTTTTTTTTTTTTTTTTTTTTTTTTTTTTTTTTTTTTTAGGAGTAAACAGCCATCAGCTCTCTTACTAAAGATGTTGAAAAGCTGTTGGCCCCTTTAAGAGAAGCTTGTGTAGATAGCCAAACCCTAGCAGGACTTCTCCAGCTGCACTTGACTCCCAGCCACAGTGCAGGGTAACTTATCAGTGTCTGCTGTGTAAATTGAGACTGCCTTTTAAACGAGTTAAACTAAATCAAACCGTGGACAGCCAGCAGATAAAGTTTTAACCTTTTTTTTTTTAACATGAAACACACAACAATCAATTATTCAAACAACAAAAACAAACACAAATTGACAGACATATGGACAGACATATGGTGCACCAAGGACAGACAATAGACAGAGAGGGAAGAGAACTTGATGTCCCAAAGAGATCCAGATATCCTAACAAGAACTAAGGATATCTCCAGTAGGATCCAGGGAGGAAGCAGGATGTCTCCCCCTTTCCCCTAGTCCCCAAGAGACACCTGAAATAGCTTATAACCATTTTCCTTCTTGTGATATAACTTCCCAGACACAGAACAACTGCTTTTCTGAAATCTACTCTCTCTGTCTCTGTCTCTCTCTGTCTCTGTCTCTCTGTCTCTGTCTCTGTCTCTGTCTCTTTCTCTCTCTCTCTCTCTCTCTCTCTCTCTCTCTCTCTCTCTCTTGTTCAAGATCTAACTCTTTATCTCCTTCTTCTTCTGGGAATTCTGCCAGAGAAGGGAGAGGAGACACAGTGGCAGCCACTGATAGTTGCTCCCCAGCGCCCTGTTTTTCTAACCTCTCCAATTTCTTCTCAACATGTATAAGTTTTTCATTTGTATATTTACCATTTCTATCTCTGAGAGCCATGCAAAGTATAAATATACTTGAGCTAAGACATTTTCTAGCATCTGTCTTTTTTATTTTTGTTGTTTTTTGTTTTTTAGTCTTTTTTGTTTTATATAAAAATAAAACATCTTACTTTTAACCCTTATTCCTCGAGTCTTGTGGGTCTCCTTGAGACCATAAAGAAAAGCCTCCTGCTTTACTTAATACCTGTGCCATAATGCATCGTCTGACTTACCCTGGATCTCCCACAGACGGGTTTCTGTGGTGATCAATTACCCTGGATCTCCCACACACGAGTGTTTCCATCGTGATCAATTACCCTGAATCTCCCACAGACAAGTGCTTCTGTGGTGATCAACCATGACCTGATGAGTCTGTGGTTCCAAATGATGAGCGGCCGCTCCTTTTTTTTTTTTTTTTTTTTTTTTGCAGTCTTTTTTTTTTATTCGATATAATTTTTTATTTACATTTCAAATGATTCCCCCTTTTCTAGCCGCCCACCCCCCGAAAGTCCCATAAGCCCCTTTCTCTTCCCCTGTCCTCCCACCCACCCCTTTCCACTTCCCGGTTCTGGGTTTGCCGAATACTGCTTCACTGAGTCTTTCCAGAACAAGGGGCCACTCCTCCTTTCTTCTTGTACCTCATTTGATATGTGGATTATGTTTTGGGTATTCCAGTTTTCTAGGTTAATAACCACTTATTAGTGAGTGCATACCATGATTCACCTTTTGAGTCTGGGTTACCTCACTTAATATGATGTTCTCTAGCTCCATCCATTTGTCTAAGAATTTCATGAATTCATTGTTTCTAATGGCTGAATAGTACTCCATTGTGTAGATATACCACATTTTTTGCATCCACTCTTCTGTTGAGGGATACCTGGGTTCTTTCCAGCATCTGGCAATTATAAATAGGGAGCGGCCGCTCCTTTAAGATGAAGTTCTCTGTGATCCTTACTCAGGAAGGGGCCCCACATCAGACTCCAGTTGCCCCAGCCTGCTGGGGTTTCGACAGGGGACCTTAGAAGAGAAGGGCAGAGAAATAGAGACAGGAGACGTGAAGAAGAAGGCCAAGACCAACTTTTTCAAGGCCCCCCAAAGCTGTATTTTCTCAGGCAACTTATAACAGGCAGGGGAAGAAGTAAGGCAAGTGGGATTCTTCACGTAACCCAGACATTCAGCCAAGGTGAATCTCTGTCAGCTGTAAGATTTTTTTCTTCTTCTGGGAGGGCACAGTGACCATTGACCACTCAATTTCTCCAAGATCTGTAGCTGAGGAGAAGTCAAAACCTAAGTCTATCTTTAAAATGAACTCTAAACATAAAATAAGGTCAGTTTGGCTCCTGGCACTTAGCATCCTACCATGTCTGCTTACTTCCATTGTCAGCACTAACAGTTGCTTTTCTTTTCAGTTAATTAAAAAAAATCCTGGGTACAGGGGAGAACGTTGTTCTGATTTCATTAGAGTTCTTGCTCTGAGCTATAAAAGTTACTGGATAAGCAAGGTTCAACAATCCTAGGACCATTCTTACTTTAAACATCAGCCTAATAGGAAACAAAGTTCAAATGTGTGCCTCTGCCAAATTGCAAATCACCACAGTCCATGAACATCCTGAGTTTCTCCTAAATATTGAGATCACAACCATTAAGGCCATATGGACCAAAGGTTTACAAAGGACTGGACTGGTGCAAGGGATGGCAATATAGGCTTGTCAACCTAGCACTCAGAAGATAGGGGTTGTAAAATCAAAAGTTCATGCTTGATCATTGTGGTGGTTTGAATATGCTTGGCCCAGGGAATGGCACTAAGAAGGTGTGGCCTTGTTGAAGTAGGCGTGTCACTGTGGGTGTGGGCTTTAAGACCTTTATCCTAGCTGCCTGGAAGTTAGACTACATTGTGCAGCTAGACCAGAAGCTTGCAAAGCGCCATTTAACAGCATTAGTGTTTATGACTTGCACATAAATTCATATGAATGTCAGGCTGGGGAAATATAGTGCCTTACCCCATGTTTCACCCCCAGCAATAAAAAATGGAGCATGGTGGTATATATCTGTAATCCGAAGACTCAGGAAGTAAAAGCAGGAGGACCAGAAGCTCGAGGTCATCCTTAATGCAGCAAGTCCAATGCCAGCCTGAGATATATGATAATTTTTCTAATATATATGTATATTTTTATGTATATATTAAATATGTCTAATATATGTTAGATATATAAATAGATAGGTTATATAGATCACATATATGTGTAATATATGCATATATCTATATACATATGCATATATGTAATAAATACATATGTGTGTATATATGTAATATATCACATATATTATAAATAAGATATTATATTATTTATATATAATATTCATATATGCCTAGCATGATGAATAACACTTTAACCTCAGTGCTTAGGAGGCAGAGGCAGATGGATCTCTGTGAGTTCTAAGGTATTCCGCCTGGTCTATATACTACTTTGCGAGTTCTTGGCCCATCATATTTGCATATTGAGATCCTGTCTCTTAAAAAGTATGTATATGTACACACACACACACATTCAACTCCTTTCTACAAACACAGCATACAGATCCTAGAGAGAGGAAATGGTATATATAGCCTTTGCTCATAGCAAGCCAGTCCAAAATGACTTTCTTAGTCTCTAGTGGGTATGTGGCACAAGTCAGAGAGATGAAAATGCTGTCACACTTAACACTATGTACACCCCATTTAATAAATAGGATACATATTCAGTAAGGCTGTGTTTTGTTATAATTTTACCTGGACTGCCACTCAGTGGCCATTTGGAGAAATACCCAGAAATGCCAGCTGCTTTGATCAACTTTCTTCTGTTTTTAGAAATGGCCAGGTGTAAAGCCTTTCCCACTCTTCTTGGCTGTAAGCATGCTGAAGTCCAAGTAAGCTATGCTACTGAATTTTAAGTAGCAACATTCTTTAAGACCAGACCTTTGCAACCATCCTCCTCACTGTTCTATTTATTTAAACTCTTCACAGTAATATCTCCGAAAGGTTTGCAAAGAGTTTGGAGGATTCGTCTGTATTTTCTCTTTCAAGGTCCCCTTTAAAAGGGGATAGTGGCCTAGGTATTGCTCCAAGTTTAACACCAGCTGGTTTTGAAAGCATAAGTTTGCGGTCAACCTGAGCTGTAGTGTGAAGCATTCTCTCTAAAACAAAGCGAACAAGGTAAAGGGATCACAAGGCTCCACTTCTTCCTGAGGGTCTATGGGAAGTCAAGGTACACATACACAATTTTAAAATAAAATAAATATTGTAAAACAAAGACAAGATTCTCTAAATATATGCTCTGTTCTCCCACCTGTGTACTCCTTAATCTCTTTATTGAACAGCTTTATGCAATATGTTTGGCATCCTCTTATCAGCCTCTCTCTACTTACACTGGACTGTTCCTTACCCTTGAGGGAAAGCAACCCTTCAAATAAGATATAAGAAGTCTTTTTTTATATATACTATTTTTATTGATTATTTGGAAATTTCGCATCATGAACCTGGTCACACTCTCTTCTCAGTCCTCGCGGGTTCACTGTCATCCCTGTCATCCAAAAGCTACACACACACACACACACACACACACACACACACACACACACACACAAACCCAGAACAAGGAGGAGGAGGAGAGAAGAGGAAGGGCAAGAGGAGGAAGAAGAGAAAGCCATCAGTTGTGGAGAGCTACACTTCAGCATCATTATCACAATTTTTAAAAATTCTTAACCAGGCGGTGGTGGCACACTCCTGTAATCCCAGCACTCTGGGAGGCAGAGGCAGGTGGATTTCTGAGTTTGAGGCCAGCCTGGTCTACAGAGTGAGTTCCAGGACAGCCAGGGCTACACAGAGAAACACTGTCTCAAAAAAAAAAAAATCCAAAAAAAAATTCTTTTTGATGGCTTTCTGTCTAGGCTGTTACCTTTTTGAAGGTGGGGACGGTGTCTGAGTAGGTGTTGTCACAGAAGCCTTCTATGCCTTCTATGTTCCTCTTTCTCAACTATGAGTCTAGTTATTAATATCACATCAAAAGTACCTTCCTTACCCTTCAGTCAGCAAAAGCACAGAATTACACATGGTTTCTAGAGACAGAACAGACCACTGATATCCACATGATCTTCCATGTCTGCACATGCCGTGGACCTCAGCTCCGTGTCTGGTGGCAATATAGACCATGGGCATCAACATCTGCTATAGGGGAACACTGAGTGACAGAAGAAAAATATTCTAAAATGATAACTTTAATAAAAATCTCTTAAGTAGTTTTTAAAACTCAGAAGTTTTTAAAGTATGTTTTTTAATCTCACTTCATTGTAATAAAAAAGCTTTTAAAGCCACATTTTATTGCTGACACTGGAACATAGCAATGCTTATTTTATTTTAGGAGTTTCCCAAATTTTGAGAGTGAAATTTACAACCATAATTTTATGACTTCCAGTGATTTCATGTCTCAGAATCAAAGTAAGATACTTCAGTAAATTTTACAATGTTCTCCCATTGTTTGATCGTCTGTTCCCCTTTGGATCTTATTTCCTGCCACCATCCCTCACAGATCTAGCTATATTGGCTGATAATAACTGGACCACCTTCCCCTCCTAGTTTCCTCCTTTCTTCTTGGCTTCCACGAAACACTCCCATCAGTGCTTTACCTTACTACCTCATTTGAGTTTGAGCATCACAACCCCTACATTGCTTCCCATCATCTGATCTAGAGAACTTACTACACAGTCTGATGCTACACATTTTGCTCATTGGTTTCTTGCTTACTGTCTTACCTATAGAAAGTAAACTACAGGGATCAGGGAGTCTTGTCTGGTTTTATAGAGCTATATTCTCAGTGTCTTGAATAGTGTGCACAGCAGAAAGTACATTTAACAAACAATAATTAAATGGAGACACAAACAAAGTGAGAAAAGAAACAGAAACCTAATTTATGTGTATAAGGAACATTTTCTTCGCTTTTTGCCTCAAAATGAGAACTTGTCTGATCTCAATAATCTGATGAATCTTTACAAGTTATTTTGTTAAATCTGCTCCATCTTTAACACCAAGCCTGTGACCGTCTCCCTGTCTCTTACACCCTTTGATTAAATTTATCAATTGATCTGTGAGCCCCCAATACGTATATGTTCAGCTTTCAGTGTTCATCATGCTACAGTATTATAATAAAAATAATCAGCAAATTCATTATGATTATTGTGACTGGTAATATTAATTTATAATATTAATTTATGTAGTCAGGGATTATAGACTACACCTATAATCCCTGAATTTGGGGAGCTGAGTCAGGGACATTGGGATTTGGAGGCCAGCCTTGGCTATATAACAAGACCTTGTCAAATAAATAAATAAATAAATAAATAAATAAATAAATAAATATTGTCCTAATCTGAACATGGCGGCTCACACCCATAATTCCAGCACTTGGGAAGCAGAGGTAAGTGGGTCATGGGGAGGCCAGCTGGAGGGACATAGCGAGTTGTAGGTCAGTCTGAGCTACAGAAAACCTTCTGGGAGGCTGACTGTCCACACTCCTATTACACATATTGGTAGCACTAAGTAGATTCCATGGATTTAACAAAAAAGGAGAGAACACATGAGACTGGGAAGGGATAGTGTGGAGAGAGAGGATCTGAGGGGAGGCAATAAAGGGTAGACTTAATCCATACACATTATATACATGTATGAAATTCTCAAACAAAAAATTAAAAGTCAGAAAAGAAAAAGAGGAAAGAAAGCTGTCTCATTTACCCTTTTACCCACTAAGCTCAGTGCTGTTCCAACCACAATACTATGCTTAGTACATATTTGGTAGATGAATGAATCATTACATAAATATGTGAATCAATAAAAGAGGAAAACCCTTGTTAGTATAGCGGTTCTCTATGTGCTAAACATCCTTTTCACTATTACAATGAACTACTATGCTGGCTGCAGTCTTTTCGGGCTCCCAACGGCCTGTTTCCTGGACCACCCACCGTACTAGTTGCATTTTATTGCACTCTGTTATCAGTATGAAATACACAGAAATGGATTTCCCAGTAATAAGGATGATTTGTAAGCAGTAACTAGTAAGTTTCTCTACTTTGAATATACTTTATAATTTTTACCATGTTTATTTCTTGTAGGAGTCAGTTCTTTCTTTCCACCATGTGAGTCTCTAATACTTAACTCAGAAACCATCTTATCAACCCTCGAATATGCTTTATAAAGAGATAGTCTATGGACTTTATATTCCTGAAGGCAAGTTTTCTTTTTTATTCCTGCCAACATAATATTTTTACTAATTATTTGGAAATTTTCATACTGTGCACTCTATTACACTCACTTCCCATTCCTTCTGGGTCCATACTCCCACTTCTGTGTCCCGCCAAGTCCAATTTGTGGTGCTCATATACTCACTAGAGCCAGTGGCCAACCTTTTAAAGAAAATTAAGTCCTTCCCTATCACCCCACCCACCCCTGGCCAGAAGCCATCAACTGGGAAGAGCTACAATTCAGCATCCCTAACCATAATTTTTAAGGACAATCTTCAAAAGCTTCCTGTCTGGACATTTTCTTTTCTTTTCTTTTCTTTTCTTTTCTTTTCTTTTCTTTTCTTTTCTTTTCTTTTCTTTTCTTTTCTTTTTGTTTGTGTGAGAGGAGACTGGGTTGTCACAGAAGCCTTCAATGTCTCTCATTTTCAGTTATGAGTGTGCAATAATCAATATCATTGCAAAAGAAGCTTCTGTGCTATAGCAGCCTGCAGCAGCATGGATCACAGACACCAAGATGGTCTCCAGCGGCAGCCTGGATCATGAACATCAACGTGGTTTCTGGTGGTACAGATCATGTACATCAGCATAGCCTCCAGCAGGGCAGCACAGATTATGAACAGCAACATGGTCTTTGGCAGCAGCACAGACCACAACAGTCTTTCAAGAAGACTGAATCCAGAAAATGAACCATTCTTCATCACAGATATTTTGTTGTTACTCTAAGTCAGAGTGATGGTGTGGTGTGTTGGGGACAGTACCTGCATGAGCTCTAGGATGCTTTGTAGCACCTTTACTGGTACCTGGGCATGACCATAGTGTTTGAGTCCTATGGCCAGCTGAGGCCCTCTAACTCTCCTCCAGGCAAGTGAGCAACGTGGGCAGTATCAGCAGCAGTAACTCCATGTTCTTAGCCAGTCCTGGCCTAGGCAGGCCCTATGGTGGCCCATGCTTCTGGTAGTCCAAGGACTGACCCTACTCAGCAATGAATGGCATGCTCCCTTGTGTCCACAGTGTCACCAGTTCTGCTTCTCTCTGTTTAGTACACCACTCCATTCTGCCATCTTTCCCATCTCTCTCTCTCTCTCTCTCTCTCTCTCTCTCTCTCTCTCTCTCTCTCTCTCGTTCACCTAAAGTGCTGCTGCAATCTGCTGTATGTCACACAGCATATTACTTCTCCCCAACAACTTTACATGCAAATACTTATTGCCATGAGTCATTGATCTGGTTCAAGGTTTCTGAAGCATCATCATAAATACTGGAGTCTCTCTGAGACTCATCTTTGATATCCCATTGTTGCCCAGAGTCTGCTGTATGTCACACAGCATATTACTTCTCCCCAACAACTTTACATGCAAATACTTATTGCCATGAGTCATTGATCTGGTTCAAGGTTTCTGAAGCATCATCATAAATACTGGAGTCTCTCTGAGACTCATCTTTGATATCCCATTGTTGCCCAGAGTCAGGGTGAGGTGTGCAGCTGAGAGGTGTGTCTGGGTCAGGACCCTCGAGAGCTCCAGGCTGCTTCAAACTGCTCTGCCCTCAGTGCCAGCGCCCCAGGCACAGCCACAGTCATGACACAGTTCCACTTTTCTCTGCTCTCTGTTCAGTCATGTTTTGTTTCCAGTTCCACGAAAACACTTTTAGAAAACATCTTCCCATAACACTTGCCTTTTCTAGTTGTTCCAGAGTTACTGCACATTCTGTTCATCTCCCACCACCAAGTTTCGCCTTGAGGCCTCCATGGGTACTTTCCCTCTCCTTGGAATGAGCCATAGGCTTCAAGAGTTCTGGTGGCTACTGCCATCTTGAATCTGTCAAGTTTTCTTATTCAAGAAATACAGGCAAGTAGTCTGCTCATATGTTGTATTCCTAACTCTAACCAAGTAACTTGTCATTGTGAGCCAACTGTTGTGAGAACAGCAACAGCGATCTTAGAACAGGACACCTAGCCCTCCATATTAGGTCTCCTTGCTCCCTGAGAATATCAGGTTAAGAAACAAGTGGCCTGGGGTGACTGCAGGACCAGATATCCTTTGAAGCCTGTTATAGTTTAGATGAATGTCCTTCCCCGAAGGTTCCATATGTAATGGCTTGATCCCCAAGATGGCTGTAGTGGGATCTACAGTGTAGTGGCATTGCTACTATGCCCAAACCAGTCATAGATACAAAATGTAATCTCTCAAAGCTGAGTTCAACTGACATAGGTTGGTAACTGAAAAGGCTTTCAATGGCCTTAAATGACCACATCCAGCAGAACGGTCTCTTTCAGAGACCATGTATCTACTCCTTACTGAGAGGAAATTGAAGCAGCACCACCTTCAACAAGCATGTGATACAAAACAGATTAAATCTGAAAGTGAAAGAACACTAATACCAATAGCAAACTGTCCCCAATGAGTTTTAGAGAAAGAAGAAGCAACGCTAATTAATAGAGTTCCATGGGCTCTCGCAGTCTGGTAACGTAGCCATCTTTCCATGCTTAAGCTCACTGAAGCTTTGTCAAACAACAACAGCAAGAAAATAAGAAAGATGCAAACTTGGGGTTATTGAGCTGGCTCAGCAGTTACAGGTGGCTGCCAACAAGCCTGCCAAACTAAGGAGTTTGATCTCCAGGAGTGACACTGTAGAGGAAGAGAACCTATTCCTGCAAGTTCTAACATGTGCATGCCCACTGTGGCATGCATGTTTGTGTATCACACACACACACACACACATACACACACACACACACACACACACACACACACATATAACTTTTTAAATGATGTGAACTCCTGAAAGAACACAAAGCTGGCTCAGTACCAGTGCCTTGTGGTAAACATGTGATAAAGCCAATAAAAAGTTCTGTCTCACAGATGAATGAGAATTAGGTTCACTTAGAACTGAACTAAAACAAGTAAGGGTTGTTTCAAACCATGTCTTCTAGTCTTGGCTGAGTGCAAAAAAAAAAAAAAATAGCATCAAGAAGCCTGTTCCAAGAGGGAATAGATGGCCCTGTAACAATATCTACTAATTAAATTCAACTTGGTGAGCTTTAGCTCCCATGTGAGTTAATTCGTATTGTCTCTGTATTGATTTGTGGCCAGAGTTAAGCATAGCTCTCTTAACAGCAAGCACATTTTGAAGTGCCACCCACAAGTAGGAAAACATGCAAATGTGATGTCTTCTAAAGTGTTGTGGTCCCGCAGTGGAATGGTCTATGGCTATTAGAGATGACAAGAATGTAGTCTGTGTTGATCTATGTAAATGTACATGTACAATTATGCTAAGAGAAGCCTTGTGTACATATCGATTGAAGCCCTGCAGGAACCTAGCCTGTACATCAGCTGAGATCATAAATGAACCTGAAGTGACACAAATAAAAAGGAATGGTCATTAGGTTGGGAGTTATTCTCTTTCTTCCAGAAAGTTTGGTTAAGCTCACAATGAAAACAAATGAAAAGGAAAACAACAAACAAACAAATGAAAAGAAACATTGCTGTGTGCCCAGACCAGTGTAACAGAGAAGCACATATTAAAATCTGAGTCCATCAACTCCAGAAAGGGAGCAAACAATAGCAGGATGACAGTGACAGGAACAGACCTGCCTTGGAAGACAATATTGAGGTGATGACTGGTCCAGGTGATGTTTTCATGAGACTGTAGATTGACTGGTGGCTTTGAGGCAGTATACATTCTGTCTGTAGCACCCTGTTCAAAGGAGTGTACTACCCTTTCATAAATAAGCCTGTAAATAAGAGATCAGTGTTGCAAAGGTATCTGAAGTAGAATTACAATTGTTTCAGAAGTATTTAGTCCTTATCTTAGAGCCTTGTCTTTGTCTCTGGAGTAGGGATTGGCGGTCCTTCTGGGGTGCTGAAGCAACTGTGAGATCTAGAAGATCAGAGACTCAGAGACACTGCAACAAAGCAGAACCCTTTACCTGGACTTCCCCATGTGCAGGCTGTAGGGAGAGCAGGCAAGTCTTGATTCTACATAGCTCGGGAAGGCTAGCTGGCTGTGTATGTACAAAGGGATGCAGCACTTGGTTGCGGGTTTTTTTTTTTTTTTTTTTTTTTTGCTACTGTTTTATCTACCTCTGGGTCATCTTCTTCTTCTGAATCTTTAGCAGAAGAAAAAGATGGAGGCAATCGTACTTCCCATGGCTGGATTGTAGCTTCGTCACTCAGACTCTCAGGCAGTGGGAGCACTCTAGGGAACCCTAGACAATTCACTTCTATCAGGCTAGCAATAAATAATGTCTATGTGGTTTTCCCAGGGCAGGACTTGCCAGATCCTTCAAGCATTTTATCTAAAGGTTGGACTTGGCTAATTAAATGGAGAAGTTATACTGCTATGGGAGGAAGTCCATGTCAGATCTGCATACTCTTTCCCTTGTCTGTGGCTTAGATTGTCTCCTGGCATTAAACTCTCCTCCCTCCTCAACTTCCTAACACTCAGGAATGCTATGCTCTGCAGGAATGAAAATCTGATCAAGCACACATACCACTCATCAATGACTGTCAGGAGCAACATGTCATAGGTATTATATTGACAGTCCATTAGGAGCTGTGAAGTCATCTGGAAGAACTATTGTCTTCTTAGAAGGATGTCTCTGACCTCTGTAGACTTACAGGAATAGGGCTACAGTCTCCTAAACACCATCTTCAGGAATGGTGCCAGCAGTAAAGTAGGAGAGGGCACAATGGGATCACTGACATGGTGTGAAGACCAATGTAATATCTGCCAAGCTGCAGCTGTTTTCCTTATGAAACAGTATTCCTAGAAACAAAATGCCTCTCCACTGAAAGACCGCTGTGACACAGAAATACAATCAAGGAAGTTCAAGAGCATCACCGCACTATGCCCCAGCTGAGATCCTGATGCTGCAGCACTGTCATTCTTCTGGTCAGATGTGGACAGGGAACAAAGAGGTGGGAACTTCAGCCAAGGGCTTGTAAATTCATGTAAATTCAGTAAGTGACTGACCAGGGCTAGTCCGAAGACACAAAGAGAAATGTAATGACTCTGCATAGACACTTGCATGCTTGTGCTCAGCTCATTGAAGCCTCTGAACAGAGTGACAAAGTAAAGGACATTCCAAGGTGACAATGGCTGGAAAAACTGCCCAAAACAATCACCTGCCTGGTACCACTGAGCCAGCCTCTTTGGAAACCTGATACTGACTTTAACCCTGGCATGACTGTTGACTTTGGAGTGAGAACCTCGGAGTCTACTTTGCTGGCAGCTAGGAAAACTCAGAAACTCCAAAAAGACCTTGAACCCAGCAATCTAGAAGGAGACCACCAGGCAGATGTCACCATGAAGGCATCTAATCCCAAGTCTGGGCACTCCAAACCCCTGCCTGTCTCTCTTATACCTAGTTACGGGCTGTAGGCATCTTTTGTCATCAATCAGGGAAAACTTGGGGGCCAGGATACATAGCTTAATGTGGGTCTACATGCAGATTCTCACATCCCTGGGAGCAACCGGGCCTTGGGAGCCACTATTTAGCATTACAATACATAGCAAAAGGCCACACCTGAATACCATCCCTTCGAATCATTGTTTTTACACTATATACCATCATCGCCAGGTTTAAGTGGGTGTTGGGGATCCAAACTTTATCTTTATCTTGATGTATATGCTTGCACGGCAAGCACTTTACTGACTGATCTTCCAAGCTATGAGGAAGGGTTATTATTATTATTATGAATTTAAGTGAGCATTTACTACGTGCCAACCTGGCAAAAAAACAAGGTAATACATTCCAAAATAGTAGGAGGGGCTTCATGAAGTAAGTGCTTTAAAAAATATGTACAAGGTCAAATTAACCAACTATAGCTAACCTTTGGCTGAGGGATCAAGAAAACAGGGACTGGGATTGACTATGCCTAAAAGAAGCAATAAATAGCTGAGGGGACAAGAATGCCACCGATCCTCAGTCATGAAAGCAAGAAGCTAGATGAACAAATATCCTGATCAGCTTTTGCCTTGATTTCAGGTCTCTTATTATTGCTTCCATGTGGCCAGGCCAAGTAAAGCTCATAGTAGGCAATAGATGCAGTTAATTAAGCACCCCAGAGCTCCCAGGGACTAAACCACCAATCAAAGAGTACACATGGAGGGACCCATGGCTCCAGCTGTACATGTAGCAGAGGATGGCCTTGTTGGACATCAAAGGGAGGAGAGGCCCTTCGTCCTGTGGAGGCTCAAGTCCCAGCATAGGCAAATACTAGAGTGGTGAAGCAGGTGGGTAGGTGGGGGAGCACCCTCATAAAGGCAGGGGGAAGGAGCTTAGGATAAGGGGTTTGTGGAGGGGAAACTAGTATACTGGCTGGTTTTGTGTATCGACTTGACAAAAGCTGGAGTTATCACAGAGAGAAGAGCCTCCCTTGAGTAAGTGCCTCCATGAGATCCAGCTGTGGGGCATTTTCTCAATTAGTGATCAAATGGGGAAGGGTCCACTGTGGGTGGTGCCATCCCTGGGCTGGTGCTCTTGGGTTCTATAAGAGAGCAGGCTGAGCAAGCCAGGGGAAGCAAGCCAGTAAGAAACATCCCTCCATGGCCTCTGCATCAGCTCCTGCTTCCTGACCTGCTTGAGTTCCATTCCTGACTTCCTTTAGTGATGAACTGCAACGTGGAGGTGTAAGCTCAATAAACCCTTTCCTCCCCAACTTGCTTCTTGGTCATGAAGTTTGTGCAGGAATAGAGACCCCGACTAAGACAACCGAGAAGGGGAATAACATTAGAAATGTAAATAAATAAAATAACTAATTTTTAAAAAGGTAACAGCCGGGCGGTGGTGGCACACGCCTATAATCCCAGCACTCTGGGAGGCAGAGGCAGGCGGATTTCTGAGTTCGAGGCCAGCCTGGTCTACAGAGTGAGTTCCAGGACAGCCAGGGCTACACAGAGAAACCCTGTCTCAAATAAACCAAATCCAAAAAAACAAAAAACAAACAAACAAAAAAAACAAAAAACAAACAAACAGAAAGGTAACACCTGAGCTAGGCATGGCAGTCCACACCTGTAATGGCAGCACATGGGAGGCAGAAGCAGAAGGTCAGAAGTTCAAGATCAGGCTTAGTTAAATAGTGAATCTGAGACAAGCGTTGGCTACATGAGGCCTTGGGAAAGAAACAAATAACATTACAGTGCTAGCTGAGGCTGTGATCCATGCAGGTCAGGTGGTAAACTGCTTGCCTATAAAGGCAGCAGTTTGATCTCCAGAACCAAACAAGCTTGGCATGGTGGTATACGCACTTGGAGATGCTATAGGCTATACAACCGATTCAAGACCAGACTCTTTATATGAGACCTTGTCTCAAAAAGAAAAAAAAAAAAAACTGTCCTCATATGGCCCCAGTCTACTCAGACATGCTCACAGGGCACTACCTTATTACTCTTAGTAGTAAATTATCAGTCTGTATCTTATGGGTGGTGCAGGACAGATGCTGTCATTTCCATGTCCACCCAGGTGCACAGTTGTCCCTATATCCTCCAACCAGAGCCCAAAGCTACACATATAAAATGGAATATCTCAGATCAAGGCCCAGTCGGAAAACCACTGTTTACACAATGTAGAGTAACTTAGGGCAGGGTATAGCCTGATTTCAATAAGAAACTTTTCTCAAAATAAAGCCAAAAATCTTGGGGGCACCTTATAGCTGCCCTGCCTTCTTCCGATGCTCTAAATGTCTTCTGTGGCCTGGTGTCATTCTGTCTCCCATTCCATGATTCCCATTACCATTCCATGAGTCTCTTGTCATATCTCTCTGGGCAGCCTCCCATCCTTAAAAGGCAGCAAGCAATTCTATTCTACTCTTGCATGTATCACCTCAGAATCTAGCCCTGTGCCAGATGGACAGTCATTTATCCACGCTAGCTGGTTTGCTGGGCAGATTTGTCAAGACAGACAGGCAGAACAGGGCAGTTATTTCACACAGTCAAAACTAAAGTAGTTGGAAAACATACTGAATAATTTAAAACTCAGTATATTAAAACTCACAATAATATTTGAGGTTTAAATATTTTATTTGTACCCTAAACAGAATTTATTATCATTTTGCTTTCCTGGATTTAATGGAAGCAAACACATCAATAATATTTTCAAAAGCTACTTCTAGAAAAAAAAAAGTTGGCTCTTGAAATATCCATAAAAACATGTATCTAGGCACACATTTTCCTCTTGCCTCAGGCTCTAATATGGCTTGGCAAGGTATTGTGAGATCCTATAATGAAAAGTTTGAGATTTTGTTTCTCATGATTGTTTAGCATTCACTTGGTATTTGAAAATACTGTGTTAAAATGTGAGGTTTTAGTAGCCTCCTTAAAAGAAGGCTCCAGAGGTAAATGCCGGTGCCTACAGCGAATGGTTCACTAGCCTAACCGGAGGACCTGAGGCTCAGTAGCTTTGAGCTGGTGGAGAGGAAATACAGTGATTTATTAAAGAGTTAATACCTAGTATAAATGACAGGGCAGCCTCTTCATACTGCCTTTCTGAAACAGTAATTCAAAGAGATAGCTGCTCCTATCATGTAGCCTAGGTTGGCCTTGAACTCTGTAGGTAGCTGAGACTGGTGTTGAACTGATCCTCCAGTCTCCACCTCCCGAGCATTGAACTTGATCTAGTTTTAAAAATTGTCTTCCATCTTTGTTGCAAATTATGTCTTTTGAAGAGTGTAAGTTAAAAAGCCACAAAGTCAGCTGGGCATGGCGGTGTCCCACACCTTTAAGCCCAGTGCTTGGGAGGTAGGAGCAGGGAGTTCTTTGAGTTTGAGGCCAGCCTAGACTACAGAGGAAGTTCCAGGACAGCCAGGGCTGTTACACAGAGAAGCCTTGTTCAGAATACCCCTGCTCCAAAAAGCCAGAGTTACGAGAGGTGTACCTACCACCAAGTTGCTGGTGCTTTATTAAAGAGCTCCCACCTATGCTTATGCAAACAGTAAATGGGACATCGCTGGGAAGAAGGGGTTTATCAGCAGTAATGGAGGATATGAGAGGGCAATGGGAGTGAATGTTCAAAATGCACCATATACATGTATGAAATGGTCACTATGTAAAAATATAATATTTTAAGAGATCCAATCAAGTAGTTTTAAAGGCACTGAGCTGTGTGTTTCATGCTTCTATCTCAAACTGACAGACTTGAGGTTTAGCCATGAATTTTGGAAGGTGGAAAACAGCAACAAATTGGCCATCTCCATCTGGAAGTTCTTTGATCATTTGAAGGCTGACAGGAAGATTCTGAGCTGTTCCCTCTTGAAGCTCAGACACAGGGGACTCCGCAGGCCATACTTCTTCCCATCTCCCTCCAGACCTCGGAGTGGAACATTTCAAAATAGTAGTCAGTGCCTGGATACATAACAGGCAGATCTATTGTTTTCTGCTGTGTATGTGTTTGAGCTTTGGAATCTCTGATGACTTAGAGTAAGGCAGGTTGGAGTGGCTAGAAGTGGGAGTTGTTAGGCCCCCCAACAGGCTTATTTTACCTGGCTAGACACTGTCTGGGCTTCTGTTTTTCATAAAACTCCTCAAAGTCTCTAAAACCAGGGCTAATAGTCTAGCTTGGAAAATGACAAACTTCTAGAAAGGACCAACTCCTAAATATTTCAGTATGGGGGCCATACAAGTTCTTTCACAATCAGTCACTTCTGCTGTGATACAGTATTAGTAATTTACTGCTGTGGGCAGACACCATGACCAAGGCAACTTTTAGAAGGACAACATTTAATTAGGGCTGACTTACAGGTTCAGAGGTTCAGTCCATAATCATCAAGGCAGGAGCATGGCAGCGTCCAGGCAGGTATGGTGCAGGAGGTGCTGGAGTTCTGCATCTTCATCTGAAAGCTGTTAGCAGAATACTCACTTCCAGAAAGCTAGGGTGGGTCTTAGAACCCACACACCTAGTCCAAGGCCATACCTCCTAACAGTACCACTCCCTGGGCTGAGCATATACCTACTATCACAGATGCTATCTCTGGCTATAGACATTAAAATTATATTTTTTACCTCTTAGGTACCACAGAATAGAGTTTTGGGATGTTCTTTCTTTCTTTCTTTCTTTCTTTCTTTCTTTCTTTCTTTCTTTCTTTCTTTCTTTCTTTCTTTCTTTCTTTCTTTCTTTCTTTCTTTCATTTTGAGACAGGGTTTCTCTGTATAGCCCTGGCTGTCCTGGAACTCACTCTGTAGACCAGGCTGGCCTTGAACTCAGAAACCCACCTGCCTCTGCCTCCCAAGTGCTGGGATTACAGGCATATGCCACCACTGCCTGGCCTTGGGATGTTTTTTCAACTGATTAAGAATATAATTATCAATCTAGACCTAGTGGTATATGTCTATTTCCTTAGCTACTTGGTAGATTAAAGCCGGAATTCCAGGCCAGCTTGGGTACCATAGAGAGTAAAAGAACAGCTTAATGTTACCCTATCTCACGATTTTCAAGTCAGAAAGGCCAGAGATATGACTCAGTGATAGAGCACTTCCCTAGTATGTACAAGGCCATGAATTCCTTTCTTGATGCCACATGCACACAAAAAGTGCTAAGCATTCTTAGTTTGCAAAACAATGGTACAAAATGATACAAACAGATGAACCACATTTGACTCCTAGGCCATAGTTTGATGATCCAATATGTGGAATGAAAATATGGGTATTGAAAGATGCTTATTCCCAGGAGAGTAGTGCTGCTACAATGAACTCTTTCTCTTGAGACATCTCATTGTCTAGAGAAGAAGTCCCAGTCCCTAGTCAAAGATCTTGAACTTCTCATTGCTGGGCTATGGTAGTTAACTGAAGGTCAAGCAGTAACCAGCAAAGCAATGTTAATGTTGAACCCCAATTTTAATTCCTAGCTCGAATTTAGGAGTTTGAGTGAGGTAACTTCCATCATCAAATAAATTAGAGTCATGTTCTAAGAAATAGAGTTGATGGGCCTCAATGCAATGTAAAAAACTGTACAATCACTAAATCTCTCTTAAGCTGCTGCAGCAACTAACACAGTGTGCAAAACGTTCTCAGAATAGACACCTCAGCACAGACATTGGATGGTTGAGTTATAGTCTCCACTGGTAAGTTACACAACAGGGACCCTAAGTTATATTAGTCATGCACTAAGTCCAACCCTCTCATCTGGTACAGAGGGCAAAAAGCTCTCTGACAGACCCAAGCATTGCAGACAGGTTTTACCCTTTCCCCTTTCCTCTCCCTTGCTAAATAGTCCTAAAGCTAGGCCCCAAGGTCTATTCCTTCATTTGGCTACTTACTTATTCCTGAGACTAAGTCCCAAGGTCAAGCAGGAAGAGAGAGAGAGAGAGAGAGAGAGAGAGAGAGAGAGAGAGAGAGAGAGAGACAGAGACAGAGACAGAGACACAGAGAGACAGAGAAAGACAGAGAGAGACAGAGACACAGAGAGGAAGACACTGGGCCTGATGTGGACTTCTGAAAACAAAATTCATTTTTTGGGTACATGGCCAACCTGTCTGGTCAGGACTTACCAACTCACCCTAGTAAAGACTCCCTTTTTCTCCTTCAGAACCACTTCTGCAGAAACACCTGCTGTTGTCTATTTTTGTCCAATCCAGAGGCAACTTCCCCCTCTCCCCTTCCTTTACTTGCCCTTCTCAGGTAATAAATCTCCTTTGCGATTAGAATTTGGTTTCGGGGAGTGGGGGGCTAGAAAAGAGGAAATCATTTGAAATGTAAATAAATTATATCGAGTTAAAAAAAAAGAATTTGGTGTCTAGATACATTCTAGATTCTGAGGGGCCCTCCCCTACAGATGGAATAAGAGAATAGTCTAAACACCAAAGTCTAATTTACTTAAGCCATTAAATAAATGCTTTCTTTTTAAAGAGTTGCCCTGGTTGTGGTGTTTCTTCATAGCAATAGAACAGTGACTAGGACAAATCCTCTTGGTCCATACACTTTCCCACTTACACTAGCTCCTGGGGCTGGGAATGGCCTTTGGCCTTTCTTATTTGAGACCTTAAGTTAAGTGTTTGTGGCTACTTCCTCAGGTAAGATGTGTGATGTTGTAAGAAACGTCATTTCTCTTTAATGTCTTGCTTACAGTTTCAAAGGGTTAGTCCATGATTATCATGGCAACATATGGGTAGGCATGGTGCTGGAGCAGTATTTGAGGGCTTCCATGCTAATCCACATGTAGTAGGCAAGCAGGCACACACACACACACACACACACAGAGAGAGAGAGAGAGAGAGAGAGAGAGAGACAGACAGACAGACAGAGACAGAGACAGAGACAAAGACAGAGAATGTGGACTTTTGAAAGCTCAAAGCCCACTCTCAGTGTTATAGATCCTTCAGCAAGGACACACCTCCTCTAAAAGGCCACACCACCTAATCCTTCTAAATAGTTCATCACATGGACACTAGGTACACAAATAGATGTGCCTATAGGGGCATTCTCATTTTAACTACCATAGGGTGGGTAATCTATTCTTCAGGTAGCTAGCAGGACTACCTTATTTACACAATAGATTGTGGCAAGGACAGTATCAGGAGTGGGACAGAATGGGCCAGTTAAAATATCTAAAGGGCACAGGTGATCTGTTTGCCTGTTGATCCAGGAGGATGATTAGGTGGTGGTGCATCTTTGAAAGTTGTAGAACTTTGTGGAGGTTGAGCTTCCCTGGAAGAAGGCGGTCACTCATGGAGGATGTTGACATTTTATAATCTGCTTATACTTCCTGTCAGTTCTTTGCTTCCTGAGCATAAGCACAGCACACTTCTGGGGACCTGTCTACCCCACCATAATACACCATATCTCCTAAAACTGCAGAACAACGACAAACAAACAAACAACAACAAAAACAACAAATCCTTCCTGTTTGAGGTTGCTTCTTGTAGTCACAAGGAAGAGGAAAATGTAGGGAGAAGAGGGTGGGGACAGGGTGCGGAGCAAGGCTGAGAATCCATCAGTAACTGCTTCACAATGTAGCTGGAGCAGATGCTTCTAACAACATACCATAGGTAGTTGATACTGGCCAGGGAAATAGCAAGCTGAGAAGATCTGTTATTTGTAGCTTACTTATTTAATGATTACCATCACTCTGTGAGAATTTTGCCACTACCTTTGTCTCAAGTGAGGAAAATTATATTTAGGTGATCAACTGAGTTTTCAGACAATACCCATCCACCCTGCCATCAGGGTCCAAGTCTGTGTGACTGTCAAACATAGGAATCAACTCCACTCCTCTGTCCAGCACCTCTCTGCCCCTTAGCTCACTGTCTAAGTCACATCTAAACAATACAGGTGACATGTTAATTAAGCCCACGTTCTCAAAACACAGAAGGCTTGTCACCTTAAAAATCATTAATTGACGAAACCTCTTTTGTCTGGCAGGATGAGCGTTTGTTTACTTCAGACCCGTATTACATGTTACACCAGGCTGCTTACAACTGGCCTTTTACTGAAAGACCTTTTACTTGAAAAAGAAGATCTGTTCCTTTCTCGTGAAACTCTTCTCTCCCATTCGGATTTTAAACCTAGTGATAAACAGCAACCAGAGGGACTGGAGAGATGGCTCTGCACTTAGGAGTACTTCCTGCTTCTAGAGGACCAAAGTTTGCTTCCCAACACCCATATCAGGCTGTTTACAATTGCCTGTAACTCCAGTTCCAGGGTATCTGGCCCCTTCTGACATTCATGGGCACCCACACACATGTGACATACACTCATAGATAAAGACCCAAACATATACACTCACACAAAGTAAATCTTTAAAATGATAGCAATAACCTGTAAAGCCTATTAGTGATTAAATTCACCTTATCCTTGCAACTCATATTTTATTGATGTTCAAAAGTTTGGATTTGTCTATACACTTTGTTGTTCTTTCTCAGCCTGCTTTGATAGTATCCCTTTTATAGCCAGATCTTATGTGGCAAATGTTCCAACAAAAAAATTAAGATGTGAGGTGGCTGAACTAAGGTCACATAATTGGAAGGAACAGGCAGGCCAGACTGACTAGACACTAAGTTTGTTGAGTACCAATAAGCCCTGGCTCCTTTATCTCCACCCCCCAACTCACTCTCTCTCTCTCTCTCTCTCTCTCTCTCTCTCTCTCTCTCTCTCTCTCTCTCTCTCTGACACACACACACACACACACACACACACACACACACACACACACACACATGCTCTGAGGAGTTGGGCTAAGAGGAATTCCATTCGGGTTTTTCCCAAATGAAAGACAAATGCTAAGATGGAAGCAAAAGTGTCCTCAGTATCCTGATGGTGGAGGGCTCTCTAGCTCTCAGCCTACAGCAAAGGGACTTAGGTTCACATTTCTAAGATATTATGGACAGAAAGAAAATTTTCAATTTCTTGTTACGGATTTGGAGAGAAATAGCTTTGGTCTGAGGGTTTCCCTTCCACCCTGATGTGTTTCTCACACCTCATTCTTTCCATTTTTGTCCCCTGAGCCCTCTCTGTACCTCGAACTGATGTTTCTGCACAGCACAGGTCTAGCCAGAGACTCTGCTTTTAAACCCTGCTGCATCCACAAAAATCAGTGACACTCACTCCAAAGCTAGTCCCTTAAAAGACAAAAACTGGGCAAATCATTCGTGTGGAGCAGGCTTCGTGGCTCTAGTCAGCTCTGGGGACACAAATCTGACAAGATTCCCTACATCCAAGAAAGACGTCGTCCCCCCAGCAGGCTTTAAGAGTGTATTTGAAACATGCCTTCCTTTGTGTGGCTGGCACATGTAAGCATTTCCAATTTAAACACATGTTGGAACAAAATACTTCCTCACTTTTGTCTTCTGTTCCAGCTACAAGACATCTCAGAAGCCCGATTTAATTCCATTGCTGGGAAATACAATTAATTTTTGCTTCTTCTGGGAGCTCCTGAAAGGCAACTGTAAATAACACCTTATTCTCTTTACCAAACAGGAAAGCAATTGAGTCACATGAGTGCCTGGAAACTGGACCAGAGAATTCTGGTTTGGGAGGGGAGCAGGAGGGGGGTGGGGTCCCTGGTAGAGGATGAAATGATTGTCTTCAGCCCACATGTTTCTCCATTCGAACTCCTGATTTTAATTGGCCTTTGAATACATTAAGCTCTTTGCTTAAAACCCTCTCTCTCTCTCACCAACCAATCGAAGGATGTTTGTGCCTGCCTGAGGTCTGTGAGAGACGGTTTTCCTGGTGAGATCTGACAGACTGAAAATGATCCCGGGAGGCTCGCTAGCTGGTAGTTTGGAAATAGACATAAAAAGAATAATCTTGAGTGAGTTTTCTAAACATATTAATGTTAAACTTGACATTTGTTTGGGAGCCTCATGGACTCTATTAAAAGCTATATCCTTTGCTCAGCACGGCTGGGTCTGGGGGGCCTGGGAAAGTGGGATTAGGAGATTCTCCCAACCCCCTTCATTTAGATACTCTAATTCTCTATAATTGTATATATAGTGCTGAGCTGTGATTGGCGGAAAGTAACCACAAACAGGTGAGGCTTTAAGAGTTTTCCTGCTTGTCTGAATTCTGATCTAAGGCAGGACAGACTGTTTGGACTTCATTCAAATACAGCCTGAAGTATCATTGTGTACATGCTTGAAGGGACTAGGCAGAAAGAAAGGGTGGCTGTTCTTGCCAAGAAGTTGGACTATTGCATTATGGGGGTGGGGGAGGTGGCAGACAGCCTAGGGCACATAGTCATAGACCGGAAAAGGATTTTGAGTTTTCTTTTTCTAGAGATAGCAATTCTTGGGATATTCTTTGAGGTTTCCAACACTAGCCTTCTCCATTCCAGACATGGTCTGAGACACAGAAAGCCATTTCTCCTGTCCCAGAGTCCTCCATTAGAGACCTGGGCCTGGGGCTGAGGCTCTCTCCCTTGCTTCTACCATTCTCTCAAGAAATCAAGTAATTCTTCTGGATATGATGCTGCTTGAAGCACCCACTAAATTGTGTGTCTGTGTGTGTGTGTATGTGTGTGTGTGTCTGTCTGTCTTGAATGCATGCATATTTGTGTATGTGTAATGTGTATGTGTAGCCAGAGGTAAACCACAGTGTTATTCCTCGGGTGCTATCCACCTTGTCTTTTGAGGCCCAGTCTCTCACTGGCCTAGATCTCACCAATTTAGCTGTATTGGCTGGTTCCCTCTCCTCCTCCAGTGTCATGCTTGTATGTGTGTTCCGGGAGTCATATTCAGGAACTCACACTTGCATGACAACCAATTGATTGACTGAGCTATCTCTCTAGTGACTTCATCCGTTCTTAAAATCTGAAGAAAGCCTAGGTCTCTCACACAGTAGAGGAGAGACCTAACATGGGATACGAAAAAGAAGGGACAGGGAAGAAGAGGTGGAGTCTGCAAGTGGGAACTAAGGTCAGAGATAAGGAGGAGAAAATTCAACTCGGGCTGCTTCACACTTTGGCCGTGGATCCTCCCTGCCAGAGTTAGAGGCCAGCGGAGGAGTCTCCAGCCTTATGAACTGCGGGGAACACATGAGCCAGCTGTCTTCATTACTCAGGAGTTAGGACTGGGGGTGGGGTGGGGGGAGTCAATCGTTTCCTAGCGGTGTCCTCATTTCCCTTCTCCCATCCAGCAGGCTATAAGACAGGTATCTCTTTTGCCTCATCTCCATAAAACAATGTGCTTAGGCCAGTGGCTTCATTCTTTTGAGCTCTCTCCTTCCTCTTGAAGTTGGAATGTGTACCTCTACTTGCTGGACTACTCCCTTCCTCACCAAGCCCTGCCACAGAGGCCCAGCAGGCCTCTCATTGCCCTAAGTGAAAAGCTCAGTCTAGGGAGGAAGAGCAGATGGTAGAAAGGCAGTGCTGATGGGAGAAGGGAGGGCATAGGTAGGCTATCCAGTTTCTCGAGGAGTAGCTGTAGATCTTGGTCTCAACCAGAGGGCCACCAGCCAGCATCATGGCGGCAGAAGCTCCTGGGAAGACTCAGAGTCTACTGGGAGCCTCAGTTCTACTTTGCCACCAAGAGTAATCCTGTAAAGGTCTCTGAAGCTCCCATTGAGAGCCAAGGCTCCACAACCCTGTCAAATCTGAAGTGCAGCATTTGTTGCGTGAAGGAGCAATGCTTGTTGTCACTGCCAACGGAAGCAACTCCCAAATGGTTGGAGAATTGTGAACAGAGCAGACACCAACTCCCTCTGCATTCCCAGCCCTCCCCTTTCTTTCCAAAGCAACCCAACGTTTCTGTGCTCAGACAAGAAAGGCAAGGAAAAAGAAAAGGAGCTGAGAAATCCATTCATCTGGGAGAACTGGCAGCTTTGTAAGAGACAGTGTTGTGACATTACATTCTTAAAGTTGGTAGCACTTTGTACAAGGGTGCTCAGGTGAAATCACAGCTGTCATTAATGTTGAAGGGGGGGCAATATGTGTGTTGGAGGGATTTCTTGTGTCTTTCAAGGATCCCTGCCAAGCAATTGTTCTCTGGAATAGCAAGCCCGGCTCTGACTATTTCATACCTTCATTTTGGGCTCCTATACTTCTACTTGAGCCTCAGAGAGGGGCTGACACTTCCCTTTGAGGGGGCCTCCTTGAAACTCTCCTCTTGAAAACACACAATTACGGCTCCAACTGTGAAGCCACAACACTGAATGAATACTCATCCTCTGTCCCTGGCAAAACGTTCTGCCTAAGCCCACAATTGCATTGCTTGTGGAAAGCTAGATTTTCTCTGAGAAGTGAAAGATGTTCCGCCAGAGCCACTCTCAGAGTCTCTGAGAACAATAAAGCATTGTTTGGTAGCAGCAGCATTCAGGTTCCAGTTGTATGAGGGCTCAGCACCATTATAACCCTGTCTCTCTTGTGACTTGCATCATGTCGCTGTTCCCAAATCTCTTAATCATTCAGGACACTATTATATTTGGGGATTACCAAGTTAATTGAAGGGGAAAATCTTGGAATTCAATAAAGCCTTAACAGTCCTAAACTACCTGCCACACCTTTCTGGAGTTTTTCAAGTTCTATAAATGGCCTTTTGTCAAACAGCTTTGTGAGTAATCATAGTAGGAAAACACTGAAGAGGCTGTGATCACGTCACCTTCTGCTATCTGTCCACAGCTACTAAAAAGTGTATAGGGTTTAACAGCCAGAAAAACTCATTCCAAATTCTGTTCCCTACCTCATGAATGCAATTGAAAAGGAAGGACATTATTGAGGGGCCCAAGCAAAATATTTAAAATATTTAAAGGTTGTTTCTAAAGCTTTCTTTTCATGTGCTAGAGAAGTCATTTGGAACTTTTGCCACATGGAGCCAATCAAATTGATATGTCTTTTTGAAAGCAATATATTTTAGGTTCTAGCAAAATTGAAGCAAATTGTCAACAAAGTGTCACATTTTAATTTCATTTTACTCTCTTGGTAATCTTGTAATATTCTGTACAAACTTACTAGGCAATAAAAGTGAGGTAGAAGTGTCAAGCACGGAAAGGCATACCTATAATCTCAACACCCAGGGGGCTGACGCAAAAGAATTGTGATTTTGAGCCCGGGCTGGGCTACGTAGTGAGACCTTGTTCAAAAACAAATAAAAACAATCAAACAATAGAGGAAGGAAAGGAGGGAGAGGGGGAATAGATAGGGAAAAAGGAAGGCAGAAAGGCTGGGCCTGATGGGCAATGCTTACAATCATATTGAAGAGGTAGATGCAGGCAAATCAGAAGTTCATAGTCATTTTCTGCTACATACTGAGTTCAAGACCAGCATGGTCCATATGAGACCTAGCCAAAATCAGAAAAATAAAAAGAAGACAGAAACAAAGTTGAGGGACAGTACAGGGAACTTGGCTCTATCGTGTGGCTCTATCTTGTGGCTGTATCTTGTGCTTGGTAAATGATGAGCTAGCATATGAAAGGGTCTGCATATAGGAATTTTTTTCACTAAGTCATGCTGGCAACATATCTATTATATATGGGGTGAATTCTCTCCTAAAAAAAAAAAAAAAAAGAAAGAAATGACATGGCTGCTAAAATCTGCATTGTGGGTTGGAGAGATGGCTGAGCAGTCGAGAGCACTGGCTGCTCTTCCAGAGGTCTTGATTGTATTCCCAGTACCCACATGGTGGCTCACAACCATCTATAACTCCATTTCCAGGGGAATCCAATGCAGATTCTGGTTTGATAAATGCCAGACATGTACTTGGTACTCCGATTTGCATGCAAACACTTATGTGACTAAAAATCAAACAAATCTCTTTTGAAAATACAACGTTGTGTTAACCATAAGTGACCTGTAGCTTTTAAAAGAACGAGCTGATTTAAAGTAAAAGTTAAAACCTGGCTCAAGCTCTATTATACTTTTTACAAATGCAAGGAGGAAAATACTCCTAATCATATAAAACACAATACTACAACTCTCAGCAAAGTAATAGAAGAGGCAGGACTGAAAGTTACCAAAACCCAGTAATACAAACAATTGTGATCTACTCTATAAAGAACCACATGCATTTAAAAGTGAAAGTGACGCAAGTACTGGAAGAGTCGAATCAAATTTAACTAGACATCTTAATATTTGAGTTTGGATAGTTCAAATAGGATATGCATAAGGCACTGTTAGCTGCTATAACAACATCACCAACAAAACCCACCAAATTTCACTGGTGTTACCATACCACTAACTTCACAGTGGGATGTGAACACTCCTGACTGGTGAGTAGCTTGCTTCCCTGTAATGATTCTGAGCCATGGTCCTTCCATTCTGGGTTCCCACCATCTCCAAACAAGAATCCCAAAGAGTCATTCAAAGGCATTACAGAAAAGATACAGCGAATTCAGTGCCTTGGCATAAGAAAATAAACAAGCAACACTCTAGATTGTGGTAACCCCTCATAAAGAGCAAGATGAGATGTGAGCTTTGAGTCAGATAAGTGCTGGAATTGGCTTAGAAAGTAAGTTATGTTCCCAGGAGCTCTAAGTGGTGGCGCCTGTGAGAGAAGCCGATGCTGGTAAAGGAGCCTCAGGGGGCTAGACAGCTGGCCTACTGGAGAAAACGTCCTGTTCCGTCAGCGCGAGATGCTTTGAGGCTTTTATTTTATTTTATTTGTTGAGCTTCACAAAAATCGGCAACATACAAAAATGTAAAACTACATTTGTAAATACAGAGAAGGCTGCACAGCATGTTTGCAAGCTATAATGAAAGAATGCTAGACATGTATCCCAAGGGCCCAGTGGACCTGTACAGGGCTGGAGATGTGTATCAGTGATAGAGTATTTGCATAACCTGCACATGACCTAGAGTGCAATTTCAAGTACAGTAAACTATGCGTGCATGCCCATACACAGCTGTCTATGTACAAAGATATCCACAATGGAATTAATTAGTAAAAATTATATAAATCTTAAAAATCTCTCATAGGCTACTTTCAGGCCAAGGAAGAAATACAGAACAAACTGATGAAGTTATTTGATTGATTTGGAGACAGGGTTGTTCTGGATCCCAGGCTAGCCTTGAACTCATTATGTAGGTAAGGATGATCTTGCTCTTTGATCCTTCCGCCTCTGCTTCCCAGGTGCTGGGGTTGCAGGTGTGGGTGACTATGCCTGGTTTATGTGTGAGTGTCAAACCCAAGGCCTCCTGCTTTTTAAGTGAGCACTTTAAAGATTGAGGTATATCCTAGTCCTCATGGGCTACAAATATAGCATTGCATAATACAGAGATTCTTACATTGACAAGTAGAGAGTGGAACACAACAAACCGAATAATTACCTTTAAGAGAGACAAAAGCTCCCCGAAACCATAGAAATAGAACCATCAAACAAAGATAAGCAAGCTGGAAAATAGAAAAGAAACCATTTGGTAAACAAGCCAATATTTTTTCTTTGAAAAAATAAAATGCAGTTCTAACATTCCCTGCCAAAAGATTTACAAAAGAGGAAGCAACACGGCACAATAAATTAGTGACAAAAGATGTTAACAATGAGTAGGAGAGAGACCCCAAATACTTGGGGCTATTTTCCTGTCTGTGTTTCTGTAGCACCCTCTGCCTTTTGGTATTAAAATATTTATTGTGTTATCTTTTAACTATGTATTTATTTGTCTGTCTCCTTGTATTAGCCATTCTTCCAGCAGGAAACAGATGGCACGCTCAGAAAGGCTTTATGGAAGAGGGCTTGATAATGGGACTATTTGCAATGGTCAGTCTCCAGAGTTGAGAGGACGAACAAAGACTGCTGGCGTAGGAGCAGCTCAGCAGTTCTGCCTGAGTCTAAACAGGCAAGGAGCAGGAATGAGGCAGAGTAACCTAGCCAGAACTGAAGCTAGGCTTACTGATCAGAGCTGGGGTGGGGAGAGGTAGAAGTGTGACGTCACCACCAAAGACAAAGCCTGGATGATGGAGCATGCCCACATTGTGTACCGCCACATGCTCATTTCTTGTTGTTCTTCCAAAAGATGGGACTCTGCCTGGAGCCATAAGACAGGCATGTCCTTGGCATGGTGTTGACAGATGCCAGTCTTGTAAGACACAGAGTAGGACAGAGAATGAGGCTAAGGAGGAGGCAAATATGAACAAAGCCACCCAAAAATCAGAGATATTGGGTAGCTCTTGTTGGCACAAGAGCATGAATCAATTTGGTCTTATTTAATGTTGTGCTACCCCATTCTAGGGGGAATGGGTCGATAATTATTTGTTGACTAAATTGAGTGATTTATTCTCAGCACCATGTTAGTAGTGACAATGAAAGGTGGAAGATATCGTTCCGTGGTCTAGCTCATGCTTGCCTGCCTTATTTAGGTCAATTCCCTGTGACCTCTTCCCCCACAATCAAAGAAAGTGGTGACTGAGAAGCAATAAAATGAATAGAATCCTCCACACACATATACAATAGCAATTATGACAACAGGAGATCACAGGGGGGAAAGGTTGACTAAGAGAGTAAACCATAGAAAAAGATCTAGTCACAGAAGATATTTTCCAAGAAACAATCCTTCATCAATCTGTTTAAAAACACAACAAAAGGCAAAGATATCTTTGTTTCAAGGCAAATGTTATTTTAACTTAAGTATAAGTAAGCAATATGGATTACACAGACTTGTATAAACATAATATAATATAAATATTATAAACACAGAAATTGTAAGAATGCATACTGTAGCTCAAAGGATACAGGGCTGGCAATATGGCTAAGCAATATGGCTGCCTGCCAAACTTGGTGTTCAACCCTGGTACCCACATGATGGAAAGAGAGAATTGACTCCTGAAAGACTTTTCTCTGACCTGCACATATGTACTATGAGGCCTGAGACCAAGCTCCCTTGTACTGCTGCACACATATTAAATAACTGTGTGTGTGTGTGTGTGTGTGTGTGTGTGTGTGTGCGCGCGCGCACGCGCGCGCACAATTTAAAAACAGGAATATAGACAATGCTGGGTATAATGATGCACCCCATTATACAGCCCCAGGATTCAAGAGGATTGCTGCAAGGTTGAGGCCTACCTGGGCTACATAATGAGACCTCCCCCCAGTTTAAACAACAACAACCAAATATATGTAAATAATACAAAGTGCTGGCAGAAAGCTTTCCTACAGATCTAAGAATGTTATAGCCACAGCAACAGTTTAACATCAGATATTATTAGGGGGATGGGGAGATGGCTCTGAGGATAAGGCACTTGCCAGGCAAGCCCTCTTGGGATCCTCAGAATTCACAAAAAGCTGGACGCAGCAGCAATTGTCAATAATCCCAGTGCTCCTAGGACAAGACAAGGAGGAGACAAGACAATTCCCAGAAACTTGCAGACCAAGCCAGCTGGCGCAGCATACTCAGTAGCAAACAACTATGGAAGTCAGACCTCTACAAGCAGGCTGTGGTAAATCCTCACATTCACACACAAGAGTGCAGGCATGTGTGTGTGTGTGTGTGTGTGCGTGCATGCGCGCGCGCGTGCGTGCACGCGCACGCATAGGAACACACTAAAAGCAAAATATACTATCTATGTTCAGGGGAAAGGTACAAAAGCCACACCCATTTATTCCTCCAAGAAATTCCCACTGAGGATATAGGGCAGCCTTGAGCAGCACAGTAATGCTGCTTTGAGCGATACGGACAAAGAGACCGCTCTCGGAACCAACATCCTGATGAGGGAGAGAAGCAAGCAGGCCCCAGAATTAACTAGGATCGCGTACATGGCAGCAAGTGCTGTAAAGAAAATACTACAGTATTATATGGTGCAGTGGGAGTAAGGTGAGGGTTTCATTAGATAAGGTTACCAAGGAACTTCTCCCTGGAAACATTTATGCTGACATTTGATATTTCTAAAGTTGCTGAGGAGACACTTCTTAAAATTCCAAACTTTCATTGATAAAACAAAAGAAAACAACCACAAGAGATTTTCTTCCTAAAATCCACAGTCAGAAGCACAGGGGATGCTCTATTAAAAACATAAATATGACAAGGCTGTCGCTTCCATCAGTCTTAATTAACTTTGCAATAAAACGAGATTGAATAAAAAGAAATGAGTTATAAATATGTGAAAGGAAGAAATAAAAATAACATTCTGAAGTGACAGGATTATAGAAGGAAGATGTCTAAAACATCAGCACAAAATTCATTAAAAATAATAAATATGTTTGGCAAAGTAGCATAATATAAGATAAAATGGCAAAAGTCTGTCGAATTCCCAACAAGAGTGACACAATGTTAGACAATATAATGAAAAGGGGGTTCCCAATAGTGACAAAATAGTAAGTATGTGGTTATTCACTTAATTTGAGAGAATAGAGAAATATTGAAAGAAAATTATAAAGCAGCAATGGGACAAGTAAAGGAAGACATGAATAAATGATGCTATTTACCAGGAAGAAATAATGCTGGAGAGAGGAGCTGTTATAAAGTTACCTGGGTTTGCATATAAATCAAATGGAGCACAAATGAAAGCCACTGAGAAAAGTCTTACAAGTTTTGACAAGGTTTTAGGAACATTCTTCTGAAGTAAACAATGCATTTTAAGCCAAATATAAGTAAAAGTTACCAAATCTATATAACATTTGTTTTTAAAATATGTCATTGTATGTGTGTGTGGTCATACGTGTATGTGTGTGTATACATGTGTATGTATGTGTGTGTTTTTGTCATACACGTGTGCATGTGTGTGTGTATATGTATGTATATGTGTGTATGCACGTGTAGGCATGTGTGCATGCACATGTGTATGCATATGTATGTACATATGTGGAGTCAGAGGAAAACTCAGGAGAGCCAGTTCTCTCTCACCAGGTGAGTCTTGAGGATAGAACTCAGGCAATCGGGCTGGCAGTAGGTACCTTTGCCTGTTGAGTCATCTCACCGAGTAGATATGTGCATTTTAACTGCTAAGGAATGTGCAGATAGTAAAAGTCTTTTTACCTTTAACTAAACATGTATGTGATCCAGAATAGCTTTGATTATATAATAACCCAACATACAGTAAAACAGAAAGCAGAATACTGGAAAAACAAAGCACTACCTTAATTATTGTATTACATTGAAAGTCAAATAGAGACCTATAACTTGAAGTATATGGTGCAACAAATCCCATACAATTTGAAGACTGATGATTTCCAGCCATCTTTTTACTTTTTATTTTGAGACAAGTCTCACAAAGTTACCCAGATACTCCCAGGAGCTGGCATCATAAGCCTGCATCACCAGGTCTGGCATATCACATTTTAATATATTACAGTGATATAAAAGAGAAGAAATAGTTTAAAAACCACAGCATAAATACTATATGCAAAAACATGCTTAGAGAGATTACACTATCAAATGAATTTAGAATGCAAAAAATACATGTGCAATTAATATCCAAATGTCATAATGAAAGTAGCCAAAGGAGATAACTTCAGGAATACAGACAATAAACTCTTTTATAGAAAATGGAATTTCTGCTATTAAACAGAAATTGAGCAGAGAAAAGTTAAAAGTACATTGTTGTTTGGTTGGTTTTATTTCTTCTTTTTCAACCTTTATTTTTATTTTGTGTGTATATATGTCTGGGCATCACATGCATGCATTTTCCAAAAGCGCCACAAGAGGGCAGTAGATCCTCAGAAACTGGAGTTCTGGGTGCTGGGAACTGTATACAGATTCTCTGGAAGAATAACTATCATTCTTCACTGATGAGCAGTCTCCCCACCCCGAGCTTTGGTTTGTATTCTTAAAATTTGTCTACTTTTATTTTTCGTGTGTGTGTATTGGTGCTTTGCCTGCTTCTACACCTGTACACCCTATCTGTGCAATGCCCATCAAGGCCACAAGAGGGCACCAGCTATCCTCGCTGGTTGTGAGCTGCTATGCAGGTGTTGGGGACAAAATCCAGATACTCTACAAGAGCAACTAGTGTCCTTAACAGCTGAGACTGCTTGTGGGCTAGACTGGCCTCAAGCTCTTGCTTATACTGCCCCTACCTGTCTCAGGATTGGTATTACAGGCATGTGACACCCCATCTAGGTCTGCTTTAAATTTCCCTTTGAATTTAGGTGGAGTATCTGTTGCCTTCTCTCCCCTTAGATTCCAGGGTCTAACTCCCTCTGCCCAGCATGTTTACCAGTTGGATTTGGAACAGCAGAACTTTCATGAGTCGGGGAGATCCAATCAGATGCCTTGCTCATGTAATAATTGGGTTTGTTGCCTTTTGTGGTTGCGTCATGTGTTCTTTATATAATCCAGATGCTGAGCTCTTATCAAAGTTATAAATTGCAGGCATTTTGTTTTTCATTCTGTGAACTGCTCTGTCCATTTCTTGACTGTATCCTTTACAAAATGAAGACTTGGTCAAGTTCTTTGTATCTACATTGATGCCTTCCTATATAGTTCAGATTCTAATTAAATAAATCTTGGCAGTGCAACACATTAGAAGGGAAAGAGTCCAGTAGGGACAGGGAATGAAAGCCTAGCATTTGTGTCATATATATTGCATTAAATGTTATTTAGTCTTGGTCTGCTCCTGGGCCACAAATGAGAGTTTCTGTTCTCAAGATAGAGCCTTTATTTAAGTTCGCCCATTCATTCAAAAAGTATACCGTGCTTATTATGCGATAATAAACATTTTGCCAGGGACTTGGGCTGCAAAAATGAAAGAAGACAGTTCCTGCCCTCCGGGCGCTGACAGAGTAGGAAAAGGAGAAATTTCTTAGGAGCCGTCACCCTCAGGCAGATGCAGAACTTGAGCTTTCTGACAGCAGGAAGCCTGATGAGACAGATCAGCGTAAGGGTGAGCTCAGCTTACAGCACATCTGTGTGGGGGCTTCACAAATGCTGCTTTGGCTGAAGACATTGTAAACCATGGGGAAGAAACAGTAACCACTAAATCAAGAAGAAAACCATAGCCAGCAAGTAAACAACAGTTGAAGAAATGTTGAAACAGGAGGGGGCACTTCCTAGGTGTTTGAATGCCTACATTCAAATAAGGCAGGGACTTTTTTTTTCTTCCCGATATACCTACGCTCCCTTTCTGTCTGCATGTCAGAATTAATGCATCGAGGTATGCCAGTTATGCTCCTTGTTTACTGACTGATTCATTTACTGACTATTGTTATTTCTAAGACAGGGGCTCCTGTAACTCAGGCTGGTCTTCAACTTACTCTGTGCCTGAGAATGGCCTTAAAGTGCTGATTCTCCTGCCTCTGCGTCCTAAGTGTTGGGATTACAGGCATCTAACTCTGGACCTGGCTTCCGGGTTTGTTTGTTTGTTTTCTTTTTATAATTTTTTAAAATATTTATTTATTTATTTATTTATTTATTTATTTATTATATGTGAGTGCACTGTAGCTGTCTTCAGACACCCCAGAAGAGGGTGTCAGATCTCATTACAGATGGCTGTGAGCCACCATGTGCTTGCTGGGATTTGAACTCAGGATCTTTGGAAGAGCAGTCTTAACCACTGAGCCACCTCTCCAGCCCCAGTTTGTTTTCTCAGTATACTTAATATAAGTTTAAATTTATCTCTGCTACTATCTGAGTTTCCATGTTAAACATTTCTAACAGCTTTTAGATCAGGTGCTGAGAGAGAGAGAGAGAGAGAGAGAGAGAGAGAGAGAGAGAGAGAGAGAGAATAGTAAAATAGATATGCTTTTTGCCACAGTAGTCTGTGAAGAGGCAGTGTGTGTGTGTGTCTGTGTGTGTGTGTGTGTGTGTGTGTCTGTGTGTGTCTGTGTGTCTGTGTGTGTGTCTCTGTGTGTGTGTCTGTGTGTGTATTTAGCCTGAACTTGGAGGGCCTATGGAATAGGAGAGAATGTGGCACCCAAGCTAGAAACTGAAAAATGACTAGGAGTCATCCAGTTAAAGGCAGGAGCTGACTGGAAGGCACTCCAGACAGCCATTAAAGACAAAAGAGATAAGGCCTTTGGAGAAAAGGAAGTCTCCATCAGCCTGGCTGAGAAAAAGGTGCTAGGGGGCCTGAAAAACCAGGGAGAGGATGAAAGAATTCGGAAAGCAGATTCCAAAGCTTTGTGCAAGGTTACATACTTCCACAAGGAGTAACCTGATCTCTCTTTTCCTCTCCACTCCTCTCAATCTCCTCCCCTCATCGCCTTCTCCTCCCACCTCCTTTACTCCTCTGTTTCCCTTTCTTCCCACCTAGTCCACGTTGGCCTGGAATTTCTGTGTAGCAAAGGATGGCCTTGAAACATTGGTCCATCTGTTTTCGCCTCTCTCGTGCTGTGCTGGGATTGCAGCCCAGGTGACATGAGTTTTCTACGCCTGCAGGCTGGGAGAAGAGTGCAGAGCAGTGGCTCTCAACCTTCCTAACAATGCACCCCTTTAGCACAGTTCCTCACATTGTGCTGACCCCCAACCATAACATTACTTTTGTTCCTACTTCAGAACTGTAATTTTGATAGTTATGAATCGTGGAAGGTCTTTTTGTTTTAAAGATGTATTTATTATATGTAAGTACACTGCAGCTGTCTTCAGACACACCAGAAGAGAGCAGATCTTATAACACATGGTTGTGAACCATCGTGTGGTTGCGGGGAATTGAACTCAGGATATTAGGAAGAGCAGTCAGTGTTCTTAACCACTGAGCCATCTCTCCAGCCCTTTAGCAAGTTTTCTTTTTCTTTTGGTTTTCGAGACAGGGTTTCTCTGTATAACCCTGGCTGTCCTGGAACTCACTCTGTAGACCAGGCTGGCCTTGAACTCAGAAATCTACTTGCCTCTGCCTCCCAGAGTGCTGGGATGACAGGCATGTGCCACCACTGTCCGGTGGCCACCACTGTCCGGTGATGAATCGTAATGTAAGTATTTTGGGGAAATAGAGGTTTGCCAAAAGGGTCTTGACCCACAGTTTGATGACTGCTGGTGTAGAGGAAAGGAACATGACAAAGCTGGATGCTGTGGTGTTCACATGGCCACCATAAGGAAGGCAGAGGCAAGGACAGTGATGTTAAATTTGAGGCCAGTCCAGCTACATGGTGAGTTCTAGGCTAGAACTGCTGCATGGTGAGGGCCCCTGCCTAATAAACAAACACAAGGAGACAGGAGACTGGGTGTGCTTAGCTACATATCAATACCTTTGTAGAATGGCAGAAGGAGAAAAAATAATTGATCTGAAAGCTTAGAGGCAGCATACAAAGACAGGGAAAGGGGTGTGCTAATCCCACTGGTACAGAAGTTGACCACCACCACGATTTAAAGCCAAACTTGATGCAAGCCTTAATTAAATACTGGCCAAGTAGATGGAGCCTGTCCAGGACCATCTCTGGGTTCCCAGAAAATGGCCATGTTTTGCATACTTTGCACATTTCGCAAAGGCATACCCCACAAGTCACCATATTTCCCCATCAGATCTAATCATGAGCAAACATACAGCCTGATGTATTTCCTGCCACGTACCTCCCACTCACGTGTGATCAAGCACATCCATTGCAAATGGGTCCAAGGAGACTCGTTTAGGGAGTGAAAACAAACAATCGCCCCCAGCATTTAACTTTGGTTCTCACAGAGGCGAGAACCTCTACCACTTGGTAGAGGATTTGCTGAGCATACCAGGAACCATCCCATAAAACTTAAGTATGACGGTTCATCCTGTCAACTTGATGGGCTATAGAATCTCCATGGAAACAAATTTCTGGGCAAGTCTGTGAGGGTTATGTAGATCAGATTAACTCCTGATTAATCCTATGGGCTAGCATCCCAGACTAAATCAAAAGGAGGAAGAAGAGATCGAAGCACAGTATTCATCGCTCTCTGCTTCCTGACTGCAGGAATAGCACGGTCAGCTGCTTCCTGCTCCTGCTACCATACCTTCCCCCATGATGTTTTGGATAGCCTAGGACTACAAGCCAAAGGAAATGCTTTTTTTTTTTCAAATTGCTTTTGTCAGGTATTTTGCCATGGTGATGACAAAAGTAACACATTGGTGGTGCACATTTGTAATCCTAGCCTTCGGGAGAGGGAAGCAGGAAGGGGCAAAGGTCAAAATCCTGCTCAGCTGCGTGGTAGGACCAAACACCTGCACTGCTCATTCATGCCAATTAAAAAAGGTGTTACCTCCAAGATTAGGTTTGCTGGACAATTTAGGGATCCTATTACCCCTCCAGCACCTTTATTTAAGGCAATAGCAATATAACTGTATATGGTGGTCCTGCTAGCAAGGAAGAAATCCAGACTATAGAAATACAAGGTCAGAAGACATTTACAGTGTGTGCACAAGAAGATGGAGAAAGACTATTAGGTGCAGTGCATAGAACCTGAACTTGGCTTGCTTTGGGGGCTGGGTAGGGCTTTCATGGATGAAGATGGCTATAGCTGGTGGGCAGACAATGGAACATTCTAGGTAGAAGGGATAGTGAATTGAGGTGGAAGATAAGAGTAGAAATCAAGTAGGTGCAGAGGAAGCAGCACCTATTGTAAAAAGGTTCCTCCCAGTTGTCCTTGTATGAAACTAGAAGTTAGCAAGATTTTCTACCCTACCTCCAACACACACACACACACACACACACACACACACACACACACACACACACAGAGAGAGAGAGAGAGAGAGAGAGAGAGAGAGAGAGAGAGAGAGAGAGAGACTCACACATTTTTATCTATGGCTTGAGTGTAGTTTCTTTCCCAAGTGTTTACTGGAGGAATTGCATCTGGAATGGATTAAAATAGGTTTTTTGTTGTCTTTGTGTTGGTGGTGGTGTTCTTTTTGTGTTCTTATTTTTGTTGTTGTCTTCTTTCTTTTTATTAATCATTCCATTTGTTTACATCTTAACTGGTATCCCATTTCTCTGTTACCCCCCTCCACCAAACCCCATCTCACATCTGCCCTCCCCCCACCCACCCACAGTCTCCTGCCCCACTGCTCCAGCATCCCCCTACCTCTCTGGGGCACCAAACCTCCATGGGACCAAGGAACCCCCACCCCCCCACCCCACCCCCATCCCCTACTTCCACCCCACCCCTTACTCCCACCCCCACCCCATACCCACCCCCTACTCCCACCCCCATTGCTGTCAGACAAGGCCATCCTTTGCAACATATGTATCTGGAGCCATGGATCCCTCCAGGTACACTCCTTGGTTAGTTGTCTAGACTATGGGAGCACAGGGTGGTCAGGCCAGCCAATGTTGTTCTTCCAATGGGGTTGTAATCACCCTCTGCTCCTCCAGTCCTTCCGCCAGCTACCCCACCAGGTTGTTGTTTTTCTAAAACCCAATTTCTTCCCTCTAATCACAGTAAACAGCACAATAAACTAGAGTAGAGAATAGCAATGGAACAAACAATATGTTTTTACTGAGTTCACTGAACTGCAATCATAAATATATTTTTCAGAGCACACAAACCAAGATTATCACTTTGTATTTACAAAGTTTGCCCTTACTTTGGTAATGGAGGTGACCAATAGCTAATTTTCTATGAGTGGAGATACACACACTATTGAGGGTGTGAAATTTTTCCTTTTATTGAAAATAGGGCTTTTTTCTTATAATATATTCTTGTTACTGTTTCCCTTCCTTTACTCTTCCCTGTTCATCTCCTCCTTGCCATCCTTTCCTGTATCTCATTAGAAAATAAACTAGCATATAAGACATAATAATAAAATAAAACTATAATAAGATAGAACTAAAATTAACACATTGAAATAGGAAAAAAACAAAAAAAGCAAAAGGAAAAGAGCTCCAAAAAGACACAAGAAACAGATATAGACACAGAAAGCCTCTCATTCGCACAACCAGGAATCCCATAAAAACACTAAACTAGAAGTCATAATATATACGCAAGTGGTTATCAATTGAAGGTTGCTTCTTGACTAGGGATGGGGCACATGTCCACTTCTCTTTTCAGCTCTAGGATCCCATCTGGTGCAGACCCACGCAGGCCCCGTGCATGCCACCTCAGTCTCTGTGAGTTCATATGAGCATTGGTCCTGATGATTTAGAGGGACTTGTTTTCTTTTCTTGGTGTCTCCAGTCCTCTCTGACTCTTATGACTCTCTCTGCTTCCTCTTCTGATGGGGTTCCCTGAGCTTTGAGGGGAGGGGTTTGATGGAGACAACCTATTTAGAGCTCTGTGTTCCAAGGTCTCTCACTCTTTGTGTAATGTCTGTCTGTGGGTCTCTGTATTTCTCCCATCTCCTGTAGGAGGAAGCTGTAGGAGGAAGCTTCTCTGATGATAGCTGAGCAAGGCACTGATCTATAAGTGTATATGAGTATATCAGACTCAAATTAAGAGTGATTTACTGCTATGTTATCTGTTTGTTTTGTTTTACAACAGTAGCATTTTGTTTTACCCCAGGTTCCTGGACTATCTAATTTCAAGTACTTGAATACCCAAGCAGTGTTGGGTATGGTTTCCAACTCATGGAGTGAGTCACATTTTCTTTATTCATTCATCTGTTGAGGGACAACTGCTCAATATACAAAGTAATATAGCTGGGTCTTGAAGTAGAGCAATGCCCATCTTCCTGAGGAAACGCCAGACTGATTTTCAGAGTGCTTATACCAGCTTGCAATCCCTCCAGCAATGGAGGAGTGTTCCTCTTTCTCCAGCTAAGGATATTGAATATTTCTTAAGTGTTTCTCAGCCATCTAAGATTACTCTGTTGAGAATTCTCTGTTTAGATATGTACCTCATTTGTAATTGGGTTATTTGTTTTATTGATATGTAGGCTTTTAAGTTCTTTATGTATTTTGTATTTAGTTTTCTATTTAATGTCAAGTTGGGAAAAATCTTTTTCCATTCTCTATGCTGCCTCTTTGTCCTATTGACACTGTCCTTTGCCTTAGAGAAGCTTTTCAGCTTCATAAGATACCATTTAGTAATTGTTGATCTTGGTGCCTGAACTATTAATGTTCTGTTCAGGAAGTTGTCTCCTGTACCAAAGAGTTCAAGGCTCTTTCCTAGTTTCTCTTCTATCAGGTTCAGTGTATTTGGTTTTATGTGGAAGTCTTTTATTCACTTGGAGTGGAGTTTTGTGCAGTATGATAAGTACACATTAAGTTGCATTCTTCTACATGCATTTGTCCAGTTTGACCAGCACCATTTGTTGAAGATGGTATCTTGTTTCTTAGTGTAGATCAGACTGGCCATGAACTCACAGAGATCTGCCTACCTTTTCCTCTCAAATGCTGGCATTAACGGCATGTATCACATCTGGTTAAACAAACGTTTTCCTCTTTCTTTCTTTCTTTCTTTCTTTCTTTCTTTCTTTCTTTCTTTCTTTCTTTCTTTCTTCTTTCTTTCTTTCTTTTATAAAGATTTATTTACTTATTATATGTAAGTACACTGTGGCTGGTTTTAGACACACCAGAAGAGGGCATCCAATCTCATTACAGATGGTTGTGAGCCACAATGTGGTTGCTGGGAATTGAACTCAGGACCTATGTAAGACTGGGGATGTGGGTTAGTAGTAATGGTGCTCAGTGTGCAAGCCTGGCCATTTGAATGGTATCTCTGGAACCCACATGGTGGAGGGAGAGAACTAACTCTAGCAGGTTAACCTCTGACTTCCACTTTAATGCTGTAGCACCTCTTCAGATCTTCATGGACAGTAGGCATACATGTGGAGTCACCTACAGAAACACAAAAATAAAAATAAATAAATCTTTGGGGAAAAATGTAAACCAAACCCAATTAAATAGCATAATATGAAATTGTAAGGATTTCAACAATTTGGTCTTGACTGCTAGGCTTATAAGCCGTGATAGAACTGGGGAAATGGAAGTCAATTAGAGACAATGGATTCTAGTGGTAGGAAACATCAACCAGAACATGGGGCTCCAGGGTAATTAAAATGGACTGAGGAATGGAAGAGCCACTATAGGGAAAATGGAAGGATTCAATTTAGGGAAATCAATATTTTTTAACCAAATCCTATCATCAAAAGAACTAATTATTTTTAAAAATCTGAGTCAATTTATAACACAGAGAAAAGCTACAATTAGTCCCTAGTTAGATCAGTGAAGACGATTGTAATTGTCCTCAAGTATATTTGTTAATTATATTATGAAAAGCATTGTCTTGGAATAATAAGAGCCCTGAGAGTCAGTGTTCTAGCAACCAGAAATTCTACCTACTTCCCCAGTGATTGTTTTTTCTTTTTCTGATGAAGAGGCAATGTAAAACATCTTTTATTTACGTGGTTGCTATTTTTGGAAAAATCCACTGTGGTCATTGCTCTCTAAACAGTCTCCCATGAAATACAAAAGCTTCCTCTGTTTTTAGGGGGGAAATGTGGCAAGCTCACAAACAGTAAGGCCTTGCTCCAATATTACTCCAGCTAGTGAAAGGTGAGCTCTGATTCAAGCCCCCAATTGACCCAGCTGAAGGTATCTGTGGTTGTTTGTTCATTTGTTCGTTTGGCAAAGCCTCTCTATGGAGCCATAGTTGGCCTGGAACTTGCTCTGTATTTCGGGTTGCCCTTGAACTTGTAGTGATCCTCCTACCTCTGTCTCTCAAGTTCTGGCATTATGGGCATGCACTATCATACCAGGCCAGAACCTTTACTAAAAGATCAATAGGGCTATGCATCAGACCAAAGTCCACTTTGAAGAACCAATGCGTTTGTTAGGATTACCTACAGGAATGTGGAAGACTCAATCGATAGCTACATCACTAAAGATCTTCCTGCAAAAATTCTAGGCAGGCAGTTTAGCTGGAAATTACCTAGGAGTTGTTCCTGCTTGTATAATTTTGGAGGAGGCCTTACAAATCTTGTAAGTTTGGGGGAATTTCATGAATGATATGTGTTGTTTATGTCCTGAACTTGGTAAGTTCTGTTTACTTGAGTCTTAGGGGTGAAGTAGTTCAATTTGAAAGAAGTTGCTGTCCAACAGTTTATTCTTTTCCTCTGGACACTGCTTAATATAAATATATTTCTGGGGAGGGAGAGGCAAAAGAGGGGGAAATAACTGATACGCCATAGGCAAGCAAAATAGTATAAATTGGGTTTTCCTTTTGTTGGGTGAATGAATGACTGTTCCTACACACCTGCCATTAAAGTGTGAGTATCTGCCCCTACCCCACACCTATTTGCCAGTGTTTGTGGAGCTTTGAATTTGGAATATGTCCATAAACTTCTGAAGGGCAGAGAATAGATCCCATAGTTCCGGATATTTCCTAAAATGGTTATGCATTCCTTAAAGTCATTCCACTGATGCTTCTTAAGTACTATGTCTCAAACACTGTGATAAGGACTAAGACAACAATGAGGAATAAGTCACACACACAGTCCAGTCTTCAGGTAACATGCAAGTAAACAAATAATAACATTCTACTTCATGTTAGTTATAGGGTTTGTCTCATGTTCATTGGTTATTGAGTTTGCTATTTGTTGCGCTATTTATATGCCAGATTAAGGTGTGCAATAGCACAGGTAATTCTCAAAACAACCTTAGGAACTGGACTCTGTATATGTCTCCTTTTACAAATGAAAAGATTTCAAGGTACAGAATGATAACATAACTTCTCCAGTGTCATACAGATAGTAACAGAGAATGCCAGGACTAGAGGACTCTTCAAATGACTCTGGGTCACTATTTCACCCTGAGTATAATGGTTCACCACCCTATGTGTTGGATGAACAGTAATGCTGAACATAAATATGACCTCTATATTGCTTATCACAGACTTGAGACAGTATCATTGGTCAAGGGAATCCCAATTGGAGACTGACCTGTATCACAAGGCAACAATGTTAATATTTCTATTTTGTAGCTGTAGGATGCAAGGCAGATGTGGTGGCTTGTGATTCTCTGGCCTCCACTTCCTGAAACAGCCTGGATTACTAATTAAGAACCTATCTAAAAGAAAAAAACCAGGGACACTGAAGAGATGGCTTAGGTTAAATGTACCTGCTCTTGCAGGAGATCTGACTTCTAGGACCCAAGTTCCATCCCCAGCCTCTGTGTCAAGTGGTTCACGACTGCCCTGGGAACCCAACGCCCTCTTCTGTGGTCTGATGGCCCTTGCACATATCCACACAAACCAACACATACCATTTTAAATCATTAAAACAAAACAAAACACCATGAAAAGACAAAAATGATGAAGACATGAAAAGAACTCGCTCCGTCTCCCATCCACACTGGTCCATCAGCAATAACCCACTCTCAGACTCAAGGCTTGGATTTCTGTTAATGTCATCACATAAATCTTTTAAATATACTCCAAACCCGAATCTGGTCCCAGGAGAAAGGCCTTTTGAAGATGGAATGGATGCGGCTTGTTAGTTCTTTTAGTGCAGATGCATAGCCCCATAAACATGGGCAAGTATTTGACAGAAATGTGATTTCTGGTGTGTATCACAGTGAAATCGAGACCACTGAAACATGTACAAAGAAAACAAATTCTCAACTTACTTTAATTACTGAGAGAGTTGATTCTGAGCTGGCTAAGACAGAAAGAACCACATACTATTTTCCATAGTCAATCCATTGTAAAAAAAAAAAAAGAATCTCAGATTTTTCCAATGAAAATGACATTTTGGAATGAGTAAAAGTCACATTGAAATCAGGCAAATGCTTGAGGTTTTTTTTTTTTTTTTAAATCTCCCTTTATTATCCCGTAATAATACTGTGGGGGTCTTCAAGTACAAATGAACTTTACCTTGGGTGGCCTTAACCCAGAGAAAAACCAGGGCTTCAGAAACTCAATGGCCACCCAAGTTACTCCAAACCAGTGACTCCCAGGTCTCACAGTCTTGGGAGCAAAGACAGTAAGCTAGCAGACAAAGGAGAGGGCTTGAGAACAAGTGTAGGCCTTGAGCTCCAGTCTTCTCTTCCGTTGAACTAAATGGGCTTGGGAACTCTGGTTGGGTGGAAGATAAGAATCCATGTTGTGGAATCCAGCTGAGAGGCTTGAAAGGGGAGACAAAACCAAATAGTGAGAAGAGAAAATGACCATAGGTCCCCCATTATCTTGATAAGTCGGGGCTTCTCCAAATGCTTAACTTCTAAGCTAAACTTAGAAAGAAGGAAGGTTTATTACACAGAAGCTGTGTCCTCAAGGCTCAGCCCAGCACTTACCTGCAGGAGAGCGCCTTAGCTAAATTTACAGCATTAGGATAAACCCACTTTTTAAAAAATCTAGCTTCTGGATTCAGTGCTGAGAGAGGGTTCATTAGATAGCCCGTTCTGCTAGTTCACAGACATCTTCTTCTGAGGCAAGCTTATAGCCTCTGCCTGCCTGCAGCTCCCTGAAAATCAGCTCTGCCAGTTCATAAAGGTTATTCTTCTCTAGGGGCCTAAAACAGAAACTACCTCATTCCTTCTGTCTCTATCAATATTAAAGATTGTATTGAGGAAACAACAAATATTTCCACCAGATCCCAGACTTTGTTTGTTTGTTTGTTTGTTTGTTTGTTTGAGGAAGAGTCTATATGTACCTGTTGCTGGTCTGAATACCCCATGGTCTCAAACTCAAAAAAGCAATCCACCTGCTTCTGCCTCCTGAATGCTGGATAAAACATGTTCATCACCACACCTGGCCATAACTTAAAACTTTTAGAATTACACTTATCCATTCATTTGTTTCATGTCTCTATGTGTGTGGGCATCCATGTGAAGGCATAAGTGTCATAGTGGGGGTGTGGTGGTCAGGGAACGACTTTCAGGGAAGTCAGTTTTCTCCTGATATCCTATGGGATTCAGGATTGAACTGAGTTCATCAGCCTTGATGGCAAGTGTCTTTAAGAGCTAGGTCATCTCACCAGCCACCCCACCCCAACCAATATCTTTAATGGAAGTCTATCAATACATCCCTTTCAGCCCTATCTATACATACTTAAGTTCTCCATAACTGCATTAACAATGAAAATGCAATGCACCATCTTGTTTCAATCAGGTTGACATCATAGCATAAGTATTTTTATGGTGTTAGATCATTTTCTTAATTATCACTTAAAATTTTTCTCTGCTAGCATGGTCTGCTGATCAAAGGGACCATAAGTAGATTTAACTATTCCCTTGTTAAGTATGTTATTTTCTGATACTATTTAATAAGAGAGAAAAAACACCTATTTATAAAGAGACTTTTCCCATTTCTTGAGTATTCCCTCTCAATAATGTCCTCAATGTGGAATTACTGGGCAAAAGTATGTGAACTCTTTGAAAGCCATTACAACCAGGGCTGAGCATTGTGGTGCACACATGAAATTCCTGCACTGGGAAGGTGGAGGCATGAGGATTAGAATTTCAATGTCATTCCCAACCACATGAGAACCTGTTTCAAAACAACCAAATTACAAAACAGAGCAAAGCTCCCAGATAAAAGTGTACTACCAAATGGGTTTTAGTGGGACACAGCATATATTGAATCTCTTTAGATCTAGCATGAATTGTCCTTCCTTCTGCTACCTGTATGACTAGCACCACTGATTACACTGGTTTTGGTAGTAGAGTACACTCTACTCTATTTGCTGTTTATGGAATGCTCAGTGCAATATTAGTCAGTGCAGATGGCTCATTTAAGCCAAAACTTTCTAGCTTGTAAGGATGAAAGGAGGTAATGTACGCCAGTCCTTAGTCTGGTGCCTGACATGTGGCCAAGGCTTAAGAAACAGAAGCCATTATTATCGGCACACTGCTCTGCAGTCATGTGTTTACCTGGCCATTGGATTGTGAGCTTTGGTGGGAACAAGTCATGTTTTAGTCATCTCTGTGTTCCCTGTACATGGCAGAGTTCCATACATGAAGCATTCCATTACTCATATATTTTATTAAAGTATTTATTTATTTATTTATTTATTTATTTATTTATTTATGGGTGTATGTGCGTGCGCACACAAGTGTGCTTGCACATGGGAGCATGTTAGAGAAAAACTTTGCATGAGTTCTCACCCTCTAACGTGTGGTTCTCAAGGATTGAACTCAGGGTGTGACGCTTAGTGTCAGGTACTTTGAGGGTTTATAACTTTGTGCCACTTCTTCTGTGTGGATGAATATGTGATCAGTTAGCTTCCTGTTCCTTTTGCCAAACCTTTCTTTCTCCAACGTGAAACTCTATCCCTCTGGAGCCATAAGCTAAAACTAATCCTTTCTTAAGTTTCATTTGACATGGTATTTTATCACGGCAGCGGAAAAGTTAACTAATGCAATGCTTTTACTTTACCATGGTTTATTATATGATGTATTAATTAACCTCAACAAACTCAAATCATTCTGTAGTTTTCACAAAGTGAATACCTAGTCTGTGGACCAATGGCATTCTTCAAATTCCAAAATGATCAGTGATTGTTCAGGTACCTTTATATATAGCAAAAAAGATACAGGCTGGAGGGAGAGGCATGCCTTTAGGGGATATCTGCTGAATGGCATGTCTCTCTGGATAGTGGGCCGAGGATGGGACCATGCCAGGAGGTCCAGCCTCAGGTACTTCATATGGTTGAAATATAGAGTTGAGGAAGCCTATTTCCTTCCATTTCTTCTCTTTTTATCTAATTCACTCCAGGCACGCACCTTTTGTGAGTTTGCTCTGTGGGATGAATGTCTATGATATCTGATATAAGTTCAGTTCAGTAGAAGCAATAATTGGGAGAGAGCAATAATTCATCCCAAGCCTAATAACCAGCTTTCAGCTACAGCCAAGAAGACTAGGTGATTAATCTGACCTCCATCAGCACAGAGAGGTCTCTTCTTGCTTTGAGTTTCTGTTTTGGGGAAATCTGTAGAACTTCAATTTAGAAAGCCATTTTGAGATAGCCTTGGCCCTGCCTTTGGTAACTGTGTGAGGCAGATGACTTGAGTTTTACTGTTTTAAAATTCTTTTCCTAGCACTGAGGCAGTTTGGAGGCTACTTGCTGACTCCATTGGTGACCCACATGATTTGCACGAATTCTTTCCTCCCTCTTTAGGTTCAATTTTCTCATCTGCAGAAGTGTTGGCTCACAACCACCTGTAATGGGATCCGATGCCCTCTTCTGGTGTGTCTGAAGAGAGCTACAGTGTACTCACATACATTAAATAAATAAATAAATAAATAAATCTTTTTTTTTTTTTTTAAAGAAGTGTTGGTCTGAAAGACCTGGTTTTCAGCTTAAGTGCAGTCTATGTTTATGGATTTGCCCTAGCTAGCCTAGTTTCATTTTGTTCCTCCAAGGAACTGCTTAAATATCCTAGACTTTGACTGTTGAGTCCATGGTTTCTATGGTATCTTCGGCATCTGAGATTCTTTCTTCTATCTCTTGTATTCCCAACAGATTGGGAAAGGATCTTCACCAACCCTAAATCTGACAGAGGGCTAATATCTAATATATACAGAGAACTCAAGAAGGTAGAACCTAGAGAACCAAATAACCCCATTAAAAAGTGGGGTGCCGAACTAAACAAAGATTTTTCACATGAAGAACTTCGGAGGTCTGAGAAACACCTTAAGAAATGTTCAACATCATTAATCATTAGGGAAATGCAAATCAAAACAACTCTGAGATTTCACCTCACACCAGTCAGAATGGCTAAGGTCAAAAACTCAGGAGACAGCAGGTGTTGGCGAGGATGTGGAGAAAGAGGAACACTCCTCCACTGCTGGTGGGATTGCAAGATGGTGCAACCACTTTGGAAATCAGTCTGGCGGTTCCTCAGAAACCTGGGCACCTCACTTCCTGAGGACCCTGCTATACCACTCCTGGGCATATATCCAGAGTATTCCCCAGCATGCAACAAGGACACATGCTCCACTGTGTTCATAGCAGCCCTATTTGTAGTAGCCAGAAGCTGGAAACAACCCAGGTGTCCCTCAACAGAGGAATGGATACAAAAATGTGCTATATTTACACAATGGAGTACTATTCAGCCATTAGAAACAATGAATTCATGAAATTCATAGACAAATGGATGGAGGTACTAAGAGAGGTAACCCAGTCTCAAAAGATCAATCATGGTATGCACTCACTGTTAAGTGGATAATAACCTAGAAACTTGGAATACCCAAGAAATAATCCACATATTAAATGATGTCCAAAAAGAACAGAGGAGTGGCCCCTGGTTCTGGAAAGACTCAATGCAACAGTATAGGGGAATACCAGAACAGGGAAGTGGGAAGGAGTTGATGGAGGAACAGGGGGAGGGAAGAGGGCTTATGAGACTTGCGGGGAGTGGGGACCCAGAAAATGGGAAATCATTTGAAATGTAAATAAAGGATACATCGAATAAAAAGAAAAAGAAAAAAAGAGAAAAAAAGAAAAAAAGAAAAAAAATCCTAGACTTTATCCATAGAATCAAGTTCATATAGATGGCCTGAGAATAGGTGTGAAACTGTCTAGGGAAACAAATTGGATTAATGAGGGTAGGGGAGACATAGAAGGGATAGAAGGATGGGGGAATATGCTTTACCTACCATTTATATTTGCACAAAGATACTTTTATGTGAGACAATATCATGTACAATAGATACATTCTAATACAGAAGAAAAAACATTGGAAAGGCTGAATGCCACATAAGGAGAAAGCATTTTCTATGACTGAGCCATTCCCTTAATAGTGCTACTGTTTCCTTCCTAAAGGGGAGTTATCGTGTGTGTGTGTGTGTGTGTGTGTGTGTGTAAGGTCCTGCAAGTTAATTCTGTCTGACCGGTTACATTTACATGTACTGTTTTCATTGATGAGTGAAAAGTATATTTGTTGACCCAGAAGTGGTCCAGTTTGCTCTGAACAGTCCAGACCCGCCTGCCCAGTCTTACATGTGACCAATGTAACCCTAATATAGCCAACCTGCCAACTAATGTGGTCCTTAGGAGCATCCTTCAGTGTAAAACTAGAAGCACTGGAGGAAAAAGAAGAAAATATAGGACCGCAAGGTTGAATTTTCCCACTCTTAGGCTGGATATGAAAAGATGATGATGTGTTCACCCTGAACTTATGAGAAACTAGATGGTGGCTACCTTGTGAGGCTAGCCAGAGAGCTAGTAGAACCAGAAAGCAACTGAAAACTCCTACATTGAAAGGCTGAAAATTCCTGCTTTGAAATACAAGTGCTGTTTGTATTTCTCCATAAATTAGTGTATTTGTGCACTGTCTTTGGTATAAAGAAAACAAAACCCCATTCTGCTTCAGTATATTGAGAGTCCACCCAGCTGGGCAGTGCTGGCACACACCTTTAATCCCAGTACTTGGGAGGCAGAGGCAGGCAGATGTCTGAGTTTGAGGTCAGCCTGGTTTACAGAGTGAGTTCCAGGACAGCCAGGGCTACACAGAGAAACCTTGTCTGGAAAAAAACAAAACAAAAGAATAAAAGCAAAAAGCCCAGCTGAGAATAGTAGACAATTAAGGAGGAACCCGTGGGATCTGATGAAAGCTCTCAAAGCAACCCAAGGGCCCTGAGTAAACCCACCGGAACAGCATTGCAGCCTCCTCTGCTTGCCTTAATGCTGGAGAACTTGGTGTAGTGCTTTTATGAAGTCTCCCCGTCTTCCTCCTTTCTCTAACTACAAAGTCCTTTGTGAAGCCAAGGGCACCATTAGCTTCCTGTGTGGATTCAGACTTCCATAATTATGCCTCTCTCTCTCTCTCTCTCTCTCTCTCTCTCTCTCTCTCTCTCTCTCCCTCCACATTTCTGAGTATGGCTATATTTCTTTCAACAAATATTCCTCACCTTTAAATAATTTTGCCCTACCAATTCAAGCATTTCGGGTGTGTTTCCTATTGAAGTTCTCTCTTCCTGTCTACCAACCTCCCCCAACATATTCCCAGGCCTTGCCACCATGTAAACCTGTAATTTTTTATGCCACTACCCATACTGGTTTATAAAACAGAGGTATGCAACATGCTGGAAAGAAAAATGGCACCTGTCAAATACCAAACCCTATGAAATGCCTGTGGAATTTCACTTTTCACCTAGTAAATATCCAATTATTTTCCAGAATAGCTCTTTCCAGAATTCAAATCTGTTTCCATTAATATTAAAAGTTTAGAGGTCTGGGAGAACAGGAAGGAGCTGATTAAAAGCAGATGGGGCTCATTATCTGGTTAATGACAATCCAGTATTTCCCACCACCCCCAGCCCCCCGGTTTACTGCTCTGTCCCCCAACATCCCAGTTCTGCCTGAGAAAAGGTTATCCCTACATTTCTACAAAGAGAGACTTATCCTATAACACCTCAAGGGCACAGCTCTCCTTTAGACATTTTGGAATCGGTATCATACTATAATTTATTTCATACCATTTCAGCCAAGAACAAAAATATCTTCCAAACTACTTCCGCTCATTGTCTTGCAAGAAATAGATGTCCAGTGTGCTGGTTACAGTTAGGCTCAGCTTGAATAATGATCATAGGATATTAAGGTTCAGAAGTGCTTGGGCTGGAGATGTGGCCTGGTTGGGTGTGCTTAAATGCCTAGGTCTGATTCCCAGCACAGAATTTCCGGAGACAGGCAGGAGGGTTAGAATGTCAGGCTCATCCTCTGCTACATAGGAATCTAGTCCCACCTGGAAAACACAGGATTCTGTCTTAAAGAATAAGCAAACAATAAACAATGGTAACTGCTCCTTCAAGAGTTACTGATTCTTTAGTAGGCAGAGGAACAGACCTAGGGAGGGGAAGCGAGCGGTTTGCAGAAACTGCACTGCTGGGTAGCGATGGAGCTGGGAAGGAGACACACTCTGCTAGGCTTTGCTGGCATGCGGGGAAAGTGCCGAAAGCACATTAATTGAATGAGTTGTAGTCATCTCTTCATATACTGCATCTCCATGGGCCACATGCTAATGGCTCATCTTTCACTGCTCCCTTGAGGCCTGACTCAAAGTCAAAGCCAAAATGGGCATTTTAATACAAAGCACATTAGGCAGGGAGGAGGCTGAAGGAGGTGTTGTCTCAGGCTGCTGGCTGCCTGGCTGACAGGCTGGCAGGCTTTGCTTTAGGTCTCCTGGGGCTGCTCATTCATGTGCTAAGGGAAAAAGCTGACCTCTGACCTTGGATGTGGCCCCTCCTTTTGGACTCTGGCCAACGGGGTCAAGGATGACAAGAAGTGTCATGTGGTATATTCCCAAGAATTGAGGAGATTGAAAGTCCTTCAAAGTGAGGTGCCCATGGCAAGGCTTGTATGGAGGGGGCAGTGGGGGAAGGCATATGTTTTCAACATAATTTTAAAATGTATTCAGGCATGGCAAGATGGTTCAGTAGGTAAAGGAGCTTGCTGCTAAGCCTAAGTTCAGGCCTTGGAATCCACATGATAGAAGCAGCGACTTTGTAGGTTGTCCTATGGCCTCGGCATGCGTGCTTTAGAGCAGCTTGTGCTTCACAGTGAACATCAAACTAGCCAAAAGACCTAAGACTTTGTATGAAAAAAAAAATAAAGAGAATAAAGCGAGGAGGGATGGTGTAGGTACATGCTGTCTTTCTTGTCTTCCTTCTCTCTCTACACCTCTCTCTGCATTTTCCCCTCTTTATGTGTATGTGTATGAATATTTGTGCACATGAAACAGAATCTTTAGAGTTATTAAATCATAACAGTCCATTTCTTTTACCCTCCACCCCTGAAAACCCCCATTCCCCTTTCTGTCTCTGTGACTTTGTATATCAATGAATCGAATCACACATTAGCTGTCCTTCTGGGCCTGACTTGTTTTACTTAATATAACTTTGAGATTCACCCATGATATGGCACATGTCAGAAGTGTATTCCTTTTCAAAGCTAAATAATATCGCATTATATTCTATACCATGCATTGTTTATCCTTTAAGCACCAATGGATACCTGGATTTCTTTCTTCCTCTGGGTTATTGTAAATAACGTGAATGACCTATTCCATATTCTTATCTAAATTCTTTTCAATAAACATCCAGAAATGGGGTTTGCTGCATCAAATGGCTATTCTATTTAAAATATCTTGAGGAGCCACAAACAGTATTTCAGAATGGCTGTACCAATTTACATTCCAAGCACCAGAGCATGAGGTCTCCATGTCCTGCACACCACTTGCTGCTTTCTGTAGCCATGCTTACGGATGGGAAGTAGTGTCTCCCTGGGATGTGGGTCATTAGATCTTACAGTTTTACTTTCGTAGCAATCACTCTAGTGTTCTTTTGGTGTTGAATGCTATTCTGCCATTGTAACAAAATACTTGAGCAAAACAACTAACCAGAAGAAGGCTCACTGTTTTAGTCCAGGGCTGTCTCCATAAGGTTAGGCCTAAGACGAAGCAGAATACCATGGTGAATTATTAACAGAGAGGACTGGGGAGCAACATATGGTCCTCACATAGGCATGCTCCCCAGAAATCACTCCTTTTTACAAGATCCTATCTCCAAGGCTTCTATAACTTATCAATTAATGAAGCAACCAATGACTTACTCTATTGAGGGGGTTGGAGCCTTCAATATGCATAAATACCCCACAGCCTAGGAGCTAGCAACCAAGCCTTTTGAACTTATGTCCTTTTAGGGAGATTTTAGATCCAAATCGAAACACTTTTCCTCCTAGACTTCCCTGCAGACACATTGTTGTACAGGGTTGGAAGGCTGCCAGGAGTGAGGCAGTGCTTGAGGAATGCAACAGCTCCCTCTACTGTCTCCAGCCACACTTCTAGTGCAGTCTCCTCGGGTGAATGAGCTGTTTCTATCCTATCCCGTTCCTGGACCCTATCCTGTTTCTTTTACTATACCAGGACATTTCCACAGTCTCTACTATTGTTTCCCTACCTCACTGCTATTCATTCTGCATCCAGTCACCAAATAGTTACTGGAAAGACATGTCTGTATTGTGATTTCGGAACTCACAGCATCCTAAGGAGACTGACAAAGAGCAAGTGTGTCTGTGTGTGTGTGTTGGGGGGCCTCAATAGAAATATCTAGCTCCTCTTGCTAGCCATTGCCTGAGAAGAAGCTGCATCTTGGCTCTTAAAATATTCTGTTTCTTTATTTGTTGCTCAAGATAATTCCTATAGTGGAGAAAGCTGGGGATGTGGCTCAGTTTACAGAGTATTTTCCTAGTATGCACAAAGCCGGGGTTTCCACACCCAGAACAAGGTAGAGCTGTGATGACATGCACCTGCACTTGGGAGGGGGATCCATAGGGATCAGGGTTTGAAAGTCATTCTAAACTACTTAGCTATTTCAGAGACAGCTCAGGACATATGAGACACTGTAGAGGAATCCACATTTCATGTGTGCACTCAGGCAGCTGCATTAATGATTCCTGGAGAGATTGTGTAACTATGAGTCAAAGGGGACAGTGCACAGGAGCATCCATTGTTGGGCTGTGGGACAATCAGTAGGCTAAGGTCATTATCTCCACTTCACTTTGAAGGCCTCATACTTTGTCAACGGGAAAAAAAAAAAAACATTAGAAAGAGAACATTACAAAGCCCAGCAATAGCAGAGGCTCCACTGTTAGCTTTGTCCTCCACCTTTAGGCTCAACCTTAACCCACGTGATAAAATAACACCATTATACAAGGCCTTCTTCCTTAAGCAAGTCTGTTCCTCTACTCTCCTCCAACACCCTAAAGCAATGTGCACACATCCACACACTGCACTTCAGCCTTTGCACACACAGTATGGCTTCCTCCTCAGCTCAGGCTGGCATAAGCAAATCTCACAGACATGGTGGCTTTAACAGTACACATTCATTTTCTTTCACTTCTGGAGCTGGTAAGTCCAACATCAAGTTTCCAGTGGGGTTGCTGGCTGCTGAGGGCCTACTTACTTCCTTACAGATACCTACCATTTTGCTATCCTGTGGGTTGGCCCAGGCAGTTTCCTTTTTTCTTTTGTAAAGAGAAATCCTACCATATCTGGGAACTACACTTAGAATCATATTGGAGAATAAGACTTCAGCACAGAAATTTTGCAACACAAATAGAATACAATTCAGTCCAAAGCATTTATTAAGAAATATGGCCTTGGGGCTGGAGAGAGAATACAAACTATCAAGTACACTGGCTGCTCTTCTAGAGAACCCAGGATTGATTCCCAGAACCCGCATAAGGGCTCACAACCATCGGTAACTGCAGTCCCAGGAAATCTGATTAATGCCCTCTTCTGGACTCCCCCAGCACCATGCAAGTAGTTCATAGACATACATACAGGCCAAAGGCCCACATAAATAAAAGGAAAGATAATAAAATAATGGGGAAAAATAAAATAATGGGGAGAGACACAATCAAGGCTGGATGTTGTGGTGCACACCACACACCCGTATTTGAAATGTCAGAGTCAGAGGATCAAGAGTGAAACACTATCTTCGTGGCCTGGGCTACATGAAACTGTCTCATAACATGACCCCACCAAATCAAATTCTTAAAAGAGAGAGGGAGAAGTATATCCAGACAGGAGTATGAAAGGCTCACAATTTTGATTTAGAAATTACTGCAATAGGAGGAGTTTCAGTGCAAAACTTGGCTCACTTTTGTATTTTGTTTTGTTTTGTTTTGAGACAGGGTCTGTTGTAAACTATGCTGACCTCAAACTCATATGTAGCTAAAGATGGCCTTAAACTCCTGATCTTCCTTTCTCCACCTCCAACATACTTAGATTATAGGAATGTTTCATCAACCAAACTTTTGTGAGGTGGAGAATTTAGACAGAGTCTCTCTCTGCAGCCCAGGCTAACTTGGAGCTCAATATGTAGCCTGAGATGACATCAAACTTGCAGTGACCCTCCCTCTCAGCCTCCTGAGTGTAGATATTAATGATGTGTGCCGTGCCACCACACCTGCCTTCACTCTCCAAGCTAATTAACGATCTCTATTTATAGCTAAGGGGAATTGTGGAGGGGCCAGTAGATGGGAAATTACCATAAGAAGATATCAAAAACAGGGAGAATTCCACTGTACCAAAATTCCCATTAAAAACAGACCAGGGATATCAGAGGTCAAGACTGGAAGATTCTCCCTAAACTGACATCTAGTGATTCTGCTAAAAACCGAATGCATCAATGATGGAGGTAGGAAAATGACCTCATCAGAAAGAGGACTTAAGGGGCCGATCTAAAGTACAAAATTAAGAAAACTTTTAATCCCAGAGACCCACCCACCAAATTCTAATGGAAGTTTGAGGCCAGTCTAGAATACAACAGACATTATTTCAAACAAAACAAAACAAAACAAAACAAAACACAAGAATCTGTGTTTATTTATCTCTAACAGTGCCAAAGCCTTCATTCAGTCTCACAGTAGTTCCAAAGTCTAAGTCTGAAAGTTCGCTAAGATACCAAGTCAGACAAAGGACAGGCACTAGTTAAGATTCATCTTCAAGCTAGATTCTTTCTCATCTATAAACCGGTGAAACTGGAGCATTCCCATACTTCCAAAGTACAAGTGTGGCAAGCAGAGGATAGACATTCTAATAGCAAGAGTGGAAAATCAGAATGGAGAGAGATGGGTGCCAAATAACTCCTAAACTGAGCAAGGCAGATGCCATTAGATCTTAGGGCATGAGAATTACAATCTTTGATTGGGTTTTGTTTCCTTCAGTCCCTGTTGGATGATAGAGCCATTCAGGGAAATCCTGCCCTATCAGTTCCCTGCAAGGGTCCTGCCTACACAACTCACCATGTGTGTTGCTTTGCCTATGATATACAGCACAGTGACCAGGCCCTGAGACTGGAAACACACAGGCCTCTTTGACGATGAAGAAGAAACAGTCTGGTCTCTTGGGTGTGTAGTGGGACTGTGAACCCTGGTTAGCACTCAATTGATCTCTTATGTCACTAGAACATTCTGCTGCTGAATGGCTCTATACCTTGGTCTTGAGACCAGTGCACTCCAAAGCCTTCCTGTGTTCCATCCAACTTCCTCCAACCCCTTTAATACAAACTGGCATTATCTATGAGGGTATCACCCACTTCTGTTCCTGACTTTTTGATAAAAATAACAGATTAAAACTGTGAATCCCATCCATAATCATCCGAGCAAGTTGTTTCCTAAGACCTCATTATCCTCTCCATAGTAAGCAGCATCTTTTAGAAATATGGATTAACTATGAACTTTTCCAAACTCCCCTGTTTCCCTTCCCTTTGCCACTGTCCCCTTCCTTCCTCACCCTCTCTGAACTTGCCTCCCTTCCTGACTCAGCCTACCAGTGTTCTTTTCACTCCTACTCCTTCTCCTCCTGTTCCTCCTCCTCTTCTTCCTCTTCCTCCTCTTCATCTTCTTCGTCCCTTTCCAATTTTTGAGGCATAGCCCTAGCTGTTCTGGAACTCACTGTAAACAAGAATAGCCTTGAACTTGTAGTGATAGGTGAGTCTCCTACCCTATTTCAGCAATCTCCCCATTGCTGAGATTATACACCCGTGTCACTATATCTGAGTGCCTGGCTGTGATTCATTTACTTCTTGCATTTTTTTCTATGTAGACAGGAAGGAGAGAGCAAGCTAGCTCCTTAACCCTTCCCTTGGAAATTTCCACAATAGCCAGGTGTGGTGGCACACACCTTTAGGAGGCAGAGGCAGACACATCTCTGTGAGTACAAAGCCTCATGGTCAGACTTGTCTGCAGAGAATGTTTCTGAACAGCCAAGGCTGTTTTACAGAAAAACCCTGTCTGGAAAAACAAAACAAACAAGCAAAGAGTGACAGAAAGAGAGAAAGGAAGGAAGAAGGGAGGAAGGGAAGTATGGAAGGAAGGAGGGAAGGAAGAAAGGAAGGAAGGAAAGAAGGAAGAAAGGAAGGAAGGAAGGAAGAGAGGGAGGCAGGGAGGGAGAGAGGGAGGCAGGGAGGGAGGGAAAAGAAAGAAACATCTCAACTAAACACCTGGGTTCATCCCTTGCAAGTTCTGCTTTCTGCAAAACATGAGACTATAGGTTAGCTAACTCCTTTACTATCTGATAAAAATCATCTTTCCTCCAGCTTCCAATAAAATGTTTCTTATTTATTTACATTTTGTCCATATTTGTAACATGTACTTCAAAGTTCTTACTTTCCCCATTGCCCAGTTACAAAGCCATTTGTTCATTTTTTAGCTACCTTTTCCCTGAGTGATCCACCTCTTAGGACCCAAACCTGTCTCAGCCTTCACCTGCCACATCAATACACCATAAGTCCTTACCTCAAACAACAGAAATGTATTTTCTCAATGATTTTGAAGTCTTAAAAGGTTGGGCCAAGGTTCTAGAAAGATTAAAAGATTGAGGCTCTGATGAGGGATCTTTTCCTGTTTTACATGGGGCTGCCTTATCACTATGCTCCCACCAATGACTTACACACACATATCATCAGACAAAAATATTACATACACTGACACACACACACCATATACCTCACATAACATATATCACACACCATATACCACACACTATATACCACGTGCATATACACACACATAGCACACACCACACACACCCATAGACACACAATACAACATACATAGATACACATAACAAACCAAATATACACATACCACACACATCCATGCACACACAAAAACCACATAATACACACACCACACATTCACACAGTCATATGTACATACCAGATACTCATACACCACATATCCATGCACAATTCTCATACACATAACACACTACAAACCATATGTGTGTGTGTGTGTATGTATGTCTTTTCAAGGTACATTTATGTACTTGGGTGAAAATAGACTTAAGTATAATATATTAAATATTATATACAGTATAAAATACAAATATAAATGGCAATAAATTTGTAACTACCCCTCAGGCTAAGAAATACTGTACTGCAAGCACAAGACAGCTCCCAGACATCTCCAGCTGTGGTAACAACTCTCTGGATTTATGCAACCATGATTTCCTTTCTTTATGCTTTTGTCATTATGTGTAGTCTCAAAGGATAGATTTTAATATTGCCTGCACTGGGATTTGTTTTTTTTTTAGAACTGAAAGCATACTGTGTATATCTTTGGTGAATAAGCACTTTTTTGCTTCAGTATTATGTGATGTTCACCTTTGTGACTGACAGCACATAGCTATAGTCTTCTTTGTTCTGTAAAACTACTATATGAACTATGGTTCTAAAGCAGGAAGGACAGGAGAGCATTTAGCCTAGAACCCTTTTGAGTTTGGTTATGCACACAATCCTTTCACATCAGTGCACTTGGCAGCTTAGTGCCTTTGTCTGCATGTGCTATGCACACACACTCTACTCCAAACAACACACTTAGCCACATCAGAAACCCAGGATCTCTCACATTCAAGGGTCTACACACACTCCTCTCTTTGAACAATAATATGAGTTTCTTTGTCACTGGTGATCAGATGTAGACAGTTTCTATTCAAGTGTATTCCCAATGTATACATATGAATCGAACATCAATCTGGCCTGACTTGGTGTCTTCTACTAAATTTTTAGGGAGAGTCCTTTCCTTCGGTCCTTACAATCTTATGACTAAACATAATTATGCATGCATATGATTGAAATCAGATGCATTATGCCAAGGAACATGGGCAGTAGAAAAATGAATATGACCCAATATATCAATCAAACTAAAGAACTACCTTATCTATTCCATTGAGTAAATAGTTCATCCTTCCTTTAGACCCCACTCTCTTGCCTGAAACCTTTGAGTTCTCCCTCTCTCTCTTTCTCTCTCTCTCTCTCTCTCTCTCTCTCTCTCTCTCTCTCTCTCTCTCTCTCTCTCTGACTCTCTCTCATTGCCTCAAGCTTGATAGTGTATCCCTGTATGGCTTGTACTATCACTTAATCCCAAATAAAATTATCTTGCTTCTTTTGCAAATATATGTTAAGCCTTAATTTTCCAATTGTTTGGATAAGAAACTGAAACATCTGACCCAGACCTTGGCTACCTCTAAAAATTCTCTTTGTTCATTATACTGTTGGTGGACATTTGTGGTAACTCTGCTTTTCAGTAGGCATAGCTTCAACTTCTACACACCCTTTTGGACTAATCTCTTAGGTTACCTGTGCCAAGGCTTTCAAGAAATGTCTCTAGAAATAGAATTGTGGAGTTACGGTGATGTGTTTCTTTCACTGGACATACTGTTACTTCATACTGTCGCCAGTGCCATAGTGGTGCCTGTCTTTTATTTTGTACCTGTGAACTAGTGGTGGGACAAACAACTGCTGGAATGTTTCAATTTCTACTTTGTCAATTTTTCATTGGTGTGTCTGTTTTTATTGGCATAACATTTTATTAATTCTTTGAGAATTTCACACAATGTTTTGATTATATTTAACCCCCAGTTCTCGTGTAACTTCTCCCAGATGCATCCCCGCATTCCTACACTCAGCAAATCCTTCCAAACTTGCTGTCCTCCTTTTGTTTTTTTTTAATAATGCACCAAGACCAATTTGTGCTGTTCATCCATATGTTTGGATCTATCCACTGTAATGTGGTTGACTTAACAGAGACTCTACCCTTGAAGAAATATCTGTCTCTCTCTGTGTCTGTGTCTGTCTCTTTGTCTCACTGTCTTTTTCGGTCTGTCTCTGTATATCTCTGTCTCTCTGTCTCTCTCTCTCTCTCCCTGTTTCTCTCTGTGTCTCTGTCTCTGTCTCTGTCTCTCTCTCTCTCTCTCTCTCTCTCTCTGTCTCTCTCTCTCTCTCTGTATGTGTGTGTGTGTGTGTGTGTGTGTGTGTCAGCAACCATTAACTGTCAATAGTTCCTCAGTCAGGAGTGGGAATGGGTGAGTTCCTCCCCACTTCAAGTTAGTGTTGTCTTTTTTAAAAAATACTTTCATTATTTTTTGTAACAGGGCAACAGAGCAACAATGCCCCTACTAGACACCAGAGGCTAAGAAAAAGCACAGAGCCTGTAATGGGCCATTTCTTTTGGAAGTGTAGGGAAGAGAGATCTCATATATAGCCAAACATTACAGGGTATTGCTATTGTTCTTGATTTCCCTCCAGAATTTTATGGTAAGAGCCTATTGCTGAAGATATCACAAGCTTGAGTCATAAAGCACGATGAAATCAAGCTGGTATGTGTAGAGCTGGAAGCTTCTTCTCTGCTGGTTAGCTTCTATAATGTTGGAAAACTCTGTATCCTACGTGTGTAAAAAAAAGTTATCGTCAATATGATCCAGCTGTTAACTCTATGAGCTACGGCAGTGACTGGCCTGGCAAGACATGCTCACTATCGCAATAGTGGCATAAATATCATGGGAATAACCAACCACTTTCTGCTTGGGTTTAAGTCTCACTCTACAAGTTAGAAACCGTGTCTCATACCATTATTGTACCAATAAGTTATGACTAGACAGGTCACGTGCTCTAGAGAAACAATCTACTACTATTGTGCTGCTAAATGGGCATTCCTGATAATCTATCATTATGTCTGTAGTTCAATGCATCTCTCAACCCTCATCTAAGAATCTTCTATATGCACTAGATGGTGATTAACACAGAGATCCACAACTGGTCAATGTACAGGTAATAAGAAATTGCATGCACAGCCCTCAAGAAAACACACACACACACACACACCTCCCCTTTCAAAGCTCAGGCACCATCATGGAAGAGGCAGAGGCAGTGGATGAGCACAGGGAAGTGACTTCTGTACTCATCTGGGCAGCTATACATATGAGCTTAGAGAGGTTATTCCAACATGCACAAAACATGTACAAACTCAAATCCCAGTATAGAAAAAGAAATTAAGCACACAATTCCATACCTCACCATGGACTGATTGCCAATGGCTAGTTGCTGGGAAAGGAGAAGTCAATTTCTCTAAAAGTGTATAGCCCTTTGTCAGTTGACCATACTTCTGTGAAGTGCACATCGAAAAATATTTTGTATTCCTGGCAGTGGTGGCACACCACTTTAATCCCAGCACTCTGGGAGGCAGAGGCAGGTGGGTTTCTGAGTTTGAGGCTAGCCTGGTCTACAGAGTGAGTTCCAGGACAGCCAAGGCTATACAGAGAAACCCTGTCTTGAAAGGAAAAAAAGAAAAGAGAAAAGTATTTTGTGGGGCCCAAATTGAAATTGAAGGGTTGTTTGAGTGGATAGAGAAAGGGAGTATGGCAAGTGTTGGGCTGGATATTACCAAAACACATTGTATGAAACTCTAAATGAATGAATAACAATATTTTATTACATTATTTATTTATTTGAAGGCACAAGTGTCTGTGAAGGCCAGAAGAGGTCATCAGATCCTTTGGAGCTGCAGTTATAGGCAGTTTTGAGTTATCTAACAAAGATATTAGGAATTGCAGACCTTTGAAAAATCAGCAAGCACCGCTTTTTAACTTCCGAGTCCTCTCTCCAGACTGTGTGTGCTTAGTTTTTATTTATTCTTTAGCAATTGTGTGCATATACACAGTGTATTACGTACGATCATACCCTCATTTAAGTCTTCTGTGTGCTCCTATTGACCACATTCTTTTCCCCAAGTCCTCTCCCATCTATTTTCTTCTCTCCTTTTGGACCTACTGAACTTAACTGGGGTTATTTGCATGAGCATTAGTCGGGAGTTATTTATTGCAGGACAAACACCACAAAGAAAATGATTTTTCTACTCTCTGCCCTCACCCTCTACCCCAACAGTTATTAAGTTTCTGCTCCTCAGGGAGAGATGAGGTTTTATAAGGCCCTCCACAATTCATAACAGAGGCTCGATGGGTCCATTCTTTCACAGGAGTTACATAGTTAACCACAGCCACTATAAGCTCATGAGTACAACAGCTATGCCATGACCAGAAGACAGCATTTCAAAGCATTCATCCCTACCCTTCAGTTCTTAAATTCTTTCTGCCCCTTCCTCTGAAATGTTCCCTTGGCCTTGGAGGTAATGACGTAGACAACCCATTTAGGGCTCATCATCCAACACTCACGTATTCTCAGTACTCTTGCCAGTTAGGAGCCTCTGCATTAACCATAAATCACTGCAAATAGAAATTTCAAAGGATTATTTGAAATGGTTTCTGGTATCTAGTCATTGTTGTTATTATGGGCAATCATGACATCTAGCTCCCCATAAGAAGGGAGGAGCTCTATGCAGAATGCAAGCAGAGGGATGGTAGGTCATGGGCCTAATGAATAAAATCTATAAGTGAAGGCAATAAACTGCTGTATAAAACATTCTCTCCTGTTTTGGCAAGTAAATTTTCATAAAAGCATAATCATTAAAGTGTAAAGTGATGGCTTCATAATATTCAAAGTCAGCACAACATGAAAGATGACTAAATTTAATTATGACTGTGTGTGTCTGGGTGTTCTTTTGATAGGATGAAGATGTTTGCATGATGAATAACAGAAAGACATACATAATTCAGGAATTATTTTGCACACGTTCTATAAAATTTGTCATAGTTGCCTAAAATCTCTTGTGTTATATAATCTATACTTTTCACAAGGCTTGTAGACATTTCAATTATGATCTATGTCAGAGATCAGCAAACTTTATCTGTTAAGGGTCAGAGTGAAAAATGGGAAGATTTGCAGTTCATATGATCAGATTCAACTACACAGCTCTGCCACAGAGCACAAAGCCATGGCACACAGCATGTGAAAATATGGGTATGGCTGGGCTTTAATAAAATTATATTTACAGAAATAGACAGTCTAATTGTGGGCCATAATTCACTAAGAGTTGACTGTTTTTTTATTAAAAAAATATATTACCTTTCTGTTCTCAAATGATGTGATAATTATTTTGGTTTTTCCTATTTTTTTATCATTGTTGTGAGGACAAGACATCATTGTATAGCCTAGGCTAGCTCAAGACTCATGCTCCTATTTCTTTAACCTCATGTGGGCTAGAATTACAGACATGAGCTGTCAATCCTGCCTTTAAATTCTACTTTTAAAAAAATCTTGCCAGGTAGTAGTGGCACAGGCCTTTAATCCTGGCACTTGGGAGGCAGAGGGAGGCGGATCTCTGAGTTCCGGGCCAGCCTGCTCTACAGAGTGAGAGTTCCAGGACAGCAGGGCTACACAAAGAAACCCTGTCTGGAAAAACCAAAAAAATAAAATATCTTACCGATCACATTGTTTTTGGTTTGCAAACTTGCTCTGGCCATGTGTTTTTTTTTTGTTTGTTTGTTTGTTTGTTTTTTTTTATCACCAATCACAAAACTCAGACACCCGCTTGACATTTTGACATTTTATCACTGTTTTTGCAGGAGAAAAAAAAAACAGACGAGAAGATATAAAAAGATTTTCCCTTAAATTTGATTTGTGATTCATATAACTTGAAATTGTGGTATGTGCCTTTAATTCCTGTACTAGGGAGGCAGAGGCAGCCAGATCTTTGTGAGTTTGAGGTCAGCTTGGTTTACATAGTTAGTTCCACATCAAACAGGACTACATGTGAGACCTTGTCTCAGAAAAACAAGAAAGAAAGAAGAAAGAAAGAAAGAAAGAAAGAAAGAAAGAAAGAAAGAAAGAAAGAAAGAAAGAAAGAAAGAAAGAAAGAAAGAGGAGGAGGGAAGGGAGGAAGGGAAGGGGAGAGAGATGTTTAGAAGATGGAAATAACTCTGTGTTCATTTATTAATTTATTTGGTGTTTGAGCCTATCCAACTTTATGACAAGCACTTGGGACATATCTTCCCATGTGGTTTTGGTGATATCACATTGGTTGTGTTGAATCCCACACTGGCTGTGGTGGGATTCAACAAATACTATAAATTGATGCTCTTTTGCCTCAGAAAGCCTTATGTTAAAATTTTACCACCATAGCAGTGGACAGGGGTATTCTCTCAAAAACTAAGGCCCTGAAGAAAAGCTCTCTTTATCCAGGCATTAAAAGGAATCCTGGCCTTATCAGACTGCCTATATGGATTTTGTAGCATGAAAAAAAATGATGAAAATTTAGACTATTCTATTTAAACTTAACGTATTTGTTTACATTAATTCATTCATTCTGGGATAGGGACACTGCCATAGCACGTATGTGGACACAGGAGGACAACTTCTCTCCTTCCATGATGTGACTTCAGGAAATCAAACACAGGTCATAAGGCTTTGCAACTCGTGCCCTTACCTGCTGAGGTATCTTGTTAGCCCAATTTTAGAGTGGTTTAAGGTGATAACAGTGGAGCATTAAGGGGTTGAGGGGGCAGAGATATATAAGAACGCCCAGGAGTGAGCCCTGGAACTCAGGAAAGTGAAAAATCCCTCAAGGTTTCTCCAGAGGAAAGTGACCTCTGAGCCCCAGGAGAAGGGAGAAAATGGGTTTAAAATGAGACCTGCCCCAACCTTTCATTACAGCTGTGAATTCAAGTTTGTTGTTTCTCATTTAAAAGGGCAAAGGCTCCAGGACAAGCATAAGGGAACGGAAAAAGACTTATTCAGCCACCCAGCAAGGTAGGGGTAGGGCTGGCAACATTGCACAGTCAGTAGAATAGATGCTTAATATGCAAGAAGTCCTGGGATCAAGCACCAGAACCACATAAATTGAGCGTGGAGGTACATGTCTGTGATCTCAGCACTCCAGAGATGGAAGCAGAAATTAGGAAATATCAGAAGTTCAAGACCATCCTCTATTACACAGCATGGTTTGAAGCCAGTCTTTAATACATAAGACCTTTTCTCAAAAACAAAACAGCAAAACGTCAAACCAAAAATGTAGGTTTTGGCCAACAAAACCAATGTTACTTTGCAACTGTAGGCATGAGTCTCACTCAGGGAGTTGTAGAGAAGCAAAAACCTACTCTGACTGCTGCTGCTTGCTACTTGTGGGTCCTTAGAAAGTCTGTATTGTGGTTTGAATGAGAATGTCCTCTATAGACTCAGGTATTTGAACACTTGATCCCCACTTGGTGGCCCTTTTTGGAAGCTATTGTGCAACTTTAGATGTGAACTTGCTGAAGGAAGTGTGTTACTTGGGAAATGATCCAATCATTATGGATTCTCCCTATGAATCTGTAAGGCCAAATTAACTTCTCCCTCCTTAAATTGCCATGATCCATGACATTTTATGACAGCAACAGCAAAGGAGCTAATACAGCTTAACATTTCCTAATCTAAAGTTACTGATTAGAACTATTTAATGATGTGTGTCTTTTGGGCTGTTTCCAGTTTATTGTTAAAATACAAAGGCACCCTTTTCCTTGAGAATGGGAAAGGATAAGATGGAAGGCTACTTCCCCTGGAGGTCAAGGGAGATGAAAAGAAAATGTAATCCCACCCTCCCTAGCTCTGCCAACCCCTTTCCCAAGGACAGGGAGATCACTGAAAGGCAAATCACAAGGCAGTGAGATGCACCTTTTCACTTCAGAGGGCTTCAGTTAGAGGACTAATGCCCAGAAAAGCCAATAGTAGGCCAGTATCACACTGTTTAACCTTTGCAACTTTCCACAAATCAATGGCTTTTAAAATCAACTAAAGCCAAGTGGATCTGGATGGTTTACTAGGTCTTTCCACAGTAGCAGCCCTGCAGAGGAGTCATACACAATGTTAACCACATCACTGGCATAGTAGAAGGGGACCTGATGAACAGAGGGCTTCTTCATCCTCACTGTTTGACTTGGAGAAAATAGCTACATTTATTTTAGCTTTAGCTTCACCTAGAAAATAAATGCTTTGAGTCTTGCAAACTCTTGGGATAGAACCAGCCTTTCACTTGCACAAAATAACTTGGAAATTATTTGGTTTTCAACTTGGCTTTTTGTTTAATGCTTGCTATGATCAGTTTTTTTTTCTTCAGAGACATTCCAAGACTTTCCAAGAATCTATATGGTTCAAAAAGAATGCAAGTTATGAAAACAAAACCTCCCAGGCCCTCCAGGGCACTTGACAGAGTGCTGAAGGAGAGCCAGCTGGGTGCTTCACCTCTGAGCTTCTCTGGCCAAAACCTTGTGTGTGGTATGGTTGGGAGGAGATTCCTGAGCTCCTCTGGGGGATATCAGGGCACATGCTCAGGGCATCAGGAGCTTCTAGGAATGGCAGTGGGGGGATGGATGTGGAATGTGATGCTAAAGAAAATAATTCCTCTGGAGAAGGAGAGACATGATGAGATCTGTCTTCAACTATCTGAAGAGCCCTTCTGTGGAAGAATGCACACCCCTGAACTCTGGGACTCCAGAGGATAGAACTGGAAACAGCAGGCAGAAGTTGTACAGATGCTGGCTCTGGCTCCATCTCAGAAAGACTTTGACAAATGTGATTCAATAAAGAAAGGGACTCTTTATTTCATAGTAAACTCCCTGTGCATGTAGTACTTGAATAGAGGTCATGTGAGTGTCTGCTAAAATGCTACCAGAGATCTTACTGGCCAGACAGAGTGCTCTTTCTAGAGGTCCTTCATTTTTTATAGTAATCTTTAGGAACATGTGGGATATCACTGAATTAAAGAAGGCTCAACATCATTAGGCTTCAAAATAAAAAAGTCTAATTATGTAGTACAAACTACTTTGGAATTCGGATTGTCATTTATTCTTCAAGCTTAAAGCCTTGCACACGAATTTTCTCTCATGTGACATGATAGGCAGGGCATGATCCTCTTCCACTGATTGGGAAACAAAACCTCCTGAAATGTGTAACTTCCTGGAGGTCTTAACTGAATTTGTATGGTGTTGCATTTGAAGCAAAACACTGGTTTCCAGAGTCACAGCCCAATACCAGTGACAGCCCATACAATACAAAGCATTCTCTATTGCTTTGGGATAGAAGAGGCTCACTTGACCAATTTGGAAATCCTCTCACTGTGTTTAGATGAGTAGAAAATAGAATGTGAACTTTCCAAGTTCAAAGTCTATTTCCTACTGGGGAAATGAGACATCTGGTTCATAGTTAAATAAGATGGATCCTGAGGGATCTTTAACAATGAATTGCTTTTCTAAATCTGCCTTTTAGTAATTCAAACATGCATGCTTCAGAAACACATGGATTGAATGCACAAAAACTTGAAGATGCTGTCGGATTGGTGAGCAATGAGGAAATCTTAGAATAGTGAGTACAAGGGATGAAAAGGCTGCCTGCTTAGTTGGTTTCTATCAAACAGGGCCTTAGCACCTGTTGTATTGATTGAGAGTTAACAACAAAAGGGACCAAAAATAAGCAGGACTTTGCTAAGATGGCTATGGTATTTTGAAGAAGACAGAATCCTATGGGCCAAACCTGGTCTGGTAACTCAAAGCTATAAGAGATGTCCATGGACCATACTGTTAGCAATGAACCCCATCACCTTCTGGAAAATGGATATAACTTCCACTGTGAACGCTGATGGTTACAATACAGAACTGAAGTGAGAGAGTGGGGGAAGGGGCCATGTAAAGCATTTAGACACAACCCAGTTAAATTACTTGCTGTTAGACTGGATTTTATGATTGGCCTTCTGAGGGTAATCCACTCTGAATTAAAGCTATCTGAACTTAAGATGTGCCCACATCAAAAGCCTTAAAATTACTGATCCAGACTTTATGAGCATGCCTCTATATGGTGTATGTGTGATTGTGTTTGTGTGTGTGTGTTGGTTCAGTGCTCATCAATGGAAACTCATAAGCACAGCCTTTTACTGTCCATAAGTTGTCTTGGTATCTCCCCATGTGGAAAACGTCTCACGAAGATCCAAAACCAGGCTGTACCTAGTGGCTGTAGGAATTCAAATCTTTTTTACAAATCTAAGGGAGCAGAAATCAGAATGGTTGCAAGAATATAGTAAAATTGCATGATATTTTAAAACAAAAGTTGCACTAGAGGGCAGGGTCTGGGGGCACACACCTTTAATCCCAGCACTGGGGACACAGACAGATAGATCTCTATGATTTCTAGACTACCCTGGTCTACGTAGTGAGTTTGAGACCAGCCACAGTTACATAGTGAGACACTTATTTAAAAGAAAACATTGCACTACACTTACCAAATATGGTGGTTCACGACTATAATCTTGGCCTTCATGAGACTGAAGCAGGAGAATCATTGAGTTCAAAGCAAGCCTGGGCTTCATGATGAATTTGAGGTCAGTCTGTGAGAGAGCCTCAAAGGGAAAAAAGAAATTTGTCCTAGAACCTATAAAAGTTTCTGGAAAACAATCAAGCAATTAAGAAGTATGATCACAGGTTTTTAAAAGGCACTACTAAATATGTAAACTGTAACTGTCTAAATATAAAGTATTGTCATCAATTCCCCAGTGCCTGGTAGACTCACTTAAAAGAGTTCACTCTGAGTCAAGCCCCTTCAAGAAGGAGAAAGCCACTAGACCAAAGGAACCAAAGCACCTAACTACAGGCCAGCCTCTCTATTTAGTTCACATGTGGCCTAAATAGAGTGAACAGATTTATGACTATAGAGCTTCATCCCTATTTCATCACCTGTGCAAAGCCACTGTCCCTGGTCCAAACTTCTAAAGGAGACATACTACCAGTAAGAAAACTCCTTGGACATGAGATTCGAGTGCTACATCGTGTGAGGTCCCCAACAGTACAGGACAGAGCTGTGTGGAAAGGAAGGAAGTCAGGAAATCAGATGGGACCATGAGGCCGAGGGCAAATCCATCTCTGCCTTCATATGTCTGAATCAAATTCACCAAGAATTTTGAATTTAGTGGTCCCACAGTGGTGTATACCTTTAGCCCTAGTACTAGGAAGTTCAAGGACAACCTCAACTACATAGTGATTTCCTGGCCAGCCAGGGCTACGTAGACAGGACCTTGTCTTAAAAGAATGTTTTAAATGTGACTCTGGGCTTTCAATTCATTTGAAGATGTTTCACTACAATGTACTTTCCCTTCTTTGTTTTGTTTTAAAGATAAGGTCTCACTCAGTGATCCAGTCTAGTCTTGAACTCTCAACAATCCTTCTGCTTCTAACCTCTTCAGTGCTGGGATTATATGTGAGAACTATCATGTTCAGCTAAAGAACACAGGACTAAAGTGTTTGCTTAATTTCTTATAAATCTTTAAATATATGGTTGTTGGAATTCCTTTCCTCCATTTATCCTGGACCCCAATCCATTGGGGGCAGGTTTGTCTGCCATGGTATCTTCTCAATATGGAATCTGTTGCACGAAGGTGGTGAGGTGTTGCTCTCATTCAGGACTGCACTTTGAGTCTAAATGTGATCATGTTAAGTCCTACCCATGTCCCCAATATGGAACAGTGAAGATGGCTATAGTCTGAGATTTCCCTTCCACTTCTAAGAGATACATAAATACCCATGATAATACAAAGAGAGCTTTGATTGGTTTTGCCTGGGATAGGGGTTGGGAGGGATAGACAGGAGGAGAACATCTGAATTTCTTGCTCATGATTTCTTTTGTTTTTGTTGCTGTTGAACATCAAACACAAGGTTTAATGCATGCCCCCACTGGCATTCATTTTCAGCCCTTCAATGCCCACATTTAGATTATTAAGTCAATCCTTTCACATAAGGCCATTTTTCCTTACCTGGTTCCTTTCCCTCTCGTTCCCGGGCTTCAAACAGATGACTCTCAGTATGACTTAACTTGCTTCTGAGCAACTCTACTAAGGGTTGGGCTTAGTAATTATACTACTAAGGGTTGGGCCCACGCAGAAAGTTTGTATTTTTGTTTCATTTTATTTTTATAGTTAATCTCTCATTTACCCAACTACCACAAATTATGCTATCCAGTGCTCCACGTTTGGGGAAATCTCAGGGGTCAGCTCAGCTGTGTGCAGTGGCTAAGCCTCATCCTGAGCACCTTCCTGATCACAATAGCCTTCGTCCCATTCCACGTGGTTACTAAGGGCAGTTTTAGAGATGATGAGAGGTGCGCCCTGACAAAGAGGAGCAGCATCTGCATCAGAGTCCCTGGGATGCAGACAGGCACACTGGCAAGCCAAAAAGACACCAGGCACAGCTTGGTTGCAGCCCAGTGCACAGCCCATATTTAGTATAAAGCAAATATGAGTTGAATGGAAAACATTAACAAAGTAATCACTAAAGTAGAGAATACAGCGGTGAAAAAGAGGGTGGAGTGTTTGGCCTCAGTGCTAGAGGTTCCTTGGAGCTATTGAAAACTCTTGAGCAGAGCAGTGATTTAGTATATGAAGTGTTTCGGGGATATATGTTTCATTAGAGAGAGGGGGAGGAGGGAGGGAGAAGAGAGAGAGAGAGAGAGAGAGAGAGAGAGAGAGAGAGAGAGAGAGAGAGAGAGAGAGAGAGAGAGAGAGAGGGAGAGGGACAGGGAGGGAGAGGGAGAGGGACAGGGACAGGGACAGGGACAGGGAGAGGAGGGAGAAGGAGAGCCTTACCATTCCCTTCTGGTCTCCCCTCTTTCCTGTTATATGAGCCTGGCTATTCCTATGTTTCTCAACCAGGGAGAACTCAGAGCTAAAGGGAAAAAATAGTCATTGTGACTTGTCACTCAGTTTCTCCTGTATTACATTTTGTATCTGCTCCACACTGCAGTGCCTGGACCTATCGCCAAGTGCCCACATGCCACACAGCAGACTTTACAGCACTGAGAGAGCCATAGATAGGCCTTAGGACTGTGAGGACTAGGAACAGCTTATCAAAGTAAGAGATACGATTATAGGTAGACATGCCTATAAACCATGAGAGATGATTTCTCCCTTGCCATCTGAATCACCGAATGCACTTTCATATCAACTGCTGATTTGTAGAGCTAGAATTGTCCCATAGGACCAATCTGTAAACATACAACTAATTCCAATAGGAATCTTCCACCAGTGCCTTAAATTGTCAAGAGCTCTCTGCCCAATTGCCCCAAGCTAATAGAATTGGCATACCTTGCAGTATTTGTACTGGAGCATTCACATTGCTTAGGCAGAAGGAGATATAAACAGATGTGTGTGCTGGCAGCTAAGTGAAACCTGCAGGTGGTTTTGAAGACACACAACATGGCTTCAGGTCTCTCGGCCCCCATGAACTCTCACTGATGAAGTATTGACAACACCACTGAAGTGGTCTGGAAGTGGGACAGTCATTGTCTTCCGTGTGTACCCACTGCTGAACCCACCAGGCTGCAATGGATAGCTACAAACTCATGGTCGCACAGATGGTCCTGCTTAAATTCAGTTTGTCACAGCCTCCCTGAGAGGTAGGGATTTTCACCATGGCATTTTCATTTTCAGAAAAGAGGATTTGAAGCTGTTAAAATCAGAAAGATGAGGAGTAGGACTCAGATCCCAAATCAGATCAACCCTCAATACCGATGTTTCCTAACTATAGAGACTTAGCTAAGTCACCGAACCCTGGTGTCCCCATGCACACACATACACAAAATCTCCACTGTAGTTTACTATGAACTTCTGGAGTGAACAAGTTAATGTAAAAGTACTCAGCTTCATTAAAGTAAGTCAGACTGCAAGAGAGTCTGTCTCAAACACAAAACAAAACAGAGTGTATTCATGATTCCTGATCATGCATAAATGTGTGTCTTCTCACCCCAAAGAAGTTTTAGCTTGGCAGAGACCTATCTCTATCTCAGCCACCCAGATAGAGATGCAGTCCTTCTGGGTTACCTCATTTTAGCTCCCTCTCTAGGGGGTGGACTGAAGTGGTCTTCTAGGTAGAAGCTTCTTGTTTGAAACCAACCTTCCTTCCAGTATGGATGTCCTATCTACCTTGGTTAAATCATAGGCAACTACAGGTGTCTTTGCCTCTCATCCTTATTACTTTTACCATCACTGTGACATATTAAGCAACTTTGGTTTTTCACTCTGACCCTTTTCCCTTACTGCCTACCATGATCTAACTCCTGCTTCAAGACCGTACAACATTTGTGTTTATGCTTCTGGCTTATTTCTCTTTCATGCTGTCCGGCAAATTCATCTATACTGTCAAAATGGCAAGAATGGCAAGATTTCCTTCTTTTTTAAGGCTGAGCAATATTCCATCACACACACTTCCTCAGATTTTCTCTGTCCATTTATCCATCATTTGACTGAATTCTCCCTTACTAGGCCTTTATACATTCTACAGTTTCTAGACCTGGTTTCCTCCCTCAGGTTAAAGGGTTAAAATGAAATGAGCATAAATACTCTTGCTGGCAATACAGATGTGCTTCCTCTTTGTTCTGCACTTTCTAATTCTTGAAATCATCCTTAGAACTTAGGTTTCTGAAAGGATCTCTGAGAGAACACACACGCACACACACACACACACACGAGGAGAGAGAAAGAACAGGGAAGGAAATGAAAGGGATGGTTTGAGTTAAAGTAAGTAAAGAACAAAAGTCAGAATCCAATTGACTGTTCTCCATGTGCCATTGTAATTCAAAGCAAAGATCTGGCCCAGTCCAAGAGAGGAGATTGCAGTATTCTGAGCGGGCACGCAGCCAGAGCTGAGCTCACCAGGCACAGCCACCACACCCACAGAACTTGGAAGCCCATAATGAACACAACTGCACTGAGCCAGCTGCCGCCATTTGGTCTAGGTGTGCATTCGTGCCTTCACAGGTATTTCTCAGCCTGAATTTGAAATTCATGTTCAAGTCACCTCTGCTTTCAGAGTCAATCCAGGGTGGGAAAAGCTGTCACTTTCCCATAGAAATCTGGAATTGTTTGCATAAATTAGTAGCACATTCAGACCAAATTCAAGTGATGCCTTAGGCCCAGGGTCTTGGGAAATCTGGGAGAGTGGTATTTTGTGAACTAGAGTTCACTTACAACATGAAATGCATAAACATTCCACGCTGGCTCATTTTTGTGTCAACTTGACCCGAGCCAGAGTCATCTGAAAGGAGGAAACAGCAACTGAGAAAATGCCTCCATAAGAGCAGGCTGGAAGCAAGCCTGGAGAACGTTTTCTTAATTTGTGATTGATGTGGGAGGGTCCAGCCCATTGTGTTGGTATCACCCCTAGGCTGGTGATTTTGTAAGGAAGCAGGCTGAGCAAGCCCAGAGAGGCAAGCCAGTAAACAGCACCCTTCCTGCCTTCAGGATTCTACCCAGCTTGATTTCTTGCCCTGGCTTCCTTCAGTGATAAAGTGTGACCTGAGAGTTGTAAAATGAAATAGACCCTTTCCTCCCCAAGTTGCTTTTGATTATGGTGTTTTATCATAGCAATAGAAACCCTAAGACATATTGAGAATGTAGAGGAGGATTTCTTACCAAAGTTAAGAGAACTCCTGACCATGGATGATGGATCACAGAGGTGGAGCTGCGAACAGCACTGGCTGAGCAGCTATCTTTCTCACGTGTGATCATCTGGAAAGGGCTGCCATTGGCTCATTTGTTTCCTCTTTCGCAATCCATCTGCAGATTTCAAGGTCCAGCTGAGTCTCTCAACTTCCCATCTTGTTTCTGCCTAAGTCTTCCATGTTTGAGCAACTCATCTATGATAGGATCATTCACAATATTGTGCTGCTTCTGCTGAAGTTGCCTAAAACTAATGTTTACACCAATAACACCTGGGCTGCAGCTCAGAGGGTAGATCTCTCGCATAGAGTACATGTGCATGAAGTCCTGGCTTTCATTTCTTTATGCTGGCTGTGGCCTTTAATTGACTCAAGATATGTAGACAAGAGAATCTAAAGTTCAATATCAGCCTCGACTATAGTAAATTTGAAGAAAGCCTAGGCTACATGAGGGTTCTCTAAGGAAATGGAACTGATATAATGAATATATATGTGCTTTATCAGAATGCCTTAAAATCTATGGTCCACCTAATCTAACAATGACCATCTAACAACAGGAAGTCCAAGAATCCAATATTTGTTCATTCCACAGTGCCAGATGTCTCAGCTGATCTTCAGTATATGCTAGAATTCCCAAAGAAGTAGGCTCTATCTACAGTTCCATCTCAAAAAAAAAGTACTATTGACTCTTTCCTTTGATGTGATTAAATGGATGTCTTCTCATCTCATTGATTCATTAAAGTCTGCTAAAAACCAGTTATGATACATTCAAAGTAGTTTACAATAGTCTTCAAAGTATTGGAGCCCATTGTCTTAGAATGATTTTTATTGTTCACAGAATATCTGTACAATTCTATATAAAGAAAGTCATTAATGTCTGTTAAATGAATAAATGAACAAAGGGCTAAATGACTAAAGGAACCGACTGAATTAATTCATTCAGTCCATGTATTTATACCCTTTGCCTTATGCTGAGAGCAAAATGTAAGCTCCTATCCTTCCCTGAGCATATTAAGCTTAAAAAAATACATTAAATGGGAAAATGGGAACCAATGTCCTCTGTGCAGGAGTGGCAAACAAGAACTTAAAAGACTCATGAGTCTTCCCAGTTATTTTTCTGTGACACACCCTGTAAAACATTTATATAACTGTCCAGATTCTGATGCCCTTGCATCTTTTTCTTTTTGAGATTATTATAAGGCATCAGTTCCCCCTTCCCCTTCTTCATTCAAATCCTCCCATTTTCCCCCTTCTTGCTTGCCTTTAAATTCCTGGCAATTCCTTTCCTTTAATTGCACATAGACCATGCTCAATTCATGTTTTTGGCTGACTATTTGGTATTGGATAATCATTTGGTGTACCCTTCCCTGGGGAAGACTGTTTCTCCTAATCTGAGCATTCCTTAGTTTCCTGTAGTTGTCTATTGGAGTCCTTCTTGTTCAGCTCATGTTTAGGTAGCCATGTTGGTGAGATTTTATGTATGTTGCCTCGGAAATTTCAAGGAAACACAATTTCACCTCTCAAACTCCTTGTTCTTTTGGCATATTTGATCTTTTTGATCCCTCTTTTACAATGATTCCTGAACCTTAGATGCAAGAGTTGTATTATAGATGTACCAGTCTGGACTGGGCTCCACAACTCTGTATTTTGATTGGTTGTGGTTTTCCACAATGGTTTCCATCTGTTGCAAAGTTTCCCTGATGAAGGATGAGAACTACACTGTGGGTATGAGGGTGACTATTTAGAAAATAGTTAGGAATTATGCTGCTTTTAGCAAAGTGGTGGCTGTAGGTTCTTCTCCAAGATCTTCACTAGTCCTGGGTAGCTGGCTAGGTTTCCAGTACCCGATACGATTTCCCTTTTGTTGAGCAGGTCTAAAGTCCAATTAGGGAGCTGTTCTTTCATTACTGCCAAGGTATGTATGCAATTACTGCACCCTTGGGGTTATCTTGCCTATTAGTCATTAATGTGGATCATCATAACTGGGTAGGACTATCAGTTGCTCCTCTCCTTTGGAAGCTTGCATAGCTCCTTCTGATACCATGAAAGCTAAGTCCTCAGAGATGAGGTTTTCAGCTTAAATTCAGATCAAAGGCCTCAGGGCTTTGTGTCCAATGTGCCTGATCTCTTAAGCAATAGGACTGACTTTCTGCCTCTGAGGAACAACCAAGGGCAATAGCAATATGGCCTTTAATGATTTGTAGGTTTCTTGAACAACCCTGACCAACAACCCAAAGAGGACTTCAGGGTTTTGTTGGATAGACTATGGCCCTTAACTTTTTGATATCTATCTATACTCAGTTTACAAGCATTTTATTGAGGAATTTTGGTTCCGTCTTCATCAGAAGTATTGACTTGTAGTTTTCTGGTATTGTTCTGTGTTTACCTTTACATTAGGAATCTTCTTTGATCATGATCTACCTGATATGGTGAAGTGAGCGGCCTCTCACTTAACTCAGAAGTCATTGATTTGTCTAGTCTAGTTAGCCAGCTTACTAGCCAGTTTGTCCCGGGGATCCTCCGTCTCTGATTCCTATGTAAGGGGATTACAGGTAAGTTGCCATGCCTGCCCAGTATTTGCATGAATCCTGGGGATCTGATTTCCCATTCTCACATTTGCACAGGAAACACCATGTCCACTGAGCCATCTCTCCAACCCTCCAGGAGTCCTTTTAAAGCCTTAGTTTCACAAACAAGGAAACTGGAGCTCAAAAATTTAAATCTATAATCTAAGACCCTCATCTTATAAGTCATCATCTGACCTGTTCAACCACATACATCCATAGGGTGTGAAGCCATGTAACTGACCCTAGGTAGTTAAAACCGCTAAGGAAGCGATGATTGGCTGAGAGCACTAAATGGTTGCAGAATGGAATAATGGATACCTTGAAAAGGTCCCAACTAGTGTTTGACTCATTTCCCTCCAGCAAGCACCCATGTCCACACTTTAAGCATAGAGTAGCCCCTTACTAAAATGTCTTTTTCCGCAAACAGCCCCTTCTGCAGTCCATGCTCCATCTTTTCTCCAATAAGTGGGGTTCTTTCCTCTTGCTGCTTGGAAGGGGATAAGAAGAATAAGCAGGTGTCACTGAGCTCAGTGGGAAGCTGGCTTGATGACATGAGAAGGACCCAGATTCCACCCAGAGGTTTGCACTTGTATGGATGTTGATCAAGTTCATCCAAATTCTGGGCCAAAAGGCAGCGAGTGAACCATCTCTGCCCTGTGATCAGTCCCAGCAGTTTAAAACAAAAGTGCTAGTTGAAAGCCAGCTTGGTAACCACCAACAAAGTGGCTTAGAGCGGCCCCTTTGTGATTGGTCCCAGCAGCAAATGCAAGCAATATAGCAATCACCCTTCTTGCAATTCATTGGGAGTTTTTTTCCTTCCTCTTGTTCTGCAGGAATAATTCCTTCCTTTGTGCTGGGGCGGGGGCAGTTGTCCTTTCTGAAACCTTCCCTAATTTCATATTCCTTCACTCTTAGAAGAGATGGCTAATAGAGGTGGTCATATCAGAAGAGGGCCATGTGGAGACCATACATCCATTTATCACCATTCATTCTCCCGTGTTTTATTTGTGTGTGTGTGTGTGTGTGTGTGTGTGTGTGTGTTATGTATACATTTGTGAACCTGTGTAGGTGTGTGCTCATATTTGTATATAGAGGTCAGTGATGTTGGATGTCTCTATCATTCTGCTACCGAATCGGGAGCTACCCTGGCAGCAAGAGCTCTCCTATCTTTGATCCCTATCTTTGTGGCAAAGCTAGGGTTGTAGGCATACATGATGGCCATAGTTGCTTTTATGTGGGAATCAGCTCCTTGTGCCTGCATAGCAAGGACTTCGATCTACCAAGGTATCTCCTCAACTTCACAGCATTCTTAAGTGGTAAATGTTAGATTCGAACCCAAGTCTAACTGCAAAAAAAAAAAAATCCATGTTCTTTCCCACATGACAATGTTAAGCTTAGAAGGTCCAGCTCTTCCACAGCCACTTTGAGTATATCTACCAGCCCCTGGTTCAGTCAAGTGTCCTACAGCCCTGTCCCCACCTAGACAACAATGCATATGGACTACCCACAATCTCATCTCAGCCCAAATATTCAGTTCTGTTCCTCTTTCTGCAACACCACTCCAAACACATTACCTCAGGATCCACAGCTCTACCCTGCCCTTCTCCCTGGGCTACCCTACTTTACCACTATGAGCTTTGCCTTTGTTCATCTGGCACTCCTGAAAACTCCTTCCAACTCCCTTCCTCAGAACTCTCAGGCCTACCTAACTCCTCCAGTAGACACATCAACTCTACCTCAGAAATCTCAGCCAGGCCCAACTTCTCCAGAAGCTCCTCTCTCCATTATATCAGAATTCAAAGCAAAGTTCCCTCTCACTTTCTAGGCCCCACCCTGGCACTGTATTGATTTTGTGCCCTAGTTCAGAACTCATGGACCCATCTTCAACTCCTACCTCACACTCCAGTTACAAGCTCTCTTTGGTATTCTATATGTGTGTCTGCCTCCCTGGGTCAGGATTCACAGCAGTGCCTCTCCTTCCTACCTCAGGACTCACAGCCCAGCTGTCTTCCTTCCTCAGCCCTTCCAGGTCTATACCATTATTCTCAGCCCCACTCACATCCTAGGTTTGCTACTCCCATATCCCTGCCCAGCATTGTCAGTAGATAGTGACCTACCCTGACTCCTGTGTCACCACTCAGAGCCTCACCCCTACATTGCCTCAACACTCCAGCCAGGGCCAGTACTCCTGTTCCAAGCACTCATTGGTCTGTCTTGCTCCTACCACAGCCCCACCTCCCAAATAATTCCACCAGGCCCACAGCTCTCCTCTGCACCTTTTCCAGACCTTTCAGCAAGGCCTCATCACTCTCAGCACTGCCCTTGCATTGTCTTCATCCTGACGCTTTTAATCTGCTGCTGCTTTTTCTCAATTCTCTTTCTTTCCTGGCTCTGTACTACATACAGACCTTGCCCCAGCACTGAATGATCAGAGCTCGCCAGAGACTGTTGAGTCCAATTCAGACTACTGCATGCTCATATAAATAGACTTCCAGTCCTTTATGCAAAAGGGGTGCTTTGGGCCTGCTTGGCTGAGTATGTATTGGTTTCACACATTGGGGTAGTGGGTATATACTTAAGTGTAGGTGCATGAACATGTGTTGCTATGTGTCCGATTAGACCTCTTGCATAAGAAATGTCAGTTGTTTGGGTAAAAGCATTAAAGCTTATGCCTGGGAAGATTAGTCAACTGCGTTGGGGGGCAGGCCCAGGAATCCACATCAGCAGTGGTACCATATGAGCCTGAACTTGGCCATTTGTGCTCATCCATGGTTCTGGACATTGTCACCTGAGTGTGGGAGCCATATATACATGTACTTGAAATGTATCTGGGAAGCCTGGAGGTGGAAGACTGCTTGCTTGTATTGAAACACTGAGTGATCCCTAGAGTTAAGTTTCTGGGACACACTGAAAGAGCAAAAGAGACAAACTTTTGGCCCAGAGACTGTGAGCCTGAACCTGTATAAACCTACCCTATTTATATATAGTTCTCTCTGTTGTGTGACTCAGTATCCATGCAGGACTGGCCAGAGGCCACCCTTGCCAGCCCAAGTCTCCTGCCAGACCTTTGCATCTTCTCTCCTAAATGTGGATGCACACAGGTAAAAAAAAAAAAAAAAAAAAAAAAAAGCCTCAAAGCCTCAGTGGTTCTTCACATGAACCAGGCCATCTTTACCCTGAGTTTATGAACTCACCAAGACACAAGATTTTGAGGACTGCAAGTCTGTGGTCTGTAATATAATGCCTTGTGTGGTTTGCAGATTACATTAAGGGCAACAGAATTCAATGCACCAAACCCTTCCCTGCTCCTATTTCTGAAGACATGTCTTCAGTCTGGTTAGATATTGTTTCTCTCCTGTGAGATCCTGCTTTCTTGGGAGAATATCTTAATCCACTAACTGAAGATATTTTCTGACCCGCTGATAGATGCCTCATGTGGTCCAGAAGCAAGTCACAGATGAGGTAATTATTATTGTTTCTCAAAAAAATCTGTTTTCATATCTCTTCTGAGGAGCTAAGAGTATTTATTGGTGGCAGTGACATAGACAAGCGTGAAAAGCAGAGGGACAAAGAATGTCCCTCTGTGCTAGTGCCAATTCAAGCAGCTATAAAGCCCACTGCCTAGGCCTGGGGGTTGCTTTTTCCTGTGTATTCCCCTAGGGAATGGTGACCTCTGTTATCACTGATGACACTTTATCCTCTTAGTACTTTACAAGTGTCTATCCTGTCCCACTAGATCCCCCAGAATTCCATAGATAGGTACCAGTTATCTCAGTGTCAGCCCTTTGCATTGATCCTGTCACCACTCAGGTACACATTTGTCCCCTGCAAGGAGAGGCATTGCATCTTCAAGCTCAGTGGAGTTTCGGGTAACATGCAACACAGCTTAGACCCTGAAGAGGTAGGCTGTGGCGTGTTTCTGGCCTCCCCAGGGGGTCTGAGGAAGGTAGGCGTTGCTAGTTCCACCTTTATGTAGGGTTTGCCCTAAAATGAGTCAGACTGTGAGCTGTGTTGGTGTTCCACACTGAGTCCATAACATGACTGTCCTGTCAGCAATCACAATGCTTGTAGAGATGGAAACATTGTGAAACAGGGTAGTGGACAATGACTTGTAAGGAGATTGAGGCCTTGCACTGGCCAGGGTGCAGATTTGACAGATCAGTGACAGATGCTCCCAGCAAGGGTGAGTAACCTGCTGCTGTCAGCTTAGGAATGAGTCCTTAGGACCTCTTTTGGTGTGAGCTGCAGAATGTGTCTTGAAACTTCCTGAAACAGCAGAGGAATAGGCCAGGGTTCCTCAGACTGGAGTAATTACTGCTCCATTCTGAGCCTCCATTCCTGTTTGTGGTCCCAGAGCTAAAGTCAGGAAAGAGTCTGCTCATGGCATTGTATTATATGTACATGACTGTATGCAAACTGTAATGCACACAATGTAATGTGACAGGCAGCAAGGACACTGGGTAACTGGAGTGGCTTTTAAAGCTTGGCCAAGGGGCTTTTAAAGCTTGGCCCCTTGGCAAGGAGGGTGTGACCACTGTGGGCACGGAGGAGGGGGCAGGTATGGTGCAAATGTACAAGCTAAATGACAGCCCTGTCAACCAATACTGCAGTGCACACTCTAAAGCCAAGGCAGCATTGAGCCACCTTTGCCTTGCAGAGCACAAACCACTGTGTATTTTCCAACACCCATCCAGACTGCTATGCTCTCATGTAGAGGATGGCAATGAGGACTTCCCTTCTGCTTTGCCTCTCTGGCCTTGAGGACACAGCTCCAACTACCTTGGCATTTATGAAAATAAAAAACTACAAGGAAATGACCTCTTTGCTCAAGCTTACTTTGGTCCTACTGTGTTCTGGATAGTAGAGATATATAGTGTTGCCTGTCTGCCACTACATGCCCACAGACACACACCATGCATGCTTTCTCATGCTAATATTTCAGACAAAACCCACATAGTGGATGAACAGCATCCAGGAGACCAAGTGGCCTTCAGGGGCCAAGAACTGAACAGACATCAGTGCCCTGGCAAATCTGTGATGAAGAGGAAAACTCGTGGAGAAGTCGAAACATATCCAGTCTTTTTACAGTTTAAGAGCTCTGTGGAGCCAGGCATTGGTGGCTCATGCCTTTAATCCCAGCACTTGGGAGGCAGAGGCAGGTGGATTTCTGAGTTCAAGGACAGCCTGGTCTACAGAGTGAGTTCCAAGACAGCCAGGGCTACACAGAGCCCTGTCTCGAAAAAAACAAATCCCCCCCCCAAAAAAACAAAAAAAAAAAACCCCAAAAAAACAAAACAAAACAAACAAAAACAAAAAAACAAACAAAAAAAAAGAGCTCTGCGGAAGCTTCCTCCAGGCAAGGAGGAGTGAGTCTCACCTAGCTATTTACCTTTAAAATCCTAAATAAACCTTTGACTCCTTGAGGTGGGTTAAGAAGTTTTAGGTGGTGGACATTTTTGCAATGTTTCTAGATTCTGTCTTACTAGTGTGTCAGGCAATTTCCTACCCCCAAGTGCTGAGAGGAGGGGCCTACATCTCAGGGGTCAGGGTAGAGTACTATTCATCCCTTAGCAGGTAGGCAGCTAGTATGAAGGGCTTGGATGCTTGGTAGGGACCCTCAGCTGCTGCCCACTAACTTCCTGGCAATATCTGCTGGAGGTGGGGGACCCAGGACAATCTCCTGCTCTGAGACACCTCAGTAGTGTGAGGTGACACCACCAGGTTAGTAGCCACACCCTTCTGCACCCTGATGCTGAGGTCATAAACATGCTGCTTCTGTCCATGATGGGGCTAGGCTGTCCCAAGTGTATGGCAGGCTAGGATTGGGAACACTGTCCAGGGTTAGATAGCGTCGCACACAGACTCTACACTCAAGTTTATGATGTTAAATCACTACCACAAGGTTTATTTTTTTTGAAGTAACAACCAACCATGTTCCTTTACAGGGAAAATGGTGATTCTTCTCATGGGAGAGTTCTCCCTGCATTCACGAACATGTTTATGACTCTGAGTAGTACACAGATTATACACTCTTCCTCTGAATATTGGTCTTCGTACTCCACTTCCTCCATGTATTCCTCCTCCTCGTAGTACTCCTCCTCGTATTCCCCTTCCTCCACATCTTTGTACTTGTCGTCGTCGTCATCGTCATCATCGTCGTCTTCCTCCTCGTACTCCCCTTCCTCCATATCTTTGTACTCGTCGTCATCTTCGTCGTCCTCTTCTTCCCCCTCCTCGTACTCCTCCTCGTACTCCCCTTCCTCCATATCTTTGTACTCGTTGTCATCCTCTTCTTCCTCTTCCTCGTACTCCCCTTCCTCCATATCTTTGTACTCGTTGTCATCCTCTTCTTCCTCCTCCTCGTACTCCCCTTCCTCCATATCCTTGTAGTTGTCGTCGTCGTCCTCTTCTTCCTCCTCCTTCTCCTTCTCATTTTCCTCTTCGAATTCCCCTTCCTCCATATCTTGATATTCCTCGTCGTCCTCTTCTTCCTCCTCCACTTCCTCCTCTTCCATCTTGTCTTCTTCCTCCTCCTCTTCCTTCACAGTGTTGTTCCGTAGAGATATGGCCGAGAGAGCGGCTTTTAGGACACATCTGCATACCTTGTATAGGGACATCATGGATCCGTATCTAAGGTTCCATGAGTAGCTGGTGGGCTCATTCCCAGCCACTTCCATCTCAACATCAGCTGATGGATAATCTGTATTATTATCTGAAGAACGTTCTTTACACAGGTTACATATCTCCGGAGATGGATTTTCATCTGGGGCACTCACAGGGATGTTGTTCTTCTCATAAGTTTTCAAAGGCCTCTCGGAATGGTTATCTTCAGGTGTTGTCATGTTGGTAAATGCCTTCTCAGGCATATTGCTGTCTTCCTCGGCCATCAGTTGTATTCTGGACTCCGAAGCACTAAACATCCCTCACGACAGTCCAGAGTGCCTGTCCTTGCAGGACAGGTGCCCCACAAATTGTGGCCACTGAATGTTAGCCTCACTGGTGAGGCAGCAAGTCATCCTCTGTTTGTCATATGATGTCACAAAGAGGCCCACAGCCAGTCTGGAGGAAGAGCCTATCTTAGTGTAGGGGAGTAGTCAGAAAGTGGACAAAATTGAACAAATTTCCAGAATAGTCTCCTGTGTTCTGATAGGCACATGTAGCCCACCCTACATTCGTTGAGAAACAGAGAGTATTTCTTCTCCCACTTCTCAAGGAATGGAGGTGACAGCAGGGGTCTGTTTCTTTTGACTCTGTTTTGCCCAAGAGTCAGCTTAAAGTTAGTCCAAACTTCAGCATACTGCTCATCTAACATAGGCTGCTAGAGGAATCTACCTTCAAAGCAGCAGTTTGATCTAGCCTTGCTTTCACCAACTACCTGTCCCACCACACACCCCTTTCTTGGTCTGGCATTGGTCTCTTCCAGCTGCTCCTGCTGGCCGCTTGTGTCTGTTCACATAGGTCCTAATAAGGAATGTGCTTCACTACAAGATGGACATGATGTCTCCAGAGTAGGGCTATGCCCAAGTAGGACAAACTGTAATTTATTCTAAACACTTATGTGATTAAAGGGCCATACATCCTTTGAATTTCCATGTGCACCTCTGTTTGCCACCAAATCTTATTCTGGAACACCACTGGCTTCCCTCTTCTTCTCCAAAGATGACATTTTTCTGTTCTGTGACACACTAAAGTTTTGAGGCATGATTTAACCACATTCGATTATCCTGAGTAAAGATACTACTTGCTTAGCTGAAATGACTATAGTGATTCAAATATGAAAGATACCAGAGTGCATCCTATCATAAGATGAGTGGTGTGTGTGTCTGTGTGTGTGTGTGTGTGTGTGTGTGTTGGTAGGAGGCCCAACAGAAAGTCACCCTCCACCACAGATGAGTGACACAGAATGAAGCTATCTCATCTATAGTATCAATCTATGTAGAAAGATACAAGCTTTATATTGGAAATCCACAACCTAGGGCTAAAGGGTCCTTTGCCCCTCCCCATTATGTGGTCTACTTTGCCCTCTTTGAGGGGCAGCCCTTGTTTCAAGGCCATGTGTTGTGGGTTAAGGGGGTAGTGCAAAGAAGCCTTTTCTCCAATTTATCTCAAAGAAGGAAATGAGGGCCTGAAGAAGATCCTGTGCAGGGGTCTTTCAGCCCAAGTCTTTCTAGACAGTAGACATAGTCCATAACTAGACAGGTTTGCTCCATTGTGATGGGACTTTTCCATACGTCCTAAGCCTTCATTCCAGAACTGTGATTCTGGGGCTGGTGAGGTGCCTCAGCATGTACAGCCAAGCTTGACACAGCCATGTTTTCTAGACTGAAACAACATGGTGGCAGGAAGACTGTATCCATGTGTTTTAAGACCCTACATACAAGGTAAGAAATGAAGCAGAGCCCACTGGAATGATGTCTATGGGGGCATGGCTTAGATTAGGTAGATTTCTCTTAAGCAAAGTTTGTCCCTTACTAACATAGTAATATCCTATTTTCATAAAAATTCCTTGTTTTTCCTTTTTTAAAATATTTTAATTGGAATAGAGTTACATCACTTCTCTCCTCCCTGTTGTCCTTGTGTTTCCCTCCCTACAGTTATCCCTTCTCCAGACCCTTGTAGCTACCTTCCCTTGAACCATTTCCAGCCTCACCACTATCAAATTGATAACTACTTTTGTTTAATTATAATTCTTATGCCCACTCAATCACACACACACACAGAGAGAGAGAGAGAGAGAGAGAGAGAGAGAGAGAGAGAGAGTCATACAAATTCGTTTTTAAAATTACTTTCTGTTTTTACAATCCAGTCATTTTCCCTCTCCTGGTCCACCCTCCCACAGTTCCTCATCCCCCTTGTCTATACAACAGGATGTCCTCCTACCCCTAGTCAGCTCTCCCCACTCCCTGGGGCCTCAAGTCTCTAGAGAGGTAGGTGCATTTTCTCCCACTGGGGCCAGACTAGGCAGTGAATATATAAATATGCGACCTCAGGGGGGGGCAGGGAAGATGGAGGAGGGGGGCATGGAAGGTGGGGGTACCCTCTAGAAAACACAGGAGACTTGGGAGGCAAGAGACTCTCAGGACTCAGGAGGGACCTTAGGTGAAATGCACAACAGTTCGGAGAGGGAACTTGTAGAGCAAACACATTTTTAAGACTGAGAATGATGTTTTCCGCTCCTTTGTGGAAGATCAAGTGACCATAGGTGTGCGCTAAAGGTCAGCATGCAGAAGAATGTGAATTGATCCATTCTTATCTCCTTGTACTAAGTTCAACTCCAAGTGGATCAAGGACCTCCATGTAAAAGCAGTCACACTGAAACTAATACAAAAGAAACTGGGGAAGACCCTTGAGGACATGGGCACAGGGGAAAAGTTCCTGAACAGAACACCAATAGCTTATGCTCTAAGATCAAGAATGGACAAATGGGACCTCATAAAATTACAAAGTTTCTATAAGGCAAAGGACACTGTCAAAAGGATAAAATGGCAACCAACAAATTGGGAAAAGATCTTTTACCAACACTGCATCTACAGAGGGCTTATATCCAAGATATACAAAGAACTCAAGAAGTTAGACCCCAGGAAACCAAATAACCCTATTAAAAAATGGGGTGCAGATCTAAACAAAGAATTTTCACATGAAGAAATTCCGATGGCCGAGAAGCACCTTAAGAAATGCTCGGTGGGAAAAGAAGGCGGCGGCGGCGGCTGCGGCAGTGCAGCAGTGGCTGGTCCAGCTGAAGGGCCATCAGCAGTGGAACCAAGGCGACACAGGGTCCAGTTAAGCCCTGCGCCCACGACCACTGACCTTCGCTGACCAGACAGGCGGCAAGCAGCTGAGGATGTGCGGCACCTTTCGCTGCACAGAAGCCACTTCAGAACTAGGCCTCCCGCCAGTCAGGAGAGGCCCATCTCCATCTTGGTTTCTGACTCCAGAGATCGGACAGACTGAGGTACACAAACATAATCCGAGGGCAATACCACGGGGGTCTGAGCCTGACGGGCGTTGGCCTGCAACCAGGCCGTGGGCTGTTCGGGGGGCCATCGGGGTGCCAACCCAGCCAGGAGGTTTTTTGCCCTGGCCTGCACTCGCGCCGCCATTTTGCCTGCAGGACGACAGAGAGCACTGGCAGGCAGACCCTTAACTGGCATAGACTGAGGCTAACAAAGCAGGGGTCTAGGCCCCAAAAGGCACAGGACTGACCCCAAGAACTGGGCGGCTTGGTGGGCCATCTGTGAGTCAACCCGTCCAGGAGGTTGTTAGCACAGCAGACTCTCCCTGCGCTTTCAGGGAGTGCGGGCTCACATGCCTGCCATCCGGGTCACCTGGCGAACCCAATTAACAGTCATAGCCAAAGGGGAACTTTGCTCGGACCTTGGCCTCCCAGGCTTTTGCCTGGACTCAGGGCCTGGGCAGCCCGGTTGGAGGATCGGCTGCCCAGCGGAGTGAGCAGAACACAGGGGAGGTCATAGCAGCATACACCATCAGCGCTCCCTGGAGGCGCACACGGGCTCCATCTGGTCCACAGACACAATCTGGGGCAAGGCCTCAGGCGGAAGCCCTCAGCTCCTCAACTCTCTCCGCTTCCGGATCCAGATCAGCCTGGGCGGCTGCACCTCATCTCCAGGTCCTGCAAGAGGCTAGCGGGGCTTCCGGGCGGCCAGCTGGGAGAAGTTGGTGTGCTCCAGTGAATCCAGCGGGCCCCACCGGGAGCCTTTGGGTGCCTGCTTCGGGATCTGAACAGCCTGGGCAGCAGCACCCTGTCTACAGGCAGTGCAGGGGGTAAGCTGTGCACCAGAGGCCAACGGGGAAGGGGCAGCTTGCACTGGTGAGTCTAGCACTGACAAGACCAAGAAACACCAGTGAGAACTAGATGGCAAAAGGCAAACGTAGGAACATCACTAACAGAAATCAAGGCAATATGGCAACATCTGAACCCAATTCTCCTCTACCAGCATGTCCTGGATACCCATCACACCAGTAAAACAGGATTTGGATTTAAAATCACTGGTCATGATGCTGGTACAGGAACACATGAAGGACATACTTAAAGAAATTCAGGAGAAAATGGATCAAAAGTTAGAAGCCCTTGCAAGGGAAACACCAAAATTATTGAAAGAAATCCAGGAGAATACAAAAGACAACAAGGAGGAAACGCAAAAAACACTTAAAGAAATACAGGAGAACTTTGGTCAACAGGCTGAGGTCATGAAAGAGGAAACACAAAAATCTCTTAAAGAATTACAGGAAAGCACAAACAAGCAAGTGAAGGAGCTAATCAAAACCATCCAGGATCTAAAATCAGAAGTAGAAACAACTAAGAAAACTCAAAGGGAGACAACTTTGGAGATAGAAAGCCTTGGGAAGAAATCAAGGGACAGAGATGCAAATATCAACAACAGAATACAAGAGATAGAAGAAAGAATCTCAGATGCTGAAGATTCCATAGAAACCATGGACTCAACAGTTAAAGAAAATGCAAAATGCAAAAAGCTTGTAACCCAAAATATCCAGGAAATCCAGGACACAATGAGAAGACCAAACCTAAGGATTATAGGCATAGATGAGAGTGAAGATTTACAACTTAAAGGGCCAGCAAATATCTTCAATAAAATTATGGAAGGAAACTTCCCTAACCTAAAGAGAGAGATGCCCATGAATATAAAAGAAGCCTACAGAACTCCAAACAGACTGGAACAGAACAGAAATACTTCCTGTCACATAATAATCAAATCACCAAATGTTCTAAACAAAGAAAGAATATTAAAGGCAGTAAGAGAAAAAGGCCAAGTAACATATAAAGGAAGACCTATCAGAATCACACCAGACTTCTCACCAGAGACCATGAAGGCTAGAAGGTCCTGGGCAGATCTCATGCAGACTCTAAGAGAACACAAATGCCAACCAAAACTACTATATCCAGCAAAACTCTCAATCACCATAGATGGAGAAACTAAGATATTCCATGACAAAACCAAGTTTACCCAATATCTATCCACAAACCCAGCCCTACAAAGGATAATAGGAGGACAACACCAATACAAGGAGGGACACTTCACCCTGGAAAAAGCAAGATAGTAACCTTTCATCAAACCCAAAAGAAGTTAAGCAATCAAATTTAAAAAATAACGTCAAAAATGATAGGAAGTAACAATCACTATTCCTTAATATCTCTTAACATCAATGGACTTAATGCCCCAATAAAAAGACACAGACTAACTGACTGGATACGTAAACAGGACCCTACATTTTGCTGCTTACAGGAAACACACCTCAGGGTCAAAGACAAACACTACCTTAGAGTAAAAGGCTGGAAGACAATTTTACAAGCAAATGGTCTCAGGAAACAAGCTGGAGTAGCCATTTGAATATCAGATAAAATTGACTTTCAACCCAAAGTCATCAAAAGAGACTCTGAGGGACACTTCTTGCTGGTCAAAGGAAAAATACAACAAGAAGAACTCTCAATCCTGAACATCTATGCTCCAAATGCAAGGGCACCCTCTTTCGTAAAAGAAATTTTATTAAAACTCAAAGCACACATTGCACCTAACACAATAATTGTGGGTGACTTCAACACTGCACTTTCCTCAATGGACCGATCAGGAAAACAGAAACTAAACAGGGACACAATGAAACTAATTGAAGCTCTGGACCAATTAGATTTAACAGATATATATATAGAACATTCTATCCTAAAACAAAAGAATATACCTTTTTCTCAGCACCTCATGGTACATTCTCCAAAATCGACCATATAATTGGTCACAAGACAGACCTCAACAAATATAAGAAGATCGAACTAATCCCATGCCTCCTATCTGATCTCTATGGAGTAAAAGTGGTCTTCAATAGCAACAGAAACAACAGAAAACCCACATACACGTGGAAACTGAACAATACTCTACTCAATGATACCTTGGTCAAGGAAGAAATAAAGAAAGAAATTAAAGACTTTTTAGAACACAATGAAAATGAAAACACAACATACCCAAATCTATGGGACACAATGAAAGCAGTGCTAAGAGGAAAACTCATAGCCCTGAGTGCCTCCAAAAAGAAAATGGAGAGAGCATACATTACCAGCTTAATGACACACCTGAAAGCCCTAGAACAAAAAGAAGCTATTTCACCTAGGAGGAGTAGAAGGCAGGAAATCATCAAACTCAGGGACGAAATCAATCAAATAGAAACAAAGAGAACCATACAAAAAATCAACAAAACCAGGAGCTGGTTCTTTGAGAAAATCAACAAGATAGATAAACCCTTAGCCAGACTGACCAAAGGGCACAGAGAAAGTATCCAAATTAACAAACTTAGAAATGAAAAGGGAGATATAACAACGGAAACTGAGGAAATCCAAAAAATCATCAGATCCTACTACAAGAGCCTGTACTCAACACAACTGGAGAATCTGGAGGAAATGGACAATTTCCTTGACAGATACCAAATACCAAAATTAAATCAGGACCAACTAGACCATCTAAACAGTCCCATAATGCCTAAAGAAATAGAAGGATTCATAAGTCTTCCAACCAAAAAAAGCACAGGACCAGATGGTTTCAGTGCAGAATTCTACCAGACCTTCAAAGAAGAGTTAACACCAATACTCTTCAAACTATTCCACAAAATAGAAACAGAAGGAACATTACCCAATTCCTTCTACGAAGCCACAATTACGCTGATACCAAAGCCACACAAAGACCCAACAAAGAAAGAGAACTTCAGACCAATTTCCCTATGAACATCAATGCAAAAATACTCAATAAAATTCTTGCCAACCGAATCCAAGAACACATCAAAACGATCATCCACCATGATCAAGTAGGCTTTATCCCGGGAATGCAGGGTTGGTTCAATATAAGGAAATCCATCAATGCAATCCACTACATAAACAAACTCAAAGAACAAAACCACATGGTCATTTCATTGGATGCTGAAAAAGCATTTGACAAAATTCAGCATCCTTTCATGCTTAAAGTCTTGGAGAGAACAGGAATTCAAGGCCCATACCTAAACATAGTAAAAGCAATATACAGCAAACTGGTAGCCAGCATCAAACTAAATGGAGAGAAACTTGAAGCAACCCCACTGAAATCAGGGATCAGACAAGGCTGCCCCCTTTCTCCTTATCTTTTCAATATTGTACTTGAGGTACTAGCTCGGGCAATTAGACAACATAAGGAGGTCAAAGGGATACAAATTGGAAAGGAAGAAGTCAAACTATCATTATTTGCAGACGACATGATAGTCTACCTACGTGGCCCAAAAAACTCCACTAGAGAGCTCCTACAGCTGATAAACAACTTCAGCAAAGTGGCAGGTTATAAAATCAACTCAAGGAAATCAGTGGCCTTCCTATACTCAAAGGATAAGCAGGCTGAGAAAGAAATTAGGGAAATGACCCCCTTCACAATAGCCACAAACAGTATAAAGTATCTTGGGGTGACTCTTACCAAACATGTGAAAGATCTGTATGACAAGAACTTCAAGACTCTGAAGAAGGAAATGGGAGAAGACCTCAAAAAATGGGAAAAACCTCCCATGCTCATGGATCGGTAGAATCAATATAGTTAAAATGGCCATTTTGCCAAAAGCAATATACAGATTCAATGCAATACCCATCAAAATCCCAACTCAATTCTTCACAGAGTTAGAAAGAGCAATTCTCAAATTCATCTGGAATAACAAAAAACCCAGGATAGCAAAAATTATTCTCACCAACAAAAGAAATTCTGGGGGAATCAGTATCCCTGACCTCAAGCAATACTACAGAGCAATAGTGTTAACAACTGCATGGTATTGGTACAGTGACAGGCAGGAGGATCAATGGAACAGGATTGAAGATCCAGAAATGAACCCACACACCTATGGCCACTTGATCCTCGACAAAGAGGCTGAAAACATCCAATGGAAAAAAGATAGCCTTTTCAACAAATGGTGCTGGTTCAACTGGAGGTCAGCATGCAGAAGAATGCGAATTGATCCATCCTTGTCTCCTTGTACTAAGCTCAAATCCAAATGGATCAAGGACCTACACATAAAGCCAGAAACTCTGAAGCTAATAGAAAAGAAACTGGGGAAGACCCTTGAGGACATCTGTACAGGGAGAAAGTTTCTGAACAGAACACCAATAGCGTATGCTCTAAGAGCAAGAATTGACAAATGGGACCTCATAAAATTACAAAGTTTCTGTAAGGCAAAGGACACCATCAAGAGGACAAATCGGCAACCAACAAATTGGGAAAAGATCTTCACCAATCCTACATCAGATAGAGGGCTAATATCCAATATATATAAAGAACTCAAGAAGTTAGACTCCAGAAAACCAAACACCCCAATTAAAAAATGGGGTACAGAGTTAAACAAAGAATTCACACCTGAAGAACTTCGGATGGCGGAGAAGCATCTTAAAAAATGCTCAACTTCATTAGTCATTAGGGAAATGCAAATCAAAACAACCCTGAGATTTCATCTTACACCAGTCAGAATGGCTAAGATTAAAAATTCAGGAGACAGCAGGTGTTGGAGAGGGTGTGGAGAAAGAGGAACACTCCTCCACTGCTGGTGGGGCTGCAAATTGGTACAACCACTCTGGAAATCAGTCTGGCGGTTCCTCAGAAAACTGGGCACCTCACTTCCAGAAGATCCTGCTATACCACTCCTGGGCATATACCCAGAGGATTCCCCACCATGTAATAAGGATACATGCTCTACTATGTTCATAGCAGCCCTATTTATAATTGCCAGATGCTGGAAAGAACCCAGGTATCTCTCAACAGAAGAGTGGATACAAAAAATGTGGTATATCTACACAATGGAGTACTATTCAGCCATTAGAAACAATGAATTCATGAAATTCTTAGGCAAATGGATGGAGCTAGAGAACATCATACTAAGTGAGGTAACCCAGAATCAAAAGGTGAATCATGGTATGCACTCACTAATAAGAGGTTATTAACCTAGAAAACTGGAATACCCAAAACATAATCCACACATCAAATGAGGTACAAGGAGAAAGGAGGACTGGCCCCTGGTTCTGGAGAGACTCAGTGCAACAGTATTCGTCAAAACCAGAACAGGGAAGTGGGAAGGGGTGGGTGGGAGCACAGGGAAAGAGAAGGGGACTTAAGGTACTTTCGGGGAGTGGGGGGCTAGAAAAGGGGAAATCATTTGAAATGTAAATAAATTATATCGAATTAAAAAAAATAAAAATAAAAAAAGATTGTTCAAAGAATAAGCAAAAAGTTAAAAAAAATGCTCAACTTCATTAGTCATTAGGGAAATGCAAATCAAAACAACCCTAAGATTTCATCTTACACCAGTCAGAATGGCTAAGACTAAAAATTCAGGAGACAGCAGGTGTTGGAGAGGGTGTGGAGAAAGAGGAACACTCCTCCACTGCTGGTGGGGTTGCAAATTGGAACAACCACTCGGGAAATCAGTCTGGCGGTTCCTTCGAAAACTGGGCACCTCACTTCCCGAAGATCCTGCTATACCACTCCTGGGCATATACCCAGAGGATTCCCCACCATGTAATAAGGATATATGCTCTACTATGTTCATAGCAGCCCTATTTATAATTGCCAGATGCTGGAAAGAACCCAGGTATCGCTCAACAGAAGAGTGGATGCAAAAAATGTGGTATATCTACACAATGGAGTACTATTCAGCCATTAGAAACAATAAATTTATGAAATTCTTAGGCAAATGGATGGAACTAGAGAACATCATACTAAGTGAGGTAACCCAGACTCAAAAGCTGAATCATGGTATGCACTCACTAATAAGTGGTTATTAACCTAGAAAACTGGAATACCCAAAACATAATCCACACATCAAATGGGGTACAAGAAGAAAGGAGAAGTGGCCCCTGGTTCTGGAAAGACTCAGTGAAACAGTATTCGGCAAAACCAGAACGGGGAAGTGGGAAGGGGTGGGTGGGAGGACAGGGGAAGAGAAGGGGGCTTACGGGACTTTCGGGGAGTGGGGGGGCTAGAAAAGAGGAAATCATTTGAAATGTAAATAAATTATATCGATTAAAAAAATATGTGGATTGTGGAAAAAAAAAAAGAAATGCTCAACATCATTAGTCATTAAGGAAATGAAAATCAAAACAACCCTAAGATTTCACCTTACACCAGTCAGAATGGCTAAGGTTAAAAACTCAGGAGACAGCAGGTGTTGGCGAGGATGTGGAGAAAGAGGAACACTCCTCCACTGTTGGTGGGACTGTAAGATGATACAACCACTATGGAAATCAGTCTGGCTGTTCCTAAGAAAACTGGACATGACACTTCCGGAGGACCCTGCTATACCTATCCTGGGCATATACCCAGAGGATTCCTGGCATGCAATAGGGACACATGCTCCACTATGTTCATTGCAGCCTTATTTATAATAGCCAGAAGCTGGAAAGAACCCAGGTGTCCCTCAAAGATGGAATGGATACAGAAAATGTGGTATATTTACACAATGGAATACTACTCAGCAATTAAAAACAATGAATTCATGAAATTTTTAGGCAAATGGTTGGATCTGGAAAATATCCTAAGTGAGGTAACCCAGTCACAAAAGAATACACATGGAATGCAGTCACTGATAAGTGGATATTAAGTAGCCTAGAAGCCCTAAATACCCAAGGCACAATTCCCATAACAAATGACTCCCATGAAGAAGTATGGAGAGGGTCCTGATCCTGGAAAGGATTGATCTAGCATTGGAGGGGAGTACCAGGACAGAGAAAAAGGAGGGAGGTGATTGGAGAATGGATGGAGAGAAGAAGGTTTATGGGACACATGGGGAGGGGGGAACTGGGAAAGGGGAAATCCTTTGGAATGTAAACAAAGAATATAGAAAAGAAAAAAAAAAAGAAAGACTGAGAATGATATAGTGTTTTAGCCTTACTACCTGAACTACTCAGTGTTCCTATAAGAGCAGTTTCTCAATGCAGTGATTTTTATTTTGCTCCCATGTTTGGGAGCCTTTGGTGAGGCTTCCATATCTTGACAGAACTAATTGCTCTAGTTCAAAGCCGGAAGGAAAAGAGACATAGTGCACTGAGGTCCCACAATCACTTTCTTTAAAATTTCCATGCTTTAAAAATATAAGGACTATACCAACTTTTAGTCTAAATATTTATATTTGTACCCATAGACAAATGCCACTTTCATCCTTAATCTAGAGGCTTCTCTTTGCTGTAAATGCCAGCTGAATATAGAGACTCAGCGGATCAAGATGCCCAGAATAATGGTTGGATGCTCAGCCCTAGACAGGACAAGTATACCATCCCACCTAAACCTCTGGGGACAAGGGCAGGGACATTGAGGAAGAGGCTGCAGGAAAATGCCAGAGGCTTATTATATGACACAAACAAGATCTCAGAGCAGCTGTGGTGGTCATCTGCATTCAGCATGCATGAGACTGGACCTGTACACAGCCAACCATGAGTTGGGGAGGGAGAGGTTCATGGGGCTTGACTTAGCTGGCTTTGCTATTGTCCTGATGAACAACATGCAAAAGAGTTACTTGGGGAGGAGAGGGCTCATTTGGCTTATGCTTCCACTGTTCATCTTTGAAGGAAGACAGGACAGGAGCTCCAGAAAGACAGGAACCTGGTGGTGGGCACTGATGAAGAGGCCATGAAGGAGTACTGCTCACTGGCATGCTATCCTACAAATTAAAAAAAAAAAGTTAAATAGTTGTCTTATTTAGGGTTTTTATTGCTGTGACAAAACCCCATGATCAAGGAAACTTGGGGAGAAAACAGTTTATTCGGTTTATACTTCTAAGACACTATTCCTCATTTAAGTATGTCAGGACAGGAACTCAAACACAACAAGAACCTGGAGGTAGGAGCTGATGGAGGAGGCCATGGAAGGATCCTGCTTACTGGCTTGATGTCCTTAGCCTGTTCATCCAGCTTTGTTATAGAAGAACCCAGGGTCACCTGGCACCATATCAGTGGAATAGGCCCTGGCCCCATCAATCAATAAGAAAATGCCTTACATCCTGTCTTATGGTGGCATTTTCTTTTCTTTTTTTTAATGTTAGTATTTTTTATTGAATACAATCTTCATTTACATTTCAAATGCTAAAACCTTTCCCGGTTTCCCCCATCCCCGAAAGCCCCCAACCCCTCCTCCTACCCCCTGCCTCCACGTATATGCCCCTCCACCCAACCCACTCCCACCTCCACCTTGATTTCTCGTTGTTGGGGCCTCTATTGAGCCTTCACCTGACCAAGGACCACTCCTCCCACTGATGCCCGACAAGGAGGTCCTCTGCCACATTTTTGGCTGGAACCATGTGTACCCTTTGGTTGATGGTTTAGTCCCTGGGAGGCCCTGGAATTTTCTTAATTAATATTGCCTCCTTTCAGATAATTCTGGTTTGTGTGTCAGGTTCATATTAGCAAGCCAGTACAACTTCTTTAATTTAAGAGGGAAAAACCAGGACACAGTCACAATCTGAACAAAACGAAACCAAATTCGACCATGTAAATAATTCAGTTTCCAATGTTTGGGATCTACACAACAATCTTCTAGGCCCGTCCAAAAGGCTTGGGTCATTCCTCTGGTTCTGAGGTCATAAACATGCTGCTTCTGTCCATGATGGGGCTAGGCTGTCCCAAGTGTATGGCAGGCTAGGATTGGGAACACTGCCCAGGGTTAGATAGCGTCGCACACAGACTCTACACTCAAGTTTATGATGTTAAATCACTACCACAAGGTTTATTTTTTTTTGAAGTAACAACCAACCATGTTCCTTTACAGGGAAAATGGTGATTCTTCTCATGGGAGAGTTCTCCCTGCATTCACGAACATGTTTATGACTCTGAGTAGTACACAGATTATACACTCTTCCTCTGAATATTGGTCTTCGTACTCCACTTCCTCCATGTATTCCTCCTCCTCGTAGTACTCCTCCTCGTATTCCCCTTCCTCCACATCTTTGTACTTGTCGTCGTCGTCATCGTCATCATCGTCGTCTTCCTCCTCGTACTCCCCTTCCTCCATATCTTTGTACTCGTCGTCATCTTCGTCGTCCTCTTCTTCCCCCTCCTCGTACTCCTCCTCGTACTCCCCTTCCTCCATATCTTTGTACTCGTTGTCATCCTCTTCTTCCTCTTCCTCGTACTCCCCTTCCTCCATATCTTTGTACTCGTTGTCATCCTCTTCTTCCTCCTCCTCGTACTCCCCTTCCTCCATATCCTTGTAGTTGTCGTCGTCGTCCTCTTCTTCCTCTTCCTTCTCCTTCTCATTTTCCTCTTCGAATTCCCCTTCCTCCATATCTTGATATTCCTCGTCGTCCTCTTCTTCCTCCTCCACTTCCTCCTCTTCCATCTTGTCTTCTTCCTCCTCCTCTTCCTTCACAGTGTTGTTCCGTAGAGATATGGCCGAGAGAGCGGCTTTTAGGACACATCTGCATACCTTGTATAGGGACATCATGGATCCGTATCTAAGGTTCCATGAGTAGCTGGTGGGCTCATTCCCAGCCACTTCCATCTCAACATCAGCTGATGGATAATCTGTATTATTATCTGAAGAACGTTCTTTACACAGGTTACATATCTCCGGAGATGGATTTTCATCTGGGGCACTCACAGGGATGTTGTTCTTCTCATAAGTTTTCAAAGGCCTCTCGGAATGGTTATCTTCAGGTGTTGTCATGTTGGTAAATGCCTTCTCAGGCATATTGCTGTCTTCCTCGGCCATCAGTTGTATTCTGGACTCCGAAGCACTAAACATCCCTCACGACAGTCCAGAGTGCCTGTCCTTGCAGGACAGGTGCCCCACAAATTGTGGCCACTGAATGTTAGCCTCACTGGTGAGGCAGCAAGTCATCCTCTGTTTGTCATATGATGTCACAAAGAGGCCCACAGCCAGTCTGGAGGAAGAGCCTATCTTAGTGTAGGGGAGTAGTCAGAAAGTGGACAAAATTGAACAAATTTCCAGAATAGTCTCCTGTGTTCTGATAGGCACATGTAGCCCACCCTACATTCGTTGAGAAACAGAGAGTATTTCTTCTCCCACTTCTCAAGGAATGGAGGTGACAGCAGGGGTCTGTTTCTTTTGACTCTGTTTTGCCCAAGAGTCAGCTTAAAGTTAGTCCAAACTTCAGCATACTGCTCATCTAACATAGGCTGCTAGAGGAATCTACCTTCAAAGCAGCAGTTTGATCTAGCCTTGCTTTCACCAACTACCTGTCCCACCACACACCCCTTTCTTGGTCTGGCATTGGTCTCTTCCAGCTGCTCCTGCTGGCTGCTTGTGTCTGTTCACATAGGTCCTAATAAGGAATGTGCTTCACTACAAGATGGACATGATGTCTCCAGAGTAGGGCTATGCCCAAGTAGGACAAACTGTACTTTATTCTAAACACTTATGTGATTAAAGGGCCATACATCCTTTGAATTTCCATGTGCACCTCTGTTTGCCACCAAATCTTATTCTGGAACACCACTGGCTTCCCTCTTCTTCTCCAAAGATGACATTTTTCTGTTCTGTGACACACTAAAGTTTTGAGGCATGATTTAACCACATTCGATTATCCTGAGTAAAGATACTACTTGCTTAGCTGAAATGACTATAGTGATTCAAATATGAAAGATACCAGAGTGCATCCTATCATAAGATGAGTGGTGTGTGTGTCTGTGTGTGTGTGTGTGTGTGTGTGTGTGTTGGTAGGAGGCCCAACAGAAAGTCACCCTCCACCACAGATGAGTGACACAGAATGAAGCTATCTCATCTATAGTATCAATCTATGTAGAAAGATACAAGCTTTATATTGGAAATCCACAACCTAGGGCTAAAGGGTCCTTTGCCCCTCCCCATTATGTGGTCTACTTTGCCCTCTTTGAGGGGCAGCCCTTGTTTCAAGGCCATGTGTTGTGGGTTAAGGGGGTAGTGCAAAGAAGCCTTTTCTCCAATTTATCTCAAAGAAGGAAATGAGGGCCTGAAGAAGATCCTGTGCAGGGGTCTTTCAGCCCAAGTCTTTCTAGACAGTAGACATAGTCCATAGCTAGACAGGTTTGCTCCATTGTGATGGGACTTTTCCATACGTCCTAAGCCTTCATTCCAGAACTGTGATTCTGGGGCTGGTGAGGTGCGTCAGCATGTACAGCCAAGCTTGACACAGCCATGTTTTCTAGACTGAAACAACATGGTGGCAGGAAGACTGTATCCATGTGTTTTAAGACCCTACATACAAGGTAAGAAATGAAGCAGAGCCCACTGGAATGATGTCTATGGGGGCGTGGCTTAGATTAGGTAGATTTCTCTTAAGCAAAGTTTGTCCCTTACTAACATACTAATATCCTATTTTCATAAAAATTCCTTGTTTTTCCTTTTTTAAAATATTTTAATTGGAATAGAGTTACATCACTTCTCTCCTCCCTGTTGTCCTTGTGTTTCCCTCCCTACAGTTATCCCTTCTCCAGACCCTTGTAGCTACCTTCCCTTGAACCATTTGCAGCCTCACCACTATCAAATTGATAACTACTTTTGTTTAATTATAATTCTTATGCCCACTCAATCACACACACACACACACACACACACACACACACAGAGAGAGAGAGAGAGAGAGAGAGAGAGAGAGAGAGAGAGAGTCATACAAATTCGTTTTTAAAATTACTTTCTGTTTTTACAATCCAGTCATTTTCCCCCTCCTGGTCCACCCTCCCACAGTTCCTCATCCCCCTTGTCTACACCAGGATGTCCTCCTACCCCTGGTCAGCTCTCCCCACTCCCTGGGGCCTCAAGTCTCTAGAGAGGTAGGTGCATCTTCTCCCACTGGGGCCAGACCAGGCAGTGAATATAAATATGCGACCTCTGGGGGGGGGGGGGCAGGGAAGATGGAGGAGGGGGGCATGGAAGGTGGGGGGACCCTCTAGAAAATACAGGAGACTTGGGAGGCAAGAGACTCTCAGGACTCAGGAGGGACCTTAGGTGAAATGCACAACAGTTCGGAGAGGGAACTTGTAGAGCAAACACATTTTTAAGACTGAGAATGATGTTTTCCGCTCCTTTGTGGAAGATCAAGTGACCATAGGTGTGCGCTAAAGGTCAGCATGCAGAAGAATGTGAATTGATCCATTCTTATCTCCTTGTACTAAGTTCAACTCTAAGTGGATCAAGGACCTCCATGTAAAAGCAGACACACTGAAACTAATAGAAAAGAAACTGGGGAAAACCCTTGAGGACATGGGCACAGGGGAAAAGTTCCTGAATAGAACACCAATAGCTTATGCTCTAAGATCAAGAATGGACAAATGGGACCTCATAAAATTACAAAGTTTCTGTAAGGCAAAGGACACTGTCAAAAGGATAAAATGGCAACCAACAAATTGGGAAAAGATCTTTTACCAACACTACATCTACAGAGGGCTTATATCCAAGATATACAAAGAACTCAAGAAGTTAGACCCCAGGAAACCAAATAACCCTATTAAAAAATGGGGTGCAGATCTAAACAAAGAATTTTCACATGAAGAAATTCCGATGGCCAAGAAGCACCTTAAGAAATGCTCGGTGGAAAAAGAAGGCAGCGGCGGCGGCTGCGGCAGTGCAGCAGTGGCTGGTCCAGCTGAAGGGCCATCAGCAGTGGAAGCAAGGCGACACAGGGTCCAGTTCGGCCCTGCGCCCACGACCACTGACCTTCGCTGACCAGCCGGGCGGCAAGCAGCTGAGGTTGTGTGGCGCCTTTCGCTGCACAGAAGCCACTTCAGAACTAGGCCTCCCGCAAGTCAGGAGAGGCCCATCTCCATCTTGGTTTCTGACTCCAGAGATCGGACAGACTGAGGTAAACAAACATAATCCAAGGCCAATACCACGGGGGTCTGAGCCCGAAGGGCGTAGGCCTGCACCCAGGCCGTGGGCTGTTCGGGGGGCCATCGGGGTGCCAACCCAGCCAGGAGGTTTTTTGCCCGGGCCTGCACTCGCGCCGCCATTTTGCCTGCAGGACGACAGAGAGCTCTGGCGGGCAGACCCTTAACAGGCATAGCCTGAGGCTAACAAAGCAGGGGTCTAGGCCCCAAAAGGCACAGGACTGACCCCAAGAACTGGGCGGCTTGGTGGGCCATCTGTGAGTCAACCCGTCCAGGAGGTTGTTAGCACAGCAGACTCTCCCTGCGCTTTCAGGGAGTGCGGGCACACATGCCTGCCATCCGGGTCACCTGACGGACCCAATTAACAGTCATAGTCCAAGGGGAACTTTGCTCAGACCTTGGCCTCCCAGGCTTTTGCCTGGACTCAGGGCCTGGGCAGCCAGGCTAACCTTGGGTGTGCCAGTCCGGTTGGGGGATCGGCTGTCCAGCGGAGTGAGCAGAACACAGGGGAGGTCATAGCAGCATACACCATCAGCGCTCCCTGGAGGCGCACACGGGCTCCATCTGGTCCACAGACACAATCTGGGGCAAGGCCTCAGGCGGAAGCCCTCAGCTCCTCAACTCTCTCCGCTTCCGGATCCAGATCAGCCTGGGCGGCTGCACCTCATCTCCAGGTCCTGCAAGAGGCTAGCGGGGCTTCCGGGCGGCCAGCTGGGAGAAGTCGGTGTGCTCCAGTGAATCCAGCGGGCCCCACCGGGAGCCTTCGGGTGCCTGCTTCGGGATCTGAACACCCTAGGCAGCAGCACCCTGTCTACAGGCAGTGCAGGGGGTAAGCTGTGCACCAGAGGCCAACGGGGAAGGGGCAGCTTGCACTGGTGAGTCCAGCACTGACAAGACCAAGAAACACCAGTGAGAACTAGATGGCAAAAGGCAAACGTAGGAACGTCACTAACAGAAATCAAGGCAATATGGCAACATCTGAACCCAATTCTCCTCTACCAGCATGTCCTGGATACCCATCACACCAGTAAAACAAGATTTGGATTTAAAATCACTGGTCATGATGCTGGTACAGGAACACATGAAGGACATACTTAAAGAAATTCAGGAGAAAATGGATCAAAAGTTAGAAGCCCTTGCAAGGGAAACACCAAAATCATTGAAAGAAATCCAGGAGAATACAAAAGACAACAAGGAGGAAACGCAAAAAACACTTAAAGAACTACAGGAGAACTTTGGTCAACAGGCTGAGGTCATGAAAGAGGAAACACAAAAATCTCTTAAAGAATTACAGGAAAGCACAAACAAGCAAGTGAAGGAGCTAATCAAAACCATCCAGGATCTAAAATCAGAAGTAGAAACAACTAAGAAAACTCAAAGGGAGACAACTTTGGAGATAGAAAGCCTTGGGAAGAAATCAGGGGACAGAGATGCAAATATCAACAACAGAATACAAGAGATAGAAGAAAAAATCTCAGATGCTGAAGATTCCATAGAAACCATGGACTCAACAGTTAAAGAAAATGCAAAATGCAAAAAGCTTGTAACCCAAAATATCCAGGAAATCCAGGACACAATGAGAAGACCAAACCTAAGGATTATAGGCATAGATGAGAGTGAAGATTTACAACTTAAAGGGCCAGCAAATATCTTCAATAAAATTATGGAAGGAAACTTCCCTAACCTAAAGAGAGAGATGCCCATGAATATAAAAGAAGCCTACAGAACTCCAAACAGACTGGACCAGAACAGAAATACTTCCTGTCACATAATAATCAAAACACCAAATGTTCTAAACAAAGAAAGAATATTAAAGGCAGTAAGAGAAAAAGGCCAAGTAACATATAAAGGAAGACCTATCAGAATCACACCAGACTTCTCACCAGAGACCATGAAGGCTAGAAGGTCCTGGGCAGATCTCATGCAGACTCTAAGAGAACACAAATGCCAACCAAAACTACTATATCCAGCAAAACTCTCAATCACCATAGATGGAGAAACTAAGATATTCCATGACAAAACCAAGTTTACCCAATATCTATCCACAAACCCAGCCCTACAAAGGATAATAGGAGGACAACACCAATACAAGGAGGGACACTTCACCCTGGAAAAAGCAAGATAGTAACCTTTCATCAAACCCAAAAGAAGTTAAGCAATCAAATTTAAAAAATAACGTCAAAAATGATAGGAAGTAACAATCACTATTCCTTAATATCTCTTAACATCAATGGACTTAATGCCCCAATAAAAAGACACAGACTAACTGACTGGATACGTAAACAGGACCCTACATTTTGCTGCTTACAGGAAACACACCTCAGGGTCAAAGACAAACACTACCTTAGAGTAAAAGGCTGGAAGACAATTTTACAAGCAAATGGTCTCAGGAAACAAGCTGGAGTAGCCATTTGAATATCAGATAAAATTGACTTTCAACCCAAAGTCATCAAAAGAGACTCTGAGGGACACTTCTTACTGGTCAAAGGAAAAATACAATAAGAAGAACTCTCAATCCTGAACATCTGTGCTCCAAATGCAAGGGCACCCTCTTTCGTAAAAGAAATTTTATTAAAACTCAAAGCACACATTGCACCTAACACAATAATTGTGGGTGACTTCAACACTGCACTTTCCTCAATGGACCGATCAGGAAAACAGAAACTAAACAGGGACACAATGAAACTAATTGAAGCTTTGGACCAATTAGATTTAACAGATATATATAGAACATTCTATCCTAAAACAAAAGAATATACCTTTTTCTCAGCACCTCATGGTACATTCTCCAAAATCGACCATATAATTGGTCACAAGACAGACCTCAACAAATATAAGAAGATCGAACTAATCCCATGCCTCCTATCTGATCTCTATGGAGTAAAAGTGGTCTTCAATAGCAACAGAAACAACAGAAAACCCACATACACGTGGAAACTGAGCAATACTCTACTCAATGATACCTTGGTCAAGGAAGAAATAAAGAAAGAAATTAAAGACTTTTTAGAACACAATGAAAATGAAAACACAACATACCCAAATCTATGGGACACAATGAAAGCAGTGCTAAGAGGAAAACTCATAGCCCTGAGTGCCTCCAAAAAGAAAATGGAGAGAGCATACATTACCAGCTTAATGACACACCTGAAAGCCCTAGAACAAAAAGAAGCTATTTCACCTAGGAGGAGTAGAAGTCAGGAAATCATCAAACTCAGGGCCGAAATCAATCAAGTAGAAACAAAGAGAACCATACAAAAAATCAACAAAACCAGGAGCTGGTTCTTTGAGAAAATCAACAAGATAGATAAACCCTTAGCCAGACTGACCAAAGGGCACAGAGAAAGTATCCAAATTAACAAACTTAGAAATGAAAAGGGAGATATAACAACGGAAACTGAGGAAATCCAAAAAATCATCAGATCCTACTACAAGAGCCTGTACTCAACACAACTGGAGAATCTGGAGGAAATGGACAATTTCCTTGACAGATACCAAATACCAAAATTAAATCAGGACCAACTAGACCATCTAAACAGTCCCATAATGCCTAAAGAAATAGAAGGTGTCATAGAAAGACTTCCAACCAAAAAAAGCACAGGACCAGATGGTTTCAGTGCAGAATTCTACCAGACCTTCAAAGAAGAGTTAACACAAATACTCTTCAAACTATTCCACAAACTAGAAACAGAAGGAACACTACCCAATTCCTTCTACGAAGCCACAATTACGCTGATACCAAAGCCACACAAAGACCCAACAAAGAAAGAGAACTTCAGACCAATTTCCCTATGAACATCGATGCAAAAATACTCAATAAAATTCTTGCCAACCGAATCCAAGAACACATCAAAACGATCGTCCACCATGATCAAGTAGGCTTTATCCCGGGAATGCAGGGTTGGTTCAATATACGGAAATCCATCAATACAATCCACTACATAAACAAACTCAAAGAACAAAACCACATGGTCATTTCATTGGATGCTGAAAAAGCATTTGACAAAATTCAGCATCCTTTCATACTTAAAGTGTTGGAGAGAACAGGAATTCAAGGCCCATACCTAAACATAGTAAAAGCAATATACAGCAAACTGGTAGCCAGCATCAAACTAAATGGAGAGAAACTTGAAGCAACCCCACTGAAATCAGGGACCAGACAAGGCTGCCCCCTTTCTCCTTATCTTTTCAATATTGTACTTGAGGTACTAGCTCGGGCAATTCTACAACATAAGGAGGTCAAAGGGATACAAATTGGAAAGGAAGAAGTCAAACTATCATTATTTGCAGACGACATGATCGTCTACCTACGTGGCCCAAAAAACTCCACTAGAGAGCTCCTACAGCTGATAAACAACTTCAGCAAAGTGGCAGGTTATAAAATCAACTCAAGGAAATCAGTGCCTTCCTATACTCAAAGGATAAGCAGGCTGAGAAAGAAATTAGGGAAATGACCCCCTTCACAATAGCCACAAACAGTATAAAGTATCTTGGGGTGACTCTTACCAAACATGTGAAAGATCTGTATGACAAGAACTTCAAGACTCTGAAGAAGGAAATGGGAGAAGACCTCAAAAAATGGGAAAAACCTCCCATGCTCATGGATCGGTAGAATCAATATAGTTAAAATGGCCATTTTGCCAAAAGCAATATACAGATTCAATGCAATACCCATCAAAATCCCAACTCAATTCTTCACAGAGTTAGAAAGAGCAATTCTCAAATTCATCTGGAATAACAAAAAACCCAGGATAGCAAAAATTATTCTCACCAACAAAAGAAATTCTGGGGGAATCAGTATTCCTGACCTCAAGCAATACTACAGAGCAATAGTGTTAACAACTGCATGGTATTGGTACAGTGACAGGCAGGAGGATCAATGGAACAGGATTGAAGATCCAGAAATGAACCCACACACCTATGGCCACTTGATCCTCGACAAAGAGGCTGAAAACATCCAATGGAAAAAAGATAGCCTTTTCAACAAATGGTGCTGGTTCAACTGGAGGTCAGCATGCAGAAGAATGCGAATTGATCCATCCTTGTCTCCTTGTACTAAGCTCAAATCCAAATGGATCAAGGACCTACACATAAAGCCAGAAACTCTGAAGCTAATAGAAAAGAAACTGGGGAAGACCCTTGAGGACATCTGTACAGGGAGAAAGATTCTGAACAGAAAACCAATAGCATATGCTCTAAGAGCAAGAATTGACAAATGGGACCTGATAAGGTTACAGAGTTTCTGTAAGGCAAAGGACACCATCAAGAGGACAGATCGGCAACCAAAAAATTGGGAAAAGATCTTCACCAATCCTACATCAGATAGAGGGCTAATATCCAATATATATAAAGAACTCAAGAAATTAGACTTCAGAAAACCGAACAACCCTATTAAATAATGGGGTACAGAGTTAAACAAAGAATTCTCACCTGACGAACTTCGGATGGCGGAGAAGCATCTTAAAAAATGCTCAACTTCATTAGTCATTAGGGAAATGCAAATCAAAACAACCCTAAGATTTCATCTTACACCAGTCAGAATGGCTAAGATTAAAAATTCAGGAGACAGCAGGTGTTGGAGAGGGTGTGGAGAAACAGGAACACTCCTCCACTGCTGGTGGGGTTGCAAATTGGAACAACCACTCGGGAAATCAGTCTGGCGGTTCCTTCGAAAACTGGGCACCTCACTTCCAGAAGATCCTGCTATACCACTCCTGGCCATATACCCAGAGGATTCCCCACCATGTAATAAGGATACATGCTCTACTATGTTCATAGCAGCCCTATTTATAATTGTCAGATGCTGGAAAGAACCCAGGTATCCCTCAACAGAAGAGTGGATGCAAAAAATGTGGTATATCTACACAATGGAGTACTATTCAGCCATTAGAAACAATGAATTCATGAAATTCTTAGGCAAATGGATGGAGCTAGAGAACATCATACTCAGTGAGGTAACCCAGACTCAAAAGGTGAATCATGGTATGTACTCACTAATAAGTGGTTATTAACCTAGAAAACTGGAATACTCAAAACATAATCCACACATCAAATGAGGTACAAGAAGAAAGGAGGAGTGGCCCCTGGTTCTGGAAAGACTCAGTGAAACAGTATTCAGCAAAACCAGAACGGGGAAGTGGGAAGGGGTGGGTGGGAGGACAGGGGAAGAGAAGGGGGCTTATGAGACTTTCGGGGAGTGGGGGGGGGCTAGAAAAGAGGAAATCATTTGAAATGTAAATAAATTATATCGATTAAAAAAATATGTGGATTGTGGAAAAAAAAAAGAAATGCTCAACATCATTAGTCATTAAGGAAATGAAAATCAAAACAACCCTAAGATTTCACCTTACACCAGTCAGAATGGCTAAGGTTAAAAACTCAGGAGACAGCAGGTGTTGGCGAGGATGTGGAGAAAGAGGAACACTCCTCCACTGTTGGTGGGACTGTAAGATGATACAACCACTATGGAAATCAGTCTGGCTGTTCCTAAGAAAACTGGACATGACACTTCCGGAGGACCCTGCTATACCTATCCTGGGCATATACCCAGAGGATTCCTGGCATGCAATAGGGACACATGCTCCACTATGTTCATTGCAGCCTTATTTATAATAGCCAGAAGCTGGAAAGAACCCAAGTGTCCCTCAAAGATGGAATGGATACAGAAAATGTGGTATATTTACACAATGGAATACTACTCAGCAATTAAAAACAATGAATTCATGAAATTTTTAGGCAAATGGTTGGATCTGGAAAATATCCTAAGTGAGGTAACCCAGTCACAAAAGAATACACATGGAATGCAGTCACTGATAAGTGGATATTAAGTAGCCTAGAAGCCCTAAATACCCAAGGCACAATTCCCATAACAAATGACTCCCATGAAGAAGTATGGAGAGGGTCCTGATCCTGGAAAGGATTGATCTAGCATTGGAGGGGAGTACCAGGACAGAGAAAAAGGAGGGAGGTGATTGGAGAATGGATGGAGAGAAGAAGGTTTATGGGACACATGGGGAGGGGGGAACTGGGAAAGGGGAAATCCTTTGGAATGTAAACAAAGAATATAGAAAAGAAAAAAAAAAAAGAAAGACTGAGAATGATATAGTGTTTTAGCCTTACTACCTGAACTACTCAGTGTTCCTATAAGAGCAGTTTCTCAATGCAGTGATTTTTATTTTGCTCCCATGTTTGGGAGCCTTTGGTGAGGCTTCCATATCTTGACAGAACTAATTGCTCTAGTTCAAAGCAGGAAGGAAAAGAGACATAGTGCACTGAGGTCCCACAATCACTTTCTTTAAAATTTCCATGCTTTAAAAATATAAGGACTATACCAACTTTTAGTCTAAATATTTATATTTGTACCCATAGACAAATGCCACTTTCATCCTTAATCTAGAGGCTTCTCTTTGCTGTAAATGCCAGCTGAATATAGAGACTCAGCGGATCAAGATGCCCAGAATAATGGTTGGATGCTCAGCCCTAGACAGGACAAGTATACCATCCCATCTAAACCTCTGGGGACAAGGGCAGGGACATTGAGGAAGAGGCTGCAGGAAAATGCCAGAGGCTTATTATATGACACAAACAAGATCTCAGAGCAGCTGTGGTGGTCATCTGCATTCAGCATGCATGAGACTGGACCTGTACACAGCCAACCATGAGTTGGGGAGGGAGAGGTTCATGGGGCTTGACTTAGCTGGCTTTGCTATTGTCCTGATGAACAACATGCAAAAGAGTTACTTGGGGAGGAGAGGGCTCATTTGGCTTATGCTTCCACTGTTCATCTTTGAAGGAAGACAGGACAGGAGCTCCAGAAAGACAGGAACCTGGTGGTGGGCACTGATGAAGAGGCCATGAAGGAGTACTGCTCACTGGCATGCTATCCTACAAATTAAAAAAAAAAGTTAAATAGTTGTCTTATTTAGGGTTTTTATTGCTGTGACAAAACCCCATGATCAAGGAAACTTGGGGAGAAAACAGTTTATTTGGTTTATACTTCTAAGACACTATTCCTCATTTAAGTATGTCAGGACAGGAACTCAAACACAACAAGAGCCTGGAGGTAGGAGCTGATGGAGGAGGCCATGGAAGGATCCTGATTACTGGCTTGATGTCCTTAGCCTGTTCATCCAGCTTTGTTATAGAAGAACCCAGGGTCACCTGGCACCATATCAGTGGAATAGGCCCTGGCCCCATCAATCAATAAGAAAATGCCTTACATCCTGTCTTATGGTGGCATTTTCTTTTCTTTTTTTTAATGTTAGTATTTTTTATTGAATACAATCTTCATTTACATTTCAAATGCTAAAACCTTTCCCGGTTTCCCCCATCCCCGAAAGCCCCCAACCCCTCCTCCTACCCCCTGCCTCCACGTATATGCCCCTCCACCCAACCCACTCCCACCTCCACCTTGATTTCTCGTTGTTGGGGCCTCTATTGAGCCTTCACCTGACCAAGGACCACTCCTCCCACTGATGCCCGACAAGGCCGTCCTCTGCCACATTTTTGGCTGGAACCATGTGTACCCTTTGGTTGATGGTTTAGTCCCTGGGAGGCCCTGGAATTTTCTTAATTAATATTGCCTCCTTTCAGATAATTCTGGTTTGTGTGTCAGGTTCATATTAGCAAGCCAGTACAACTTCTTTAATTTAAGAGGGAAAAACCAGGACATAGTCACAATCTGAACAAAACGAAACCAAATTCGACCATGTAAATAACTCAGTTTCCAATGTTTGGGATCTACACAACAATCTTCTAGGCCCGTCCAAAAGGCTTGGGTCATTCCTCTGGTTCTGAGGTCATAAACATGCTGCTTCTGTCCATGATGGGGCTAGGCTGTCCCAAGTGTATGGCAGGCTAGGATTGGGAACACTGCCCAGGGTTAGATAGCGTCGCACACAGACTCTACACTCAAGTTTATGATGTTAAATCACTACCACAAGGTTTATTTTTTTTTTGAAGTAACAACCAACCATGTTCCTTTACAGGGAAAATGGTGATTCTTCTCATGGGAGAGTTCTCCCTGCATTCACGAACATGTTTATGACTCTGAGTAGTACACAGATTATACACTCTTCCTCTGAATATTGGTCTTCGTACTCCACTTCCTCCATGTATTCCTCCTCCTCGTAGTACTCCTCCTCGTATTCCCCTTCCTCCACATCTTTGTACTTGTCGTCGTCGTCATCGTCATCATCGTCGTCTTCCTCCTCGTACTCCCCTTCCTCCATATCTTTGTACGCGTCGTCATCTTCGTCGTCCTCTTCTTCCCCCTCCTCGTACTCCTCCTCGTACTCCCCTTCCTCCATATCTTTGTACTCGTTGTCATCCTCTTCTTCCTCCTCCTCGTACTCCCCTTCCTCCATATCCTTGTAGTTGTCGTCGTCGTCGTCCTCTTCTTCCTCTTCCTTCTCCTTCTCATTTTCCTCTTCGAATTCCCCTTCCTCCATATCTTGATATTCCTCGTCGTCCTCTTCTTCCTCCTCCACTTCCTCCTCTTCCATCTTGTCTTCTTCCTCCTCCTCTTCCTTCACAGTGTTGTTCCGTAGAGATATGGCCGAGAGAGCGGCTTTTAGGACACATCTGCATACCTTGTATAGGGACATCATGGATCCATATCTAAGGTTCCATGAGTAGCTGGTGGGCTCATTCCCAGCCACTTCCATCTCAACATCAGCTGATGGATAATCTGTATTATTATCTGAAGAACGTTCTTTACACAGGTTACATATCTCCGGAGATGGATTTTCATCTGGGGCACTCACAGGGATGTTGTTCTTCTCATAAGTTTTCAAAGGCCTCTCGGAATGGTTATCTTCAGGTGTTGTCATGTTGGTAAATGCCTTCTCAGGCATATTGCTGTCTTCCTCGGCCATCAGTTGTATTCTGGACTCCGAAGCACTAAACATCCCTCACGACAGTCCAGAGTGCCTGTCCTTGCAGGACAGGTGCCCCACAAATTGTGGCCACTGAATGTTAGCCTCACTGGTGAGGCAGCAAGTCATCCTCTGTTTGTCATATGATGTCACAAAGAGGCCCACAGCCAGTCTGGAGGAAGAGCCTATCTTAGTGTAGGGGAGTAGTCAGAAAGTGGACAAAATTGAACAAATTTCCAGAATAGTCTCCTGTGTTCTGATAGGCACATGTAGCCCACCCTACATTCGTTGAGAAACAGAGAGTATTTCTTCTCCCACTTCTCAAGGAATGGAGGTGACAGCAGGGGTCTGTTTCTTTTGACTCTGTTTTGCCCAAGAGTCAGCTTAAAGTTAGTCCAAACTTCAGCATACTGCTCATCTAACATAGGCTGCTAGAGGAATCTACCTTCAAAGCAGCAGTTTGATCTAGCCTTGCTTTCACCAACTACCTGTCCCACCACACACCCCTTTCTTGGTCTGGCATTGGTCTCTTCCAGCTGCTCCTGCTGGCTGCTTGTGTCTGTTCACATAGGTCCTAATAAGGAATGTGCTTCACTACAATATGGACATGATGTCTCCAGAGTAGGGCTATGCCCAAGTAGGACAAACTGTACTTTATTCTAAACACTTATGTGATTAAAGGGCCATACATCCTTTGAATTTCCATGTGCACCTCTGTTTGCCACCAAATCTTATTCTGGAACACCACTGGCTTCCCTCTTCTTCTCCAAAGATGACATTTTTCTGTTCTGTGACACACTAAAGTTTTGAGGCATGATTTAACCACATTCGATTATCCTGAGTAAAGATACTACTTGCTTAGCTGAAATGACTATAGTGATTCAAATATGAAAGATACCAGAGTGCATCCTATCATAAGATGAGTGGTGTGTGTGTCTGTGTGTGTGTGTGTGTGTGTGTGTGTGTTGGTAGGAGGCCCAACAGAAAGTCACCCTCCACCACAGATGAGTGACACAGAATGAAGCTATCTCATCTATAGTATCAATCTATGTAGAAAGATACAAGCTTTATATTGGAAATCCACAACCTAGGGCTAAAGGGTCCTTTGCCCCTCCCCATTATGTGGTCTACTTTGGCCTCTTTGAGGGGCAGCCCTTGTTTCAAGGCCATGTGTTGTGGGTTAAGGGGGTAGTGCAAAGAAGCCTTTTCTCCAATTTATCTCAAAGAAGGAAATGAGGGCCTGAAGAAGATCCTGTGCAGGGGTCTTTCAGCCCAAGTCTTTCTAGACAGTAGACATAGTCCATAACTAGACAGGTTTGCTCCATTGTGATGGGACTTTTCCATACGACCTAAGCCTTCATTCCAGAACTGTGATTCTGGGGCTGGTGAGGTGCCTCAGCATGTACAGCCAAGCTTGACACAGCCATGTTTTCTAGACTGAAACAACATGGTGGCAGGAAGACTGTATCCATGTGTTTTAAGACCCTACATACAAGGTAAGAAATGAAGCAGAGCCCACTGGAATGATGTCTATGGGGGCGTGGCTTAGATTAGGTAGATTTCTCTTAAGCAAAGTTTGTCCCTTACTAACATACTAATATCCTATTTTCATAAAAATTCCTTGTTTTTCCTTTTTTAAAATATTTTAATTGGAATAGAGTTACATCACTTCTCTCCTCCCTGTTGTCCTTGTGTTTCCCTCCCTACAGTTATCCCTTCTCCAGACCCTTTTAGCTACCTTCCCTTGAACCATTTCCAGCCTCACCACTATCAAATTGATAACTACTTAGTAAAATGTAGAAAAACTGAACTATACAAATACTGAAGTTAAAAATTCCTTAATTTTTTATTCCTGGTACCATGACCACAATTTACAAGGCAATGCACCTGATGTAATGAAAAGAAAAAGAAAAAGAAAAAGCTACAAATGAATGACCTCAGGAATGTGCGTCTAATTGACACTACACTGCATTAATCAATAGCTGCTCCTTTTGCAAACTGTGGCTATGACGGACCTGAACAGGAAGGGTTTCCTGTTTAAGCGGCGGTGACTTTCCTGACTGTGGATTATAGTTCCTTCTGTGGCAGAGTTTTACAGTTCCCCTCATGCATTTGGGATGACTGTCTCAAAGTGACCTGCAGATTTCCTGTCAACTTCTTGCTCTCCCTCCTGCTAAGAACTGTAGCTGTTTGTTTTATTTTAAAACCTTCTGCTACCATATCCACCACATCCACATCCAGATCCATAGCCACCACCATAGGGACTGTCTGAGCTTCTTCCACCCAAACTGTCCTCCTTCATGGGTCCATAATTTGATTGTTGCTGTCAACTATAATTTCCAAAGTCATTATAGTTCTTACCACCACCAGAGTTACTTCCACCAATATTTCCTCCTTCACTGTAACCATCATATCCTCCTCCTCCACCACCATATCCACCACCTTGGTTTCCATATCCTTGTGCACCACCTCCATAACCTCCTCTGCTACTGTAACCAGGACCACCACCATAGTTGCCACCATCACCTCCAAATCTGTTATATCCACCATCACCACCTCCATAACTACCTTTGCTGCCACCACCTCCACCACCATAGCCTCCTCTTCCACCAAAGTTTCTTCCACACCAAAGTTTTCTCCACCACCTCCAAAGTTTCCTTCATGCCCATAAAGTTGCCAGATCCACCTCCACTACCCCTCTGTGATTCAGCAGACTGCATCTCATGTTTAGAAAGGGCCTTTTCCACTTCACAATTGTGCCCATTAATAGTGTGGTATTTCTGAACAACAATTTTATCAACTGTGTCATGATCATCAAAAGTTACAAAAGCAAATTCTCTCTTTTTCCCACTCTGCCTGTCTTCCATAACTTCTATGGTTTCAATCTTGCCATACTTTTCAAAGTAGTCTCTTGGATTATATTCTTTTGTAGCCTCTTTAATACCATTAACAAAAAATTTCTTCACGGTTAAATGAGCACCAAGCTTTACAGAACCCTCTCTAGAAACTGCTCTCCTTGGTTCCACTACATGCCCATCAACCTTGTGTGGATGGGCACACACTACAGCACCCACCTCTTCAACACAATGGTAGGTCACAAAAACCAAAGCCCCTGGAACATTTTGTTTGGGGGATCTCTCATTACCACGCAGTCTGTGTGTCCCATTTCTCAAGCTGTTCTCTTAAGTTATCATCTGTGATTTCGAAGTTCAGACCACCTATGATAGATAGACAGCTTCCTCAGCTGCTCTGCTTCCATTGGATCATAGCCCGCCATTATGAGACAGAACTTGCCTCTTCAACTCGAGTTCAATATCCAGGATACATTTTCTTGGTGAGAAGCTCAGGACTGGAGTGTGGAACTCTGACCCACAATCCATGTGACCACTCAGATTAAGACAGTAGAGAAGAAATTGAGACCAAGGCCAAGGGACAGATTGAAACTACTTTATTAATTTCTCTACTGTCCTTAGGGATAGTGGAACACTCGCTTAGAGCAGTGACTTGGATATTAAATTTCAATTGCCTTCCAGTTAAAAAGAAAAGAATTGAATGTTTTGTTTGTTTGTTTGTTTTTTTGTTTTGAGACAGGGTTTCTCTGTATAGCCCTGGCTGACCTGGAACTCACTCTGTAGACCAGGTTGGCCTCAAACTCAGAAATCTGCCTGCCTCTGCCTTCCAGAGTGCTGGGATTAAAGACGTGTGCCACCACTGCCCAGCTGAATTATGTGAAACCTATGTGACGGAGGTATAGTATTAAACAATGTAGATACTATGATCATATTCTGTTGTGAAGTTTCTCTGAGATCTCATGATAACTTTCTAATTCTGAGCAAACCAAACAAGACTAGGTATGTGAACTCTGGAGTGATGACTTGCTGAACATGCTCCACATGTCTCTACAGTGTGGCCCTTCTCTTTAATCTTCGTTCTTTGTTTCATTGAGAGTGTCTCTGCCTCTAGAAAATATGCATTTTCATCACAAACACTTGCTCTTCACCATTTATCATCATCTTGTCCTTATGAAATTTTCCCAATGACCAAGCTTTCAGATTTCTAAGACAGGAAGTACACACTGCCTAACTTTCATGGTGAGATGAATCAAAATATATTCTTGTTAACTACACTTAGAGGGAAGAATTTGCTAGTAATAAAATTAAATATCGGGCGGCGGCGGCAGCAACGGTGGCGGCAGTGCAGCAGTGGCTGGTCCAGCCGAAGGGCAATCAGCAGTGGAACCAAGGCGACACAGGGTCCAGTTAGGCCCTGCACCCACGACCTCTGACCTTCGCTGGCCAGCCGGGCTGCAAGCAGCTGCGGATTTACGGTGCCTTTCACCACACAGAAGCCACATCAGAACTCTGCCTCCCACCAGTCAGGAGAGACTTGCCTCCATCTTGGTTTCGGACTCCATAGAGATCAGACAGACTGAGGTACACAAACATAACCCGAGGCCAACATCGCGGGGGTCTAAGCCCGATGGGCGTTGGCCTGCACCCAGGCCCTGGGCTGTTCAGGGGACCATCAGGGTGCCAACCCAGCCAGGAGGTTTTTTGCCCTGGCCGGCACGCACGCCTCCATTTTGCCTACAGGATGCCAGAGAGCTCTAGCAGGCAAAGCCGGCTAACAGGCATAGCCTGAGGCTAACAAAGCGGGGGTCTAGGCCCCAACAGGACTTGGACTGACCCCAAGAACTGGGCGGATTGGTGGGCCATCTGTGTGTCAACCCGCCCAGGAGGTTGTTAGCCCAGCAGACTCTCCCGGCACTTTCAGGGAGTGCAAGCGCACACGCCTACCATCCTGGCCACCTGACAGACCCAATTAACAGTCATAGACCGAGGGGAACTTGGCTTGGAACTTGGCCTTCCAGGCTTTTACCTAGACCCAGGGCCTGAGCAGCCAGGCTAGCCTTGTGTGCACCAACCCGGTTGGGAGTTCTGCTGCCCAGCAGAGTGATCAATACGCAAAAAAGGTCAGGGCAGCATACACCATCAGCACTTCCTGAAGGTGTAAACGGGCTCCATCTGGTTCACAGACACAATCCGGGGCAAAGCACACTAGAGCTGCAAGGGCACCAGAGAGGAGGACAGCACATCAGCAATCTGCTACAGGGGAAACCCAGCCATATAGTGTTGCAGTAATAGCTCCAAAGCCCCTCAGGAGGCCCAAACACCAGCCAGAGACAAGACCAACTAACTCCAGAAAACAAGATGGCAAAGGGCAAACGCAGGAACGCTACTAACAGAAATCTAGGCAATATGGCAGCATCTGAACCAAACTCTCCAACATCAGCAAGTCCTGGTTATGCCAACATACCAGAGAAACAAGATTTGGATTTAAAAGCACTGATCATGATGCTGCTAGAAGAACACAAAAAGGACATAAATGAATCTCTTAAAGAAATACAGGGGAACATGAATAAGCTAGAAACCCGTATAATGGAAACACAAAAATCACTTAAAGAAATGCAGGAGAATAAGGCTCAAGAGATAGAAGCCAATAAAGAAGAAACGCAAAAAAATAAAATAAAATAAAATAAAATAAAATAAAATAAAATAAAATAAAAAATAAATAAAAAATGCAGGAGAACTTGAGTCAAGAGGCAGAAGTCATGAAAGAGGAAACACAAAAATCTCTTAAAGAATTACAGGAAAACACAAACAAACAAATGATGGAACTGAGCAAAACCATCCTGGATCTAAAAACAGAAGTAGAAACAACTAAGAAATCACAAAGGGAGACAACTTTGGAGATAGAAAACCTTAAGAAGAAATCAGGGGCCATAGATGCAAATATAAACAACAGATTACAAGAGATGGAAGAAAGAATTTCAGATGCCGAAGATACCATAGAAACCATTAACTCAACAGTCAAAGAAAATGCAAAAAGCTTGTATCGCAGAACACCCAGGAAATCCAGGATACAGTGAGAAGACCAAACCTAAGGATTATAGGTATAGATGAGAGTGAAGATTTACAACTGAAAGGGCCAGCAAATATCTTCAACAAAATTATGGAAGAAAACTTTCCCAACTTAAAGAGAGAGAGAGATGCCTATGAATATACAAGAAGCCTACAGAACTCCAAACAGACTGGATCTGAGCAGAAATACCTCTCGCCACATAATAATTAAAACCCCAAATGCACTGAACAAAGAAAGAATATTAAAGGCAGTAAGAGAAAAAGGCCAAGTAACATATAAAGGAAGACCTATCAGAATCACACCAGACTTCTCACCAGAGACCATGAAAGCTAGAAGATCCTGGGAAAATCTCATGCAGACTCTAAGAGAACACAAATGTCAGCCAAGACTACTATACCCAGCAAAACTCTCAATCACAATAGATGGAGAAAACAAGACATTCCATGACAAAACCAAATTTACACAATATCTTTCCACAAACCCAGCTCTACAAAGAATAATAGGAGGAAAACTCCAATACAAGGAGGGAAACTACACCCTGGAAAAAGTAAGATAGTAACCTTCCTTCATCAAACCCAAAAGAAGATAATCACTCAAATATAAAAATAACATCAAAAATGACAGGAAGTAATAATCTCTACGCCTTAATATCTCTTAACATCAATGGACTCAATTCCCCAATAAAAAGACATAGACTAACAGACTGGATAAGGAAACAGGACCATACATTTTGCTGCATACAGGAAACACACCTAAATGTCAAAGACAAAAACTCCCTTAGAGTAAAAGGCTGGAAGACAATTTTACAAGCCAATGGTCTCTGGAAATGAGCCGGAGTAGCCATTCTAATATCAGATAAAATTGACTTTCAACCTAAAGTCATCAAAGGAGACACTGAGGGACACTTCTTGCTGGTCAAAGAAAAATCCACCAAGAAGAACTTTCAATTCTGAACATCTATGCGCCAAATACAAGGGCACCCTCATTCGTAAAAGAATCTTTACTAAAGCTCAAAGCACACATTGCACCTAACACAATACTTGTGGGGGACTTCAACACTCCACTCTCCTCAATGGACCAATCAGGAAAACAGAAACTAAACAGGGACACAGTAAAGCTAATTGAAGCTTTGGACCAATTGGATTTGACTGATATTTATAGAACATTCCACCCTAAAGCAAAAGAATATACCTTTTTCTCAGCACCTCATGGTACCTTCTCCAAAATCGACCATATAATTGGTCACAAGACAGACCTCAACAAATACAAGAAGATCGAACTAATCCCATGCCTTCTATCAGATCACTATGGTGTAAGAGTGGTTTTGAATAGCAACAAAAACAACAGAAAGCCCACATACACATGGAGGCTGAACAGTACTCTACTCAATGACACCTTGGCCAAAGAAGAAATAAAGAAAGAAATCAGAGACTTTTTAGAATTTAATGAAAATGAAGGCACAACATACCCAAATCTTTGGGACACAATGAAAGTAGTGCTAAGAGGAAAACTCATAGCCCTGAGTGCCTCCAAAAAGAAAATGGAGAGAGCATATACTAGCAGCTTAACAACACACCTGAAAGCACTGGAACAAAAAGAAGCTAATTCCCCCAGGAGGAGTAGAGGAAATCATCAAACTCAGGGCTGAAATCAATCAAGTGGAAACAAAGAGAACCATACAAAGAATCAACGAGTCCAGGAGCTGGTTCTTTGAGAAAATCAACAAGATAGATAAACCCTTAGCCAGACTGACCAAAGGGCACAGAGAAAGTATCCAAATTAACAAACTTAGAAATGAAAGGGGAGATATTACAACAGAAATTGAGGAAATCCAAAAAATCATCAGATCCTACTACAAAAGCCTATACTCAACACAACTGGAGAATCTGGAGGAAATGGACAATTTCCTAGACAGATACCAAATACCAAAATTAAATCAGGACCAAATGGATCATCTAAACAGTCCCATAACCCCTAAAGAAATAGAAGAGGTCATAGAAAGTCTTCCAACCAAAGAAAGCACAGGACCAGATGGCTTCAGTGCAGAATTCTACCAGACCTTCAAAGAAGACCTAACACCAATACTCTTCAAACTATTCCACAAAATAGAAACAGAAGGAACCCTACCCAATTCCTTCTACGAAGCCACAATTACGCTGATACCAAAACCACACAAAGATCCAACAAAGAAAGAAAACTTCAGACCAATCTCCCTTATGAACATCGATGCAAAAATACTCAATAAAATTCTTGCCAACCAAATCCAAGAACACATCAAAATGATCGTCCACCATGATCAAGTAGGCTTTATCCCAGGGATGCAGGGTTGGTTCAATATACGGAAGTCCATCAATGCAATCCATTACATAAACAAACTCAAAGAAAAAAAACACATGGTCATTTCATTGGATGCTGAAAAAGCATTTGAAAAAATTCAGCATCCATTCATGCTTAAAGTCTTGGAAAGAACAGGAATCCAAGGCCCATACCTAAACATCGTTAAAGCAATATACAGTAAACCGGTAGCCAGCATCAAACTAAATCGAGAGAAACTTAAAGCAATCCCACTAAAATCAGGGACTAGACAGCGCTGCCCACTTTCTACTTATCTTTTCAATATTATACTTGAGGTACTAGCTCGGGCAATTAGACAACATAAGGAGGTCAAAGGGATACAAATTGGAAAGGAAGAAGTCAAACTATCATTATTTCCAGATGACATGATAGTCTACCTAATTGACTAAAAAAACTCCACTAGAGAACTCCTACAGCTGATAAACAACTTCAGCAAATTGGCAGGTTATAAAATCAACTTAAGCAAATCAGTGGCCTTCCTATACTCAAAGGATAAGCAGGCTGAGAAAGAAATTAGGGAAATGACCCCCTTCACAATAGCCACAAACAGTATAAAGTACCTTGGAGTGACTCTTACCAAACATGTGAAAGATCTGTATGACAAGAACTTCAAGACTCTGAAGAAGGAAATGGAAGAAGACCTCAAAAAATGGGAAAACCTCCCATGCTCATGGATCAGCAGGATTAATATAGTTAAAATGGCCATTTTGCCAAAAGCAATATACAGATTCAATGCAATACCCATCAAAATCCCAACTCAATTCTTCACAGAGTTAGAAAGAGCAATTCTCAAATTCATCTGGAATAACAAAAAACCCAGGATAGCTAAAACTATTCTCAGCAACAAAAGAAATTCTGGGGGAATCAGTATTCCTGACCTCAAGCAATACTACAGAGCAATAGTGTTAAAAACTGCATGGTATTGGTACAATGACACCAGGCAGATCACTGGAACAGGATTGAAGATCCAGAAATGAACCCACACACCTATGGCCACTTGATCCTCGACAAAGGGGCTGAAAACATCCAATGGAAAAAAGTTAGCCTTTTCAACAAATGGTGCTGGTTCAACTGGAGGTCAGCATGCAGAAGAATGTGAATTGATCCATCCTTGTCTCCTTGTACTAAGCTCAAATCTAAATGGATCAAGGACCTCCGTATAAAGCCAGACACTCTGAAGCTAATAGAAAAGAAACTGGGGAAGACCCTTGAGGACATCGGTACAGGGAGAAAGTTTCTGAACAGAACACCAATAGTGTATGCTCTAAGATCAAGAATTGACAAATGGGACCTCATAACATTACAAAGTTTATGTAAGGCAAAGGACACCATGAAAAGGACAAATCGGCAACCAACAAATTGGGAAAAGATCTTCACCAATCCTACATCAGATAAAGGGCTAATATCCAATATATATAATGAACTCAAGAAGTTAGACTCCAGAAAACCAAACAACCCTATTAAAAAATGGGGTACAGAGTTAAACAAATAGTTCTCACCTGAAGAACTTCGGATTGTGTAGAAGCATCTTAAAAAATGCTCAACTTCATTAGTCATTAGGGAAATGCAAATCAAAACAACCCTGAGATTTCACCTTACACCAGTCAGAATGGCTAAGATTAAAAATTCAGGAGACAGCAGGTGTTGGAGAGGATGTAGAGAAAGAATAACACTCCTCCACTGCTGGTGGGGTTGCAAATTGGTACAACCACTCTGGTAATCAGTCTGGCGGTTCCTCCAAAAACTGGGCACCTCACTTCCAGAAGATCCTGCTATACCACTCCTGGGCATATACCCAGTGAATTCCCCACCATGTAATAAGGATACATGCTCTACTATGTTCATAGCAGCCCTATTTATAATTGCCAGATGCTGGAAAGAACCCAGGTATCCCTCAACAGAAGAGTGGATGCAAAAAATGTGGTATATCTACACAATGGAGTACTATTCAGCCATTAGAAACAATGAATTCATGAAATTCTTAGGCAAATGGATGGAGCTGGAGAACATCATACTAAGTGAGGTAACCCAGACTCAAAAGATCAATCATAGTATGCACTCACTAATAAGTGGGTGTTAACCTAGAAAACTGGAATACCCAAAACATAGTCCACACATCAAATGAGGTACAAGAAGAACGGAGGAGTGGCCCCTGGTTCTGGAAAGACTCAGTGAAGCAGTATAGAGCAAAATCAGAACAGGGAAGTGGGAAGGGTTGGGTGGGAAAACAGGGGGAGGTAAGGGGACTGATGGGACTTTCGGGGAGTGGGGGTCCAGAAAAGGGGAAATCATTTGAAATGTAAATAAATATATCAGTAAATTTAAAAAATTAAATATCATTGAAAAAGAGGCACTCTCTACTAAAGAAGTCTTTTATGTAAAATATAACTTTTTTGTTTACATCTGGTTTATATTTGAAGTTCTGACTAAATATTTATCTAACATGTGAGTTTCCAGCAAAAACCTAACTAAGTGCCCCATATTTCCAAAAAAAAAAAAATTTCCCCATATTGGCATTAAAAATGATAACTATCTGGGATAAAAATCAACCACTTATCAGTTTTCATTTGCTTTGAGTTCTAGGTATGTGTTTGTGTGTGTAAAGTATTTTATTTTATTTTCAATTATGTGTGTATTTGTACATGTGAGTGCAGTGCATGTGGAAGCCAGAAGAGGGTGTCAGATTCCCTGGAGTTTTAATTAACAGGAGGTTGTGAGCTGCCTGACATGGGTGTTGGGAACTGAATTTGTGTGTTCTGTTACAAAAGTATGCCCTCTTAACCACTGAATCATCTCTCCAGCCTCAGAGAGGTTTTTATCCAAAGAGAGAGTTATTTTGTTTTCATGATGCTTTAACGAATCCCCTGGCATTACAATCCAAAAGATTTCTATTAAGCTTTGGAGATTTTGGAGTTTTGCTGAACTGAGGTCAGCACTGGTAGAGTGTCCCCTAGCTGCATGCCCTTATAAGCACAACTTTGTGGTATATCTTCTTAATGGCTAGTGGAACCGCCTCCTGTTCCTCCCCACCGTGACTGTCACTGCTTCAGAAATGCCCCAAAATGGCACTAAATGATGTGCAAACACACCAGATGGATTACTAATCTCTTTCTATGGATTCTTAATGGTGCATTCACAGCCCCTTGGAACAAGCTCAATTTCTCTCCATGCACTCTATTTCCACTTTTGCAATTTCAGAAGAAATCATTTTGACAAACATATTTTGTGACTTGGATGAGAGGTAATTTATACAATTGCTTACCTACTACAACACCAAGCAGCAACTTCAGTCACAGGAGGATGGATACCTATTCATCAATCATAGCTGAAACACATAAAAGAACGGTATCTTTTTATGTAGCCAAAGCTAAGAATGAAGGAACTACTCTGGGAAAATCTTGTTTCTGTGGGGTGGGATAACGGTGGGAGAATAGGGAATAGCATAAACTAAAATCAACACTTTGGTGCTGTTTGTTGTTGTTATTGTTGTTTTGTTTTTGTTTATTATTTCAAACAGAGTCTCTTCATTATATAGTTCTACCTATCCTAGAATTCTCTGTGTAGACCAGGCCTAATTTTAGGTTGCCCATTGGACCTTAAAGAACTTCATATGAGAAGTCAGGGTGTGGATGGCTGGCACTTGCTTCTAATCTTAGACAAAGGCAGGTGCATGGCTGCAAGGTCAAAGTCACCTTAGAAAACAGAAATTTCCAGGTAACCATTGGCTCTGAAACAAAATCTTGTCAATAAACAAATAAACGAACTTCAAATGAGCCCAACTGAGAGCCTAAAACTTGAATTGAACAAATGCCACAGAGCTAAGAGCAAGCATTTTCAGGCCATCTGGGATAGGGAAGTAGCTGTGGCTCTAATATTTGGAGGTGACTGGGTAAAGGGGTCATGATGAGACATTGTCACTTCTGTAGTAGAGCGCGCTGCATCCTTCCCTATCTATATGTTTGGTGAGGGGAGCCATGGGAATCCTGCATTTGCTCAGATGTTCTTTTATATTTCAGACCCAGTACAGATTTTTCAGAATTTAAAGTTTTATGTATATGCACATTCTCCTCTGTTCTTTGTCTCTCTGTCTCTCTGTTCTCTCTCTCCCTCTCTCTCTCTCTCTCTCTCTCACACACACACACACACACACACACACACACACACACACACTTTGGACAGAAGAGCTCTTATCTCAGGTTGGGAGAGTGTTTGTTTTAGGCCAGTGGTTCATAACTATGGCTGCCCATTAAAGTGACAGGAACCTTAAACATCACAAGTGCTTCAAATAGTTGGAATCATAACGTGGCTTAGGACTCAGAATCCAGGAATATTGTTTTAGTTTCCCCAAGTGATTCTGATATGCCCACTGCTTTAAGCAGTTGAGAAGGATGAGGGCAATGGGCTTTTAAGATCAGTGCAGTGATTATTGTGAGCATATAAGAGGATCATGGATTATATAGGCATAACTTTCCATACATGCATGCAATGCATTTTGTTCATATATATCCCCACTATTACCTTTCTTATCATTCTCTCTTCTCCACTCTTTCCCACATTCCATATCCATAAGAGTTGGGGAATATTGTTGACATGAATGGTTGGGGCCTGAAGTTGGTAGAGTCAGTGCTTGCCTGGCATGTGTGAAGTCCCAAGCTTGCTCTTCAGCCCCACATAAATCTCTATGCCTGTAATCCAAGTACTCAGTATATGGAAACAGATAGATTAAAAATTCAAGGCCTAGGGCTGGAGAGATGGCTCAGCAGTTAAGAGCACTGACTGCTCTTCCAGAGGTCCTGAGTTCAATTACCAGCAACCACATGGTGGCTCACAACCATCTGTAATGGGATCCAGTGCCCTCTTCTGGTGTGTCTGAAGACAGCTACAGTGTACTCATATAAATAAGATAAATAAAAAAATTCAAGGTCTAGTTGTTACTCAGAGCACTGGGGATATGGAACCTGAAGAGGTCACCTCCTGTAGCCAGGTAGGAACCCTAGTAGGGACACTGACCCACTCATAAAACCTTTGGCTCAAAATTTGTCCTGTATACAAGAAATGCAGGGATGGGTGATGGAACAGAGACTAGGGGAATAGCAAAGCAATAACAGGCCCAACTAGAGACCCATCCCATGGGCAAGCACCAATCTCTGACACTATTAATGATACTCTGTTACGCTTGCAGACAGGAGTCTAGCATGGTTGTCTTCTGAGAGGCTCCACCCAGCAGTTGACACAGATGGATACAGAAACCCACAGCCAGACAGTGGATGGAGTTTGGGGACTATTATGGAAGAATAGGAGGAAGGATTGTGGGCCCCCCAAAGGGGATAGGAACTCCACAGGAAGACCAACAGAGTCAACTAACTTGGACCCTTGGGATTCTATGAGACTAAACCACCAACTAAAAAACATACATGGGCTGCACCTAGGCCTCCTTGCACATATGTAGCACATATGCAGCTTGGTCTTTATGTGGGTCCGGAACAACTGGAGCAGGGGCTATCACAAAAGCTGTTGCCTATCCATAAGGATATGTTCTAGCAAGGCTGCCTTGTCTGGTCTTATCAGAGAAGATGTGCCTGGATCCACAGAGATGTGAAGTCCCAGGGTAGGGGCAGGTCCAGGGGAGCCCCATCCTCTTGTTGGAGAAGGGGATGGGGAAGGATTGTGGGGGGGGGGATGACTGGAAGGGGGCAGTGAGAGAGATGTAAAGTGAAAGATTAAATAAATAAATGAAAGAAAACTATCAATAACCACTTGAAATCACCCCCGTTTTCTGTCTCTAAATATTCTCCTAACAGAGGTCCTTCAGATTGGTGGTTCACTCAGTGCTCAAAATCCCAATGTGATGACTAAAAAATTCAATTTTATATAGGCATCCTTCTTGGTCCCTAATAGCCATTTGTCTCGGATTCAACTTCCTATATGACATGTTCCCTGTAACCCTGACACAGTGGCCTCCCCTCAGAAATATGCAGCCGTGACTATCTGCTTTGTCATGATATGGCTAAATGCTTTTTTTGCTTCTGCTATGACTACCTAATCCTGCCAGAGCAGAATAGCTCCTGGCTTGCTTGTGCTGATACTCAAGGGCTCCGTGAGGTTTTCACCTTTAAAATCCCTTCCCTCACCTGACTCTCATTGACTGGGGCAGTCTCTAATTTAGCTCAGAGTTTGCTGTACTGCTAGCAGTGTCAACAAATGTAAATTATTAAAATCAGGATTGAGTCTGTGGTTCCTTTCCCAGAGTCTCAAACTTCATAAAAGTACCATCATGTGTCAACGCTTAGTCTTCAAAGAAGACCTAACACCCTATCACTTCCCTTATGATGATACTGAAAAGATATGGCTACCCCTAAAGCACCTTGTTTAAACTCTGTTTGAAAACAGTTCAGAAATTCATGGTAGTTCAATCTCCTAAAAATGTAGACCAGGACCCATGGTAGGGAGGGAATTCTCTTGCCTCATGAGTCACCATATCATCACTGCACCTCCACCCAGAGCCCTGGAAAGGTGGTTCTTACCCGTGAAGACCCCTAACCCTGGTACTCTGCCAGAGACTAGTTTAATTTTATACTTCTCTTTGCTCAAAAGCTAATTAAATTGAAATGAAATCAACCACAAAACAGGCATTTCTTTTTAAATATTGAGATTTCTGGACAGAAGGAAAAGTAAGACTAAATAAAGATGAAGTCAGGAACCAATTTGGCCTTTATTCAGAGTGGGGAGAAGAGCTGCATACCTATGACAAGAGTGGTAAATTACCACCAGTTGCTCATGGAAGCAGCAATGTTTCCAAAGAGATGAGAAACTGTTTCGGTGTATCTTCATGAGGGCAATAACATGATCAAATGAGCAATGGAAATATTCCACAAGACCCAAGCAGTGCATCTCTGAAGGGGGACCTTCTGTAAGGACTGGAGAATATTCTCCTGGATCTGAGGATCAAGTGTGTTCACTGGTAGAGTGGAGAGTCAAGAATGACAGTTTCTCTGTTTAGTATATTTGTCATCATTTGTGGGTTTCCTGCACTGTGACAAATCAAATTTGAAATGACCCAGAAAATTCCTACAGTGAGTAAGATATCTGACATAGTGAAGTGGAGAAGACAACAAATGAAATGATTTTTATAGATTTACAGTGGCCTCTGGGGAAAAAACAAGAAGAACAGGTTATTGTTTGGCATTGAGAGACTGTGATGCTGGCTGTATTGTAAAGGATGGTTGTAAAACCAATGTCTCAGGACTTGTTGAGCTCTGACTTGTACGCTGGAAAGAAAGAAGCCTTACAAAGTTCTTGGAGGGAACATTTTTCAAGTGAATTCCAAGGGCTTGATGAGGAAATCAGCTCATGCAAAGAGCAGGAAGGAGGCTAAAGGATTTGGGATAAAACAGCCTTGTCACATCTTGAAAAGCAAACATTTGCACTAGATGTCCACTCTGATTGGACCAGCATGGGCCACAGAATAGAATGTATTAACTGGATGTACTGAGGTCACATGATATTCATCTGGAAATAGGCATGAGGAGAGTAGCTAGAATCAGGTTTAGCAGACACATCTGGTTCTCCTAGTGGAGTGATGGATCGTGAGAAGGCTTTATGAAGCAGGAGACTAAAGAGTTCAGACCCAAACTTAGACATTTGGACCTGCAGTTGTACAGGAGAGCCCTCAAAGGGCACTGGAGTCAATTACTTTGGAATAAAGTCCTGCAGGGTTCCAGGCAGTGAGAAAAATAAGGAAGGGCTTGGAAATTGAAATTGAGGGTAGAGTGAGGAACCCCATCCACACATAGAGGATCCCCACAATGCAGCCCTGCCTCTTTTGTCAGTACTGTGCACACAGGGTGCCTCCAAGTAGAAATGAAGTACTCTTCCTGTTCAGCAGAAAGGGAGTGCTGGGAGGAAGAGTCTTGACCATGGAGACTAAAGTTCACAGAGCACAGGGTCTACATTTTAACTTGAGCCAAGCTGGAGCCAATTTGAGAACACAGAGAATACCTCAGAACACCCTGTTCCACAGCTGTCAGGCCAGGATGGCTCTGGGCATGTTTTCAGATGTGTCAGCCACTGAATTGGGTCTTGTAGGATGAGAGAAATAAAGCATTAATCTAAGGTCACCACTTGATGTGTGTGAAAAAGAAGGCCTTGGGCCTTTACAGGAGTCATGTGGACACCTGAATTGGACAGAAGTGTCCCTAAAGTATATAGGGTGACCTCACCTAACCCAGCTGTCCCTATATTGTGCAAACATTTTAACTAATGGAGTCATAAGTAGATGTGAGCTTTCGCCCACCCCAGCTCACCTCTTCATACATGGACTATGGGGAATCAGAGCCCAAACTATGAGGCCCCTAGTGTGCAGAGGGCCTGAGTCCCCTCAGAGTCAAGCTGAGAGCTGGAGAGTGGCCTGAAGAAGCTTCACTCTGGGTAGAGGTTCAGCAAGCCATGCACCTTCCCAGAGTGGCAACAGACTGGGTTGTATATATCACACTTGTGGCCCTTCTGGGTTCGGGGAGTCCGGAGGAGCCAGGCACAGGCTTCCTTGATTATTAGATAGTGCCACCGTCTGCTGGAGTCGAGGTGAGGACTCTCTGTGGTCTGATCCATACAGAGGGACTTAAATAAATGGAGCTGCTCCCCTGAGGTAAGCCTGGAATGAGGATGTGACCCTCAGACATGCATGAGCCCCCAGCTCCTTTGTGCATCCCAATACTCTGCACACAGGTGACAATTTCTGAGATGTCTTTTTTAGGGAGAAGATGGGAACAAGGGGTGGATTATGAAAGTCCCAGCCCAGATACACAGGTCTTGCTTGATCCAGCAGCAGCCATGCAGAGGTTCCTGCACCTACAGGGGGCTGACTTGTCAGAATGAGTCCTGTGTAGATCTTTCTTTCCCCAAACTCATCCATGATTTGGAGACCATTTTGTGAGATTGGAGTTTAGAGTATGCCTCTCTGGCTGCCCCTCCCCTACCTTTTAGCATTCACATCCTGGTTCTTGGGAAACTAAGAACCATTTTGTGAGGTTTCCCTTGGGGAAGGGCTGCCTATAAAGCAGGAAGAAGGTAAGTTCTGAGAGTGGACTGTGGAAGCTCGGCTGTGGTTAGAGGGACCCCAAGAAAATATAGCTCAGTTAGTGTGGAGTTTGCTTCCTCAGATGTGGTCTTGTGGAAATGAGCCCCTACCCCTCCCTCTAGTCTGTGGGGTGAAAATCATCCCACCGGGTCTATCTTAGAGGTTCCCAGAGAGGAGGGGACAAATAACTTTCTTGGTCAATATGCAAATTTGGGCCTCAGAGCCCAAGCACACAAGCCTAAAGTGTCAGCTAGTCAAACTTAAGCATGAATGTGGGAATTAGGCCCTTCAAGCCTCGGCTTAACCATCTAAGATGGAATCCATTTTCACAAAGGCATCCGGGAACTTGGGGGCCTTGGAGCCATTTTGGGAAGTACCTGAAAGGAAACAGCCAGAGTGCTCTTCCTGCATCCGGGAAATTGATGTTCTCAGCGCCATTTGTGACGTAAGCGGTCCTGCATCCGGGGACTTGAGTTGGCAGTTAGACGCAGCCATTTTGTGACGTGACTTTCAGGGTGCCGGTTATGCCGCGCTGTCTGAGTCCAGGTGAATGTTTTTAGGGTGTCAAAGGCCCCCTTTCGGGATAGAATGTTGATGGATTTTAGGATAGGATAGTCCAGTGTTGATACTGGTTAACGTGTTACCAAGAGGGAAGCATAAGCCCCTTGCCGGGAACCGATTTCACAGGTCCAGCGGCCACGGGATCGGGGTGGGCACACAGTGGTTCCACAGTGTTTTAGCCGCAACAAAGGGGAGAACACAGCATCAAGGGGACCCATTTGCCAGAATCAGCCCTTTGCTTAGCTAGTTACTGTAGAATCAAAGAAAAAGGAGTGATTTTTAGAAGTTAGGTTATCCATAACAGTCGCTTCGCATTCGCGGTATTTGTGGCACTCAAGAAGACAGTAAAAGCCTCATTCTACCTAGGACACAACCGGAGGGTATTCCCATTACTGTGTACTTTGGAGACTAGGCCTATGCCACACCCTCACTGAGGGCCCAGGCATGGAAACATTTTTGGGTTTTAGAAAGACGAGATGCCCCAAGCCAGACACTAGACAGACTGGCTGGAATAATCAAGCTACATTGTGTTCTTTTGGCAGTTGAAGAAACATAACCTAGGCCGGCGACTTGAGGTATTAACCCTTCCTCAGGCTTCCACATCTATCTCCTAGTATTTGACAATATGAGAGCCAAGGTTCTTGCTGTTTGTAGGATGCCTAAGTGCCTACTTGCCATCCATTTACATACAAAAGAAGTTCCAGGAGGGGAGGATCTTAAGGAGGCTAAACTGGTACTGTATGCCTTTGCTTACACTGTGGTGTGAGAATAAGGAAGAGTATTTATCCTGGGAGTAAGACCTCAGCTAAATAGGGGTAAGGAACCAGGGCAAATGAGCAATAAAACCTCTGATAAAGACATGCAAAAGGTTCTAGCCCTACAGCACAGAATGTTAGTGGGGGACCAAAGATAACATCTCTGACTTGTGGTTTCAGTGGTAAGTTGGTGTTCAGAGGTGGCTTGGGTCTAAAAAATAGAACTGAGAGTTTGGAAGAGGTATGTGGGGAATCTGCAAGAAAATGCAGTGCCTTGCCCCCTTTGCCAGTCTTGAGAAGCCCATGTCCAGGTACATTCAGAGGTAATACATCTTCACTTCTGTCTCCTCTCTCAGAAATGTGAGCCTGTCAAGTCTGGAGTACAACCGGAACCCAGAGGGTGCCTGGCTTCTGCATCAGAGGAGGTATCAGTTTTGACCACCAATCCAGGTAAGCTATCATGGTCAAAAATGAACATGTGAAGAGGACCCCAGTACCCCAAACAGAAGACTTCATAAAGCATGTATGCCCTTGTTCCAATGCCTGGGGAGCCCTGGGGGGGGGGACGGTGCTGCCCATGCCTTACATGAAAAGCAGGGATCTCAAGATGGAGAGCTAAGATGCCACTCAGAAGACTTCATAAAGCATGTATACCCTTGTTCCATTGCCTGGGGAGCCCTGAGTGTCTGTGTGGGGTGGGGGTGGTGCTGCCCATGCCTTAAATGAAAAGCAGGGATCTCAAGATGGAGAGCTAATATGCCACTCAGGTAGACTTTGGGAATTCTTATCTCAGCACAAATGAGCCCAGGACAGGTGGCCATAACTGCAGATCCCACACAGGGAATGATGGACTCTGTTGCAGGCTCAGTTCTCCTGAGGGGATTACAGGATCTCAGACAGTGGAACTTCACCAGAGTGGGAGCCCTCCTTTCAACATTGTTCTTGGTTTAGTAGGCACCTAGGAAGTTTCAGGAGAGGATGCCAAGGGTTGAGCGAAAGAGACTCCATTCTAAAGCATAGACAGTGGCTCCTCAAGAGACTTTCCTGAGGCACTGTCACACAAACAGTCCAGAGCAGGTCTGTTAGTCCAAGTCTCCTTCCTGGGTTCCAGGCAGGAGTATAAAGGGGCTGGAGGGCCTGCTTCAGGTCTGTAAGGGGAAGTCAGGTCTGTGAGGACACATGGTGAGAATTGAGAGTCCCTTTCCTTGATACAGAGTTCTTAGGGGTGGATTCCTTACCCTCTCCTGTTCTTCTGCCTTTTCCACAGAACAACCTTTTGCCTCAAGAACCTGGACAGTAAAAGCTTGTGGAACCTCATAGCCTAAACCATTCTTCAGGGTGAGAATTGGGCTGTTGTACTGTTTTAGCACAAATGAACCACACTGAATTGGGCTACTTCTTTAAGGGACTCCTGAATAGGTATCAGGAGGTGGGAGGTGCCCTCACTGCCTTCTGCTTTACCTCAGAAACACAGAAACTTGCTCTGAGAATTTATCTCAGGCAAGAGGAAGAATGCACAGGGGGACCCAAGTCTATTCGTCCTTGAGGCCATCAGAGGCACATGCAAGGACTTTGTCCCTTGGCCTTAGAGCAACCCTTATGCAAAATTCTGTAACATGGGGTTTTGTGAGCTGCCCAAGGTACAGCTTTCAGAGTCCACTCACTCATTTCCTTTCTCCGTCAGACCTGTGAATTCATCCCTGTCAGCTGCACATTTTCCTGCAACCGTTTCTAAAGAAACCCAACATGGATCCTTCCGAGAACAGCCGGAATGCCAACGTGGACAACTCTCAATCTCAAAGGGAGACAAGGGACCTGGAGGGTGCCCAGGTCTCCAGAGCTGAGGCAGGGGAAGCAGAGGCCATTGCCACCACCTCAGATGGGCTGGGTTCATCTCAAAATGCTCAGAGAGCTTCCTCTCCCTCCACTGCAGGGGTACTATCTGTTGAGGCTTCTGGCAGCCAAATAGAAGGGTTGGACCCTGACTCTCCTAGGCCGGAAATAATCAATAGCAAAGCTGTCGATTTAGTTCTCTTCTTGCTCCTTAAGTATAGGAGAAGGCAGCCGACATGTAAGGCAGAAATTCTGTATATGGTCATGCGAGGTTATGAGGAGCACTTCCCTGTCATCTTTACTAAGGCGTCTGAGTGCTTGAGATTCACGTTTGGCATTGAAATAATAGAAAAAAACCCCCGTCTCCACTCCTACTCTCTTGTCCATGCCCTCGGGCTCACCTATGATGGTATGCGTCATGGCTTTCCAGGCGTACCTAAGGTAGGCTTAGTAATCATCGTGCTGTGCATCATCTTCATAGAGGACAACTGTGCCAGCGAGCAGGAGTTGTGGCGCATATTGAACAACATGGGGCTCTATGCAGGGAGAGATCATTTTGTGTATGGGGATCCGGGAGTCCTCATTTCTGAGCATTTTGTGCAGGAGGGATACTTAGAATGCAGAGAGGTGCCAGGCAGTGATCCTCCTACCAAAGAGTATCTGTGGGGCCCGAGGGCACATGCTGAAACCACCAAAATGAAAGTACTGAAGTTTTTTGCCAGCATCTTTAAACAGGATCCCAGATCCTACCCCACTAGGTATGCAGATGCTTTGAAAGATGAGATAGAGAGGGCCTAGGCCAGGTTCACCCAACAGATAGTACCATCATGCACTGACCAGCACCCGTTCCAGCACACTGGCCATTTCCATCCAACATCAGGCCAGGCAGAGTCTCCGTACTGTACCCTCATTTGAGAACTGGAAAAAGAGGACTGTGAACCATTCTGTTATTCCTGTACTGACTGTGACTCGGGGTTTCTTGTTACAAAATGTTGCTACCTTTACTCCAAGGCTCATTAACTGGACAAGTTTAAGTTCATAAATGTCATCATCAACGCACCTACTGCTGTTACTTCATGTCATTATTTTATTATTTTATAGACAAATGAGAATGACTTATATCTATCTACTTTCTAATATGTTTTAAGATACCATAGCATTCTAGTAGGAACTACCCCAGGCAATAGGAAAGAACATGGCATTTTCCTGAAAAACTAGATAAATTTATTTTAATTGCTTTATTCATTTTAGTTTCCTGTTCTGGTTAGCTAATTAAAGTGGAAGTTAATGTAAGGGGAATGCAATCTCTTTCCCAGGCCTTCACTGAGCACCAGCTGCTCTGTGAGGGGTCCTGTGTTAGCAGGGAGACTGCAGGAAAGGCTTATTCATCCTTTTCTGTGAAAAGGTGAAGTTCAACCACAACACCCCTGTCAGCCAGACACGTGAGAATTCCCTTTATACCACACATATAAGGCTCCAGAGGGGTCCCCTAGGGCAAGTAGTCCCTTGTCAGTGGTGTAAACCAAGGCAGTCATAGGTCTTGGAAATATTTAGCCAGGACCAGGTCCTTGGAAGGTGTGAATGACTCAGGGCTGAGAGGAGGGAAAAACTACTCTGAGCTGTCATTGTTGGTGTCATGGAGGATTCGGGCTGGGGTGTCACTTGGTGACTGAATACTTGGATAACAAATACAGTCAGGAAGGTTGTATCACTAGCACCTAAAAAGGGATACCAAAATGTGTAGAGAGGAATCCTGTCCTGTTACTAAGATTACAGATGAACAAAGCACATATACCACATGTTTTTCCCCACTCTCAGTATAAGGGATTCCTCACACATAGGGGAGCATCATAGGAAAGTGAGGCTTAGAACTTTGAAGGTCCTCTTCTGCCTCCCTGGTCAGGAGACACACAGCCACCTACCAGCATCACTATTTGTAGTGTGTATTAGTGTTTTGCCTGCATGTGAAGTATACCACCTGTGACCCTGGTGTCCACAGAGGACAAAAGTGGGTGCCAGAGTTACAGCTGGTTGCTAATGCCCATGTGAGTGCTGGAAACTGAATCTTTCTCCTCAGCAAGAACAGCAAGTGCTTAACCAAAGCTCTAGCCCCAGACCAATTGAAGTTTAAAAAAAAAATCATTTGTGCATGTCAGTGTGAGGGTGGATGTGCGCATGCCTGGGTATTTGTGAGGATGCCAGAGTACATCTGTCAAGTTGGTTCTTCCTTCCACCTTGTGATGACAGAACTTCAATTGTTTTTGCTGCTGTCCTCTTGCCCCTTCTGCTCCATAGAAGGTTTCTGTCTTTCCTGAGTTCACCTTAAGGAGTGCTCATATTTTTAACAAAGAAAAATTTGTTTACCAAGCCTCTACTATGACAAAATTATGGTATCTACTGCTTTTTTCTACATTATGGATTTCAAAACAAACTACAATTTAACATGTTGAAAATCTGTTTGCTAAACTTAATAAGATTCTTGTAAGCTTCAGGAACCACCCTTGGATCTACCTCTCACTGGTCAAGTGGACTCAATTCCGGGTAAGTATTTCTGTCACTCAATAGCCTAAGCTCCCTACCTGTTTCCTAATCCAGAGGGCAGGATTCCTCCCCTGGTTTTGGGACTTCCTTCCCAAAGCACCAAGACCAGGGTCCTAAAGGTTTCAAATGCACACCTAAACAAAAGGCTTTGTCTGAACCCACTTAACTTTTATTTTCTGCCTCTAATATGTATATATGTGTTTCAGCATTCTGCCAAGCCCAGGTGTTTACTCAGAATCTGCATCCAGGACAAGCCCAGAGAAGCTACGCACAGGTGCTCCAGTCTACTGTCACTGATGCTTCACTCCTGGGCCTGCACTTTCCTAGCTGCAGGTGGTCCGCAGAGCCTGGACAGCAATGGAAGAGCCAGCTCACCCAGGACTTGACCAGCATCCCAATTTTCTTAGGTTTCCCCAAAGACAGAATGTCGCCCCAAAGTCAGCAGGAAGTAGTTTAAAGAACAGAATGATTTCCGATCTGCCCCACCATCACCCCTTCCTAATTCCTCATTTCTAATTAAACAAAACTGGAAGAATATTGGTTTACGGACAATTCTTCTGGGCTTTGCCCAACAACTACCTAGCAACAGCTTCTGTCTCTACCCTCTAGGTGCCAGCAACTATGTAAAGAAAACTACTTGCTACCCCAACCCTGCCTCCTTTTTCCACTCTTTGTCGTGTTCCTGGCTTTCTCACTTCCTCTCTCTCTTCTTCTCTTTCTGTCCTTCTGCATCCCCTTTCTGTGCCTCTACCTCTTGCCATGTCCCTGCTTCCTTCCCCCTCAATAAATGTTTGGTATACTAGGCCTGTCACATGGTGTGATTCCTCAGAGGAAACTTTGGCAGGGACTGCTATGTGAACCCACTGCTGCCTCATTATACTCCTTTATATTTCATAGCAGTCTGTCTCTGGGAGCTCCCAAGGATCCAGGTAAGTCGATTCTGGTGTCCTTCCTCTGGATTCCCTACCTGCTTTGGGTCCCTTAATCCTTTCTCCCAACTCTTCCATAAGACTCCCTGAGCTCCATCTAATGTTTGGCAGTGAGTCTCTGCATCTCTTTCCAGTGGCTGCTGGGTGGAGTCTATAATAGGAGAGTTATGCTGGGCTCCTGTCTACAAATATAGCAGAGTATCAATAATAGTGTTAGGGATTGATGCTTGCCCATGGGAGGGGTCTCAATTTGTGGCAGTCACTGGTTGGCTATTCTCTCAGTCTCTGTTCTTTGTCCCTACCCATCTAGGAAGGAGGACACACTTTGGGTTGAAGGTTTTGTGGGTGGGTTGCTGTCATTATCTTTCCACTGGGAGTCCTACCTGGCTGCAGGAAGTGTCCACTTCAGGATCCAAATTCCTCACTGCTAGGAACCACAGCTAGAGTTTTCCCCAAAGACACCAAGGGCCTCCCACCATACCAGGTCTCTGGCATGTCCTAGCATTTGCCCGCCCCCCCCACCCAATGTCTATTTTCTTTTCTGTGCTCTCTCTCCTTACATCTGATCTTCCCACACCATTCCACTTCCTACCCCCATGACATCCGGTTCCCTCCCTCCACCCACCTCTAATAACTATTTCATTTCTCCTTTTTTTTTTTGGTTGGATATATTCTTTATTTACATTTCAAATGATTTCCCCTTTCTTGGATCCCCCCTCCCCAAAAGTCCCATAAGTCCTCTTCCCTCCCCCTGTTCCCCCATCAACCCCTTGCTGATTCCCTGTCCTGGTAATCCCTTACACTGCTGCACTGAGCCTTTCCAAGAACAGGGCCTCTCCTTCCTTCTTCTTGGGCATCATTTGATATGTGAATTGTTTCTTGGGTATTCCAAGCTTCTAGGCTAATATCCACTTATCAGTGAGTGCATACCATGTGTGTTCTTTTGTGATTGGGTCGCCTCACTCAGGATGAAATTTTCCAGTTCAACCCACTTGCCTAAGAATTTCATGAATTCATTGTTTTTAATAGCTGAGTAGTATTCCATAGTGTAAATATAACACATTTTCTGTATCCATTCCTCCAGTGAGGGATATCTGGGTTCTTTCCAGCTTCTGGCTGTTATAAATAGGGCTACTATGAACATAGTGGAGCCTATGGCATCCTTATTGCATGCTGGGGAATCCTCTGGTTATATGCCCAGGAGTGGTATAGCAGGGTCCTCTAGTTGTATCATGCCCAGTTTTCTGAGGAACCGCCAGAGTGATCTCCAGAGTAGTTATACAAGCTTGCAACCTCACCAGCAGTGGAGGAGTGTTCCTCTTTCTCCACATCCTCGCCAGCACTTGTTTTCTCCTGAGTTTTTGATCTTAGCCTTTCTGATTGGTGTGAGGTGAAATCTCAGGGTTGTTTGATTTGCGTTTCCCGGATGACTAAGGATGTTGAACATTTCTTTAGGTGCTTCTTAGTCATTCGATATTCCTCAAGTGAAAATTCTTTGTTTAGCTCTGTACCCCATTTTTTAATAGGGTTATTTGGCTCTCTGGAGCCTAACATCTTGAGTTCTTTGTATATATTGGATAACAACCCTCTGTTGGATGTAGGGTTGGTAAAGATATTTTCCCAATTTGTTGGTTGCCATTTTGTCTTATTGACAGTGTCCTTTGCCTTATATAAACTTTGTTATTTTATGAGGTCGCATTTGTCAATTATTGATCTTAAAGCATAAGCTATTGGTGATCTGTTCAGGAACTTTTCCCCCGTGCCCATGTCCTCAAGGCTCTTCCCAAGTTTCTTTTCTAATAGTTTCAGTGTGTCAGGTTTTATGTGGAGGTCCTTGATCCACTTGGAGTTGAGCTTAGTACAAGGAGATAAGAATGGATCGATTCGAATTCTTCTGCATGCTGACCTCCAATTGAACCAGCACCATTTGTTGAAAAGGCTATCTTTTTTCCACTGGATGTTTTCGGCTCCTTTGTCGAAGATCAAGTGACCATAGGTGTGTGGGTTCATTTCTAGGTCTTCAATCCTATTCCAGTGACCCACTTGTCTGTCATTGTACCAATACCATGCAGTTTTTAATCACTATTGCTCTGTTTGAGGTCTGGGATACAGATTCCCCCAGAAGTTCTTTTACTGTTGAAAATAGTTTTTAGCTATCCTAGTTTTTTTGTTATTCCAGATGAATTAGAGAATTGCTCTTTCTAACTCTATGAAGAATTGAGTTATGATTTTGATGGGGATTGCATTGAATCTGTATATTGCTTTTAGCAAGATGGCCATTTTAACTATATTAATCCTGCCAATCCATGAGCATGGAAAAATTTTCCATTTTCTGAGGTCTTCATCGATTTCCTTCTTCAGAGAGCTGAAGTTCTTTTTTTTTTTATTTTTTTTATTCGATATAATTTATTTACATTTCAAATGATTTCCCCTTTTCTAGCCCCCCACTCCCCGAAAGTCCCATAAGCCCCCTTCTCTTCCCCTGTCCTCCCACCCACCCCTTCCCACTTCCCCGTTCTGGTTTTGCCGAATACTGTTTCACTGAGTCTTTCCAGAACCAGGGGCCACTCCTCCTTTCTTCTTGTATCTCATTTGATGTGTGGATTATGTTTTGGGTATTCCAGTTTTCTAGGTTAATAACCACTTATTAGTGAGTGCATACCATGATTCACCTTTTGAGTCTGGGTTACGTATGATGTTCTCTAGCTCCATCCATTTGCCTAAGAATTTCATGAATTCATTGTTTCTAATGGCTGAATCTCCATTGTGTAGATATACCACATTTTTTGCATCCACTCTTCTGTTGAGGGATACCTGGGTCTTTCCAGCATCTGGCAATTAAAAATAGGGCTGCTATGAACATAGTAGAGCATTTATCCTTATTACATGGTGGGGAATCCTCTGGGTATATGCCCAGGAGTGGTATAGCAGGATCTTCTGGAAGTGAGGTGCCCATTTTTCTGAGGAACCGCCAGACTGATTTCCAGACAAACAGTATAAAGTATCTTGGGGTGACTCTTACCAAACATGTGAAAGATCTTTATGACAAGAACTTCAAGACTCTGAAGAAGGAAATGGAAGAAGACCTCAAAAAATGGGAAAACCTCCCATGCTCATGGATAGGTAGAATCAATATAGTTAAAATGGCCATTTTGCCAAAAACAATATACAGATTCAATGCAATACCCATCAAAATCCCAACTCAATTCTTCACAGAGTTAGAAAGAGCAATTCTCAAATTCATCTGGAACAACAAAAAACCCAGGATAGCTAAAACTATTCTCAGCAACAAAAGAAAATCTGGGGGAATCAGTATCCCTGACCTCAAGCAATACTACAGAGCTGAAGTTCTTGTCGTATAGGTCTTTCACTTGTTTGGTTAGAGTCACCCCAAGATACGTTATGCTGTTTGTGGCTATTGTGAAGGGTGTCATTTCTCTAAATCTTTCTCAGTCTGCTTATCCATTGAGCATAGCAAAGCTACTGATTTGCTTGAGTTGATTTTATAACCAGCCACTGAAGTTGGCTGAAGTTGTTTATCAGCTTTAGGAGTTCTCTGGTAGAGTTTTTTGGGTCACTTAAGTATACTATCATATCATCTGCAGATAGTGATAATTTGACTTCTTCCTTTCCCATTTGTATCACTTTGACCTACTTATGTTGTGTAATTGCTCTAGCTAGGACTTTGAGAACTATATTGAAAAGATATGGAGAGAGGGGCAGCATTGTCTAGTCCCTGATTTTAATGGGATTGCTTCAAGTTTCTCTCCATTTAGTTTGATGTTGGCTACCGGTTTGCTGTATATTGCTTTTACTATGTTTAGGTATGGGCTTTGAATTCCTGTTCTTTCCAAGACTTTTAGCATGAAAGGATGGTGAATTTTGTCAAATGTTTTTTCAACATCTAATGAATTGATCACGTGTTTTTTTTTTTTTCTTTGCGTTAGTTTATGTAGTGGATAGCATTGATGGATTTCCATATATTGAACCATCCCTGCATCCCTGGGATGAAGCCTACGTGATCATGGTGTGTAGGGAGTTGCTTGCCCGTTAACTGTTTAACTGTCGTTAACTGTCGTTAACTGTTAACAAGTCCTTATTTGGGTGGAGCCTGTTGAGTCTTGCGCCTTCCACGTGGATACAACCTATCAGCAATGCCCACATGGCTAAGCCTGATTGGCTGGCTATTAGTATTTAAGGGCTGGGCTGATTCTCTCGGGGTCAGAAGAGGGAGAAGAAGGAGAAGAAGTACAAGGGTCCTGAGTAAACTGCTTGAAGAAGATCTTCCTGTGTTGCGTCATTCCTTGCCGGCGAGGGTGGACGCGACAATGGTGGATGATCGTTTTGATGTGTTCTTGGATTTGGTAGGCAAGAATTTTATTCAGTATTTTTGCATCGATATTCATATGGGAAATTGGCCTGAAGTTCTCTTTCTTTGTTGGATCTTTGTGTGGTTTTGGTATCAGCGTAATTGTGGCTTCGTAAAACGAGTTGGATAGTGTTCCTTCTGTTTTTATTTTGTGGAATAGTTTGAAGAGTTTTAGTGTTAAGTCTTCTTTGAAGGTCTGATAGAATTCTGCACTAAAACCATCTGGTCCTGTGCTTCTTTTGATTGGAAGGCTTTCTATGACCCCTTCTATTTCTTTAGGGGTTATGGGACTGTTTAGATGATCTATTTGGTCCTGATTTGGTTTTGGTATTTGGTATCTGTCTAGGAAATTGTCCATTTCCCCCCAGATTCTCCAGCTGTGTTGAGTACAGGCTTCTGTAGTAGGATCTGATAATTTTTTGAATTTCCTCAGTTTCTGTTGTTATATCTCCCTTTTCATTTCTAATATTGTTAATTTAGATACTTTCTCTGTGCCCTTTGGTTAGTCTGGCTAAGGGTTTATCTATCTTGTTGATTTTTTCAAAGAACCAGCTCCTGATTTTGTTGGTTCTTTGTATGGTTCTCTTAGCTTCTAATTGATTGATTTAAGCCCTGAGTTTGATGATTTCCTGTCTTCTACTCCTGGGTGAATTAGCTTATTTTTGTTCCAGGACTTTCATGTGTGCCATTAGCCTTCTAGTGTATGCTCTCTCCATTTTCTTTTTGGAGGCACTCAGGCCTATGAGTTTTCCTCTTAGCACTGCTTTCATTGTGTCCCATAGATTTGGGTATGTTGTGCCTTCATTTTTGTTAAATTCTAAAAAGTCTTTGATTTCTTTATTTCTTCCTTGACCAAGGTATCATTGAGTAGAATATTGTTAACTTTCCATGTGCATGTGGGCTTTCTGTTGTTTTTGTTGCTATTAAAGACCACTTTTACTCCATAGTGATCTGATAGGAGGCATGGGATTATTTCAATCTTATATTTGAGTTCTATCTTGTGACCAATTATATGATCGATTTTGGAGAAGGTAGCATGAGGTGCTGAGAAAAAGGTATATTCTTTTGCTTTGGGATGAAAAGTTTTATATATATATATATATATATAATCCAATTGGTCCAAAACTTCAATTAGTTTCACTGTGTCCCTGTTTAGTTTCTGTTTTCCCAATTGGTCCATTGAGGAGAGTGGGATGTTGAAGTCACCCACAATTATTGTGTTAGGTGCAATGTGTGCTTTGAGCTTTAGTAAAGTTTCTTTTATGAATGAGGGTGCCCTTGCATTTGGTGGATTTTTCCTTTGACGAGCAAGAAGTGTCCCTCAGTGTCTCTTTTGATAACTTTAGATTGAAAGTCAATTTTATCTGATATTGAGACCATTTACTTGTAATATTGTCTTCCAGCCTTTTACTCTAAGATAGTGTTTGTCTTTGACACTGAGGTGTGTTTCCTGTATGCAGCAAAATGTAGGGTCCTGTTTCCTTATCCATCTATGTCTTTTTATTGGGGAATTGAATCCATGGATGTTAAGAGATATTAAGGAATAGTGATTATTACTTCCTAACATTTTTGATATTAATTTTATACTTGTGTGGTTATCTTCTTTTGGTTTTGATGAAAGAAGGTTATTATTCTGCTTTCTCCAGGGTATAGTTCTCCTCCCTGTTTTGGTGTTTCCCCCCTATTATCCTTTGTAGGGCTGGGTTTGTGGAAAGATATTGTGTAAATTTCATTTTGTCATGGACTATCTTGGTTTCTCCATCTATGGTGATTGAGAGTTTTGCTGAGTATAGTAGTCTTGTGTTCTCTTAGAGTCTGCATGAGATCTGCCCAGGATCTTCTAGCTTTCATGGTCTCTGGTGAGAAGTCTGGTTTTAATTCTGATAAGTCTTCCTTTATATGTTACTTGCCCTTTTTCTATTACTGCTTTTAATATTCTTTCTTTGTTTAGTACATTTGGGGTTTTGATTATTATGTGACGAGAGATATTTCTGCTCAGGTCCAGTCTGTTTGGAGTTCTGTAGGCTTCTTGTATATTCATGGGCATCTCTCTCTTTAAGTTGGGAAAGTTTTCTTCCATAATTTTATTGAAGATATTTGCTGGCTCTTTAAGTTGTAAATCTTCACTCTCATCTATGCCTATAATTCTTAGGTTTGGCCTTCTCGTTGTGTCCTGGATTTCCTGGATGTTTTGGGTTACAAGCTTTTTGCATTTTGCATTTTCTTTGACTGTTGAGTCAATGGTTTCTATGGTATCTTCAGCATCTGAGATTCTTTCTTCTATCTCTTGTATTCTGATGTTGATATTTGCATCTATGGCCCCTGATTTCTTCCCAAGGTTTTCTATCTCCAAAGTTGTCTCCCTTTGTGATTTCTTAGTTGTTTCTACTTCTGTTTTTAGATCCTGGATGTTTTTTCTCAGTTCCTTCACTTGCTTGTTTGTGTTTCCCTATAATTCTTTAATAGATTTTTGTGTTTCCTCTTTCATGACTTCTGCCTGGTGCAGCCTTTCTGCCCCGGTAGGCAGCGAAGATGGTGGCGGGGAGTCACTCCCTCTGCTGATCCCCACATAGGACACAGGCCCCACAACAGGCTGGCTGGCAGACAAACCGCCTATGTGCTCAGGTCCTGGGCACAGGCAGACCCCTGATGGTTTGTGCCCCCAGAGATCTTAAACTCGGGATATCTCAGTACCTGGTGCTGCTTTTCTGCTCTGGCCAAGTTTTTTCACTGTTGAGAATAGTTTTTAGCTATCCTGGCCTTTTTGTTATTCCAACTGAATTTGAAAATTGCTCTTTCTAACTCTGTGAAGAATTGAGTTGGGATTTTGATGGGGATTGCATTGAATCTGTAGATTGATTTTGGCAAGATCGAAATTTTTACTCCATTAATCCTGCCAATCCACGAGCATGGGAGATCTTTCCATCTTCTGAGGTCATCTTCAATTTCTTTTTTCAGAGACTTGAAGTTCTTGTCATACAGATTTTTCACTTGTTTGGTTAGAGTCACACCAAGATACTTTATATTGTTTGTGACTACTGTGAAGGATGTCATTTCCCTAACTTCTTTCTCAGCCTGTTTATCCTTTGAGTGTAGGAAGGCTACTGATTTGCTTGAGTTAATTTTATGTCCAGCCACTTTGCTGAAGTTGTTTATCAGCTGTAGGATTTCTCTGGTGGAGTTTTTTGGGTTTCTTAATTATACCATCATATCATCTGCAAATAGTGATAATTTGACTTCTTTCTTTCCGAATTGTATCCCTTTGACTTCCTTTTGTTATCTAATTGCTCTAGCTAGAACTTCAAGTACTGTATTGAACAAGTATTGGGAGAGAGGGCAGCCTTATCTATTCCCTGATTTTAGTGGAATTGCTTCAAGTTTCTCTCCATTTAGTTTGATGCTGGCTACCGGTTTGCTGTATATTGCTTTTACTATGTTTAGATATGGGCCTTGAATTCCTGTCCTTTCCAAGACTTTTAGCATGAAAGGATGCTGAATTTTGTCAAATGCTTTTTCAGCATCTAATGAAATGACCATGTGGTTTTGTTCTTTGAGTTCATGTGGTTTTGTTCTTTGAGTTTGTTTATGTAGTGGATTACATTGATGGATTTCCATATATTGAACCATCCCTTCATCCCTGGGTTGTAGCCTAAGTGATCATGGTGGATGATTGTTTTTGATGTCTTCTTGAATTCAGTTGGCAAGAATTTTATTGGGAATTTTTACATTGATATTCATAAGTGAAATTGGTCTGAAGTTCTCTTTCTTTGTTGGATCTTTGTGTGGTGTTGCTATCAGCGAAATTGTGGCTACATAGAACAACTTGGGTAGTGTTCCTTCTGTTTCTATTTTGTGGAATAGTTTGAAGAGTATTGGTGTTAGGTCTTCTTTGAAGGTGTGATAGAATTCTGCACTGAAACCATCTGGTCCCGTGCTGGTTTTGGTTGGAAGGCTTACTATGACCCCTTCTATTTCTTTAGGGGTTATGGGACTGTTTAGATGATCTATTTGATCCTGGTTTGATTTTGGTATTTGGTATCTGTCTAGGAAATGTCCATTTGCTTCAGATTCTCCAGTTGTGTTGAGTGTAGGCTTTTGTAGTAGGATCTGATGATTCTTTGAATTTCCTCAGTTTCTGTTGTTATATCTCCCTTTTCATTTCTAATTTTGTTAATCTGGATACTGTCTCTGTGCCCTTTGGTTAGTCTGGCTAAGGGTTTATCTATCTTGTTGATTTTCTCAAAGAACCAGCTCCTGGCTTTATTGATACTTTGTATGGATCTCTTTGTTTCTACTTGATTGATTTCAGCCCTGAGTTTGATGATTTCCTGTCTTCTACTCCTCCTGGGTGAATTAGTTTCTTTTTGTTCCAGAGTTTTCATGTGTGCTGTTAATCTGCTAGTGTATGCTCTCTCTAGTTTCTTTTTGGAGGCACACAAGGCTATGAGTTTTCCTCTTAGCACTGCTTTCATTGTGTCCCATAGGTTTGGGTATGTTGTGCCTTTAATTTCATTAAATTCTAAAAAAGTGATTGATTTCTTTATTTTTTCTTTGGCCAAGGTATCATTGAATTAGAGTCTTGTTCAGCCTCCATGTGTATGTGGGATGTGTGTTGTTTTGTTGTTATTGAAGACCACTCTTACTCCATAGTGATCTGATAGGAGGCATTGGATTATTTTGATCTTCTTATATTTGCTGAGGTCTGTCTTGGTCTTGTGACCAATTATTTGATAGACTTTGGAGGATGACCATGAGGTGCTGAGAAAAAGTATATTCTTTTCTTTAAGATAAAATGTTTTGTTCTCTCTCTCTCTCTCTCTCTCTCTCTCTCTATATATATATATATATATATATATATATATATATACATATGTATACATATGTATATATATATGTATAATCCAATTGGTCCGAACCTTCAATTAGTTTCACTGTGTCCCTGTTTAGTTTCTGTTTTCCTGATCAGTCCATTGAGGAGAGTGGGGTGTTGAAGTTACCCACAATTATTGTGTTAGGTGCAATGTGTGCTTTGAGCTTTAGTAAAGTTTCTTTTATGAATGAGGATGCCCTCGAATTTGGAGCATAGATGTTCAGGATTGAGAGTTCTTCTTGGTGGATTTTTCCTTTGACCAGCAAGAAGTGTCCTTCTATGTCTCTTTTGATGACTTTAGATTGAAAGTCAATTTTATCTGATAGTAGAATGGCTACTCTGGCTCGTTTCCTGAGGCCATTTGCTTGTAATATTGTCTTCCAGCCTTTTACTCTAAGGTAGTGTTTGTCTTTGACAATGAGGTGTGCTTCCTATATGCAGCAAAATGTAGTGTCCTTTCTCCTTATCCATCTATGTCTTTTATTGGGGAATTGAGTCCATGGATGTTAAAAGATATTAAGGAATAGTGATTATTACTTCCTAACATTTTTGATGTTAATTTTATACTTGTGTGGTTATCTTCTTTTGGTTTTGATGAAAGAAGGTTATTATTCTGCTTTCTCCAGGGTATAGTTTCCCTCCCTGTTTTGTTTTTTTCCCCCTATTATCCTTTGTAGGGCTGGGTTTGTGAAAAGATATTGTGTAAATTTCATTTTGTCATGGACTATCTTGGTTTCTCCATCTATGGTGATTGAGAGTTTTGCTGAGTATAGTAGTCTTGTGTTCTCTTAGAGTCTGCATGAGATCTGCCCAGGATCTTCTAGCTTTCATGGTCTCTGGTGAGAAGTCTGGTTTTAATTCTGATAAGTCTTCCTTTATATGTTACTTGCCCTTTTTCTATTACTGCTTTTAATATTCTTTCTTTGTTTAGTACATTTGGGGTTTTGATTATTATGTGACGAGAGATATTTCTGCTCAGGTCCAGTCTGTTTGGAGTTCTGTAGGCTTCTTGTATATTCATGGGCATCTCTCTCTTTAAGTTGGGAAAGTTTTCTTCCATAATTTTATTGAAGATATTTGCTGGCCCTTTAAGTTGTAAATCTTCACTCTCATCTATACCTATAATCCTTAGATTTGTTCTTCTCATTGTGTCCTGGATTTCCTGGATGTTCTGAGATACAAGCTTTTTGCATTTTGCATTTTCTTTGACTGTTGAGTCAATGGTTTCTATGGTATCTTCAGCATCTGAGATTCTTTCTTCTATCTCTTGTATTCTGATGTTGATATTTGTATCTATGGCCCCTGATTTCTTCCCAAGGTTTTCTATCTCCAAAGTTGTCTCCCTTTGTGCTTTCTTAGTTGTTTCTACTTCTATTTTTAGATCCAGGATGGTTTTGCTCAGTTCCTTCATTTGTTTGTTTGTGTTTTCCTGTAATTCTTTAAGAGATTTTTGTGTTTCCTCTTTCTTGACTTCTGCCTGTTGACTCACTTTCGGCTGCATTTCTTTAAGTGATTTTTGTGTTTCTTCTTTATTGGCTTCTATCTGTTGACCCATATTCTCCTGAATTTCTTTAAGTGATTTTTGTGTTTCCATTGTAAGGGCTTCTAACTTATTCATGTTCCCCTGTATTTTTTTTTAAGAGATTAATTTATGTCCTTTTTGTGTTCCTCTAGCAGCATCATGACCATTGATTTTAAATCCAAATCTTGTTTTTCTGGTGTGTTGGGGTATCTAGGACTTGCTGGTGTTAGAGAATTGGGTTCAGACGCTGCCATATTGCCTAGATTTCTGTTAGTAATGTTCCTACATTTGCCTTTTGCCATCTTGAAATCTCTGGCGTTAGTTGGTCTTGGTGTCACTGGCTTGTGTTTGAACCTCCTCTGATCCTTTAAGGCTATTTCTGCACCTCTCGTTGACTGGGTTTCCCCTGGCACAGATTGCTGATGTGCTGCCCTCCTCTTGGGTGCCATTGGAGCCCTAGTGTGACCTGCCTCAAGTTGTCTCTGTGAACCTGGTGTTGCCCGTTTGCTTCTTCAGGGAGTGATGATGGTGGATGCTGCGGGGACCTTTTCCAAGTGCTGATCCCTCTGCAGGGCAAAAGATTCCCCCAACCGCGTTGGTGCACAAAAGTCCTGCCTAGCTGCCCAGGCCCTGAGTCCTGGTAAAAGCCTGGGTTAGGCCTGAGGGATGTTCGCCTCAGGCTATGTCTGCTAACTGGTTCTGTCAGGTAGTCAAGATGGCAAGGTACACCCCTGCAAGTGCTGAGAAGTCTGCAGGGCACATAGCCCCTGACCAGGTTGGAACACAGATGGCCCACCAAGCTGCCCAGTGCCTGGGTGCAGGCAAAAGCCTGACAGGTTTAGACCCAAGTGATGTTAGCCTCAGGCTATGTCTGCTTAGCTGGCTCTGTCCCTTAGATCATTCTAGCATCTGGTAGCCAAGATGGCAGTGTGCTTCTGCAAGTGCAGAAGAGCCTGCAGGGCAAACGACTCACTGGCTGGGTTGGCACACAGACGACCCACTGAGCTGCTCAGGGCCTTGTTGCAGGCAAAAGCCTGACAGGTTTAGACCCAAGTGATGTTAGCCTCGGACTATGTCTGCATACCTGGCACTGTCAGATCTCTCTGGGGTCCGGGAGCCAAGATGGCAGAGCACCTCTTGTAACTGGCTGGCAGGAGGCAGGGGTCTAATGGGACTTTAGTCCTGATAATTTTTTTTTTAATTTTCCTCAGATTCTGTTGTTATTTCTCCCTTTTCATTTCCAATTTTGTTAATTTGGATATGGTCTCTGTGCCCTCTGATTAGTCTGCTTAAAGGTTTATCTATTTTGTTGATTTTCTCAAACAACCAGCTCCTGCTTTTGTTGATTCTTTGTATAGTTCTTTCTGTTTCTCCTTGGTTGATTTCAGCCCCGAGTTTGATGATTTCCTGCCTTCTACTCCTCGTGGGTGTATTTGCTTCTTTCTGTTCTAAAGCTTTCAGTTGTTCTGTTAAGCTGCTAGTGTTATGCTCTCTTCAGCTTCTTTTTGGAGGCACTCAGAGCTATGAGTTTTCCTCTTAGTGCTGCTTTCATTGTGTCCCATAGATTTGGGTATGCTGTGCCTTCATTTTCATTAAATTCTAAAAGTCTTTTATTTTTTTCCTTATTTCTTCCTTGACTAAGGTATCATTGAGTAGAGAGTTTGTTCAGCTTCCATGTGTATGTGGGCTTTCTGTTGTTTTTTGTTGCCATTGAAGACCACTCTTACTCTATAGTGATCTATAGGAGACATGGAATTAATTAAATCTACTTATATCTGTTGAGGTCTGTTTTGTGACCAATTATACGGTCAATTTTGGAGAAGGTACCATGAGGTGCTGAGAAGAAGGTATATTCTTTTGGTTTAGGATGAAATGTTCTATAGATGTCTATTAAATCCATTTGATCCAAAACTTCCATAAGTTTCACTGTGTCTCTGTTTTACTTGTGTTTCCCTGATCTGTCCATTGATGAGAATGGGGGGTTTAAGCCACCCACAATTATTGTGTGAGGTGCTATGTGTGCTTTAAGCTTTAGTAAGATTTCTTTTATAAATGAGGGTGCCCTTGTATTTGGAGCATAGCTGTTCAGAATTGAGAGTTCTTCTTGGTAGATTTTCCCTTGATGAGTGTAAAGTGTTCTTCTGTGGGTTTTTTTTTTTTGATGATTTTGGTTGAAAGTCTATTTTATTGGATATTAGAATGTCTACTCCAGATTGTTTCCTGGGACCATTTGCTTGGATAATTGTTTTCCAGCCTTTTACTCTGAGCTAGTGTTTGTCTTTGACACTGAGATGCATTTCCTGTATGCAGCAAAACGTTGGGTCCTGTTTACGTATCCAGTCTGTTAGTCTAGGTCTTTTTATTGGGTAATTGAGGCCAATGATGTTAAGAGATATTAAGGAATACTGATTGTTGCTTCCTGTTATTTTTGATATAATTTTTATGTTTGTGTGGTTATCTTCTTTTGGTTTTGTTGAAAGAAGATTAATTTCTTGTTTTTTCTATTGTGTAGTTTCCCTCCTTGTGTTGGTGTTTTCCATTCATTATCTTTTGAAGGGCTGGATTCATGGAAAGATATTGTGTAAATTTGTTTTTGTCATGGAATACCTTGATTTCTCCATCTATGGTAATTGAGAGATTTGCTGGATATAGCAGTCTGGGTTGGCATTTGTATTCCTCCTGTGTGAGCCCAGGCTCTTCTGACTTTCATAGTCTCTGATGAGTAGTCTGGTATAATTCTTATAAGTCTACCTTTTATATTACTTAACCTTTTCCCCTTACTGCTTTTAATATTCTTTCTTTGTTTAGTGCATTTTGCGTTTTAATTATTATGTGATGAGGGGAATTTCTTTTCTGGTTCTATTTCGAGTTCTGTATGCTTCCTGTATGCTCATAGACATCTCTTTCTTCAGGTTGGGGAAGTTTTCTTCTATAATTTTGTTGAAGACATTTACTGGCCCTTTAAGTTGGAAATCTTCGCTCTCTTCTCTACCTACAATCCTTAGGTTTTTGGTCTTCTCATTTTGTCCTGGATTTCCTGGATGTTTTGGGTCAAGACCCTTTTGCATTTTGCATTTTCTTTGACTGTTGTGTCAATACTTTCTATGGTTTCTTCTGCATCTGAGATTCTTTTTTCTATCTCTTGTATTCTCTTGTTGATGCTTGCATCCGTGACTCCTGACTTCTTTCCTCAGTTTTCTATCTGCAGAGTTGTTTCCCTTTGTGATTTCTTTTTTGTTTTTACTTCCATTTTTATATTCTGGATGGTTTTGTTCAATATTTTCATCTGTTTGGTTGTGTTTTCCTGTAATCATTTAAGGGAGTTATTTATGTCCTTGAAGCCCTCTATTAGCATGATGAGCTATGATTAAATCCAATTCTTGTTTTCCTGGTGTGTTGGGGTATCCAGGACTTGCTGTTTGGGGAGAACTGGGTTCAGATGCTGCCATGTCACCTTGGTTTCTGTTAGTAATGTTCTTCCATTTGCCTTTTGCCATCTCTGGTCTTAGCTGGTCTTGCTGTCTCTGACTATGGCTTCTTTGTCCTGAAAGCTTGTGTATCAGTACTCCTGGGAGACCAGTTTTCTCTGTGTATGCAGGTATGTAGGTACTCCTGGGCAGCCAGCTCCTTTGTGCTGATATTTGTATATGTAGTTCTGTGGCTTAGGATCAGCTCTGGGTGCAGATGGAAATCAGAAGACTCCTTTCCCCGGCTGCTCCTGGGTTCATGTGTCCTGAGGGTTTTGGTCAATTTCCTCTGAGCAGTAGGGGTGGATGAACCTGCACTCTCAGGCCTGTCCACACTCCTGGAAGGCTATCTCCCTGTGCCACCTTGGTATGTGGCCTAGGATGGTCTCCAGCAGCAGACAGAAATGGGAAGGCCCCTGCCTAAGTGGTCCAGGTGAACAGGGTCCTCTGAGCAGCAGGGGTGGTTTTACCTGCCCTCTCAGGCCTGTCTGCACTCTGGGAAGGCTAGCTATCTCCCTGTGCCACCTGAGTATGTAGCCCTGTAGTCTACATACTACGGAGGATGGTCTCCAGCAACAGCACCATATATGTTCTTTTGTGTCTGGGTTATTTCACTCAGGATGATATTTTCTAGTTCTATCCATTTACCTGCATTGGGATTCACCATAGTCCCATGACTGATTATTTGTTTATTTACATTTCAAATGGTATCCCCTTTTCTGGTTTCCCCTCTGGAAACGCCCTATCCCACCCTCCCTCCCCTTGTTTCTGTGAGGGTGCTCACCCACCCATCCTTCCTGCCTCCCCGCCCTGGCATTCCCCTACACTGGGGCATCAAGCCTTCCCAGGACCAAGGACCTCTCCTCCCATTGATGTCCAACAAGGCCATCCTCTGCTACATATGCGGCTGGAGCCATGGGTCTCTCCATGTGTACTCTTTGGTTGGTGGTTTAGTCCCTGGGAGCTCTGGGGGGTCTGGTTCATTGATATTGTTGTTCCTCCTATGGGGTTACAAACCCCTTCATCTCCTTCAGTCCTTTCTCTAACTCCTCCATTGGGGAGGATGTCCTTGTTCTTAATAACTGAACAGTATTCCATTGTGTAGATATATTGTATTTTCTTCATCCATTCTTCAGTTGAGGGACATCTGGGTTGTTTTCAGTTTCTGGCTATTGCAAATAAAGTTGTTATGAACTTAGTTGAGCAAGTATCCTTGTTGTATAGTAGAACATCTTTTGAGTATATGCCCAAGAGTAGTATAGCTGGGTCTTAAGGTAGAACTATTTCTAGTTTTCAAATAAATTGCCAAATTGATTTCCAGAGCAGTTGTCCAAGTTTGCATGCCTACCAGCAATGGAGAAGTACTCACCGTGCTCTTTATCCTTGCCAGCATGTGGCAGAGCAGGAATGGGACTCCAGATTTCATCAGGGGTCCCACAAGCTGGAGAATTTAATGGTGTTTATTTCTGGAGTTACACTGAGGCCAGTTAGCTGTCCTGTGTCCCTCTGCACTACATATCCTCTGGTATTTCCTGGAGAACTGAGATAGTACCAACACCCAGGGTCAAGGGGGATGGATAAAGTTCTAATGGAACTAAAGACCCCTGCCTTTTTCTATGGTTCCCCTCATACTAAGTACCTGCATCAGGGCCTTGGCATATCTGACACATGTACCAGCAGTCCTGGTGGGTAGACTGTTAGATCCTCTTCCCAGGTGAAAAACACTGAGGGTCCCACCATGGGCATTTCCCCATCTGTGTCTGACAGGTTATGGGGCTATGGGGAGACCATGGACTAAATTCACCCAGAGACCAGGGTTTCTTACCTTACCAGCCCAAGGCCTAGGGATACAGGTGTGTAGGATTTCGCAGATGTGCTTGAATAGCCTCAGGGGACAGATCCTCTCAGCTTTCCTAAAGGTGACAATTATACTTACAAGCTGAGTAGAATCAGGGTAGACTTTGGAATTCCTCAATGTGCTGAGTGTATGGGAGCATCATGGGCAGAGACGTTCACAGAACCTTTTTGGGACAGCGCCAGGAACCCAGGGATTCCCAGTCTAGGGACTGTCTTAGAGTAGGTACTGCTGAAGGGGTAGTCTGAAATAGAACATTGAATGTGACAGGAGAAGGATGGGAAAGGCTGGCCTTGTACAGCACAAGAATAATGTACATATTACCCATGACAAGTCCTGAGCTAGGGCTTAGAAAGATCCTTCAAGTGAATAATAACCTATCTTCAGGGTTACAGGCTATGGTAAGCAGAGACTAGTAGGGAGGAAGAAGATTTCACTAGCCTAGAGGTGAAGAAGGAATATATAATTATATGTATCTACACCTGTATATATTGCCTTTACATATGCATTTGTGCATCCAAGAAACTCAAATCCCTATTCTGTATTATGATAGCCTAATTATACTCTTTGCCTAGAAACTATAGCATCATGTAGGAATAGAGTGAGTTAATATTTTACTCCTGAGGGCTGGAGAGATGGCTCAGGGGTTAAGGGCACTGACCGCTCTTCCAAAGGTCCTGAGTTCAAACCCCAGCAACAACATGGTGGCTCATGACCATCTGTAATGAGATCTGACGCCCTCTTCTGGCGTGTCTGAAGACAGAAACAGTATATTCACATATAATAAATAAATAAATCTTTTTTAAAAATTTACTTCTGAAATAGGGAAGTATGCTGAGTTCTGCTAGCTTGTTAGAGCCCCCTCCTCTTATCTAGGGATGGGAAATATTTGCATGAACCTGATAGGGGAGGGGGAGAAAAAGGGTGGGGGCAGGGACAGGTATGGGAAGAGACAGGAGTGAAGTCCAGAAAGCCAGAAGAACAAATAGAAATAAGTAGCAGTGGAGGATGGGGAACTTGGGGAACCATTAGCAAGTCCCAGACACCAGGGATGCAAGAGGCTTCCCAGACCCAGTGGGGATGACAGCAATACCCAACAGCAGGGAGATAGAACCTGAAGAGACCAACTCCAGTAGATAGATAGTAGAGGGATGGGGAGACCCACCCATCTTCAAAATTTTTGGTCCAGAATTGTTCCTGTCTAAAGGAAATTCAGGGACAAAGTGTGGAGCAGAGACTGAAGGAAAGGCCATCAAGAGACTGCCCCACCATGTGATCCATTCCATCTATCCATAGACACCAAACCCTGACATTATTGCTGATGCCAAGATGTACTTGCAAACAGGAGCCTGGCATGGATGTCCTCTGAGAGGCTCTGCCAGCACCTAAGACAGATACAGATACTCACAACCAACTATCGGACTGAGCCCAGGGACCCCAATGAGAGTTAGGGGAAGGGCTGAAGGAGCTGAAGGGGAGTGCAACTCCATAGGAAAGACAGCAGTATCAACTAATCTGGACCTCTCAGAGCTCCCAGGGACTAAACCACCAACTAAAGAGTATGTAGCAGAGGACTGCCTTATCTGGCATCAATGGGATAGGAGTCACTTCGTCCTATGGAGGCTTGATGCCCCAGAGAAGGGGGATGCTAGAGGGGTGAGTGAGTGGGTGGGTGGGGAATGCCCTCTTAGAGGTACAGGGGAGGACGATGAGGTGGGGTGTTCGAGGAGGGGAGACTGGAAAGGGGGATAACATTTGAAAATGTAAACAAGTAAAATGATTAATAAATAATCAAAAAAGTAAAGAAATGGTTACCACAATTACCTTGTCAAAGAACAGATGGTGTTTGCTAAGGAAGGAATGTTTGATCTGCTGCCTGCAATTTTTGTTCCTGCAATCATGTCTGATTGGGATGGAAATTTCCCTTGGTGGTCATGGGACTCAAAAACTACCCTCTCTGATGGCCACACAGTCAGGGATTGGAACACTGGTATCTAAACTATAAGAAACTGTAACTATAGGTTGAAGCTGGACTTTTCATTTCCCTTCCCTCCCCCTTTCTTTTGAAAGGAGCTTTAGCTGCCCTGTTTTGAGTTTCTGTCTTGACTTCCTTAGATGATGGACTATGATGTGGAAGTATAAGCCAAATAAACACATTCCTCAAGCAAGTTTTTTGTGGTCATAGTGTTTCATCTCTGCAGTAGCAACCCTACTCAAGATGGAAATTGGTCCCGGGAGTGGGGAGGATCCTGGAAATACTTGGGAAAATTGGCTAGAAAAAACCATTGAGTTTTCTGAACTTAGTGAGCTGTTCTGAGGAAACTTGGAAGGTAAGAATGCTGAGAGCAGTGCAGAGAGAGGATGGAGGCCTGGCTTCTGAGGTGTCAGTGAACACAGAGACACTTAAAGACCCTTTGTATATTTTCATTAAGAATCTGTGCTACTGGTTAGCTGGAGCAGACAAATTGGTTATGAACAGAAGTCAAGAAGCACTAAAATGACACCTTTTTTATATTGGGATAATCAATGCTGGTTTGCTGAAACTGAGAAATTAATGGGGGTCAAGAAGACAAGACACCAGCATCTCACTGAGGTGAACCTTTCTGGGAAGTATAACCTCAGCATTAGCACACAGAGCTCTGTTCTAGAGGTGGCCAAGGATCCACCTTGTGCTGACAGCTGAATTTGGTAGTGTAAGAGTCACACAGGTCACTGGATTTGAAGGTGAATCTGGAGAGTAGTGGAGGCTTGACACTCTGTGACAGGACTGGAATCCCTAATGAGAGGCCAGGAGAGTCTATTAGTGGTGAAAGTGCAGTCTAGTTTCAGGAAGAGACCCCAGCATTGTGGAGATAGCATGAAATGACCTCCAAGAGCAGCAGCAGGGGTGGAGTGGAGCCACCTGGAGCAAGCTGTGTGTGTTGCAAGGCACAGAACCAGAGGAATGACCCAAGCCTTTTGGACAGGCCTAGAAGATTGTTGTGTAGATCCCAAACATTGGAAACTGAGATATTTACATAGGTCGAATTTGGTTTCGTTTTGTTCAGATTGTGACTGTGTCCTGGTTTTTCCCTCTTAAATTAAAGAAGTTGTACTGGCTTGCTAATATGAACCTGACACACAAACCAGAATTATCTGAAAGGAGGCAATATTAATTAAGAAAATTCCAGGGACTCCCAGGGACTAAACCATCAACCAAAGGGTACACATGGTTCCAGCCAAAAATGTGGCAGAGGACCTCCTTGTCGGGCATCAGTGGGAGGAGTGGTCCTTGGTCAGGTGAAGGCTAAATAGAGGCCCCAACAACGAGAAATCAAGGTGGAGGTGGGAGTGGGTTGGGTGGAGGGGCATATACGTGGAGGCAGGGGGGTAGGAGGAGGGGTTGGGGGCTTTCGGGGATGGGGGAAACCGGGAAAGGTTTTAGCATTTGAAATGTAAATAAAGATTGTATTCAATAAAAAATACTAACATTAAAAAAAAGAAAAGAAAATGCCACCATAAGACAGGATGTAAGGCATTTTCTTATTGATTGATGGGGCCAGGGCCTATTCCACTGATATGGTGCCAGGTGACCCTGGGTTCTTCTATAACAAAGCAGGATGAACAGGCTAAGGACATCAAGCCAGTAAGCAGGATCCTTCCATGGCCTCCTCCATCAGCTCCTACCTCCAGGTTCTTGTTGTGTTTGAGTTCCTGTCCTGACATACTTAAATGAGGAATAGTGTCTTAGAAGTATAAACCAAATAAACTGTTTTCTCCCCAAGTTTCCTTGATCATGGGGTTTTGTCACAGCAATAAAAACCCTAAATAAGACAACTATTTAACTTTTTTTTTTGAATTTATAGGATAGCATGCCAGTGAGCAGTACTCCTTCATGGCCTCTTCATCAGTGCCCACCACCAGGTTCCTGTCTTTCTGGAGCTCCTGTCCTGTCTTCCTTCAAAGATGAACAGTGGAAGCATAAGCCAAATGAGCCCTCTCCTCCCCAAGTAACTCTTTTGCATGTTGTTCATCAGGACAATAGCAAAGCCAGCTAAGTCAAGCCCCATGAACCTCTCCCTCCCCAACTCATGGTTGGCTGTGTACAGGTCCAGTCTCATGCATGCTGAATGCAGATGACCACCACAGCTGCTCTGAGATCTTGTTTGTGTCATATAATAAGCCTCTGGCATTTTCCTGCAGCCTCTTCCTCAATGTCCCTGCCCTTGTCCCCAGAGGTTTAGATGGGATGGTATACTTGTCCTGTCTAGGGCTGAGCATCCAACCATTATTCTGGGCATCTTGATCCGCTGAGTCTCTATATTCAGCTGGCATTTACAGCAAAGAGAAGCCTCTAGATTAAGGATGAAAGTGGCATTTGTCTATGGGTACAAATATAAATATTTAGACTAAAAGTTGGTATAGTCCTTATATTTTTAAAGCATGGAAATTTTAAAGAAAGTGATTGTGGGACCTCAGTGCACTATGTCTCTTTTCCTTCCGGCTTTGAACTAGAGCAATTAGTTCTGTCAAGATATGGAAGCCTCACCAAAGGCTCCCAAACATGGGAGCAAAATAAAAATCACTGCATTGAGAAACTGCTCTTATAGGAACACTGAGTAGTTCAGGTAGCAAGGCTAAAACACTATATCATTCTCAGTCTTTCTTTTTTTTTTTCTTTTCTATATTCTTTGTTTACATTCCAAAGGATTTCCCCTTTCCCAGTTCCCCCCTCCCCATGTGTCCCATAAACCTTCTTCTCTCCATCCATTCTCCAATCACCTCCCTCCTTTTTCTCTGTCCTGGTACTCCCCTCCAATGCTAGATCAATCCTTTCCAGGATCAGGACCCTCTCCATACTTCTTCATGGGAGTCATTTGTTATGGGAATTGTGCCTTGGGTATTCAGGGCTTCTAGGCTAATTAATACCCACTTATCAGTGACTGCATTCCATGTGTATTCTTTTGTGACTGGGTTACCTCACTTAGGATATTTTCCAGATCCAACCATTTGCCTAAAAATTTCATGAATTCATTGTTTTTAATTGCTGAGTAGTATTCCATTGTGTAGATATACCACATTTTCTGTATCCATTCCTCCTTTGAGGGACACCTGGGTTCTTTCCAGCTTCTGGCTATTATAAATAAGGCTGCAATGAACATAGCGGAGCATGTGTCCCTATTGCATGCCAGGAATCCTCTGGGTATATGCCCAGGAGAGGTATAGCAGGGTCCTCCGGAAGTGTCATGTCCAGTTTTCTTAGGAACAGCCAGACTGATTTCCATAGTGGTTGTATCATCTTACAGTCCCACCAGCAGTGGAGGAGTGTTCCTCTTTCTCCACATCCTCGCCAACACCTGCTGTCTCCTGAGTTTTTAACCTTAGCCATTCTGACTGTTGTAAGGTGAAATCTCAGGGTTGTTTTGATTTTCATTTCCTTAATGACTAATGATGTTGAGCATTTCTTAAGGTGCTTCTCGGCCATCGGAATTTCTTCATGTGAAAATTCTTTGTTTAGATCTGCACCCCATTTTTTAATAGGGTTATTTGGTTTCCTGGGGTCTAACTTCTTGAGTTCTTTGTATATCTTGGATATAAGCCCTCTGTAGATGTAGTGTTGGTAAAAGATCTTTTCCCAATTTGTTGGTTGCCATTTTATCCTTTTGACAGTGTCCTTTGCCTTACAGAACCTTTGTAATGTTATGAGGTCCCATTTGTCCATTCTTGATCTTAGAGCATAAACTATTGGTGTTCTGTTCAGGAACTTTTCCCCTGTACCCATGTCCTCAAGGGTTTTCCCCAGTTTCTTTTCTATTAGTTTCAGTGTGTCAGGTTTTATGTGGAGGTCCTTAATCACTTGGAGTTGAACTTAGTACAAGGAGATAAGAATGGATCAATTCACATTCTTCAGCATGCTGACCTTTAGCACACACCTATGGTCACTTGATCTTCCACAAAGGAGCGGAAAACATCATTCTCAGTCTTAAAAATGTGTTTGCTCTACGAGTTCCCTCTCCGAACTGTTGTGCATTTCACCTAAGGTCCCTCCTGAGTCCTGAGAGTCTCTTGCCTCCGAAGTCTCCTGTGTTTTCTAGAGGGTCCCCCCACCTTCCAAGCCCCCCTCCTCCATCTTCCCTGCCCCCCCCTGAGGTCACATATTTATATTCACTGCCTGGTCTGGCCCCAGTGGGAGAAGATGCACCTACCTCTCTAGAGACTTGAGGCCCCAGGAGTGGGGAGAGCTGACCAGGGGTAGGAGGACATCCTGTTGTAGACAAGGGGGATGAGGAACTGTGGGAGGGTGGACCAGGAGAGGGAAAATGACTGGATTGTAAAAACAGAAAGTAATTTTAAAAACGAATTTGTATGACTCTCTCTCTCTCTCTCTCTCTCTCTCTCTCTCTCTCTCTCTCTCTGTGTGTGTGTGTGTGTGTGTGTGTGTGTGTGTGTGTGTGATTGAGTGGGCATAAGAATTATAATTAAACAAAAGTAGTTATCAATTTGATAGTGGTGAGGCTGGAAATGGTTCAAGGGAAGGTAGCTACAAGGGTCTGGAGAAGGGATAACTGTAGGGAGGGAAACACAAGGACAACAGGGAGGAGAGAAGTGATGTAACTCTAGTCCAATTAAAATATTTTAAAAAAGGAAAAGCAAGGAATTTTTATGAAAATAGGATATTACTATGTTAGTAAGGGACAAACTTTGCTTAAGAGAAATCTACCTAATCTAAGCCACGCCCCCATAGACATCATTCCAGTGGGCTCTGCTTCATTTCTTACCTTGTATGTAGGGTCTTAAAACACATGGATACAGTCTTCCTGCCACCATGTTGTTTCAGTCTAGAAAACATGGCTGTGTCAAGCTTGGCTGTACATGCTGAGGCACCTCACCAGCCCCAGAATCACAGTTCTGGAATGAAGGCTTAGGTCGTATGGAAAAGTCCCATCACAATGGAGCAAACCTGTCTAGTTATGGACTATGTCTACTGTCTAGAAAGACTTGGGCTGAAAGACCCCTGCACAGGATCTTCTTCAGGCCCTCATTTCCTTCTTTGAGATAAATTGGAGAAAAGGCTTCTTTGCACTACCCCCTTAACCCACAACACATGGCCTTGAAACAAGGGCTGCCCCTCAAAGAGGCCAAAGTAGACTACATAATGGGGAGGGGCAAAGGACCCTTTAGCCCTAGGTTGTGGATTTCCAATATAAAGCTTGTATCTTTCTACATAGATTGATACTATAGATGAGATAGCTTCATTCTGTGTCACTCATCTGTGGTGGAGGGTGACTTTCTGTTGGGCCTCCTACCAACACACACACACACACACACACACACACAGACACACACACCACTCATCTTATGATAGGATGCACTCTGGTATCTTTCATATTTGAATCACTATAGTCATTTCAGCTAAGCAAGTAGTATCTTTACTCAGGATAATCGAATGTGGTTAAATCATGCCTCAAAACTTTAGTGTGTCACAGAACAGAAAAATGTCATCTTTGGAGAAGAAGAGGGAAGCCAGTGGTGTTCCAGAATAAGATTTGGTGGCAAACAGAGGTGCACATGGAAATTCAAAGGATGTATGGCCCTTTAATCACATAAGTGTTTAGAATAAAGTACAGTTTGTCCTACTTGGGCATAGCCCTACTCTGGAGACATCATGTCCATCTTGTAGTGAAGCACATTCCTTATTAGGACCTATGTGAACAGACACAAGCAGCCAGCAGGAGCAGCTGGAAGAGACCAATGCCAGACCAAGAAAGGGGTGTGTGGTGGGACAGGTAGTTGGTGAAAGCAAGGCTAGATCAAACTGCTGCTTTGAAGGTAGATTCCTCTAGCAGCCTATGTTAGATGAGCAGTATGCTGAAGTTTGGACTAACTTTAAGCTGACTCTTGGGCAAAACAGAGTCAAAAGAAACAGACCCCTGCTGTCACCTCCATTCCTTGAGAAGTGGGAGAAGAAATACTCTCTGTTTCTCAACGAATGTAGGGTGGGCTACATGTGCCTATCAGAACACAGGAGACTATTCTGGAAATTTGTTCAATTTTGTCCACTTTCTGACTACTCCCCTACACTAAGATAGGCTCTTCCTCCAGACTGGCTGTGGGCCTCTTTGTGACATCATATGACAAACAGAGGATGACTTGCTGCCTCACCAGTGAGGCTAACATTCAGTGGCCACAATTTGTGGGGCACCTGTCCTGCAAGGACAGGCACTCTGGACTGTCGTGAGGGATGTTTAGTGCTTCGGAGTCCAGAATACAACTGATGGCCGAGGAAGACAGCAATATGCCTGAGAAGGCATTTACCAACATGACAACACCTGAAGATAACCATTCCGAGAGGCCTTTGAAAACCTATGAGAAGAACAACATCCCTGTGAGTGCCCCAGATGAAAATCCATCTCCGGAGATATGTAACCTGTGTAAAGAACGTTCTTCAGATAATAATACAGATTATCCATCAGCTGATGTTGAGATGGAAGTGGCTGGGAATGAGCCCACCAGCTACTCATGGAACCTTAGATACGGATCCATGATGTCCCTATACAAGGTATGCAGATGTGTCCTAAAAGCCGCTCTCTCGGCCATATCTCTACGGAACAACACTGTGAAGGAAGAGGAGGAGGAAGAAGACAAGATGGAAGAGGAGGAAGTGGAGGAGGAAGAAGAGGACGACGAGGAATACCAAGATATGGAGGAAGGGGAATTCGAGGAGGAAAATGAGAAGGAGAAGGAAGAGGAAGAAGAGGACGACGACGACAACTACAAGGATATGGAGGAAGGGGAGTACGAGGAGGAGGAAGAAGAGGATGACAACGAGTACAAAGATATGGAGGAAGGGGAGTACGAGGAAGAGGAAGAAGAGGATGACAACGAGTACAAAGATATGGAGGAAGGGGAGTACGAGGAGGAGTACGAGGAGGGGGAAGAAGAGGACGACGAAGATGACGACGCGTACAAAGATATGGAGGAAGGGGAGTACGAGGAGGAAGACGACGATGATGACGATGACGACGACGACAAGTACAAAGATGTGGAGGAAGGGGAATACGAGGAGGAGTACTACGAGGAGGAGGAATACATGGAGGAAGTGGAGTACGAAGACCAATATTCAGAGGAAGAATGTATAATCTGTGTGCTACTCAGAGTCATAAACATGTTCGTGAATGCAGGGAGAACTCTCCCATGAGAAGAATCACCATTTTCCCTGTAAAGGAACATGGTTGGTTGTTACTTCAAAAAAAAAAATAAACCTTGTGGTAGTGATTTAACATCATAAACTTGAGTGTAGAGTCTGTGTGCGACGCTATCTAACCCTGGGCAGTGTTCCCAATCCTAGCCTGCCATACACTTGGGACAGCCTAGCCCCATCATGGATAGAAGCAGCATGTTTATGACCTCAGAACCAGAGGAATGACCCAAGCCTTTTGGACGGGCCTAGAAGATTGTTGTGTAGATCCCAAACATTGGAAACTGAGATATTTACATAGGTCGAATTTGGTTTCGTTTTGTTCAGATTGTGACTGTGTCCTGGTTTTTGCCTCTTAAATTAAAGAAGTTGTACTGGCTTGCTAATATGAACCTGACACACAAACCAGAATTATCTGAAAGGAGGCAATATTAATTAAGAAAATTCCAGGGCCTCCCAGGGACTAAACCATCAACCAAAGGGTACACATGGTTCCAGCCAAAAATGTGGCAGAGGACGGCCTTGTCGGGCATCAGTTGGAGGAGTGGTCCTTGGTCAGGTGAAGGCTCAATAGAGGCCCCAACAACGAGAAATCAAGGTGGAGGTGGGAGTGGGTTGGGTGGAGGGGCATATACGTGGAGGCAGGGGGTAGGAGGAGGGGTTGGGGGCTTTCAGGGATGGGGGAAACCGGGAAAGGTTTTAGCATTTGAAATGTAAATGAAGATTGTATTCAATAAAAAATACTAACATTAAAAAAAAGAAAAGAAATGCCACCATAAGACAGGATGTAAGGCATTTTCTTATTGATTGATGGGGCCAGGGCCTATTCCACTGATATGGTGCCAGGTGACCCTGGGTTCTTCTATAACAAAGCTGGATGAACAGGCTAAGGACATCAAGCCAGTAAGCAGGATCCTTCCATGGCCTCCTCCATCAGCTCCTACCTCCAGGCTCTTGTTGTGTTTGAGTTCCTGTCCTGACATACTTAAATGAGGAATAGTGTCTTAGAAGTATAAACCGAATAAACTGTTTTCTCCCCAAGTTTCCTTGATCATGGGGTTTTGTCACAGCAATAAAAACCCTAAATAAGACAACTATTTAACTTTTTTTTTTGAATTTATAGGATAGCATGCCAGTGAGCAGTACTCCTTCATGGCCTCTTCATCAGTGCCCACCACCAGGTTCTTGTCTTTCTTGAGCTCCTGTCCTGTCTTCCTTCAAAGATGAACAGTGGAAGCATAAGCCAAATGAGCCCTCTCCTCCCCAAGTAACTCTTTTGCATGTTGTTCATCAGGACAATAGCAAAGCCAGCTAAGTCAAGCCCCATGAACCTCTCCCTCCCCCTCTCATGGTTGGCTGTGTACAGGTCCAGTCTCATGCATGCTGAATGCAGATGACCACCACAGCTGCTCTGAGATCTTGTTTGTGTCATATAATAAGCCTCTGGCATTTTCCTGCAGCCTCTTCCTCAATGTCCCTGCCCTTGTCCCCAGAGGTTTAGGTGGGATGGTATACTTGTCCTGTCTAGGGCTGAGCATCCAACCATTATTCTGGGCATCTTGATCCGCTGAGTCTCTATATTCAGCTGGCATTTACAGCAAAGAGAAGCCTCTAGATTAAGGATGAAAGTGGCATTTGTCTATGGGTACAAATATAAATATTTAGACTAAAAGTTGGTATAGTCCTTATATTTTTAAAGCATGGAAATTTTAAAGAAAGTGATTGTGGGACCTCAGTGCACTATGTCTCTTTTCCTTCCTGCTTTGAACTAGAGCAATTAGTTCTGTCAAGATATGGAAGCCTCACCAAAGGTTCCCAAACATGGGAGCAAAATAAAAATCACTGCATTGAGAAACTGCTCTTATAGGAACACTGAGTAGTTCAGGTAGTAAGGCTAAAACACTATATCATTCTCAGTCTTTCTTTTTCTTTTCTATATTCTTTGTTTACATTCCAAAAGATTTCCCCTTTCCCAGTTCCCCCCTCCCCATGTGTCCCATAAACCTTCTTCTCTCCATCCATTCTCCAATCACCTCCCTCATTTTCTCTGTCCTGGTACTCCCCTCCAATGCTAGATCAATCCTTTCCAGGATCAGGACCCTCTCCATACTTCTTCATGGGAGTCATTTGTTATGGGAATTGTGCCTTGGGTATTTAGGGCTTCTAGGCTACTTAATATCCACTTATCAGTGACTGCATTCCATGGGTATTCTTTTGTGACTGGGTTACCTCACTTAGGATATTTTCCAGATCCAACCATTTGCCTAAAAATTTCATGAATTCATTGTTTTTAATTGCTGAGTAGTATTCCATTGTGTAAATATACCACATTTTCTGTATCCATTCCTCCTTTGAGGGACACCTGGGTTCTTTCCAGCTTCTGGCTATTATAAATAAGGCTGCAATGAACATAGCGGAGCATGTGTCCCTATTGCATGCCAGGAATCCTCTGGGTATATGCCCAGGAGAGGTATAGCAGGGTCCTCCGGAAGTGTCATGTCCAGTTTTCTTAGGAACAGCCAGACTGATTTCCATAGTGGTTGTATCATCTTACAGTCCCACCAACAGTGGAGGAGTGTTCCTCTTTCTCCACATCCTCGCCAACACCTGCTGTCTCCTGAGTTTTTAACCTTAGCCATTCTGACTGGTGTAAGGTGAAATCTTAGGGTTGTTTTGATTTTCATTTCCTTAATGACTAATGATGTTGAGCATTTCTTTTTTTTTCCACAATCCACATATTTTTTAATCGATATAATTTATTTACATTTCAAATGATTTCCTCTTTTCTAGCCCACCCCCACTCCCTGAAAGTCTCGTAAGCCCCCTTCTCTTCCCCTGTCCTCCCACCCACCCCTTCCCACTTCCCCGTTCTGGTTTTGCCGAATACTGTTTCACTGAGTCTTTCCAGAACCAGGGGCCACTCCTCCTTTCTTCTTGTACCTCATTTGATGTGTGGATTATGTTTTGGGTATTCCAGTTTTCTAGGTTAATAACCACTTATTAGTGAGTACATACCATGATTCACCTTTTGAGTCTGGGTTACCTCACTTAGTATGATGTTCTCTAGCTCCATCCATTTGCTTAAGAATTTCATAAATTTATTGTTTCTAATGGCTGAATAGTACTCCATTGTGTAGATATACCACATTTTTTGCATCCACTCTTCTGTTGAGGGATACCTGGGTTCTTTCCAGCATCTGGCAATTATAAATAGGGCTGCTATGAACATAGTAGAGCATGTATCCTTATTACATGGTGGGGAATCCTCTGGGTATATGCCCAGGATTGGTATAGCAGGATCTTCTGGAAGTGAGGTGCCCAGTTTTCGAAGGAACCGCCAGACTGATTTCCCGAGTGGTTGTACCAATTTGCAACCCCACCAGCAGTGGAGGAGTGTTCCTGTTTCTCCACACCCTCTCCAACACCTGCTGTCTCCTGAATTTTTAATCTTAGCCATTCTGACTGGTGTAAGGTGAAATCTCAGGGTTGTTTTGATTTGCATTTCCCTAATGACTAATGAAGTTGAGCATTTTTTAAGATGCTTCTCTGCCATCCGAAGTTCCTCAGGTGAGAATTCTTTGTTTAACTCTGTACCCCATTTTTTAATAGGGTTGTTTGGTTTTCTGGAGTCTAACTTCTTGAGTTCTTTATATATATTGGATATTAGCCCTCTATCTGATGTAGGATTGGTGAAAATCTTTTCCCAATTTGTTGGTTGCCGATTTGTCCTCTTGATGGTGTCCTTTGCCTTACATAAACTTTGTAATTTTATGAGGTCCCATTTGTCAATTCTTGCTCTTAGAGCATAAGCTATTGGTGTTCTGTTCAGAAACTTTCTCCCTGTACCGATGTCCTCAAGGGTCTTCCCCAGTTTCTTTTCTATTAGCTTCAGAGTGTCTGGCTTTACGTGTAGGTCCTTGATCCATTTGGATTTGAGCTTAGTACAAGGAGACAAGGATGGATCAATTCGCATTCTTCTGCATGCTGACCTCCAGTTGAACCAGCACCATTTGTTGAAAAGGCTATCTTTTTTCCATTGGATGTTTTCAGCCTCTTTGTCGAGGATCAAGTGGCCATAGGTGTGTGGGTTCATTTCTGGATCTTCAATCCTGTTCCATTGATCCTCCTGCCTGTCACTGTACCAATACCATGCAGTTTTTAACACTATTGCTCTGTAGTATTGCTTGAGGTCAGGAATACTGATTCCCCCAGAATTTCTTTTGTTGGTGAGAATAATTTTTGCTATCCTGGGTTTTTTGTTATTCCAGATGAATTTGAGAATTGCTCTTTCTAACTCTGTGAAGAATTGAGTTGGGATTTTGATGGGTATTGCATTGAATCTGTATATTGCTTTTGGCAAAATGGCCATTTTAACTATATTGATTCTACCGAACCATGAGCATGGGAGGTTTTTCCCATTTTTTGAGGTCTTCTCCCATTTCCTTCTTCAGAGTCTTGAAGTTCTTGTCATACAGATCTTTCACATGTTTGGTAAGAGTCACCCCAAGATACTTTATACTGTTTGTGGCTATTGTGAAGGGGGTCATTTCCCTAATTTCTTTCTCAGCCTGCTTATCCTTTGAGTATAGGAAGGCCACTGATTTCCTTGAGTTGATTTTATAACCTGCCACTTTGCTGAAGTTGTTTATCAGCTGTAGGAGCTCTCTAGTGGAGTTTATTGGGCCATGTAGGTAGAATATCATGTCGTCTGCAAATAATGATAGTTTGACTTCTTCCTTTCCAATTTGTATCCCTTTGACCTCCTTATGTTGTCGAATTGCCCGAGCTAGTACCTCAAGTACAATACTGAAAAGATAAGGAGAAAGGAGGCAGCCTTGTCTGGTCCCTGATTTCAGTGGGATTGCTTCAAGTTTCTCTCCATTTAGTTTGATGCTGGCTACCAGTTTGCTGTATATTGCTTTTACTATGTTTAGGTATGGGCCTTGAATTCCTGTTCTCTCCAAGACTTTAAGCATGAAAGGATGCTGAATTTTGTCAAATGCTTTTTCAGCATCCAATGAAATGACCATGTGGTTTTGTTCTTTGAGTTTGTTTATGTAGTGGATTGTATTGATGGATTTCCGTATATTGAACCAACCCTGCATTCCCGGGATAAAGCCTACTTGATCATGGTGGATGATCGTTTTGATGTGTTCTTGGATTCGGTTGGCAAGAATTTTATTGAGTATTTTTGCATCGATGTTCATAGGGAAATTGGTCTGAAGTTCTCTTTCTTTGTTGGGTCTTTGTGTGACTTTGGTATCAGCGTAATTGTGGCTTCGTAGAAGGAATTGGGTAATGTTCCTTCTGTTTCTATTTTGTGGAATAGTTTGAAGAGTATTGGTGTTAACTCTTCTTTGAAGGTCTGGTAGAATTCTGCACTGAAACCATCTGGTCCTGTGCTTTTTTTGGTTGGAAGACTTTCTATGACTCCTTCTATTTCTTTAGGCTTTATGGGACTGTTTAGATGGTCTAGTTGGTCCTGATTTAATTTTGGTATTTGGTATCTGTCAAGGAAATTGTCCATTTCCTCCAGATTCTCCAGTTGTGTTGAGTACAGGCTCTTGTAGTAGGATCTGATGATTTTTTGGATTTCCTCAGTTTCCGTTGTTATATCTCCCTTTTCATTTCTAAGTTTGTTAATTTGGATACTTTCTCTGTGCCCTTTGGTCAGTCTGGCTAAGGGTTTATCTATCTTGTTGATTTTCTCAAAGAACCAGCTCCTGGTTTTGTTGATTTTTTGTATAGTTCTCTTTGTTTCTACTTGATTGACTTCGGCCCTGAGTTTGATGATTTCCTGCCTTCTACTCCTCCTGGGTGAAATAGCTTCTTTTTGTTCTAGGGCTTTCAGGTGTGTCATTAAGCTGGTAATGTATGCTCTCTCCGTTTTCTTTTTGGAGGCACTCAGGGCTATGAGTTTTCCTCTTAGCACTGCTTTCATTGTGTCCTATAGATTTGGGTATGTTGTGTTTTCATTTTCATTGTGTTCTAAAAAGTCTTTAATTTCTTTCTTTATTTCTTCCTTGACCAAGTTATCATTGAGTAGAGCATTGTTCAATTTCCACGTGTATGTGGGTTTTCTATTGTTTCTGTTGCTATTGAAGACCACTTTTACTCCATAGTGATCAGATAGGAGGCATGGGATTAGTTCAATCTTCTTATATTTGTTGAGGTCTGTCTTGTGACCAATTATATGGTCTATTTTGGAGAAGGTACCATGAGGTGCTGAAAAAAAGGTATATTCTTTTGTTTTAGGATAGAATGTTCTATATATATCTGTTAAATCTAATTGGTCCAAAGCTTCAATTAGTTTCATTGTGTCCTTGTTTAGCTTCTGTTTTCCTGATCGGTCCATTGAGGAAAGTGCAGTGTTGAAGTCACCCACAATTATTGTGTTAGGTGCAATGTGTGCTTTGAGTTTTAATAAAGTTTCTTTTATGAAAGAGGGTGCCCTTGCATTTGGAGCATAGATGTTCAGGATTGAGAGTTCTTCTTGTTGTATTTTTCCTTTGACCAGCAAGAAGTGTCCCTCAGAGTCTCTTTTGATGACTTTGGGTTGAAAGTCAATTTTATCTGATATTAAAATGGCTACTCCAGCTTGTTTCCTGAGACCATTTGCTTGTAAAATTGTCTTCCAGCCTTTTACTCTAAGGTAGTGTTTGTCTTTGACCCTGAGGTGTGTTTCCTGTAAGCAGCAAAATGTAGGGTCCTGTTTACGTATCCAGTCAGTTAGTCTGTGTCTTTTTATTGGGGCATTAAGTCCATTGATGTTAAGAGATATTAAGGAATAGTGATTGTTACTTCCTATCATTTTTGACGTTATTTTTTAAATTTGATTGCTTAACTTCTTTTGGGTTTGATGAAAGGTTACTATCTTGCTTTTTCCAGGGTGAAGTTGCCCTCCTTGTATTGGTGTTGTCCTCCTATTATCCTTTTTAGGGCTGGGTTTGTGGATAGATATTAGGTAAACTTGGTTTTGTCGTGAAATATCTTAATTTCTCCATCTATAGTGATTGAGAGTTTTGCTGGATATAGTAGTTTTGGTTGGCATTTGTGTTCTCTTAGAGTCTGCATGAGATCTGCCCAGGACCTTCTAGCCTTCATAGTCTCAGGTGAAAAGTCTGCTGTAATTCTGATAGGTCTTCCTTTATATGTTACTTGGCCTTTTTCTCTTACTGCCTTTAATATTCTTTCTTTGTTTAGAACATTTGGTGTTTTGATTATTATGTGACGGGAAGTATTTCTGTTCTGGTCCAGTCTGTTTGGAGTTCTGTAGGCTTCTTGTATATTCATGGGCATCTCTCTCTTTAGGTTAGGGAAGTTTTCTTCCATAATTTTATTGAAGATATTTGCTGGCCCTTTATGTTGTAAATCTTCACTCTCATCTATGCCTATAATCCTTAGGTTTGGTCTTCTCATTGTGTCCTGGATTTCCTGGATATTTTGGGTTACAAGCTTTTTGCATTTTGCATTTTCTTTAACTGTTGAGTCCATGGTTTCTATGGAATCTTCAGCATCTGAGATTCTTTCTTCTATCTCTTGTATTCTGTTGTTGATATTTGCATCTCTGTCCCCTGATTTCTTCCCAAGGCTTTCTATCTCCAAAGTTGTCTCCCTTTGAGTTTTCTTAGTTGTTTCTACTTCTGATTTTAGATCCTGGATGGTTTTGCTTAGCTCCTTCACTTGCTTGTTTGTGCTTTCCTGTATTTCTTTAAGAGATTTTTGTGTTTCCTCTTTCATGACCTCAGCCTGTTGACCAAAGTTCTCCTGTATTTCTTTAAGAGATTTTTGTGTTTCGTCTTTCATGACCTCAGCCTGTTGACCAAAGTTCTCCTGTATTTCTTTAAGTGTTTTTTGCATTTCCTCCTTGTTGTCTTTTGTATTCTCCTGGATTTCTTTCAATGATTTTTGTGTTTCCCTTGCAAGGGCTTCTAACTTTTGATCCATTTTCTCCTGAATTTCTTTAAGTATGTCCTTCATGTGTTCCTGTACCAGCATCATGACCAGTGATTTTAAATCCAAATCTTGTTTTACTGGTGTGATGGGGTATCCAGGACATGCTGGTAGAGGAGAATTGGGTTCAGATGTTGCCATATTCCCTTGATTTCTGTTAGTGACGTTCCTGCGTTTGCCTTTTGCCATCTAGTTCTCACTGGTGTTTCTTGGTCTTGTCAGTGCTGGACTCACCAGTGCAAGCTGCCCCTTCCCAGGTGGCCTCTGGTGCACAGCTTACCCCCTGCACTGCCTGTAGACAGGGTGCTGCTGCCCAGGGTGTTCAGATCCCGAAGCAGGCACCCGAAGGCTCCCGGTGGGGCCCGCTGGATTCACTGGAGCACACCGACTTCTCCCAGCTGGCCGCCCTGAAGCCCCGCTAGCCTCTTGCAGGACCTGGAGATGAGGTGCAGCCGCCCAGGCTGATCTGGATCCGGAAGCGGAGAGAGTTGAGCTGAGGGCTTCCACCTGAGGCCTTGCCCCAGATTGTGTCTGTGGACCAGATGGAGCCCGTGTGCGCCTCCAGGGAGCGCTGACTGTGTATGCTGCTATGACTTCCCCTGTGTTCTGCTCACTCTGCTGGGCAGCCGATCCCCCACCGGGCTGGCGAACCCAAGGTTAGCCTGGCTGCCCAGGCCCTGAGTCCAGGCAAAAGCCTGGGAGGCCAAGGTCCGAGCAAAGTTCCCCTTTGGCTATGACTGTTAATTGGGTTCGCCAGGTGACCCGGATGGCAGGCGTGTGTGCCCGCACTCCCTGAAAGCGCCGGGAGAGTCTGCTGTGCTAACAACCTCCTGGACGGGTTGACTCACAGATGGCCCACCAAGCCGCCCAGTTCTTGGGGTCAGTCCTGTGCCTTTTGGGGCCTAGACCCCCGCTTTGTTAGCCTCAGGCTATGCCTGTTAAGGGTCTGCCCGCCAGAGCTCTCTGTCGTCCTGCAGGCAAAATGGCGGCGCGAGTGCAGGCCCGGGCAAAAAAACCTCCTGGCTGGGTTGGCACCCCGATGGCCCCCCGAACAGCCCACGGCCTGGGTGCAGGCCAACGCCCGTCGGGCTCAGACCCCCGTGGTATTGGCCTTGGATTATGTTTGTGTACCTCAGTCTGTCCGATCTCTGGAGTCAGAAACCAAGATGGAGATGGGCCTCTCCTGACTGGCGGGAGGCCTAGTTCTGAAGTGGCTTCTGTACAGCGAAAGGCGCCGCACAACCTCAGCTGCTTGCCGCCCGGCTGGTCAGCGAAGGTCAGTGGTCGTGGGTGCAGGGCCTAACTGGACCCTGTGTCGCCTTGGTTCCACTGCTGATGGCCCTTCAGCTGGACCAGCCACTGCTGCACTGCCACCGCCGCCGCCGCCTTCTTTTCCCACTGAGCATTTCTTAAGGTGCTTCTCGGCCATCGGAATTTCTTCATGAGAAAATTCTTTGTTTAGATCTGCACCCCATTTTTAATAGGGTTATTTGGTTTCCTGGGGTCTAACTTCTTGAGTTCTTTGTATATCTTGGATATAAGCCCTCTGTAGATGTAGTGTTGGTAAAAGATCTTTTCCCAATTTGTTGGTTGCCATTTTATCCTTTTGACAGAGTCCTTTGTCTTGCAGAAACTTTGTAATTTTATGAGGTCCCATTTGTCCATTCTTGATCTTAAAGCATAAGCTATTGGTGTTCTATTCAGGAACTTTTCCCCTGTACCCATGTCCTCAAGGGTTTTCCCCAGTTTCTTTTCTATTAGTTTCAGTGTGTCTGCTTTTACATGGAGGTCCTTGATCCACTTGGAGTTGAACTTAGTACAAGGAGATAAGAATGGATCAATTCACATTCTTCTGCATGCTGACCTTTAGCGCACACCTATGGTCACTTGATCTTCCACAAAGGAGCGGAAAACATCATTCTCAGTCTTAAAAATGTGTTTGCTCTACAAGTTCCCTCTCCGAACTGTTGTGCATTTCACCTAAGGTCCCTCCTGAGTCCTGAGAGTCTCTTGCCTCCCAAGTCTCCTGTATTTTCTAGAGGGTCCCCCCACCTTCCATGCCCCCCTCCTCCATCTTCCCTGCCCCCCCTGAGGTCACATATTTATATTCACTGCCTGGTCTGGCCCCAGTGGGAGAAGATGCACCTACCTCTCTAGAGACTTGAGGCCCCAGGGAGTGGGGAGAGCTGACCAGGGGTAGGAGGACATCCTGTTGTAGACAAGGGGGATGAGGAACTGTGGGAGGGTGGACCAGGAGGGGGAAAATGACTGGATTGTAAAAACAGAAAGTAATTTTAAAAACGAATTTGTATGACTCTCTCTCTCTCTCTCTCTCTCTCTCTCTCTCACACACACACACACACACACACACACACACACACACACACTATATTCATTAATTTCTCCATGATTAATTTTCTCACTATGTATCCTGAACTGTGCTACATTTTATAGAAAAATGAAAACATCCACCATTCACCACTGCACTTGGCCAGGCATTGTAGCACTGGCATGCTGAGGATATTCTCTTGTGACATCAGAGAAACAGGAACAAGATAATAATGCAACAGGCACCATTATTTTGATTAGATGAAGGAACTAAGAACGATTCCAAAGGGATTTTTAAAAATTCATTTATTTTATTTATTTATTTACATTGCAAATTTTGTCCTCCTTCCCGGTCGGTCTATCCTCCCAGAATTCTTTATCCCCTCCACTTTGTCTTTGAGAGGGTGCTCCCCAACCCACTCATCCCCCTCATGCACCCACCCACTCCTACCTCACATACCCCTGCATCCCCCCACCCTGGGACATCAAGTCTTTATAGGATTAGGCACATCTTCTTCCACTTAGACCAGACAAGACAGCCCTCTGCTACATATGTGTAGGGAGCCTAGCTCCATACATGTATGCTCTTTGATTGGTGGTTCAGCCTCTGAGAGCCCCAAGAGTCCAGGTTAGTTGACTTTGTTGGTCTTCCTGTGGCATTCCTATTCCCTCCAAGTTCCTCATTCCTCTCCCAACTCTTCCATTAGAGTACCCAAGCTCCATCCACTGTTTGGCTGTGGGTCTCTGCATCTATCTCAGTTAGTTGCTGGTAGAGCCTCTCAGAGGGCAGTCATGCTAGGCTCTTGTCTTCAAGCACAACATGGCAGCAGGTATAGTGTCAGGGTTTGGTGCCTGTGCATGGGATAGATCCCAAGTTTGGCCAGTCACTGAATGGCCTTTCCTTCAGTCTCTGCTCCATTTTTGTCTCTCCATTTCCTTAAACAGGAACAATCCTCGACCAAAAATTTTGAAGATGAGTGTGTGGCCCCATCCCTCCATTGAGTTCCTGTCTGTCTTAGTCAGGGTTTCTATTCCTGCACAAACATTATGACCAAGAAACAAGTTGGGGAGGAAAAGGTTTATTGAGCTTACACTTCCACGTTGCAGTTCATCACTAAAGGAAGTCAGGACTGGAACTCAAGCAGGGTTGGAAGCAGGAGCTGATGCAGAGGCCATGGAGGGATGTTTCTTACTGGCTTGCTTCCCCTGGCTTGCTCAGCCTGCTCTCTTATAGAACCCAAGAACACCAGCCCAGGGATGGCACCACCCACAAGGGGCCCTCCCCACTTGATTACTAATTGAGAAAATGCCCCACAGCTGGATCTCATGGAGGCACTTCCCCAACTGAAACTCCTTTCTCTGTGATAACTCCAGCCTGTGTCAAGTTGACACACAAAACTAGCCAGTACAATTGACCTCTTGTCAACTTGACACACAAACACATCACTACTAAGCCTCAACCCTTACTTTCTTATTCATCCCCAAGATCTAAATTACTTCAAATGTCCCACAGTCTTTACATGTTAAAAGTTCAATCACTTTTAAATGTCCAATAGCTTTAAAATTCAAAGTCTGTGGGCTCCACTAAAATACTTTCTTCCTTCAAGAGGGAAACATATCAGGGCACAGTCACAACCAAAAGCAAAACTCAAACTCCAAATGTCCAATGTCTGGGATCCAACTCAACTATCTTCTGGGCTCCTCCAAGGGCTTGGGTCACTTCTCTAGCTCTGCCCTTTGTAGCACACAGCTTGTCTTCTAGGCTCCAGCTGCCTGTACTCCACTGCTGCTGCTGCTGTTTCTGGTGGTCATCGCATAGTGCTGGCATCTCCAAAATACTGCTATCATCCACTGTAATTAAGCTTCACCAATAGCCTCTCATAGGCACTCTTCATGGTGATAAGCCTCTACTCCTATGCATGACCCCTTCAAGTCCTGTGCCATCAATTGCAACTGAGGCTGCACCTTCACCAATGGCCTCCCGTGGCCTCTCATTGTGCCAAGAGCCTCAGCTGCTCTTCATGACCCCTTCAAAACCTTCATGACATGCCTTCAAAACCAGTACCATCTGGGTGACTCTTACACAGTACCAAGTCCAGCCACAGCACAAAAATACAACTGTGGCTATCTCTGGAACACAGCCTCTGTGCTCTCAGAAAACACTTCCCAGAAGATTTCACTTCAGTGATGCTGGTTTCTTCTTAATCACCACTAATTTCTTAGCTCCAGCCAACCAGCATCAATAGTCCCAGTAACACAAAGGTTCGATTTAGTGGTTCTGGTATCTTGTTAATCACAGCTGATTCTTCAACCCCAGCTAACCAAAACCACAGAATCTTCACAATCGAAACATGGCCCTGATAAGAGTCTTTACTCTTCCCTCTGAAATTTCACAAGTCAGGCCTCCATCTTCTGCACTGTTCTTAACATTGTCTTCCAAGCTCCTACAGAACTTTACACAGAGCTCTTTTGGGGGGGGTATTTTTTTAATTCGACATATTTTTATTTACATTTCAAATGATTTCCCCTTTTCTGCCCCCCCACTCCCCAAAAGTCACTTAAGCCCCCTTCCCTCCCCCTGATCTCCCATCCACCCCTTCCCACTTCCCTGTTCTGGTTTTGCCTTAAACTGCTACACTGAGTCTTTCCAGAGCCAGGGGCCACTCCGCCATTCTTCTTGTACCTCATTTGATGTGTGGATTATGTTTTGGGTATTCCAGTTTTCCAGGCTAATATCCACTTATTAGTGAGTGCATACCGTGATTGATCTTTTGAGACTGGGTTGCCTCACTTAGTATGATGTTCTCCAGCTCCATCCATTTGCCTAAGAATTTCATGAATTCATTGTTTCTAATGGCTGAATAGTACTCCATTGTGTAGATATGCCACATTTTTTGCATCCATTCTTCTGTTAAGGGATACCTGGGTTCTTTCCAGCTTCTGGCTATTATAAATAGGGCTGCTATGAACATAGTGGAGTATATATCCTTATTACATGCTGGAGAATCCTTTGGGTATATGCCCAGGAGTGGTATAGCAGGATCCTCCAGAAGTGATGTGCCCAGTTTTCTAAGGAACCGCCAGACTGATTTCCAGAGTGGTTGTACCAATTTGCAACCCCAGCAGCAGTGGAGGAGTGTTCCTCTTTCTCCACATCCTCGCCAACACCTCCAGTCTCCTGAGTTTTTAATCTTAACCATTCTGACTGGTGTAAGGTGAAATCTCAGGGTTATTTTGATTTGCATTTCCCTAATTACTAATGAAGTTGAGCATTTTTTAAGATGCTTCTCAGCCATCCGAAGTTCTTCAGGTGAAAATTCTTTGTTTAGCCCTGTACCCCATTTTTAATAGGGTTATTTGGCTCTCTGGGGTCTAACTTCTTGAGTTCTTTGTATATATTGGATATTAGCCCTCTATCTGGTGTAGGGTTGGTGAAGATCTTTTCCCAATTTGTTGGTTGCATATTTGTTCTTTTGATGGTGTCCTTTGCCTTACAGAAACTTTGTAATTTTATGAGGTCCCATTTGTCAATTCTTGATCTTAGAGCATATGCTATTGGTGTTCTGCTCAGGAACTTTTCCCCTGTACCGATGTCCTCAAGGGTCTTCCCCAGTTTCTTTTCTATTAGCTTCAGAGAGTCTGGCTTTATGTGGAGGTCCTTGATCCATTTGGAGTTGAGCTTAGTACAAGGAGACAAGGATGGATCAATTCGCATTCTTCTGCATGCTGACCTCCAGTTGAACCAGCATCATTTGTTGAAAAGGCTATCTTTTTTCCATTGGATGTTTTCAGCTCCTTTCCACAGTCCTCCCCAAAACATGGTCAGGTTGTCACAGGAATACCCCACTACGCTGGTACCAATTTGTCTTAGTCAGGGTTTCTATTCCTACACAAACATCATGACCAAGAAGCATGTTGGGGAGGAAAGGGTTTATTGAGCTTACACTTCTGCATTGCTGTTCATCACTAAAGGAAGTCAGGACTGGAACTCAAGCAGGTTATGAAGCAGGAGCTGATGCAGAGGCCATGGAGGCATGTTTCTTACTGGCTTGCTTCCCCTGGCTTGCTCAGCCTGCTCTCTTATAGAACCCAAGAATACCAGCCCAGGGATGGCATCACCCTCAAGGGGCCCTCCCCCCTTGATCACTAATTGAGAAAATGCCTCACAGTTGGATCTCATGGAGGCACTTCCCCAACTGAAGCTCCTTTCTCTGTGATAACTCCAGCCTGTGTCAAGTTGACACACAAAACCAGCCAGTGCACTGTCTATCTACTGAAGATATTCTCTTCCATCACCTCATACTGTTGAGCATTTTGACTAAGGTCATCCCTATTGAGTCCTAGGAGCCTCTCATATCCCAGGTCTCTGGGACTTTCTAGAGTTTCCCCATCCCACCTCCACCCTCTACAGCTATATATTTTCATTCATTCTCCTGGCCCTCTGAGTTTCTCTCCTGTCTCCACCCATACCTGATCCTGCCTCCTTTTCCCCTCCCTCTCCTCTCTCCCACCCACACTTCTCCCTCCTGTGATCATTTTATTCCCCATTATAAGTGGGATTGAAGCATCCTTACTTGGTCCTTCTTACTTCTTAAATTGCATACCAGTCTGTGAATTGTATCATGGGTATTCTGAGCTTTTGGGCTAATATCCATTTATCAGTGAGTACTCCAGGATGTGGAGAAAGAAGAACACTCATCCATTGCTGGTGGGATTGCAAACTGGTTCAACCACTTCCAAAATCAATCTGGCAATTCTTCAGAAAATTGGAGATAGTTCTAACTGAAGAAGGCCCAGCTATACTACTCCTGGGCATATACTACTCCTGAGCACCCAAAAGATGCTCTACCATACCACAAGGACACATGATCTATCTTCATAGCAGCCTTATTCATAATAGCCAGAAGCTGGAAACAGCCCAGATGTCCCTCAACAGAGGAATGGATACAGAAATGTGGTTCATTTACATAGTGGAATACTGGTCAGCTATTAAAAATGTGGACATCATGAATTTTTCAGGCAAATGGATGAAACTAGAAAATATCATCTTGAGTGAGATAAGCCAGATCCAAACGGATTTAAAACATTCCCCACAAAGAGTAGAATGAAAGGCTCCAAGTTGCAACTACCTCTGCCTTTCGAATCCACTCATCTCTGAAGGGATTCATGAAAGAGTTGAGCTGTTGAATTTCTGATTTTATGATTAGCAATTGGCTGGAACATAGTGTATGTGTACTGTGACACCAGCAGACTTTCAACTTGCATGACATGACTAAGTGCCATAAGTTATGAGAAATTTGATGGATGCCTACTCTCTGGAGCAATCCCAGAAAACTTTATGAGATGGTAGAATCAGAGATAGGTCTGGAAAGAAAACCAAGGAGGAGACTTTGTATGGGGAGAGGAGGTAGCAAGGTCAAAGGCTTGGAGGGGAACTCTTAGTGTTGAATGGGCTAAGCCTAGTACCGAGATGCATTTTAGGAGAAGAAAGGGTTTGTCTTGGCCAAAAATGTGGCACATGGGGAAGATTGCCTGCTTTGTATGCTTCTGCACAGTGTCAGTGAGAGACAGTCTACTCTGACAATACTTGAGACGCCAAGATATGGAGAACATTCTGTTTCCATATGCTTACTTAGTTATAAATTCCAGAACTTGGAAACCTTGCAACCTTTGGAAAGAACCAGACTACATATTAAAGGATTAAAGTTTCAAATGTCATTTTCCATTTCTGTCCAAATGAGATTGAGACATTTTTCAAGAGAAAAATAAATTAAGCTTTCCATGAGTAGTCATTTGTGAGGTATCTGTATGATTTGGGTCACCCATTTTCTTCATGGTAGGCGTGAAGCACTGAGAGTGAAATTCTCTCCAGTTGGACACATTTTTGGCATTAATGACAGAAATTGTGTTTCAAGGTCAAATGTTATATTTTCATCAAACTTGTTAACCATCCTCTTAAAAAGCAATCCTTCTCTCTAGTTTCATCTATCATTTGTATATAACGTACCCCAAAGAATAAATCTGAGGGACATTCTAAAGTGAGGTTCCATTTTTATATACAACTTGGTTTCCTGATTTATCTGTGCATGCTCAGACTCTTTCAGTGTTTTTTGTTTGTTTGTTTATATGAAACCATATAGATACTTTGGCTATATGCATGCATGTACATATACAGAGGATATAGATACAGATAGAAATATAAGTATACATCTATGATGTCGATGTAGATGAAATAGAAATGTAGAGATACAGGAAATTTTCCAATCAATTAACCTGATGCCAAGTCATCCCAACATAACAAGACAGGGTCTCTAGGGAACTGAAGCCCATTGAATGGGAGACTGATTGACCACTAAAACCTAGGGATATTCTTGTCTCCTTCCTCATTCTGGGATTACAGGTGGAAGCTGCTTTATATATAGGTGCTGAGGAGCTGAACTTAAATTCTCATACTTTCACAGTAAGCTCAGCGAGCTCTCCTGTGCCCAAAGTTCACATTTGAAATGGTAGCAAAGAATAGTCCCTGTCTCTGTTGCTTGACTTGAGTGTGGGTGGACGGGTCTTTTAAGAGCATTGTGCACTAGCATCTTAAAAACAAAACAAAGCAACAACTACAAAAAAATCTTGATTTTGGCATTTCCCCAGTTGGCTTTTGGCATTCAAATTCTGTTGCTGATCAGAGCTGGAACTCAGTAAAAAGAAAAACAGATAGAAATAATTTGAGCCCTTGGGCTTGGTAAGAAGGATGGGGTATTGGTCTGAGATTTACAAGGTGACCCACATTGACTGTTCCTGTGGCCAAATGGCTTGGACTGCTATTAATCTTTGCTGTCTTCAGATGTGCAATAGTGAGTCATCTGCTGGAATAGGATTAATCCTATTTTGCAGGAATGGACAGCCTTAAGACTCCACCCAGGTCTCATATAACCCTGTTCTTGGAGCGCAGCATGTTCTCACTTCCTGTAATAATCCCAGGCTACAGAGCAGTTTGCCAAGTTGCAGCAATTATTAAGCCTCATTCTGGAAGAGGAATGAAAGTGTCACCAACCAAAACTCACTCTTGGGAACTGTATGCTCACTGATAACTGAAATTCAGCATTTCTTCATATGGGCAATACTCTCAGAAGTGAGCTTCTCTAACCAGCTCAGTCAATGTGTTTCTGTAGCACGGAGATAGAGGATCTAAAATGAACTTCTGATCTTCATTGGCTGTTTGAGAAAAATCATTTTAGTTCTTTAAATCTCCATTTCTTAATTTTCAGACTGGGGACTTACATATCTACCTCACCTATCTGCCTTTCCTACTGTGAGATGAAATAAATATGCTTAAGTGGTCCGTGTAAAGTATATTTTATAACAAGAACAAGAGATTATCAGGATGATTTTGGTTTTTAATGGCTATGTTATACGTTTCTCAATGAATTCTAAGTCAAAATATATAACATAAACACTAAGTTTTGTTAAAAACCCAAACATCTGATGACTGTGAAACTTTAGTGGGTTACTACCTGTTACTACCTGTGTATATTAAGTAATGTGTGCTCTCAATAGCTCATTTGAGACAAATCATTTAAAAAGAAAGTTTTGTTTTGGGTGTGGCTTTGTTATTGTTTGTTTGTTTACTTTAGAAGATGCCAAATGTCCACCGCAATGATTGGCCCCACCTGTGAGTGGCAATTGGACTCGTGAAGCATTGTCAAAAGTTTACCACCCAGATGTTCTGGACATCTGTCCCAAGCTTAGGAAAGCTTTAAGCTTTCAGAAACTACCTAAGACATTAAAAAATGGCATTTATTCCTGGTATTGGCACAGGAAAGAATCTCAGTAAAAGGAGGACCATGCCTTCTGTGCTGGAAGGCTGGAGGTAGGGTTGACAACTTCTTTGAACAAAGACAGCTAGTTCCTATATGTACAGCAAATGGAACAGGGAGAACCAGGTCTGGAAGTAGCCAAAGGATACTGGAATATGATCTGGGCTAATATCGAACATCTCCTATCATCTCACTATTCATGAACTAGAATTATTCAAATGCATTCAATATTTGTGACTGTAATGGTCATCAGCTACTCATATCTTACCGAAAATGTATTTAGTCAATCTTCACAAAAATTCTATTTGAGATCTATTATACTAAGAGATATTTGTTGAGACAGGGTCTTGTGTATTCCACACTGGTCTCAAATTCATTATTTAGTTAAAAATGGGATTAAATTACTGATCCTCCTGCTTCTACACCTTCCAAGTTCTGGGATTAGAGGTATATACAATCACACCTGGCCTATGTGGCCTTATGCATGCTAGACAAGCAAAATACTTCATCCTTCCACAAATAACCCAAACTTATCAAGAAAAATGAAGAATCTCAGTCGGTGTACATAAATTATACTTTAAGCAAATACCAAAATAAGGAAAGCTTGCAAGGGTTTCTTATTTATTTATTCATTTATTTACTTATTTACTTACTTACTTACTTACTTACTTACTTACTTACTTACTTACTTAGGGTGTTTGTTTGTTTGAGGTAAGGTTACTCTGTGTAGCTCTGGTTGTCTTAGAACTCACTCTATAGACACGGCTGGCCTCAAAGTCAGAGATCTACCTGTCTTTTACCTCCCAAGTGCTGGAATTAAAGGCATGCACCACCAAACCTGGCATTCTTGAAGGACTTTCAATGGATAGATATCATTAGGAACAAATTCCATCTGCAAAATTGACGAGTGTGCATCAAGGAAGATTATGGAGTAGTGGATAGAATTAGGCTAGAAGGTGGATGGCCCCATAAGTAGACAATAAACCAAGGAGAATCCAATGTTTCTAATAAAATCTAGTTGGTAATTATAATATATTAGTAGCAAAATATTGCAAGGTTATTGTTTGTAGATTTTAATCATAGAATATTGGGTAGATGGAGATTCTGTTTTAGAAAAAATCTACATATTTGAAAATTTGATGATTTGAGTTATGGTCATTTTTATAGAAGATTTTTTGTTGATTAAGTTTTAAGGAAGCTAAGTGATTTTTGAGGAATATGATACACTAATGAAGTGAATCATTGTGACACTGTATCAGCAAGCTTCTTGTTTCCAGGGATAGAAAGAGCATGAAAATATAGACATGTCCAAATTTTCCATGACAACACAACCAGCTTATAATGGCTTTTAATTGTGTGCCCCAAACCCCAAGAATGGAAATATTCTCTCATCTTATAATGCTGCTAAATCCTGCTTCTAGTTGTATGCATGTTTTAAGTTCTCTTCTACTACGATGAGCTCTTTATCAAATGCATACAGTTCCAAATTATGTAAGAATGGAATGAAACCAGAAATTCCTCATGGAAGGAAACAAAGAGTAAGTTATCAAAACCCACTTCTGTTTTGTAAGCAGAGGTCCTAAGTGTGGATCTCCAAAACCCATCTTTAAAAAAAATAATAAAAATAAGAAACCTACCATTATGGCACACACAATTCCAGAGCTGAGAGACAGATACAGAAGGATCCTTGAAACTAGATGCCTAGCCAACCTAGTCTATTTGGAGAGCACTGGGCTGTCAAGAGACCCTGTCTAAAAACACAAGGTGGAGGATGCCTAAGGAACATACCCAAATTTGAACTCAAGCATCCACAGAAACACTCTCATATGCACATAAATATGGACTTCTATCCCCAAATACTCAAATGTAAAAAATATTCAACAGGGAGACTTTTTCTCCATATTGGTGAGCGGGATGGATGGAGGTTCATTTAGGTTCACTGCTCTGAGGGGTTAAATAGCTTTCATCCCCATTGCATAAATGCAAAAAACAGAGACATGGAGATGAATAGGGTAAGGGTGGGCTGAGCAATAGTTGACCACTCTCTCTATGGAGACTGGACCTGAGTGTATGACTCTATTTTGGTCATCTGACTAGACAGGAGATAGAGAGCTATTCCAGCCTCAATTTCACCTCTGTAAAGAGAGCCTTCCTTTGTGTAAACGAAAACTTCCAGGATAGACTTCCTGTCATGGCTCTTTTAATTTTTCATATATTGTATGTCAGGCATATTTCCCATCATGTCTCTTTCCCTTCTGTTTTCATTTTCTGGGTTTTTTTTGGGGGGATGGGAGTTTGAGACATGGTTTCTCTATGTAGCCTTGGCTGTCCCAGACCTTGTTCTGTAGACCACACTGGCCTCAGACTCACAGAAATCCACCTACTTCTGCCTCCCGAGTGTCATGGTTAAAGGTGTGCACCACCACCATCTTGGTCCTCTCCCCTCCTCTCTCTCACTCCTCTCGCCTAAGTTTCTTCAAACCCTCCTCTTCCTCATATTCACTTTTACTTTTATATCATAGGTACATACATGATTTTATGTCTCTCCTTAAAATCTAGGAACCACAAATGAGAGAAAATGAGACCTTTGTCTTCTTGACTATTGTTATCCGAACTTCCATTTGGGCTAGGTTTGGTAGCTTCTATTAGCTATCCCAGCAATATTGGGATCCCCCCAAATTGGAATCCCCCAAATTGGAAGACTGTGAAAAAAAAAAGAATGCCTTAGATTATAGGAGACTAGCCTGGGCTACAGACCGAATTCCAAGCTATGGAGTGGGACCTTATCCTCCCCACCAATGTAAAAGCCAGTCTGGTAGAGGCATAGCCATGATACCTGCTATAGAGCTGGAGACTCTGTATGTATCAGGACCATTGTCTGGAAGAAAGCATGAAGGTCCCTAAACAGGCCTGGCTCTAATTTGAGAAAAGCTGGAAGTGTCTTAACTGTATATCTTTGCTTGTTCTTCCAGGCTTGCTAACCAAAGGAGAGGCTATGGTATTGTCAAATGGGATTGAATCATTCAGCCAGAGCTAGAACACCTGCTCTGTCTCAGCAACCACTCCTCTCCCAAACCCTAAACACCAGGAAGTGAACATGTTAGGAATGTCAAAATGGCAGAGGAAAGCCTGCCTTTTAATCCAGAGGGATGTTTGTGGAGAGTGATCACGAGTGCGCTGTGTCTTCCCCGTACCCCCACCCTGTTGGCTGATTTCATAAAGGAAAAGAGGGAGGAGGAGAAGTCTGTCATGACTGCTCAAATGAGAACCACGGCCACACTGACAGGAATAGACTGTTTTCTATTAGCGAATACAGTCATGGTAACAATTATATTTTGAATTTATCATCATGTTTATAAAATGATACTTGAGAAACGATTATAAGGAGAGATGGGGGGAAGGGGCATTAAATCCTCTAGCTGGGTTTTCTTTGTAACTCTTCAGTGACTAGCATTACTAACGTTGTTGAAACTTTCCATCAAACTTTGACAGAGAGGTTTTACATGTTTGCTGCAAATAGGACCGGAAGGTCCTTTGCCTATGTTTCAAGTAATGATATTTAGCATTTTCTATTTGTTAAGTTCTCCATGCCACCTAGTGTTTATCTGAAGAAATGCCAGATTCCGAGACGGTCCCTCCCCTCCACCTCCAGTCTTGTGCAGGCCTTCAAGTTCACATGATAAACATAAATAGACTTTGTCTGACATCCAGGTTAAATGAGAACTTTGCCATAATCCTCACAATTTTGCAAACAAGCACTAACGTTTATGACTAATTTCCTTTCCTTGAAGAAATCTGTAGCTTTTATCTTCTCTGGGATACACTGGCATCAAAGGATTCAAGACTGGCTATGGTAAAGGGGACTTTCCAGGCCATTAGTACATGCCCTAGCCCACTGCTGGTCAGGAAATGCTCCTAAGAGCTTCCCTGCAACTCTGACTTTGCTCTGTGTTTTTTTTTTTTTGTTGTTGTTGTTTGTTTGTTTTTACTTTTAATTTTTCCTTTTTGAAGTGTCCAAATGCATGGTAAGGTAGCCAAGAAGGGCCTGCAAGGGGCCTTCAGAAGCTGTTTACCTCTGTGTGACTGCAGTGCATACCAGAAAGCCTAGGTAGAGAACTCGAGAGTCAGAATGGGTCTCTTTGGCTTGGACAGGTGTTGGCCCAGGAACAGAATCCAGGTCTTGCAGCTCCCAGAGGTCTAGCTGGAAGGATTTTGTTGCCTTCCTCCTTCCTATCAGCCTCCAAAAACAACAAATCCTAGGAAACAATGCCCACAATGTTAGCAACAACAAAGCCTTCCATTGCAAAATCTGTCTTCTATCATTTGCCTTCAGTAATTAGCACGGGCTTCTAACAGCTACTAAAAGTCGGGGCTGACTGAGTGGAGCATGGGGGCAGGGAACAGAGCTGGAGGAACTACACGCAGGTTGCCAAAAGGATGCTGGCAACCTCACAGTGGCCCTTTCATTGGCTTTTCAGAAAGTAATGGTTGTCATAATACTAGCAAACACATACCTTCTATTTTCTACAATAGGCCCATTTCAGATAGTTTCCTTTGTTGTTCCTGTAAGCACACCCGGCCTGGTCACATCATGAGCCCTCATAGTTTGCTTGTGTTCTTGTCCTGTCTTCCATTCTCCTTTGGAAAATATGCTCACCTGATTAGAGCCAGTCTCAGAAAGTACACTACTGTTTCTGCCACCCTTCCGCACACATAGCCACTTACTATTATAACTTGTCATAGGGCCTGAAGGGCCACATGTTGTTGAGAAAAAGCAAGGTTTAGGAACCTAGCTGGAGCCATGAAAAGTTGGCAAAGTGGATCTACACATTTGGGATCTATAAAGTACATTCACTTTGGGCTAGTAAACAGAAAATAGATCTCTTTTCCCCCTTGTGTCTGCTGATCTGGGCAATCTACAAGTCTTACTCAACAGACAGAATACCATTAGCATGACCTTATTAAAAGCCGTGTGTGAAATAGGAGTCAGCTATCAAAAGTGTCTCCATGCGAGGCCCAAGAAGCTTCCATCTGAAAACTACAAAAGCTCTGGGTCCCTTGTCAGTTTTGCAGAGAAAGGCTACTACTGTCCCTGACATGTCCTTAACTGAAACTCTGTTACTGTAATACAGAGCTCTGAGTCTCACCCAACCCTGGATTGTTAGAGACACCAAAAATGAGGTACCTCAGGAGATTTAAAAGGAGAGAAACCATTGGAAACTTTGTAAGGGGAGACAAAAGAAAAAGGAGAACAGTAGGGCTAGGAGATAAGAGTTAGAAGTGAAAGGGGACAAAGGACAAGGATCCATGTCCTGAGCACGAGGACAGAGTGGAAATTGATTTCCAAGGACCTCAGGGGCAGAGCTGAGCACAGAAAGGCAGGGCAAGATACAAGGATGTGTCAAGCTTCCTGGACTTAAACTCTCCTCCCATCAAGTACCCCTAGCACAATCTAAGGGAAAGATCTAAACAAGTGTGCTCTTGTGGGAACACTCAATGTCTCTAAGCTCGGCTGCTCTCTCCTTCGTCTCTGAATGCATGCATTCTGAGCACTCTGCTGTCCCCATGCATCCTATCTATCTGTCCATCCTCTCTTCTGATGAGCAGCCCCGCAGCACTTTTGGACTGTGAACTTCTGAAGTAACATTACCTTGCCTGTGGCAAGGAGGCAAGACCTTGTCTGTGGTCAAGTTATTTGCACAAGTACCAGCGGCTTCACCAGAAGTAATGGTGGTGTCTGGAGGTGGAAGGAGGTGTGTCCCACTTTAGCAGGAGCGAGTCCTACAGCTCCACAGCACAGGAGTTTTGACACCTGTGTCTCAATTTCATGACATAGGTTCCATGACCTCTGGGGAACCTGAAGCCTCCCAAGGGCACCTGCCATTAGCTGCCAGCTATGGACAGAGTGCTGTCAGAAGGAAGAGCAGAACATTCTAAACTGCCATTCTTTTTTTTTTTTTTAAATAGACTGTAATTAAAAAGTAAAACTCAGAACACCCCCCCCACACACACACACGCATGCACGCACATGCACACACACACACACATGCCTGTTCATATTTTCAGTGACTAGGTGGATTATAGAGATACCTTTAGTTTCTCTGATTCGTGACACTGAAAATTTGCTTTTATCTAACTGTACCTGGGATGGGGGAAGAGACACAACCAGCTCTGTAGATTTTCACAGCACTGGAAGCAAGTAAGTCCGGAATGGAAAATTTTGAAATGTTCCAAATGTTGACCACTAGAGTCACTGTCCAACTCTGTGGCAATCTGCTTTGAATGAACAAAGAAAGGGCGCATTTAGATGGGAGGGTCGCCCGGGTGTGACTATGCTCATGAAATGAAGAGGGCTACGGAAGAGGCCTGAAACGGCCCAGCCCCATGGCTCTAACTCAGCCATCCCCACTCAGCTTCTGTCCCTAGCTCACAGGAGTGGAGGAAGTCCCTACCAGCTGCACTTTTTAACTAGGAAATAAGACTCGAAGGCTTTGATCTTTGCTTCTTAACCGCGTCCCACTAGTTTCCCTCTTTATTGCATACTTGACAAACTCACTGCTTTAAAGTCCATGCAATCTTGTAAATAATATAATGTTTATTCCTCCTAGTTGAAGAGGATTGGGACAAGTTGACCTCTGTGGTTTGTATTAGGCCCAAGAGGAATATCTATGCATGATTTCTTAAGGCCTGTGATCATTGATTCACAATGAAGGAAGCCATTGTCATCATTTTACACATTAAAGAAAACCAAAAGGACAAACAAAACAACAACAACAAAACACCTACTTCTCAGAGAAGTTGAGAGGCATGTAAAATGTCACAGTATGAGGCCTAAAATCCCAATCCTGGCCAGTTAATGACACCATACTTTAGAATTAAGTGGTTGAAATCAGTGGCTGATTATAAGCCAAAGCCCCTGTGGGTTAGTAACTCTTTAAAAGTCCCTGTGGACACTGGATAGCTTACAGAAGTCAAGATAGAATTCTTGTCTCTGTAACAAGCTGCTGACAACCTTTATGTGTCAAAAGTACAGTATGCATATTCTGGCCAACTATTCCTGGTCACTATAGTATCCTATGCTGCCTACCAAAAAAAAAAAAAAGCCACAAAAGAAGGGGATAGAAGCTTAGCAGTTGCAAGGCCATGCTTTGTCGACCTCAGACATGCAGAGGGAGCTCATAGACTCCAGCTGCAGCCTGCTCTGCACAAGTCTGAAGCCTTTCCTGCTGTCCTTGCTTCCCTCGTGGCCTTCATCTCATCCTTCTCTGTTCAATCTTCCCTGCAGGGACACATTCTGAAACACCCTATGCAAGGCAGCATCAAGAGTGCAGGTGAATTTAGCCACAGTAAGCTTGAGACACATTTCTCACATTCACCCCTTAGGACAAGGGTATTAAAGCCCATAAGTTATCTAATACTAAAACACCTGCTCATCAGAGTTCACTCACCCAGACCTTCTCCTACTGTAGCACCATCTTATCTGGAGACACGAAAGCTAACCTATCCAGTGGCCTATCCTTTGTGACAGTTGTTCTATAGACAACTTTGAGCACATAAGCAATTGTTACACAACATAAAACCATAAACATGTGCTTATCTGGGCATATTGGCATGTGTCTGTACTCTCAGTACTTGGGAGACAGAGGTAAGAGAATCAGGAGGTCAAGATCCTCAGCTGGATGGGACTCATGAGACACATGAGACTGACTCCAGAAAAGGAGGAAGGAGGTATATTAGAGGGATGGCTCAGGGTTAAGAGCACATACTGGTCTTTCAGGGGACTTGGGTTCAGTTCATGGTACCCACATGATGGCTCATAGTCATCTATATCCATAACTGCAATACCAAGGGATTCAATGCTGTCTTCTGGCCTTCCCAGGTAACACTTATAGGCAAACACTCATATACATAAAAATGAATAAACCTTTGTAAATAAATAAAAGTTTTAAGAAGGGAATGTTTATGCCTAAAATCAGTTTATTTTGTATTTGTATTCTGTTGATATTTATTATTACATGCATGGCCTCTGCAGATCACCTTGAATAAGCAACACAAATTTACCACTTTAACTATGCATTCTGTTACATGCCTGTAACAGTTGAAACATAAAACTTGAACACTTGAAAAGTAAAGGCAGGAGAATCAAGGCCATAACTGGTTTTAGGACTACCTGGACTACCTTATATTATGTCTCAGAAAAAAAAAAAAAAAAAACTCAGAAAATTGTCACCTCAAAAGAATCTTCCCAGAATCCCCTAAATAACACATCTGTCACCACAGCTAATTATCACAAGACTGTTTAATATTCTTTAGAGCATTTATTATGATCAGAAATTGTTGTAGGGACCAAATTACTACCTCTCATCTACAGGTAGCTTGTAGGTTCCTGGAGGGCAGAAGCTTTGTCAGATTTGTAACATTTGTATCCTTGCAGCTATGTCGCCTCTCCTGACACCTTACAAGGTAGCACAGTGCCCAGGGTAGACAGGACAAATGAAAGTGAAGACTGCATAGCAGTTTAAAGACTGAGGAAGGCTCAATATGTATGATTTTCCAAACCATACAGTCACATGACAAAAAATAGAAAAAAAATCGCATAATCTGTGTTTTCTTAGGCTTTGAAAAACCCTCACAACAGATATCTAAGTCAATATGAATGTATCAACAGCCTATGTATAAAAGGAGGGAACACTTCCAAACTCATTCTATAAATCCAGAGATCCAGAGCTACTTATTCTGATATCAAAGCCAGACAGGAGACAAGAAAAGAAGCCAGTCTATGAGTGTAGTAGAATATCATTAGACATCATTTCATTGACTTTTTTTTGCCAGTCATGTTTGGTTCTGGGCCTGGTCTCTGGGTGATCTGGCCTCTGGCTCTTGACCCTCCAGGCAGTATCAGAGGTAGGCTCACTCTTACAGCATGGATCTTAAGCTAAACCAGTTATTGGTTAGCCAATTCCCCAATTTCCATTCCATCTTTACCCCTGCACATCTTGAAGGCAGGACAAATTGTAGGTAGAAAGTTCTGTGGTTGGTTTGGTGTCCAAACCTTTCACTGGAAGTCTTGCCTGGTTACAGGAGATGACTGGTTAGGCCCTGTATCCTCCGTTACTAGGAGTCTTAGCTAGGGTCTATATATTCTGCTATCCTTATAGATTAGTGCCTAACCCAATTGTCACCAGAGAAACTTTATCCAGTAACTGATGGAAAGAGATGCAGAGACCCACAGCTAAACATCAGGGGAAATTTTGGAAATCCTGAGCTAGGAAAGATTATAGGACACAGATGGTTCAAAGATAGAACACAAAAACCCACCAGATCAACAAATGTGGATTCACAGGGGCTCTTGAGCCTGAATTGACAGCAGGGAGCCTACATGGGTCTAACCAAGCCAATCATTATATACGTTGTGTTTATGTAGTTTTGTGTTCTTGTGAGACTCCTAACAGAGGGACCAAGGACTATTTCTGATGTTTTGCCTGCTTTTAAGACCCTTATCCTCCTACTGGGTCCACTTGTCCAGCCTTAATATGAAAGGAGGTTCCTAACCTTATTGCAACTTGATCTGCCATGTTTGACTGATATCCCTGGGAGGCCTGCTCTTTTTTGAAGGGAAATGGATGAGGTATGGATGGCAAGGAGGAGGTAAGGGCAGAGAGAGGGAGGGGGAAACTATGGTTGGGGTGTAATATATGAGAGAGTAAATTAACTTTAAAAAATGAAGAAAAGCAAAGAAACCAATATCTTTTATAAAAATGATGAAAATCTTAATAAAATCCTAGAAAATGGAATTCACCAGTATATTAAAAGCACATCTGCAGCTTTGATTTCTAGTTGCAGTTACCTATAGTCAAATAAGGTCTGATAGTATTAAATAGAAAATTCCAGAAATAAACAGCTCATAAATTTTAAGTGGTATATTGTCCTGAGTAATAGGAGAAAGTTTTGTACCAACATGCTCTGTCCCACCCATGGCATGAATCCTCTCTTGGTCCACTTTACAAACTGCTAGTCTATTAGTTAAGAATCATCTCGATCATAAGCACAACTGTCTTGCTTCTACATAATTCTCCTCCTCCTCCTCTTGTTCTTTTTGTTCTTCTTGTTTCTGTTCTTCTTCTTGTTCTTGTTCTTGCTCTTCTTGCTCTTCTTGTTCTTGTTCTTCTTGTTGTTCTTCTTGTTGTTCTTCTTGTTGTTCTTCTTGTTCTTCTTGTTCTTTTTCTTCTTGTTGTTCTTCTTGTTCTTGTTCTTGTTTTTTTCTTGTTCTTCTTTGTTCTTCTTGCTCTTGTTCTTCTTGTTCTTCTTGTTCTTGTTCTTGATCTTGTTCTTGTTTTTCTTCTTGTTCTTCTTGTTCTTGTTCTTGTTCTTCTTCTTCTTCTTCTTCTTCTTCTTCTTCTTCTTCTTCTTCTTCTTCTTCTTCTTCTTCTTCTTCTTCTCTTAAAATGGTACGTTAGTTAGGGTTGCTATTGCTTTGAAGAGACACCTTGACCAAAGCAACTCTCATAAAGAAAAACATTTAATTGAGTCTGGCTTACAGGTTCAGAGGTTCAGTCCATTATCATCATGCTGAGAAACATGGCACCATCCAGGCAGGCATGATGCTGGAGATGCTGAGAGATCATTTTGATCTGCAGGCAGACTATGTTCCACACTGAATGGAATGTAAGCACTAGCGACCCTAAAACCTGCCCCACAGTGACACACACTTCTGCCAACAAGGCAACACCTACTCCAACAAGGTCACGCCTCCTAATAGTGCCACTCCCTATGGGCCAAACACTCAAATACATAAGTATATGGGGGCCAAACCTATTCAAACCACCACAAACTGGATTGCTCTTTGAATTCTTGGTTCACTTCAAACATGTTATGGAGATCTTAAATGTAGGACAGTTATGCTGTCTCTTTCTCCCAGGTGCTGAGATTACAGGTGTGGGTGTGCACCAACACACTCAGACAGTAAACAAGTAATACTTATTTTAATTGGTAATAGCCATCAAACAAAATAGCACTATCCTACCAATTCTTCCATGAGCAAGAGAAGCTCGAAAGCTTTCCCTTGAGTGGAAAGGTAAAAATGTAACTTCACAAGTGACAAAAGGAGTCTGAGATTGTTAGGAGATACAACAAAATGAATTTTACACCTATGTAATTGTGAGAAAGGAAAAAGAAGTTTGTGATAATTTTGATGTAATATTTCCAAATGCAAAAGTTACAGTTGTGGTTCAAGATAAATGCTTAGAGTGAGAAGCACATTAAATTATAGGGTTCAGGCGTGGAGTTCAGTGAGTTCAGGCACTGCAGGGGATCTTGGAGCACATCCATTGTGGGAGCGATTACTGAGAGATTACTCAAATTGGAATTATAACTTGTGTGCAAAAGCGGCTCTATGGATACAAGTTAATAGAATGCATCACATTAATATAACAAAGAAAAATAACATGATCACAAAGAAACATTTGGTAAAATTCAGCTTTTTCATACTAAAAACAACCAACTAAGAATAGAATGAAAGTACCCCAAAATAATAAAGGCCAGAAAGAAAAGGCTCACAATTAGCACTATATTCAATAATGGAAAGCTTTGGTTATTTTTTTTTTTTACCCTTAGATGACCATTCTTTTCTCCACTGTTTAGAATATTACTAGAAGTTCTAGCTACAGTAATTAGGAAGGAAAAAACTACAAGGAATGAATTTTATCTTTATTTGTAGGTGACATATAAAGAAACTTAAAAGATTCATATAAAAATCTGTTAAACTATTTCAGCAATTTCTATCCTAAAACGTTAACATTATAAAATTAGTTGTTTATTGTGTTAGCAACAACCACAAAAGGAGTAATAGACAAGTGGAGCTAGTTTCAACTGAAGAGCTTTACACAGCAAAGAACACCATAAACTAAAAAGGCAATGTACAGAATGGGAGAAAGTATTTTTTAAATTATGTATCTGACAAGGTGTTAATAAATATATGTAATTCCAACAACTCCATAGGGGAGAAAATGATATTAAAATGCACAAAGAACTTAGACATTCTACTTACAAATAGACAACAGAGATATGAAAATATGTTCACCATGTCTAATTATCAGGGAAATGAAAATCACCATTGTAGCAGGCATTGTTTCAATCTGTTATAACAACCACTATTTAAAAAAAATAAAAAGCAAGCTGGAACATGTGTTGGCAAGGATATGGAGAAAATGGTAGCTTTGTGATTTATTGATAGGAATAAAAAATTGTATGGCTACTATGACAAACAGTATGAAAGTTGCTCAAAAATAAAAAGTGGTACTGCTACATGAACTAAGAATCTCTCTAATAAAGTTATAAATGAAAAGTATATACATATATATATGTATGTGTGAAATATTACTCAGTTTTTAAAGAGAAGTAAATTCTGATATATATAACAATATAATTGGACCTGGAGGTCATTATGCCAAGAAAAATAAGCTAGTCACAAAAAGACAAATAATATTTGATCCCAGCTACATGAGGCATCAAAAACAGTCAAATCCATAGAAACAGGAAGCAGAACTGTTGCTGCCAAGGACTGGGAGAATTGGTATTTAATAAACATAAAGTTTCAGTTTTATGAGATGAAAAGCTAGAGATTATAGGTACAACACTGTAATGTCTACAACAGTGCTGATTCATACACTTAAACATGTTTAAGATGGGAAATTCAATGCTATGTGCTTGGATTACAGTGGAAATATTTTTAAAATATGATATTGGTAGTTGTAGAAGTAATTAGACTAGAAAAGTCATAGAACAGTAGTTAAGTTGATGGAGTGCCTGCCGAAAATGCGCAAGGCTCAGGGTTCTGTCCTCAGCTCTGTGTAAGCCAGAAGCATATGCCTTGAACCTCAGCCCTATGGATATGAAAAGCAGGAAAAGCAACAGTTCAAGGTTGTCATCTGCTGTATACTAACGTCAAGGCCACCCTGGGCCAATGAAGCCCTGGGGGTAGAAGACAGAGAGATGGGGGGAGGAAGAGGAGGAAGAGAGGGGAGAGAGAGAGAGACAGAGACAGAGAGACAGAGAGACAGAGAGACAGAGACAGAGGGAGGGAGGGAGGGAGGGAGGGAGGGAGGGAGGGAGGGAGGGAGGGAGGGAGGGAGGGAAAGAAAGAAGATCAAAGAGCAAGATGCCCTTGTGGGACAAGTAGTATAGCTGGGTACTGAAATAGATCTATTCCCGATTTTCTGAGAAACCACCAAATTGATTTCCAAAGTTGATGTACAAATTTTCACTCCCACTAGGGCATGGGAACAGGAAGAATGAAGTGGGGGAAGATGGAGGGAGAGCATAGTAGAAGAGACAACTGTACTTGTGGGGGGTGGCAATCTCTGGGATGAGCTAGAAACTTAGAACAATGGAAACTTCCAGTAATGTATGAGGGCGACCCTAGCTAAGACCCCTAGCAATGGGGAGTATGGAGTCTGAACAGGCCATCGCCTGTAACAAGCCAAGTCTTCCAATAGAGCAATTGGGATACCAACCCAGCCACAAAACCTTATATCCACAACTTTTCCTGTCTACAAGATATGCAGAAGTAAAAGATGGAGCAGAATTTAAGAGAAGGGCCTATCAATGACTGTTCCAGCTTGTGACCCATGCTATGAGACAGAGCCCATCCCTGATACTATTAATGATATTCTGCTATACTTGCAGACAGAAACCTAGCATAACTGTCATCAAAGAGGTTTTGCCCAGCAACTGATAGAAATTGATGCAGAGGCTTACAGCCAAATATTAAGTGGAGCTTGGGGAATCCTACAGAAGAGTGGGAGAAAGGATTGGAGGAGCTAAGGGGGTCAAGGTCACTATAAGAAAACCCACAGAATCAACTAACCTGGGCCTGTAGGGGGGTCATAGAGAGTGAACTTCCCGCTAGAGAGCACAAATGGGACAAACCTACGCCATCTGCACATATGTAACAGTTGTGCAGTTGGGTCTTCATGTGGAACTCCTAATAGCAGGAGTAGGGGATGTCTCTGACTACATTTCCTGCCTTTGGATCCCTTTCTCCTAACTGGGCTGCCTTGTCTAGCCTGAACAGGAGAAGATGTGCCTAGTGCTCCTGCAATTCGGTGTGTCGAGGCTGGTAGATATCCCTGGGAGGCCTCCCCTTCTATGAGGAGAAAGAGAGGAAGGGTGATGGGGTAGAGAGGACGTGAAAGGGAGAACCTAGGAGGAGAGGAGGGATTGGGGTATAAAGTGAATAAATAACGTACTAACAAGGTTCTGAAAATAGAAACTGAATAAAAGAAGATCAAAGAGAGATTTCTCCTTTTTTGTTAAACAATGAAATTATTCTCCAGTAGTACTTCAACAAATTAAATTATTACTAAAGAAATTTCAGAAAGATCTCCTTTCCTGGAGTAAAGCACTATTCTTCCAGGGAATCTCAGTTGACGTCTCATCACCCACACTGGATGGCCTCCTCATCTATACCTCCAGCTCAAGGGGGACTCCCTTCCTCTGCTGGCTTCTGTGGCACTCACATGCACACACTCCCAAACATACATAAATAAATAACTTAAAAGATACTTTTTCTTAAAAGTCACTTCTAGTACTGGAGAGGTAGTTCAATGTTTAAGAGCATTTAAAGAGCAGGAGACGTGAATTCAGTTCCCAGCATCCACAGGGTGTCTTAGAAACATCTGTACCTCCAGTTTCAGGGAATCTTACACCCTCTTCTAGCTTCTGTGGGTAGCCAATATCCACAAGGTACACATGTATGCAGGCAGGGGCAAAACACACACACACACACACACACACACACAAGGCAGATAGGGTGGTCCTGAGCTTTAATGCCAACACTTAGGAGATGGAGGCCAGCAGATCTCTGTGAATTTGAGGCCAGCCTGATCTACATAATGAGTTCCAGACCTGCTGCATAGTAAGACCTTGTTTCAAAAAAGAAAAAAAAAACTTCTTTAAGCTATAACATAAAAATAAACAAATCATTAAAAAGAAGAACAGGTTCTGGGAGAGATGTTTGCACCAGGTACAATAATAGCTTTAGAAAGAGGCACCCTGATTCTTCTGGGCAGCCAGGGAAAAAATCATACAAGTGGCAGCTGAGTAGCAGGATTGAGAGTCAGGTATGAGAATGGAGTGATAGTTCAGCAGTTAAGAGCACGTGTTGCTCTTGCAGAGGACAGAGGTTCTCAAGTTCAGATGGCATTTCACATCCATCTGTAACTCCAGTTACAGTGGGATCCAATGTCCCCTTCTATGCTCCAGGGGCATCAGACATGCATGTGGTGTGTACAGACATACATGCATGAAAAACACTCACACACATAAATAAGATAAATCTAAGAAAAATTAAAGCAAATAGATATTCATCAGAGTAGCAGGCTTGAGTAGCAGGCCCTGGAGACCATAGCATTCAAAATCTACTTTCTTCCCAGAGGTTCAGCTGCTCTATATTCAAAATGCATGTAGTTAAAATAATAGCATGAAATATGAGGGGAAGAAGTCTTTGAAAGATTCCTTTGAAAACAGTTGATAAAATAACTAAACTGAATGTTAAGGAACACTAATGCCCTAAAGCTTATTATATGCATACATGAAGTGATCTAAAACAGAGGTGGGGTTCTGCCAGACCCCACAAGCTGGTGCCAAGGTTATTTCCATACAGGCATTAGGCTCAGTCTAACAAAATGACTGTGCAGAACTCCGTGAAATATCCACAGAGGAAGTAAGAATGACCTTTAATGGGCATGTTCTTTATGTCAGCATCTCCATCTGCATTGCTCGAGGGGGAGCTGAGACATTGGTTCTCTTTAATTCTTGGAGGCATTTGAGTTTACCCTATTAATTTGCTCCACAAACCATTCATTCTGAGCTAGAGCAGAAGCAGCTTTAACTGAATGTTTGTCTGAAATTCAAATGGGTGTGGTTTAAATGAGCAGGTCCACCATGCCTGCAAGAGAGGTTCTCTAAATCAACAGTTTGTAACTCCCTAGATGGAGACAGCATTCACAGTGCCCACCGCAATATCCTTTGTTTCAGGGAAGTGTCAATCAGTTTTTACTTTCATCATCCTATTTGCCTTTCATGCCAACCCCTGCCACCACATACATACACACTTTCTATAGAATGTGAAACCCAGTTTGTACTTCAGAGAGCCTCTTGGGCTGAGATATGAGATGAAAACATCTGGATTGTAAAGCCTGTCATTCCCAAGGGACTACTATGCAGCTAACAACTGTTTACAGAAACCCTCTGAGCTCCTTGCTGCCCTCATGTCCACCTTTCCAGCACAGGCAAGAGGATACCAAATCACAAGATAAAGCTCAAGGTCAACTCCAAGAACAAATCATTCACAGACAGAGTCTGAAGCCAGGGCCAACTAGGGAATCCAACGCAGGCCTAACATTTTCCTTTAAGAAAGTGTTTCAGTACTAGGGTTAAAAGCATGGTCTTCCAAGCCCTTCAGCTGTTCCAGTTCTGTCACCTGCTAGTTGTATGACTTTGGACAAGTCACTTAAGTTCTCTGTGCTTGTTTTCTCATCTATAAAATGGGTATAAATGATACCCAATGGGAGGATTAAATGAGCTCATTTGCACAATGCTTACACTATGTACTGGTTTGAATGAGATGTCACCCATGGCGTTGGGCATTTGTATTTTGGTCCCCAGATAATGGTACTGTTTGGGAAAGCTTAGGATGTGTGGCTTTGCTGGAAAAGATCAGAGGGGAAATTTGAGAGCTTTCAGACTCATGCCATTCCCAGTTTGCTCTCTCTGCTTCCTGCCTGCCACTGAAGATGTGAGCTCTCAGCTTCTTACTCCCGTTGCCATGCCTACCACTTCCCTACTATGATATAGTCTTCTCCTTTTGGAACTGTAAGCCCAAAGAAACTCTTCCCTCTTTAAATCGTGTTGGTCATGGCATTTTACCACAGCAACCGAAAAATAATTACTGCCTATTCTAATTGTACAGAAGCTCATTGAGTAGTATTGATTAGGATCTGCTTAAGATAGGTGCATGGTATTTTCACTTATCTTAAAGGGTTGTTTCTTAAATAATAAAATTTATAAAATAAAGTAAAAGGTAAGCAAAGTAACTAAGACACACTAATGTTAAAGTTGTCATTATGTTAGCTCCTGTTGGCTTTTCCTTTCACTGGGTTTGCTTAGCATTTCTTGGCCTCCCCCAGGGGTAGCATCTGCTTTTCACTCGTGGGGACATTTAGCACATGGTATTGTGAGTGCCACTTGGGTTGCTCATCTCTCTGTGTCTTCCTCAGATTATGAGAAAGCATCTGGAAAGCAGGACTAAGTTATCTGCAGCCAAACCCCTCTGTCTATCGTCCCCAAAGCTCAGCGAAAACTTCTCAATTCAGTTGTTTGTTTGTTTATTTGTTTGTTTGTTTGAGGCTCTCTTTATTCTGAGCCCAGCAGTGGTCCCAAGGCAGACCTCAGGGATCACTTACTACATCTGTGCTTGGGATTGCCTGGGAGAGTCATGGAGTGCTTGTAGTCATAGCTGATGAGGACTGCCGTCATTATGTTTCTCATTGCTGGGAGATGCCTAGCAAAAGCAGCTTGAGAAAGAAAGGGCTTCTTTTGGCTCCTGTTTTAAGGGCCACACTCCATGATGATGGCGAAGACCTTGTGGCAGGAGCTGTTAGTCAGGTAGCGCAGAGAGATGAATGAGGATGCTCACTCCGCTCACGGTCTCCACTTCCTGGTTTTATCCAGCCTGCGGCAGGGTGCTATCTGCATTCAAGGTCAGCCTGCCCTCCTCAGTTAAACTCTTCTGAAAAGTATTTCGAAGACACAGTATAGGTGTGTCTCCTAAGAGATTTCAAATCAAGACCAATTGTCATTGATACCTACTTTTCCTTAAATGGTTAAGAAATGGGATGGGTTAAAGTTAATTAATTATATGGCAGGGTGAGTCACGCTGTCCTCTAGAGATGCCCACATTCTAATTCTGAGAACTTTAACATGATACAAAATTGACCCATTCCACCTACAGGAGAAAAAGGAAACTCTTCAACATTCTTTCAAACATGTGACCCCAAATGTTTTCCTAGCTTCGTGTTGACTGTTTCAAGGTTGTCCATGGTTTGGATCAATTCACATTAGACTTTGCCTCACCTGATCCTGCTCTGTTTTGACAAGAATTCTGTATTGGCTAGTCTTATATTAACTTGACACACAAACTATAGTTATCTGAAAGGAGGGAAACCTCAATTGAAAAAAGGCCTCTATAAGATCTCGATGTAAGGCATTTTCTTTTCCTTTCTTTCTTTCTTTCTTTCTTTCTTTCTTTCTTTCTTTCTTTCTTTCGTTTGTTTGGGGTTTTTTTGTTTGTTTGTTTGGTTGGTTGGTTGGTTTTTGGAGACAGGGTTTGAGTTCCTGACCTTGCTGCTTTTGATAATGAACTGTTATATGGAACAATGAATGCAATAAACCGTTTTGTCCCCAAGTTGTTTTTGGTTATGGTGTTTCACACAGCAGTAGAAATGCTAAGACATTCCTGTTACAGCTTAGGCTATTCTCACAAGGGAGGCTTTCTTTGCTCTCTTCCTTTATTAGGTTGACTTTCTGCATCCCTCGTGGCTTGCTTGTTCCTCCCCTGGGCTCTTTAGCCGTTGCACTTCCTTGGGTATTAATACATTTGTCTATCACCACAGAATATGAATATATATTATGGGGCAGGAATGGGACTCTCGAGTTTTGAAAATCTCTTTCACCTCACAACCCACGATCACACACATCTCTCTCACACACACACACACACACACACACACACACACACACACACCTCAATAAATACCTTAAAATTAACATAGTACTGAAATGGAATGTGAAGAGGTCTGTGGGAACCAGTGTCTACTTTCACAGGAAGGTTTCTCATTGCTCTAAGGAAGGAAAAAAAGATAGGAACCACGATTAGGAGCTGTGGAACTATAGGATCAAGTCTATGCTCTGATCCACATTAGCTATGCAACTTTATGCTAGAGACTGAGTATCCCCGTGCTCCAAATTCCTTGTTTGTAGGATGGGAAGACTAATGACACCCTCCCTGCCTTTAAGACTATAGATAGCGCAGTGAGGTCATGTGTTTGAATCCCTTAGAGAACTCACTGGTGCAAATTGCTAGCTATGTCAGCTAATACTCCTATTGTTATCTGAAGTGTTTGTAAGAAGCCTTCCCTGCATGTGCCAGTCTCCTGTCTCACGGCCTCACATTTCCCATCTTACCATAGCAGCTAATCATCCTCAGACATATCACCAGGCTACACTTTACCTTTTTTTCCAAGATTTTATTTATTTTGTGTATATGAGTACACTATGGCTGTCTTCAGACACACCAGAAGAGGGCGTCAGATCTCATCACAGATGGTTGTGTGCCACCATGTGGTTGCTGGGATTTGAACTCAGGACCTTTGGAAGAGCAGTCAGTGCTCTTAACCGCTGAGCCATCTCTCCAGCCCCCTAAACTTTATCTTTAGTCCATTACATTTTATTTACTTGTGCACATGCCATGGTGCACATCTAGAACAACTTGCTGGAGTCCTTTCTTTCCACTATGTGGGTCCCAGGAATCAAACTCAGGTCATCAGGATTGGTCACTGGTGCCTTTACCTGCTGAACCATCTCACTGGCCCCAACACTTTATTTTTACAAGGGGAGAAAAAAGAAAGACTTGACTTTAAAATGCCTTTCAACTAGGTGTATATTAGGCTGTCCCAATGCAGTTTTGATTCTATTCCCAAGGATACTTGTCTCCCGAATCATCAGGAAGAGATTTCCTGAAGTGAATGGAAAATAGTAAGAATGATGACACTTTAAATAAAAATGCTGATATCTAAAAGTGTTCATTAAGAAATCCTTGCCCTCCACTGCACATCCCAGCGAGCGCGCCCATCTGAGACGAACTCCCTATTGCCTTTATTGTTGCTCCATTGCTGTCTCACAGCAGCTTTGCCATCAGACTCAAGACTGAGACAGGGTGGGAAGTTTGTCAAGTTCACGTCATCTGGGCAGCACTGCTGCTTCCCCTTGTTGGTAATGAGTTGGCGTCTTCCCTTTGAGACAGACTGGAGTGAACTTGGATCAGACCCTTAGTCCCGAAACAATGCGCCCTACCTTTGTTGAAGCCCAAAGAGCTTTTCAGTGCTGAGGCCAGTGTGTCTTAACAAATGACATTCCGTTCATTTTCTGCACAGAGGCTCCGGGCTCAGCAGGATTCCACTGCATTCTTGGCAGTCTGGCTCCTCTTTTCTGGCAGGGGGTCAGCCTGGGGCCACTGGGGTCAAGAAACCTCCACGGGCTGCCTCAGCCCCTGAAGAGGACAATGCAAGCCTCAGACTCAGCACTTCCTGCTTCAGTAGCCCAGCCTATAGTGTGCTAGTGTGTGTGTGTGTGTGTGTGTGTGTGTGTGTGTGTGTGTGAGTTCAACTGCCCAATGAGTGGCTCCTGGCTGGACAGACCTTTAGGACAGACAAGGGGCACACAAAGAACAGGACACATTATGGGCATCAAAAAGAAGGGGGTGGAGGGTAATTCTACTGCCAGGCATAATGTGAGAAGGGATATCTTAAGTTGAAGGGTCTGGGAAGGGTACCTTTCCTGGGAATGTTCTTATAAGCAGCACATGTCTGAACTTTTTTGGTTTGTGTATCACAGCCATCATGACCTCCAGGGAGAATGTAATACAGTCTGGATAGGGAGATTTTAGACCATTTTCCTCTTATAGGCTCCAATATTGTTCAGGCAATAAGTATCAGCAACCCCAGTCTTTTAATAGTTATTCTTTGTGATTTTACATTGTGTGTGTGTGTGTGTGTGTGTGTATTGTGCACCACAATCAGCATATAGAGATCAGATTACAAATTGCAGGAGTTAGTTCTCTTTCCACCAATTGGATTTTCAAGATCAAATTCAGGTTGTCAGACTTGGCAGCAAGTAAGTTTACCATTATCATTCTTAAAGGCCTTTTCTCATCACCATGTTCCAGCTAGGAAATATTTCCCAGCACCTGGGAAGTGGAAGAAGGCAGGTAAAGAGTTCAAGGCCACTCTTGGCTACACAGTCAAAGACCAGCTTGAGCTATAGGAGACCTTATCTCAAAACAAACGAACAAACAAACAAACAAAAATGTAAGGACTGGGAGATGCCTTAATCTGGGGGATTCCCACAGCTTGCTAGCCACCAAGTAAAGCCAATCAGTGAACTCTGTGCCTCATAAGAGACTCTATCCCAAAAAATAAGGTAGAGAACAATCAAAGAAGATGCCCGATGCCAACCTCCAGCTTCCAGGTGTGTGAGAACATGCACCTTCACATAAACACACACACACACACACAGTGACAGTGACAGAGAGACAGAGAGATGCTCACACATACATACAAAAATGTAAAACGAAATGAACAATAACAAAGGGAGGAGAGAGAGAGAGAGAGAGAGAGAGAGAGAGAGAGAGAGAGAGGGCCCCAATCTCTCCTATGCATACCTGAATGTGCCCAAGTCTGCCTGAAGTAACCTAGCTATAGATGAGAAAGGGAGAGCGCTTACACATGATGCTATTTGCAGCCATTCCCTTCTCGTCAGAGATGACTTTGGTCTGTGAGTCTGAGAAGTCGGGCCCCTGGTAGGGAAGGGCACAGGGGAGTGCATCTGGGTTTCTTTGGGACTGGTGAAGCAGCTCTGGCAAAAGGGTGAACAGTCAGTAGCAGAACACTGGGATAAATACTGTAAGCACATGAGTCTGCCTGCATTCCTGTCCCACAGTGCTGGTGTCTTGCCTGCCTGCCTGTCCCTCTACCTTTCTTCCTGTCTCTCACCTACCTTCTAGTCTTTTTGCTTGCCTGTGTTTCCCAAGGGAAGTTTCAGTCCAGGAAGCAGGGAGAGAACAAGTGGCTGACTTAAGCTCCCAGAGTTTGTTGGGAGAAACTTTACACAAGACAGCTTAACTTCTTTTCTCACCTGTCAGCTGGTGAGGACAACTGGCCAACGTAGTGGCCACTGGCTACATGTGGCTGCTGGTCGTTTGAAATGAAGCTGGTCCTAATCGGGGTATGAGATAAGTGTAAAATGTACCCTCGGTTTCAGAGATGTAGCACAGTATAAGAATCTCAAATAGCTCTGAAAATACCACATGTTGCAATGGTAATAACTGGGCCTAATGGGTTAAAGAAAACATAATGCTAAAATTACATTCACGTGTACCTAATAGCTTTCCCTTTTTAAAATGTGGCTACTAGAAAAACATAGGTTGCCTGTGTGGCATGCATTGCACTGCTGGAACATCCATCTTAGAAGCTCTTCAGTGGCGTCAATGGAATGTCATTAGGAGTTTATCCAAGGACTGCAGAAGGCGCCACCTGCTTGGAGCACACTCTGAAGCAGCCTGCATTAGCATGGGTCATCTTTGAAATTCCACAGTCTCAGTCTTCAAATTCAGATACACTACATTACATATATCAAAAACAAATCTAATAAGAGAAATGAAAACAAGTTCTTTGTGTACACACACACACACACACACACACACACACACACACACACACACACCTCACAACCCAAATCTTCAAGTCAGAAGACAACTTTCCTACTGCAGTTTCAAAACCTACCCCACCCTTAGCAGAGCATTGAGAATCCTGGGGGCCTCTGGCTCCCAGTGTGGGAAGCCCAGGGGTGATCCCTGAAAGGGCCTCCAGCTTGCAGTTTCTATAGGAGACTCCTGAGTTTTTTTAATTGCTGCATGTCCTCTTTTGTTCTCGGTTCTCACCTTTGCTCCCTCCTATCCAGTCAAGTTCCTAAGGCCCTGGGAGTGGAGTGGACCAAGCAGAAAAGGCCCAAGACAGCCTTTCTCCCTCTGTTGTAACTCTCTGGGCTGCCCACAGGTGGCCTGTAGACACTTGTCCTATTGAATAGCTCACTAAGCAGAACTAGGAGGGGGCAGCCCTCCTTCAGCAGTCAGGCCACCTCCTTTCAAAATGTTCTTTCAAAAATGGCCCTGCTTTGTAAATTGAACTAGAGAAGAAAGCTGCCTTATCCTTTGCAGAAAGATGGACGGGGTACAGAGCAAATTAGAAATAAGCAAAGGAGATAAGAACTGGATTTGGAATCAGCATAACTCACTATATGATAGAGTGTTCCACCACCGAACTAGAAAGTTACACTGCAATCACGGAGGTTGGTTGGGATTGAGGAGCAAAGTTTACATTTTCTCTTTCCAAATCCTGTGTGAGTTCCTCCGTGAACTTGGCTACTAAAATCCTGACACTTTTCTCGCTTTAATATTAATTTTAAGGCTGGAGTGTGTCTCAACCTGTAGGGTTCTCTGCATATCCCTGGTTTTGCTCCCCAGCACTATATATATATATGTGTGTGTGTTATATATATACACACACACACACACACATACACACACACACACACACACACACACACACACACACACACACATATATATATATATATCAGGAGCTTCAGGGAGGAAAATCACCCTTAACTACATAGTCCATTTAAAGACATCCTTACCTACAGGAGATCTTGGCTGACAAATACATTAGTTTCAAACTAAGAACTCCAAACTAACTACCAACTCACAAAGAAGTCAATAGTGTCTGGCTTTGGTCATTAGGTAGTCTGCAGAGGAATGCACAGTGTCTTCTCAAACAGATCACTTGAAAGTCACAAATAATTTTCTTTTTCCGAGTGGCAATGTTACTAACATTAAAGAACTCTTTGTCTAAAGTTCAGTGAAACTGGCATCTCCAAAGTGCAGTTTGGGCCCTCAAGGAATCTGCTTGGATCACTGCTCCCTCCTCCTCCTCCCCTTCCAGTTCTCACCCAGAACAGCGGTTCTCAACCTGTGGGTCGCACCCCCTTTGGGAGTCAAACAACCCTTTCAAAATTACAGTTATGAAGTGGCAATGGAAATAATTTTAGGGTGGGGAGGCGTCACCACAGTTTGAGGAGCTGTATTAAAGGGTGTGGCAGCATTAGCAAGGTTGAGAACCACTGCACCAGAAAATGAAGAGAAGCTTCTTCTGGGCTGGCAGGGTGGGCTTTGGGATTATTTTCACAAATGGGAAAGCCAGTCTTTGTGGTCCTCCCCTTTTCTGGTCCCAGGTTCTTCCATGAACACAGACGTAGTCTGAGACTCTGCTAAAGGAACTTCCGTGAGTATGTTCTGCATGGTAGCACCCATAGAGCACTCGGCCATAGAGCACTTCTGAAAACTTGAATCTGGTTTACTGGGCTTCAGCCAGTAAGCCTGGCGCCCTGACAGGTGAGAGGTTACCTTACCTCAGTTGGCTCCTGAGACAGACAGAGAGAGAGAGAGAGAGAGAGAGAGAGAGAGAGTCAGAGACAGAGAAAAAACTGAAACACTTCTGTGTGGGTCTTGTGCTTTACTTGTCAACAGACAGCAGACATGCAATTCATAAACAAACCCAAATGACATCAGTTCACACTTGCTGGACATAGCCAGTTGTTCCCTTGTCGTTCAGGAAATCCCATGGTGCTCATGTTACTTCAACAAGCCCTGTTCATCCAGCTGGCTTCAGTTTTCTCAAACTCTGGAAGACAAAGGGATTCTGGGGTTGGGGAAGCAGCAGGCCTAAAGTCTTGGTTACACACGGGGAGAAATGGAGACCTAGTTCAGGAGCAATCATTTGCTTGTCTGATAATAAATTAGCAGCCCAGGCTGAGTGAGAAGCTAGATCTCCAGGCTCAGCAAGTATTTTGGTGCACTGGCTACGTGCCTTACTATGTACAGAGGCGTAGAGACACAGCCGCCAATAAGGTCATAGAGGTCACTCGAAGCTTCGCATCTATTTCTTTGACTTTGAAATAGAGCATACGCTAATTCCAACAAGCCTAGCAGAATATGTGGAGCTCGGTTTCATCCAGCAGGTGGTGACTAAAATTAGCACTGCTGCCCCGTGGAGTGGGTCAGTGTCTCAGCACGTGCAAGCCTGCTGAACTGTGTCCCCCTTCTCCTTCGACCTTCCACCGTTCCTTAGCAAATACTCCTGGAACACCTACACTGTGATGGGTGCTGCTGGAGGCCCTGGGGCTCCAGTTAAGGACAAGGCAGCATTGGGCTCCGTCCTTAGTGGAGCTTCCTGCCCATGGTCACTCTGCTCCATGCTCTCTCTCATGGTTTACCTGGCAGTCAGAGTCAAAGCCAACTTAGAGTGCTCCATACACTGAGTACCGAAGCCAAGAGTTTCCTGTACTCATTTAAAGCAGACTTTATGGAGAGCATTATTACACCAGAAATATGTACACAGTATAATCTTCTCTTTCTTCCACACAGGAAGGAGAAACTGTTATCAATCTCTACCCTGCTCAAACGCTTAGAGGTTTAGGCTTTTTCTTAAATGCAGTTGACTCACTCTCCATTTCCACGGTCTACATTAGTCCCAGAAAATGGGGATTCTCTGTGCATCAGTGGGGAAGGTGGTCTACCCGGAGATAACACTTCAAACTGCAGGTAACAGCACCATCAGCCCATCTAAAAGCTATTGACTAACTATAGACCACAAGGCACTAAGGAGGAGCTGGCCCTCTGTGCAGTTTGCCTGACTCGCTTTGTCAAAGAGGTTGCTGACTGCCTTGAACAGGTGAACAATTAGGTCTTTATTTGGGGTCACGTGCATGCTAAGGACTTTGCTGCAAGGTCAAAGGTACAACCCACATGGAAGTTGGCTAAACATGTAAGAGATGGAAAATGCCAACGGTGGCAACTAAATATAAATGTGCACATGGGTGGATTCCGGAAACTGCAAAGCAATGAGCCTGACACTGAGCCCCAGCTCAAACAGGCGGCTTTGCACATTGAGCAAAGAACGTGGAGGTCACACTACTGAACTTGAAAAGGTTAAAGAGGAAACCTCTAAGTGACTCCCATCAAACGTAGAGTGTGATGATGGAAAACAGAAAGTAACTTGGTATTCTATGCTTCTTTTATTTATTGGTTAATTGTGCTCAGGCTTACTTGGGGGGGGGGGGGCATGACATTACAATGTAGTAGTTTGGCCTGGATGTTGCCTCTCTAGTAGTGCCTAGAGGAGATGTTTACATGGTGGATGTCATAGAGGCAAAGACAATGCCTGAAAACAACTAATTTAAGGCTTGAATTTTATTTTGCAGTCAACTTGAATAAAAAATGCAAATGACAAGATCGCATGGTTAATGTGTTTCTGATACTCGGCTTCATTAAAGTTAACATGGATCAAGCCTGAAGAAACCTAGAGCAGACTGTCAGTTGGTATCATCAGTACCCTTAACCTTGCCTAAGTTACAAGCATGAATAAAACTTAATATGAACTTTTTTTTGTTTTTGAAAAAAAACACCAAATGTTAAAGTAACCAATCAGAGAAGCAGCAAAAAGAAATTATGTAAAATTATGTAATGAGGACCTTTCCAGCATTACTCAGATAAACTCTTGCATGTTTTTAACAGTGTTTTTAGGTGCATCAGTGTTTTGACTGCGTGGATGCATGCCCATTGAGATTGTGCCAGTAGATGTCAGAAGAAGGTGTTGGATCCTCTTGTAGTGAAAAGCAGTTGTAGGTCATGAGGGGGGTCTTGGGAACTGATCCCAGACTTATGTCCTTGGTGAGAGCAGCAAGTTCTCTTAACCACTGAGCCATCTTGTCGGCCCCTCAGATAAAGTCTTAAGAAGTCTGTGGTGCATCTATTTACGTTTGGGGGCTTGGTTTTGTTTGAGGTAGAATCTCAGGTGTCCCAAGTGGCCCTCAAACCTTCTGTGTAGCTGAAGCTGGCCTTGGACTCCTAATTCTTCTTCCTTACCTTTCTGACAAGCATGCCACTGTGCCTGGCTTTCTATTTACTTTGTACACTTGTATTCTTTCTTTGTTCATAAAGTAGTGCTGCCCTTTGCTCTAGACCTTCTGTGACAGGAAAGACAGTTTCCTTAAGCTCCAAGTTCTATTGGTCTTCTGTGTGCTTTCAACTGTGTTGCTCTTAAAGAAAACTGGGATTAGCTGACATCATTTAAGAAAATTATACTTGGAAAATTACACTGCTCCTGGAGGAGTGATTAATGACAACATCTAGCTGGGGGGGGGGGGGGCTGGAAACTGGGGTACTCCAAAACCTGTGCTGGTGACACTATTTCCCAAGGCAAGAAGTAAATGAAGAGTGTCTTTACCAAATCTTCCTAAGACCCTAAAGAAGGGGAGTCACTTGTATAATCATATACACATAAGATGCACCAACTCCTCACCCGACTATCAACCAAAGACATCGGAATGCAGCGAGCTAAAAGAATTGACCTATTCATATTCCTGCCCCATAGAGGTATCCTTGCCCCTCAAAGTTCCCTGGCTCTTATCTATTTGATCTAAGCCAAAGAAAGACAGGAGTTTATGTTTGTGTAGCTCCTCTGTTCTCACTCCAAGTAAGCACTGGGAATAAACAATAGCGTGGGTGTATCCATTTCATCCAGAGATCCTGGGAAAAGGAGATTCTTTGCAGAGTTCATCTCAAGTTATAGCTATGTACCAGACTTACCTTCAGCCTGAAGAAAGTCGTTGTATCAAAATACAAACTGAACACAGATTTTTAGCATTCTTGCTAGAATTAATTTTTCAATAACAGAGCATTGCTCTCATGAGAGACTGTAGGTCAGTTGTATCATTGACAAAGCTATTTGCAAGGAAGTGGGTAAAGAAAGACAGTAACCATGACTATAAAATACTAGCTTTGCTCAAATGACCTCACCATCAACTGTGTTGCAGCCCCAATATCTGATATTTATAAACTTTGAGTATAATGTTCCTTCTTTGTCTTAGAAGATATTTCAATGACATTGATATATCTCTGTGAAGCTTTAGCCTGCTTGGCACTTAGTAAAGAATTTCTGAGCAATGCATTCACCTTGATTTTAAGAAACTGCCTATCTAAACCAAGGGGCATTCCTCACTGTCTGGTTGCATCCTTAAAATATGCTTGCTTGAAAGAAACACACATTTTCTTCTAGTAGCTTTGGTCATTTGGTCTCAGGAAGTCCTTGGATTGAGGGTATACACATCTCATCCCACACGCATCTCTGTCCTGGAACATCTTATCAAACAGGTGGTATCAAACAGGTGCAGAAATATTTTTATTTCTGCATCTTATCAACAATGTATTTGCCATGGCACAAGGAAGACACTTGTGATATTTTTACACATACTGAATTACAAGAAAAGGTGTGCCTTAAAATATTGTCTGGAAAATATTTTGTGTGTCCAAGAAGACAAAATTGGCCTCAGTTAAAATTCTAACTCAAAGTTAAAACTGAAAAAAAAACAACAACAACAAAAAAAACCTGGTTTATCCTATTTTGGAATCCGAAAACTTAATAAGCTTGCTTAATTTAAAGCTTCATTTCTCCAGTCAAAGAGAGGGTATAAAGTGTATGTACTCTTTGTGTACCTTTTATTTTCCTTCTCTTCCCCATTTTTTCTCAAAATTGTCACCTACACATGAGAACAATTTCTCATGGATTTAAAAATGCATTGCTAATTTTTTGGACATTTCGATAATAAACCAGAAACATCTCAAAAGACCTCTACTTAATTTGTGACTAACATTGTCTAGATGAGTTCATGCTACAAACTATAAAACCCCAGTGTATATTTTTACCCTCATGTATTGGTAGAAGGAAATCTTCCCCAGTTTTAGATTAAACAACCTGCTTTGTGCTCCTTTCTCTGGCCATATGTTGTGTAGACTATCCTGAGACTCCTGATCTCCCCTTAGCCAGGAGATGTTATCCAGGAACCAGCCTGGGTTGGCATCATAGGAGAGTAGTTCAAAAAATACATAGCAGGGAAAAGAACTTTGCTCTGTAGTCACTGATGAGGGGCAGGGGCTTTGCTTGTTTCCCAGGGAATCAGAACGGGGGCAAGGAATTCTTCTCAGAGTAAAAAAAAAAAAAAAAAACAAGTCTGGACAGAAAACAACAACAACAACAGCAAAACAAAAACAAAGACAATAACAATAACAATAGAATTTTAAAAAAATAGAAATTCAGACAGACATACACAGCCAAAGCAAAATAGAATTTAAGGCAATTACCCAACTAACTCAGCAGCAAAATTAAAAAGGCCCATTCAGTTTCATGAACATTAAAGACCCCCAAATGGTCATAAACTAAATGACCTGCAATTGTAGATCCCCTTTGGCTATATAGCTCTGCCGCCAACTCTAGGCTCAGGCCCACATTACTGCAGAGAGGTAGGACACATTTTTTGACAGGAACTGGAAAACCACAGTGAGTTTGCTCCAATTTTCCCATGAAATAAAGTGCTGCAGTGAAATGCCTGGCTTTGGGAGTGAATTTGGAGAATTGCTTAGCTCCCTGCTGGATACCCAACAGACACCCACCTGTGAATTCCTCATGGTTTGTACATGTCACTGATTGCATACTCACCGCTTTCCAGTAGCCATTTGAAACCAATAACTATGAAAAACCAGGAAGTAATTTTCCCCAGTAACACCATTCCCAATAGATAGCTTAATGTGGCCCAACATACTAGAAAATCTCACAGTAAATTTATTTCTTTCGAGCTTCTTTAAAAAGCCACATTAAAAGTAATGCCAGCAATAAAATCTACTCTCACGAGCCTTCTAGTTACGCTCCTTAACTGTGCAGAAATCATAGGAACCAGTAAGTGATCTTAAAATAATCTAAACTGAACACAGGTACAGATAACAGAGATAATATTCAAATGCCCAGGATTTCCCTACATGTAGCAGTAAGCGCACCAGGCTTCTGTCCTTTCAGTTTATCTGAGTCTCCCCTACCCACAGGATACCAGCACATCAGCTGTTGTGAGGCATAAATGTTGCTGGGAAACCCTGCATTAATAAATTGTCACCAAAATATAAGAGCAAATATTTGCTCTTTAATAAGAATGGTAAAATATTTAAAATGAGATTATTTGGGCTTGTAGAGGGTACTGGCAATAGTGGGGTGTGCACGTGGAGTACGTTTTGTCTGTAAGTCGCATCCCTTGAAGAGGTCATTGTCAGCTTTCACTCTCAACGGCGCCTGAAAAATCACCTACAGTGTGAAATAAGACCTTGGTATGCTGAAAAGAAAATGTTCTTTAAAAATATATATACTAGCCCTCCCTCACTTGGGAAGAAAAACTCTAATTGCCCTCTCTCTCCATGGAAGAATCATGGAAGGGATGAATAAATGCTCTAAAGAATGAACAAATGAATTAATTGTACTTATAAGACACTCTCAATTGTTCTACTAGTAAGTAGAACATTTTAGAAAACATTCTGAAAACCCGTACACCTGTTTAATTGGTAGTTCTGTTATCTTTTACTGTTACCATTTTGGGGACACTTTATGTCTTATACTGGCATGTGAAGCACAGCTTCATCTCTGCCCACCTATCTGTGTGATTCTTGACAGACAGCTTGGTCTCAAAGTAACCTTGGCACTGCATAGTAACTTGCCCCCACCATGTTCAGAGCACATATGTTGATAGGACAGAAGATGAGCTGTGTACTCCCAGAATTAGGCAACCCGGTCTTGTCCCTTGCTCTTCATCAGTAGGTGAGACCTGAAGCTCCACCCCCACCATATGCTCCTGATGACTGTCAGAGGGCCTCAAAATCACAACAGAGGCTCAAGCAAACCCACAGCAGGGCTAATATTCTGGAGCCAGTAAAGCAATATGGGCCTCAGACGGTACATTTTAGAAAGCAGGCAAAAGCCCAAACAGCACCTGTTTTCAATATGGGTTTCTCCATTCCCAAACACACATTTTTACTTGCTTCTCAAATTAGGCCACAGAGAACCAGCCCCCGGTTTCCCACTAGCCCGCCCCTCTCCAGAGTGGGATCCGCCTGTATAATCAGCTGGCTTGGGCCATGGTGGTCTGGCTGGCATCCACTCACAGCGCCCTCAACCCTGAGTGCTCACTGAGCCTATCTGCTCCCCAAATAGCTAACCAACAAGTCTGGCCATGTTACTAGACAGGCTCTTGCCTGTTCTTAGCACACGAAGCAAGAGAAGCCATGTTTTCCCTCAGGGGAAGAGCTGAAAGTATAAACTAAATAGAAACCATCTCTCTCAGCAAGTCACAACAAGGTTCTGGAGACCATCTTGGTGGCACATTCTCCTGAAGATGTGAAACAGTCCAGTGGCTGGTGTTTTTCTCCGAGCTAATGAGAGATTTGCACCACTTGGAAGCATCCTATACTTCCTCCTCACTCTTGCCTCAGATCCCCAAATAACAATTGCCTCAGCTTAGAACTTTGCTCCTTGTCAAAATGTGGATCTTCCCAGAGGAAAAGCAGACAGTCTGAGCCTCTGGGGCATGGGGAGTGGGAGTAGGTAGGAGGTTGAAAGGGCCTGGGATGATCCTGACGTTCCTCACAAGTTTTCCCAGACCAAATTCTGAATTTCATACAGCTCACACAATTCTGGACACTATAATGTGCTGTCTATCACTGATACTCAAAATAAGGTCCTCAGACCAGCAGCAATCCTATTCATTTGGCCCCTGTTTTGTTGTTTTTTTGTTTTTTTGTTTTGTTTTTGTTTTGTTTTTAAAGGAAGTCTCACATTTAAAAAAACTTTGACAGGAAGCAATTTAATGTAGAGCCTTCTGCATGCAAAGCAAGTATTAAAACACTGAACTTCCAAACCCTGTGAAATGAAATCTTTAGACTGCTTTCCTCAATTCTACCAAAGCAGAGAGGCACCGTGGAAGGATTCCTAGATTATTTACCTATTCATTAAAAGTTGGGACTTGCAACTTGGCACAGTAGTACATGTGTAAAACCAGAACTCAGGGAATAGAGATGGAAGTTCAAGACTAGCCTGGGCTATGCCCCAAAAGAAACAAAGTTGTAATATCTTGGTATGTCTTTGGTGTAATAGACTGAAAGAGACCTAGTTTCAAACCCTGGTTCTAAGACTAGAGTCATGAGTCAGTAGTAGGACACATGCTTACTGTGTAGAAGCCCTGTCTTCCATAGTCTTCACTGTGAAAGAGAACCACAAAGCATATCCTGGATCTACCATTTCATCTTTAATCTTGGAAAAATCCATTCATTTTAATATGCTTCAATGTCTTCATCTGGAAAAGAGAGATGATATAGCCTAGTTGTATAGGGTCATTGTAAGAATGAAGCAATAGTGTTCATTAGTGGCTGCCACATGGTCAGCACCTAGGAGGTAATAGAGAGTACATTACTACTTTGTATGTCCAGTATTCACCTGTTGTCATGTAACCATAATCCTTGAATTTTCTCCTCCTCACAACTAAAACGTCAGTGGAAGTATGCCTACAAGTCAGACGTAAGTCCTCAATGAATAATGTACCCCAGGCCCAAATACTGATTCAAATTACACTTCTCATTCTTTTCACCCTATGCTAACTAGAGAACGGGTTTTTATTTTTAAATCTAAGTTTCAGAATCCATGGGTTGGAGATCGTGCACATTTTGGTATGATTAGTCTGATCATGCCAGCTGTGACTGTCAGAAAAGTATGTCATGGGTGACAAGATGACAGAGTCTAACCTTTAAGGATGCTTGATAGGAGTTAATGATGTGACTTACCACTAACTTAATGGGATCTCCTGTCACAGCCTCACACCAAGCACCACGTGTCCATACTGTCAAGAGGCCAATGGCTTTTGACAAAAGAGAAGAACTGCTCCCAGGGGTGCTGCTTCCTTCCAAGTATATGTCCTGGTTACAGCTGTGCACATAGTCCCTGGGGCTTGAAGCACTGTTTGGAATCCGCTAAAATCCCTCTCCTTCTTATACAGTCACATCATAGTTCTCAGCAATGGAGTCCACCCAGGGCTGAGGGAGCTCGGAGAGAGCTTGGCTTCCCTGGTTCCTAGATTAACACCAAAAGATTGGGATGATGGCTGTCTCAGTTATGGTTTTATTGCTGTGAAGAGACACCATGAAGATAATTCTTATAAAGGAAATTTTTTAATTGAGGCTGGCTTATACTTTAAGAGATTTAGTCCATTATCATCATGATGGGTTGCAGGGCAGCTTCCAAATAAACGTGCTGGAGGAGATGAGAGCGCTGCATCTTGATCAGCAGGCAGCAGAAGGAAACTGTCACACTAGGCACAGCTTGAGTGTATGTATGACCTCAAAGCCTACCTCCACAGTGACTTACTTCCTGCAACAAGGACACATCTCCTAATAGTGCCACTTCCTAGGCCAAGCACGCAAACACAAGAATCTATGGGGTGGGGGTGGGGCAATCCTTTGCTAACTACCACAATGGCAAAAATCCCTTGACTTGCACTCTAGACTTTGCCTTCACTAACTTCAGACTGTTTAAGAAAATGGTGTTTAGAACTAGGGTTCAGCTAGTAGACTGCTTATCTAGTATGCAGTAAACCCTGGAGACTATGACACACATTTGCAGTGCTAACCCCTGGGATATAGAGGCAAGAAGATTCGAAGTTCAAAGTCATCTTGGCTACAGAGCAAGTTCAAGTTTAGTCAGTGCTACACAGGACCCTCTTTGAATAAAAGACATTGAGAAAATAGTATATGTAATCACATGTTCCAGTAACAGGTTAGGTGCAAGTGTGCATTGGGGTGAGGCATTCGCCACTGAGCTTTCAGAGGAGTAGCTTATCTCTAAAGAGCCTGACCTCAACAGACACTGTTAGAAAGGCAAAGGTCTCTCTTTAAAAGAAAAGCAAAGGACAGTGTGGCTATTGGGACATTGAATTCCTAATTGTAGATCATATGGCTGGGTCAAGTTTTGATCACTTTTTAGAAAGCAGGACTCTACATTCAGCATCTTTTGACAAAGCCAAAACCAATTTCGAAGCCAGATCTGAATTTGGAGCAGACAGGGCGAAAGAAGGGAGGTCAAAAGGAAGAGGAGGAGCAGGAGGAGAAGGAGGAGGAAGAGGAGCAGGAGGAGGGTGTTGCAAAGGCTTTTAGTGGCTTTAGGCTAGCTGGTGTAGGAAAGAAACAGGCAAAGGAGGATAAAAATGTCATTGTTGATAGAATCAATCTCATAATTAAAAGTAATATCATCCCCTTTGAAAGATAAAATGCTCAAAAAATTTCATGGTATATTAGTTCCTTTTGTATGTGTTGAGACCAAATGCCTAACAAAGAGTAACTTAAGGGAGAAGAGTCTATCTACTCCAGCTAACAGTTTAAAGGAACCCATAAGAAAGGAACTGAAGCAGGAATGTGAAGAAGCAGCTGGTCACATTGCATCTTAAGTCAAGAGGCAAAGACAGACAAACTGCTCAACTTGCTTTCTCCTTTTTCTTCAGTCGAGTACTCCAGCCCATAACATGGAGTCACCTACACTGATGGTGAGTCTTACCACCTCAACTAACTGAAGCCAGAAATTGCCTTCACAGGCATGTCCTGAGGTTTGTCTACTAGATGATTCTAGAGCCTTGCAAGTTGACAATTCATATAAACTACCACACACACAGAGCAACGTAGTAAGGTATTATGTGAAAATAATCGACTAGAATCCAGAATCTGGCTAATATAATCCCCTCCCTTCATGCTAGTAAGGAAGAGGTACTTCATATGGGTGGGTAAAGAGAAAGACACTGCCGCACAAGTAGTTCACTCACATCATTCCCTATCCGTACACCCTTTCCACAGGGACAGGCACAAGCTTAGCTAGGCTTCTCTTATCTTACTGGGAAGAGAGCAATATGGAGCCTACCTACACTGATTTCATTTTTAAAAATTGTAAAACACTTGAATTATTCTATTTAATTATTTGTCTCTGTGTGTGTGTATGTGTGTGTGTGTGTGTGTGTGTCACAGTGCATATATGGATGTCAGAGGGCAACTCACAGGAGTTGGGGGTGACTAAGTAAATAATTTATATGTTGCAGATGGCTGTTACAGATGTAGCTATTAGTGAAATTAAGAGGGCTCAGGCTCTCTTCTGCTATCATGTGGGTCTCGAGGGTTGAACTCAGGTCATGAAGCTTGGCCTAAGCATGTTTACTCACCAAGCTATCTCTCTGGCCCTACAGTGATTGCTTTTAATGTGAATACAATTTTTTAAAATGCCCATCTCAAATATTATGCTATGGTGTAATCTTCTGTTAGAATTTAAAGCATGCAGAGGCTATAGTTCAGTGCTAACATGCTTGAATACTTGTGCAAAACTCTGGATTCCAATCCCAGCACTGTACAAAACTTAAAATAAAAATCAAAATAGAAATTAAAAACAATCAAACCAAAACAATAAAATTAGGTTTGAATTTTTTAAAAGATACCTAAAGATCTTGATGCCAATGACAGACCCCACACCTTTCCCAAAATTATTTTATTGTTTATTTGCTTGGCAACACATATAAATCTGAACGGAAATTTTGTTAGAAACTCTCCAAAACTCCCATTTCCAGTGGAAGTGCTGATGGCAAGTTCAAAGGCTGTGTCACCTTACAGGTGAGCACTCGGTGTGCCTCTGGACACTTTGTAGTCCTCAGAAAATCCTAATGTTGACAGTTGCTTAAAGAGAGAATATAGACAAGAGGACTGAGATTCCTGTCCCGAGAGTTGCTCAACCATTCAACTTGACCACTGCAAAGATAATCAACAAGGATTCAAGATCAACCTAGATGAACTTTAGACAACTAGGAGAGTCAATTGAGCTCGTATATTTCTAGAAAAGGATATATTAGTTTCTGGATAAGCTCTCTGGAGATGGTGCCTGACTTTCTAATGGTTGAGTTTAAGATGTTCTAATGCCAAACAACCATGCTCGTTGCAGCAGAAATCATAATAGGTAAGATATGAACACAGCCTAGACACGCACTAACATATGAATGGATAAAATGTGGTAAATGTACACAATATTTAGTCAATTGTAAAAAACAAAATCGTGCCATTTTCAAGAAAATGGGTGATAGTAGAGACTAGTGTGTTAAAAAAAAAAATAGCTCCATTATCTTCATAGCAGCCTTATTTATAATCGCCAGAAGCTGGAAAGAATCCAGATGCCCCTCAAAGGAGGAATGGATACAGAAAATGTGGTATATTTACACAATGGAGTACTACTCAGCAATTAGAAACAATGAATTCTCAAAATTTTTAGGCAAAAGGTTTGATCTGGAAAATATCATCCTAAGTGAGGTAACCCAGTCACAAAAGAATACACATGGAATGCAATCGCTGATAAGTGGATATTAATTAGCCCAGAAGCCCTGAATACCCAAGGCACAAATCGCATAACAAATAACTCCCATGAAGAAGTATGGAGAAGGTCCTGATCCTGGAAAGGATTGATCTAGCATTGGAGGGGAATATAAGGACAGAGGAAAAAAAGGAGGGAGGTGATTGGAGAACGGATGGAGAGAAGAAGTTTTATGGGACATATGGGGAGGGGGGATCCAGGAAAGGGGAAATTATTTGGAATGTAAACAAATAATATAGAAAATAAAAATATTTAAAAAATAGGTCAGACTGTGAATGTCAAGTATTACATGTTCTCTCTTATCTGTAAAATTTATGTGTGCATTTGTGTGTGAGAAAGAGTGTGTGTATAGTAGTAGTAGTAGTATATGGAAATAGAACATGGATTCTGAGGAAGGAGGAAAGCATCTAAACAGAGGGAGGAACAAACAGAGGGAGGAACATGGGATGATATAAGGAGAGAGGGAAGACAAAATATCATATGTATTCTCTCATGAATAATATAGATCTAATGAGAGAGAGAGAGAGAGAGAGAGAGAGAGAATGTAGGGTGTGACAAGAGAACAGAGGAAACTATTTGGAGGGTGGAAAGGCACCAGAAAGAAGGAGGAAAGATAGCAGAGCAAATGAAAAGCAAGGAACACAGATAACTGTGTACAGAAACCATAAAACGAAACCTGTTCTTTTGGACATTAAGGTAAAATTAGAGAAGATGCTGCAAACCCTATGCTCATTAGTGAAAATCATGCCAAGAAGCTTAAATTTTGGTCTAAGCCTAGGATAGTAATGCACAGCATCTCGTGTGATGCTGAAAAAGCAGAGCCCCAGTATCACAAGGGGGAAGGAACAATAGTTTCAACAGTATGTGTTGCTAAGCTCGGTTACACAGCAACTTAGGTAGATTAACGTGAGTTGTTTCCTTTTTTTTTTTCTGGTTCATTTTATCATCATATGGTTCAATTTACCATTGGTTCATCTGAGCATACCAATATTTTAAGTTCTGTGTTCTGGGACAATCCATGAAGCTCAACAGACTTTCACTGCCAAAAATTGCTAATGGTTAATGCGTTAATAGAGAGCTTCCCTTCATCCCACCTACGGCATGATGTTCTGCTTCTGTTAGTCCGTCCCTCAGGAAGACCACAGGTAAGGACAAACTGCTTGTCTGCCTACAAGTGATCTTTCCCTTTTTCCTTGTCAATCACTCCCAGATAGACTTGGGTCCATGTTGTTTCCCACAGCTCAGGATGTGAATCTTGTTTTTCTTAATGCTTTATGGTTCAAGAATGTAAGCCAAGCTCTAAGCAGGATCATACTTTCTGCCAAACATTTCTCAGCTCTTCCAAAAAGGTGCAAAGGAAAAGGTTCCTTATTGCTACCATTGGAAAGTGGTGGTATATAAAGATGTGTTGTCGCTAGGACTGCTACAGTAATACTGCAGCCATCAGGTAAACTGTCCAACACACTAGGACTAGTAGAGCAGAGGCTAGAATTAACCATCCTTGACACTTCACTGCATCACAGTTTCTTATTATAAAAGATGATAAATTCCCTTCAGGCACGTCCAATTGTTTGACAATGCATCACAATGTTGCCATTTACGGTGTTCACACTTGAGAACCACACAATTAATTTACCAAAAAAAATGCTACAAATCTTCATAATGCATTAAGGGAGTTTGCAATTTGGTGGTGGGCCACATTCATTGCTACCCTTGGCTGCGTGTGGCCTATGGGTTAGACATAGAACATGCCTCAAAGTTACTTGGAGTTGAATACATCACCATTTATAATAACCAGGAGCATTTTATCCAACATCACAGTCTTTTAGCTGATCTCATGAGGAAAGCACTCTCCAATCCAGGAGCCAGAAAATGATACAAAGGATGGACAATGGGATCTCCTAGAGTCTCCTTCTTCCTCTAGTCCTGGTCTAACAGCAGTCCCACAACCTAACTTACATTAGGTTTTCTTTGTAGACTGACCCTTTGCAGGGAACACCTTGATACTTTCAAAAATGTTATGCTGCCCACTTCTCTGGCCCTTTCTGGATCTTAGGGTACAGCGGGCACAGTGGACAGTGAGTGTTTCAGTTCAGTTTAGCAATGTGAAAGATTGACAAGAAATTTAGCAGTCTAAGGCAATTTACCCCATTCTTTTCCTGAAGCATTTCTCTGCAGACACCCCAAGTGACTACCCAATAGGGCTGTAGAGCTCCAAAGCCCTTTGATTGGACCAGTGATTATCTAAGTGTTGTCTCAATGGGGGTTTGGTAAATATACAACTGATTGGGCTCCATTCCTGTCCTGCAGTAAGAAAATCTGGAGCTGGGTCTCAGCAACTGGCAGTTCCTCAAGCTCTCTCAGGAAATTCTGATGTGTCCCCAAGTTGATGAAGGGCCCTAGACTGTGGATACTGCCATTATTGCTAACTGAAGGTAGGGTTTCCTTCCTTCCTTCCTTCCTTCCTTCCTTCCTTCCTTCCTTCCTTTCTTTCTTTTAAAGATATATTTATTTCATGTATGTGAGTACACTGTAGCTGTCTTCAGACACACCACAAGAGGGCATTGGATCCCATTACAGATGGTTGTGAGCCATCATGTGGTTGCTGGGAATTTGAACTCAGGACTTCTGGAAGAGCAGTCAGTGCTCTTAACTGCTGAGCCATCTCGCCAGCCCAAGGTAGGGCTTTCTAAGGCCCTCGTTGGATTGTTTTGTGCTGGAAGGGCCCTATTTCCCTTTGTAATTACTTTCACTGGTATGATCGTTTAATCTCTCTTCCTAGTGGTGAGGACCTCCACAATGAATGCCAAACCTATTGTCTTCCATTCATATATCCCCAGTGCCTATCACAATGCTTGACACATAGTGTTCCCATCAGTGTTTCTGCAATGGGTAAGGCAGGGCCCTCGTGGGCCACATAAATTTTCAGGTCTCTCTTCTAGTTAGCTTCCGCTATCAACTTGACACAGCTCAGTTTTAGCTGAGGGAGTCTCAGCTAAAGACTTGTCTCTATCAGATTAACCCATGATCATATCTGCAGGGGCCTTTTCATGATTGCTGATTAATATAGGCAGGCCCAGCTCATTATTGGAAGTGTTACCTCTGGGTTGTATCAGAAAACTGGCTGAGTGTGAACAAGGAAAGTGTTCCTCCATGGTCTTTGCTTCAGTTCTTGCCTCCAAGACCTTGCCTTGAGTTCTTAGCTGACTTCCCTCAAAGACTGACTGTGACCCGAGATTGGAGATAAAATAAACCTGTCCCTCACCCAAGTTTCTTTTTGATCATGGTGGTTGTCATAGCGACAAAAAGCTAAATAAAAAACAGTCCCACATTTGCCCCCATGATATATCCAGAGAAGTTCCTAGGGCACTCATCTAGTGACACTGCTCAAGGTGATCTCGGTGTCCTGCTGTTCATCTGCCATCCCAGCACTTTGGAGTCTGATCTTGTGCCAGACCTGGGCAACACGGTGAAAACTAGGGAAACTAGAGCTACATGGACAGACCCTGTCTCTGCCTTCCCACCAAATATCTTCAAGTTGAACAATACGTTTTCCCTGTAAACAGAGTACAACTGATCATTTACAGAGTTCCCTAACTTGAACTCAGTGATGAAGATCACTTCAAATTATTCCAGATGTGAGTGCCATCAGGCTGTCCCAGATGTTAGTGCCATCAGACTGTCCCAGATGTGAGTGTCAGACTATTGTTATGTAAAGAAACTCTGAAAGTTGCTTTCTTTTATTGATTTTCCCCAAAGGTTTGATTGTGGAAACCACTGAAGACTCAAAAGCCAGTGTAAGAGGAAAGATGACAAGCATCTAATATGTCCCCATCCTTCATTGACACCAACCCACATCTTCTCAACCCCTGCTCTTCTACAGACAACTTTGGATTCTTTTGGAGACAGTAGATAGGAATTAGACACTGGCAAACACTTCTACAGAGCTCTTCTCTAATCCATATCAACCCTGGAACCAGAGGGACTGGTGTCCCTTTGCGATTTGATCAGGAGAGAAGGAATGATCTATAAAGTATGGGTGGAACTTTCCCAGAAACGCAGAACCTGGCTGGAATATGGTGGCAAGGGTGGGACAGAGGATAAGCAGCTGAGAGTCACCTGAGTGTGCTGCCTGCCACCTATGGAAAAGGCCTCGTGTTTGCATTCTTTTCCCTCGGTTGTGTGGACACATTAGTACAGACTCAAAATAAACTCTCCCCTCAACTCCTTCATTTCTCCCCATCCCTCCTCCTCTTCTCTTTCCCTCCTCTTTTCCCCCTCCCCTCATTTTCTCTCCCTAACTTTTTATTTAAATAAGCAGCTGAATGTAGGCTAATCCGGGTTCACTATATTGTTGAGAGTGAGTTTGAAGTTCTAATTCTCCTGCTCTCCCACTCTCCTGTGTGCTTGGATTACAGACACCACCACATTCAGTTTATGCTGTACTCAGGATTGAGCCAAGGGTTTAGTGCCAGGATAAAATAGATTTCTCACCCTTGTCTAGACTGCTGATTCCCTAGAAAAAACTCAGTAGTAAAGATTTCATGTGAAGGTAATCTTCCTGCTATTATTGGATTTGGGCAGAAGGCACAGGCTTTGCAGCCAGATCAAGTCCATACTAACTATGAAGAGTGTATATATAGCCCAAGATGGATGAAGAGGACAGATGGAGCTATGGTCTGTCTCAGAGTCCCTACAGAAGAGGTTCCTGCTGTCCATGTTCCAACTTCTGCTCATTGCAGAAGGTAAAGCTCTGTGACCAGATCTCGGAAATGGAGCCATCCCTCCTCCAAGTCCCTGGTGAGCAAGGGACTTCACAACAGCCACTGATCTTGGAAAAGCTCTGTGATAGAGTAGCTCTTTGTACCCTAGCCCATAACCTTAAAACTTTCCAGATCCCAAAAGAACTATTCCAAGTATATCCTCATAACCACTCTCTGCACTGGAAAAGGCCTTGTTTGAGAGAAATACCCAGAAGCACTTGTTTTGTGGCTTGATCATTCTGATCTCAGATACCAAAGATGGCATAGAGAGGAGAGATGGCAAAGCTCAGTCCCTCCCACCCTACCTGAGTAGCTCTTCTGTAGGCTACTTTATACTGTGCTCACTCATCCCACTAACTGGCCGCCTAATGGCTGACAAAGTATCACAGCTCCCATGCAATCTTAGAATGCAACCTGAAAAGACAGACTCCGGGGATTCTTTCCTGTGTTTCTCTCCAGAGTCAGGCCAGAGCATCGGAGGGTGAACTAAAGTGTCTAGGATCTCTGGAATGCTTCTGGAAACAGTCCTGAGTGGAGCTGGAAACCATGCTTGGAGACTTGGGGAAGGCCTATAAACACACCTAGAAGAATTGAAAGGTGTGATGGGTATGGGAATTGGGAGGACCACATTCATAAACTACCAATATCTGTTGCTTATTTGCATCTATAGTACTTTTCATTACAAAGAATTTCTTTTCTTTTTCTTAGGTTTTGGAGACATATAGTCTGATACCCTCCCCCTTTCTTCATCCTCCCTTTCTTTAATATTTTTCCTCCCTATCATAATCTCTTTTTGCTTTCATTAAATGATCACTTTTAACATGCTTTACTTAAATGACATCTAGGGCTAGGAATATGGCTCAGTTGGTAGAGCACTTGCCTAGCATGGCGCAAAGCCCTGGGTTCCATTCTCAGCACCACATTAACTATAACTGCAAAAGGTCCATGTTACAGATGCCCACTATCATCATGTCTTGCCCCACTCAAGAACTTACATATAAACATATCCACTTAAATTCTAGATGTCCTTGCCTGGCTTTTTGAAGGCATCATCCTGGCCATCCTTCCCCAGTCCTGTACTAGGGGGCCCAGCCTCTTCCGCTGTATGCTTATTGTGCTTCCGGGGAGTGAAGCTTGTTTGTATATGATTGGCAAAAGCTTTTCTGTGGAACCACATACCCATTTCAACTTTTCTATCATTATTTATTTTTATGTGTTCCAGGGTTTTGCATACATGTTTATCTGTGTACCATATGGATACCTTGTGCCTTTAGAGGTCAGAAGAGGGCTTAGAACCTCCTGGACCTGGAGTTACAGATGATTATAACCTGCCATGTGGATTATAAGAATCAAACCCAGGTTCTTTGAAAGCATAGCCAGTGTCCTTACCTTCTGACCCGTCTCTCCATCTCCTCTGCTTTGTTTTTTAAAAGCATAATTCTTTTCTGCCTCCCTTAGTACCAGCACAAGTGCCCACTCACCCTTTATGGTCCACAGACAACATTCAGCCCCACCTTCCTGCCTTTCCTCCTGCAACTGACTGCTAGCAGCCAGTACTGTGTCCCACAGTTGCAGCAACTGGTAACACTCACACAACAGGGAAAACCCATCATGAGTTCTTCCCACAGGAGCTCTGAGGTTAATTCCATCTTCTGCTTGTTTATTGAAATTCTACCCTCCCATTGAGGCCAGCATTATGTGTTCCCCCGCCATAGGGGTGCACAGCTGTCCAGGGCCCTGCAGGCCAGCTGAGAACGTATGGACTCACTGGCATGTCTCCTGGCCAGCTTTGCCCCTCCAGTGGGACTATGAGGCTTCCTTGGGGAAGAGACTTCACTTCACATGTTTTCTCTTGCCCTCCCACGTGGAGACCAGGAAAGGATATGCCATAAATTATAGTCTTGCCTCAAATTCTATGTGGTTTTCAAGGCCCACACACACCGAGAGAGAGAGAGAGAGAGAGAGAGAGAGAGAGAGAGAGAGAGAGAGAGAGAGAGAGAGAGAGAGATTGCTGCTATCCAATGACTGGCCATCCTGTGGGTACTTCATCTCTCTAGTCTGTTTCTCAGTATGACAAGGATTTCTATGTTCTTTGCATGGACATAGTTTAAGTTCCCCATAAAAGAAACTGGGAAACTGTGTAATGTGGGGCATAAAATGGGTCTATCCAGGAGGCCTGATTTACATGTAGGCTGATAACCTAACGAGCAGGGTAAACTGACATAATAAAGAAAGCTTATCTCTGACAAGCACCTCAAATATAATCCCCTGTCATTTCACTAGGAATTTCCTTTGAAATCTAAGGACTGTGTATCCTCTTGGATAGCCACCATCAGCTAACAGTGTCTTGAGCTAAGAGAGTATGGCTGAGCTCCTTTTCGCAAGAGCTCCCAGTTCTGTACGCCCAGGGTACAATGACAAACCATGTCCTGCTTGTTCTTTACTTGGCGGTAGAGCCCCAGTCCTTGCTGTTTGCACTGTCTCTGTGTCTCTGAGGACACTGAGGTACTCAGAACCTGCTTCAGTCTGCTCACTGCCAAATAGGCATGCTGGGACATGCGTTCCTAACAAAGGCTTTGGGTTCCTTTTCTGGGTGGAAAATGGTAAGTCAAAAATACCTTTCTCAGTTGGATGTGGTGGTACACATCTGCCACCCCAGCACCTGGGAGAACGCAGGAGAGCCAGCTGCATCAAAGTTTGCCTTGGCTGTATGACAACTTCACGGCCAGCCTGGACTGGAGATATGTCTCAAACAGAAAGGCTTCTTTCTAGAACATGGATTTTATCTCTGAATGTGTTTTTTTTTCTTTAGTGTGCTCTAAATCCAGTAGGAGAAACCTTTTTTTTTTTAAACAACAGCCTACTTAGGGACTTGCTCAGGGTGCTGAATGCCTTTTGTGAAAACATGACATGAGTCTGAGTTCAAATCTTCAGCACCTATGTATAAAACTGGGGACAGAAGCCCATTCCAGTAACCCCAGCAAGGGTTTGGAGGGGCACAGTTATCCCAGGAGCAGAAACATTGAGCTCTGACTTCAGTGGTAGACCTTATCCCAAAGTACAAGGGGGAAAGCAGTAAAAAGATGTTCCGTGTCAACTTCTGGCTTTCTGCCTGCATGTGTGCACACACATATCACACACACACACATATCACACACACACACACATATCACACACACACACACACATATCACACACACACACACACACACACACACACACCATTGGGAACAGTGCCTATTGGTTTTTCTTCCTTGTCCAATCTCTGACTTGGATGTTAACCTTTAAGATAGAATGTTAAGAAGCCCGGATTATGCCCATTGGGCCTTACCTAACTGAAGGTGATTTTACTTGTGACGAGAGTCAGTCCCAGCTGGTAAAGTAGGTATGGATTTTTCCCTACAGAAATTGTGGGTTTTTTTTTTTCCTCATCAGCTTGTGTCATTGTTCAGCTAGTTGAACCTTCCCAGCACTGCAGGTGCCAGGGTACCTACCAGGACACTTTACCCTCATCATTGGAGGCTGTTCTGGAGGATCATTTAATATTGGTTCTGAGGGCTTATAGGACTTTCTGGGAGTGGGGAGCCAGGAAAGGGGTATTCATTTGAAATGTAAATAAAAATTATATCGAATAAAGAAAAAGAGCAGGCATATTGATGTCACGTAGGCAGCATGCAAGATCACTGGATCTTTTTCAGCTTTGAAGTCACAAGCACTGGGTGAGATCTGAATTTGTTTCCAGGTGGCCTTGGACTTCCTTTACTCGGGTCAGCCAAGTCAGCCAGTACCTTTCATAGCCATTCCCTAGCCCTTCCTCAGGGCTAGGAGGACACCCTTATAGGTGGCCTCCCTGATAAGCTTCTTTCTTTCCTAATGGTTAAGATTCCGAGGAGTAAGATAAGAGATCCGGGAAAGATCGGCAGCTTTTGAAACAAACGAGCTCTGATGGGAGACCTGGCTTTGTTCCCAATCAGCTTCTTGACCATATTTGCATGTCATCCTTACACAAATTTCCTAACTTCTTCCAGACCTTTTACCCTTCTGGATGGTGGTGTGATCTCTAATCTGCAGGGCCGTGTGTGGCACTCATCATGGCCTGGTCCTAGTGCCAAGTACATTGTTCTTCCCATCTGTGGTTGTCTGAATAAAAATTGTTCCTTTAGGCTCACAGATTTTCATGTGTGGTCACCAGGAAGTGGCACTATTTGAAAGGATCAGGAGGTGTTGCCTTGTTGGAGCTGGTGTAGGCTTCCTGGAGGATGTATGTCACTAGGGATATACTTTGAAGTCTCAGAAGCCCATGCCAGGCCCAATTCTCTCTCCCAGATGCTTGTGGATCACAATGTAGGAGTCTCAGCTACTCCTCCTTCACTAGGTCAGCCTGAGTACTGCCATTCTCCTACCAAGGTGAAAATGGACTAAGCCTCTAAAACTGTAAGCCAGCCCCAATTAAAATTCTTTCTTTTGTAAGTGCTATCATGGTCACAGTATCTTTTCCCAACATTAAAATACTAAGACACCACCCTACTTCTGTCAGAACATTACAGGTAACTAAATAGCAAAAAGTTCGTTTTCTCATCGCAGTAAAATGTGCCCAAGTGACTGTTCATTGCTACCGCCAAAGCTGGTGGCAAACGATTCAGAATGAAATAACAAAGAGTTGAAAAAAATCACTCCATTTGAGAGTTTAGAGCAGGACCATGAAAGGCCTTTAAAGATACATTTCATTGAAACAGAGTTGAGATCTACATATATGTTTAGAAAAGTCAACCAATGGCTGGAATTGTGGCCAATCCCATACCCAAATGCACACTGTACAGTGAGTCCCCATGAAGAAAGGTTAATGGTCCATTTTGGTTATATGTGGTGAGTTTAAAAAAAAATCCCAGGCAGTGGTAAATCTAAGAAATGCTATTTGGGCTCTGGAATGCATTTTATATGTAATTTTTTCTTGGCAGGAGACTTACCTTTCTAATTATGTTCCCTTTAGGCTATTATTAAAATCAGTCTGCATTTCCTAAGCATATGCCACTGACAGCTAGAGGAAGACAGTCCACAGCGACAGAGTAAGGTCTACCTGGGGTTAAGTACTTGAAAATACAGTATCAATCAATCATAGTTTATATGTGGGACTATGTGCACATACAAATGTTCTTCTAGCACTATCATACAAGAAACAAGACTTAAGAACATTATGACAAACTTCTTGCAAAACACTTTTCCAGATATCCGAGTACATGATCATGTAATCATTCTGGAGTCACGATGTACATGGCTCCTCTGAGGTCATCTACTATCAGCCTTTATCTGCTGAGATTGATGAATTATTCTTCTTCTGCATTTTTTTCCTAAGTTTCTGTTAATTTGTTAAGAAATTCCAAAAATAGGGCCAGGTGTGTACTTCAGTTGCAGAATACTTTCTTAACTTGTACAAAATGCTGGACTCCCTCCATATCACTAGAACAAAGGGATATAGACGAGGGTGGACAAGAAAGACAATAGTTATCAGGAACAGTGATATGCATCTGCGGTCTCAGCTACTTGGGAGGCTGAAGCAGGAGGATCACTTAACCCAAGTTGCTGAGGGCCATCATGGGCAAAATAACAAGATATCATCTTTAGAGGAAAAAAAAAAAAAGCGGGCTGGAGAGATGGCTCAGTGGTTAAGAGCACTGACTGCTCTTCCAAAGGTCCTGAGTTCAATTCCCAGCAACCACATGGTGGCCCACAACCATCTGTAATGGGATCCAATGCCATTTACATTCCAATTTACACAAAAATGAATTTGTGTGTAATAATTCCTTATTTATAGACCAGGTAACTTCATGCAATAACCAGAATCCATTTACATATTTTCCTACATATTTTCTTCATCTTGTGTGGTGTCTGATAAGGATGAGGGCATCAGGAGCTTGAGAAAGCATCAAGAAAGAGTACTTTGTACAAGGAAATCACAAGTACATCATTCCAGGTCAAAGGAGCTCCTTTGACCCATTCCCTATTACTAGTGGTACTGTCTTTTCCCCAATAGACTTGGTGAGTATTGTCTCAAATGGTAATAATAGAGCTGAATCTTAAACAAATGTGGTGAGCTTGAGTTGTACCCCCATAATTCTAGATGGTCCATCTTTCTATTTAATATTGGCTTCTTAAAAAACTGCACTGAGATGATTCTGGGCCATGTGCACTAAATATCAAATTATGGCACGGATGGAAAGTCATGCTCTCAGTGTAGGTGTCTAGTCCCTCAGATCCATTATCATTAGCCCTCCACTATTAATATATTTCAGCTAACATAACTAGGAGGATAAAATGTGCCATTCTGATGTTCTTGCCCCCACATGCGCAGCATCCTTCAGTTTATGGGGTGCTGGAGATGGAACCTAGGGCTGTCTCAAATATGCTAGCCAAGCATTCTACCAACTGAGATACTTTTCCAGCTCTCTTCAACTAGTGTTTTAAGTACACGGAAGGTTTTAGAAGAATTAGGAGTTAAAAAATATAGAAACTCAATTTACAAGGTTATCGTAGAATGCAGTTGCATTTTTCTCAGTAAGTTCTGAGTTGGACAATTTCTGAGTGTTGTTCTGATGTTTCCAGAGAGCAAGATAGGAATTTATATTTGCCAATGAGATGTCTGTCTATCTCACAGACACAGCCACTCCTCTAGAGCAGTGCTTCTCAACCTTCCTAATGCTCTGACCCTGTAATGCAGCTCCTCGTGTTGTGGTAATCCCCAGCTATAAAATTAGCTTTGTTGCTTCCTTATAACTGCAACTTTGCTACTGATTATGAATTGTAATATAAATATCTGATATGCAGGATATCTGATATGTAAGTCTGTGAAAGGGTCATTGGACCCCCAAAGTGGCTGTTACCTATGGGTTGAGAACAGTTGCCGTACTAAATACTGTCATTAACTTACAAAACTCTTTCACTGTGAAAATAACATTCTTTCAACACAAATTGGGAAGTACAACTATGTATGGCACCATCTATTTATTTTATTGTTGGTTCTATTATCACAAGTGACAAATTATATTTCATGTAAACTCGTAGGTTTTTAAATAGTCTAATTCAAACTTAAAGGTGCAAATCAGTTCTTCGCACTTCTTTTACTTTTATCCAAATAACAGGTGCTCACTCTTTTACAAATATACAAGTTGAATTATGAAACTTTTTCTGTTTTGCCTTACATTCCCCCTTTCTGGCAATCTCTTCCATGATGCCTGTCTTAAATGTAGAGTATGTGAAGTGTTTGAAAGAAAAGTGTTTTATCAATAACTTGGTAAAACTCAGATCCTTCACGTACTGCTAACTTTAGGAAAGTCAGGTCCTGCTTATAAGGCTTTTATTCTGCCTCCTGCTCGAAACTCTAAAGGTTTTCAAATCCTCAACTTGCCTTTCTTCTCTATTGGGGGGAGGGGGTGGTGGTGAGGGGGAGGATCAGCCTGCCAGCTGGTGAGAAGCCAAAAGTTGTCCAGTCAAACCTGAATGGAAAAAATCTATGATCTGTTTATTTCATAGTTCAATTTCAAAAGCAAAAGACAATTTAAATAATAAAAGGGCAACAGAGGAAAAAATGTAAAGAAAGAAAACAAATCAGCGAGCGTCCAGAGAAACCTTCAAGAATATTTAATTCGGAAAATGTTATTAGTTTGGAGGACTTGACTGAAAGAAAACAGCTGGGCAGAGTTCAATGTTTTAAATTAAAAACAATCTAACAAGGTCTACAGGGACAACTCTTTGAGCCATATTTTGGAGACCAGATTCATTTCTACCAAGTAAAAGTAATAGCAGTCAAAGCTAAAAAGGAAATTCCTCACAACTGAGGTACTTCTAACTATCAGCACATTTTCCAAGTTCTCACAAGGCAGCCCAAGCTATTTACAATCTAGTTTTCCTCTTATATAAATGGAGTTATGTTTTCTGTGTTTTTCTTTAAGAAAAAAAAACAAACACTTATACACACCAGCCGGAATATGCCTATTTTATTAACATCATGCTTTAATAAATAACTGGCTACTTCTAATAAAATTAAGCCTCTGTTTACAACAGCCCCCAATATTTTATTTTGACCATTCTTCAGAATTTGGTGTAAAAAGTTGAGTGAAATGTAGACCCTGAGCTATCAAGTAATTGTGTTTCAATATAAAAATAGAGATTTCCTCTTACAGCTGAAGATTGAACAGTAACATGAAACCGCCTCTCTGTGGGCTTTCAGTTCAGTAGAATTCTGGGATCTAAATGACTTTTAGAGCAGGAAGAGACTTGTACAGTTGTAGTCTTCCTGAAGACTTGAGAACCCACTTTGAAATGATCTACTATGTTCTCTAGATTTTTTGACTGGTTATTTGTACACAAGGAAAGGGCTTCCAAGGGGGCAAGGCAGTGGACAGTCTTTGGCCTGGGACAACTTCGCCACTCCATCCATGTGGCTGAGAGTCACCGAGAAGATGTGCTCTTCTCAGTTTTACCTATTCTCATCTCTCCCACAAAAGATAAGACACCGGAGAACAGCACTCAGCTCTCCTCCCTGTGGGCTCCTAGGCTGGGATACGTAGCAAATGGATGCAGACCACTCTAAGTCCTTCATTTGACTGATCAAAAGGAACAGGCAAAAAAAAAAAAAGTAGATAACCTTACACTTTTAAAAACTGGAATCTAAAACAAACAAACATACCCCCCCCCCCCAATGCAAGTATGTACACACAGACAAAAACTGCTCTCGGAAGAGTGTTAACAGCTATCCACTGAGCCCAGGTTATGGCACCCTTCCCAGAGTGCTCAGTAGGTCAGAAATCTGCATCACTCTAACACAAATGGGGGGAACAAATGAGATCTCTGGTCACTTGCTACTGCCATTGGGATAAAAAAAACAGAGTGTCAGCACTAATACAAAAATGGGTACAAAAAACTTGTCTGGTGTTTAATAAACATCCCCAAGCCTCAGTGTGTCCATGGGCTAAGTGGGACCCCCTGAGTGCCATTCTTCTTTCAAGGGAGACTACATCAAGAATTTTTACTTTCCTGGAGGGGGTCCACTTTAAGTTTGGGTGGGTTCAAGAAATCGAGTCATGTGTGATTCAACTCAATAAAAATGGGTGATCTGCAGTCTCTTCCAACCTCCAACTATGAATAAGGTCTCATTCTGTTCTTGTCCTGGTGTTCGAACACAGTCTGGCAATTGGCTCAGAACCCTGCTTGTGCCTTCACATTCTGTCCTAAATTAATACAAAAGAAAAAGAAAGAAAGAAAGAAAGAAAGAAAGGAAGAAAGAAAGAAAGAAAGAAAGAAAGGAAGGAAGGAAGGAAGGAAGGAAGGAAGGAAGGAAGGAAGGAAGGAAGGAAAAGAAAGAAAAGAAGAGAAAAGAAAAGAAAAGAAAAGAAAAGAAAAGAAAAGAAAAGAAAAGAAAAGAAACCCAAAGTCAACTCCACTTCTCTCCCGATAAGGCAGCTACAATAACAGGGATAAATGGAAAATTTTCAGCTTGTTTGGGCTTTTTCTTTTAATAAGGTAACATGATAAATAAACCTGCTTCTGTACAGCTATTTAATATTTCAGAAATACGTACATGTTACATGCCAAGAAAGGACCCTGGTTTTCTTGTAAGAAACAAGGTGAGACCATAATTGGAAAAGAAAAACCCCACAAATAAAATGAGAGAAGCCAACAAAGAAAACAAGATCACCAATGCACAACTAACTACAGTTCTGTACCTACACTGCTAGCCAAGCATAACAGGAGTCTCAAAGGAGCAGGGGGCGGGGCATGGGCGGGGGTGGGGGGGGAGGCAGGAACAAACTTAAAGGTAGGAGGCCCCGCTGTCCCCTTGAAGTGAATGAGGAAAAACAAAGTCAACATTGCTTAAACCAGTGGCCACACAGTAAAAACTGTACATTGTTGTCCATTCATTTTAAAAGCAAAGTCACTAGGATGGTAAAAAAAAAAAAAAAAAAAAAGTGAGAACTGGTGCCTTTGAACTTTCTGATGATGAACACTTTTACTCAGAGTTTGACAATTATCTCCACTCTCCCTGCACAGCGAGGAACAGGATGCAGAGGGCAGCGAGGAGGTAGGGCTTTGCCTCTGCATGGGCACCACCGGCACTGTCAGCTTTCTCATTGGCACTCTTCCCAGAATGGTCAGTGGCGTTGTACTCGAACTCCGAAGGGCACTGCTGATATTCACATCCGCTTCCGCTTCCCTCTCCACTACTCTCATCACCTACATTGAAAAGAAGAGAACAGGGAGTCCATTGCATGCATTGTCACCAAACCAGAGAAGAAAAAACTCTGCACTTAAAAGTCACCAAGGCTTACTGATATCAAAGAAGTCCACGTCATTTCCATTGTAAGCATTCTTCATTTTACTGGTCATAACCCGAAGGGCCATGATCTGACGAAGGATTAGTATGTCTGGCTTGCTGGTGTCAACCTGGACTTCTGGGTTGTTGCCCTGGTTGGCCAATCCGTTTCCTGTCACTGCAAACAGGTATCTGAAAGGAAGAAATGGTCCTGTTGACATGATCACTGAGCTTGAAGACTTTGCTCAATTTTAGGCTCTCCACTGAGCATGGTAGAACAGAAGTTCTTCCATTTATAATCAACTGTAATTACTCCTTATCCTGGGAATGGGTACTTTCTGTGATCTGACTGTGGCCTTTTTGAAAGTGATCCCTTTTTTGTGGCAATTGAAATAAAAAACAAAAAACAAAAAAAAAAAAAACACCCTCTCGATAGGTACTTATCTCAGTCACAGAGTGTGCCAAGGTGAGACACAAAGAATCAAGAAAGAGAATGTGACCTTTTGAGTAGTGGTGCTTTATAAAGCCTGGCCCCTGAGCAAAGGGCCACGGGCACTAAATGTTCTTTAATAGCTCTTAATACTGGAATATGACTACCGCCAAGCCTAGTCCTTTGCAAGTCTCTGGGTGCCTTTTTGAACAACTAAATGGGAAGCTCATGCCTAAGGTCATCATGAAACCTTGTGTCATCACCACTACCTACTGTAAGCTGCTTCCCTTGGGTACCCTGGCTGGGAGAGGATGCTACTGGGGGGTGGGGGCAGGAGGCTGACCTGCTTTTGCCCTTGCCATTCCAGCAGTCATCCTCATTTTCATTTCCTGCTGCCATCCTCTCATCATTGCAAACAGTACTTGGGAGAGAGGACCAGAACTTCTTCGCTTGTTTCAGTTTCTCCTTGACATCAGTAACCTAAGGGAAAAAGTAACATGAAAAAAGGTTCATCCATGTACGAATGCAAACCTACCATGTATGATCGCAGCAGACAGGAGGCTAAGGCAGGAGGAAGGTTTTAAGTTTGAGGTCAGTGGTGCCTGAGTTACAAAATCAGCCTGGGATGCAAAGCAAAACCCCATTCCATTTTTGTCAGAGGTATAGCCACTGACAAGCTTCTGATGATTCTGTAAATACCCCCCCCCACCCTCGCTTCACACAACACACAAGTAGAACAGGGACTAACTCGGAAAATGACAAAAAAGGGTAATAGGGATACATATGATCAAAATACATTATATACATATTTAAATCAAACAATGGAGCTAGAGAGATGATTCAGTGGTTAAGAGCTCCTGGTGCTCTTGCAGAAGATCTTGGTTTATTCCTAGTGCTTACTTGATAGCTCACAACTATCTATAACTTCAGTTTCAGAGGATGTGATGCCCTCTTGTGCCCTTTCATTTACCAGGTACACAGGTCACACACACACATACATGCAAGCAAATCAACCATATATATGAAATAATAATTAAAAATCACAAGCAGGCAAACAATTTTGCTAACATAAAACCATCTCAAACAACCAAGCCAAATCCAAACTACTTATAGCTTTTGATCATTTCTAAGTATCTGTGGATTATACACAACTCACTGTTTCAAGTACAGGCTGAAGAAAAATATAGGGTTTACACTTAGAAATAACTAATCTCTCAAAGGAATTAATAGCTCAAATGCAAACTCTAAAATTGCTGCCTGGATCTGCTGTCTGCCTCCTCATGGAACTGCCATCAGAGGCACACCAAGCCCTATACTCTGTAAACACAATCTTTACTCCAGGGCTTTATAGCCTGAACCAAGCATCCACATCACACAGGAAAGTTTTACTGGCATTATTTGTCCTCCTTTCACATCCATATCCAGCCAGGCTTCCTGCTCTATTCCCAGGTTGCCACAGCATGCTGACATATATGCAATCTTGTCCATTTGTGGTGTGTCCCTTCAGTGATAACCACAAGTCACTTTTAAGACTTTGGGGGAACCTAGCATTTTCTATCAAGTACTGGAGTCCTTAAAGAACACAAGCTGCTATTTTTTTCCTACCATCTGCGCATTGGGGATTGTGAGTTGGTATTGAAAAGTATCTAATTATTCTATCATAATATTATCTCCTTTCACCTTACACCGTGTGGCTCTCTCCCCTCAAACCACTTTAACATTAAAATCCAGCACAGAGTTTCTGAGCTAATATCCACTCATCAGAGATTGCATTCCATGTGTATTCTTTTGTGATTGGGTTACCTCACTTAGGATGATAATTTCCAGATCCAACCATTTGCCTAAAAATTTCATGAATTCATTGTTTTTAATTGCTAAGTAGTATTCCATTGTGTAAATATACCACATTTTCTGTATCCATTCCTCCATTGAGGGGACATCTGGGTTCTTTCCAGCTTCTGGCTATTATAAATAAGGCTGCTATGAACATAGTGGAGCATGTGTCCTTATTGCATGCGGGGGAATCCTTTGGGTATATGCCCAGGAGAGGTATTGCAGGGTTCTCTGGAAGTGTCATGACCAATTTTCTGGGGAACCGCCAGACTGATTTCCAGAGTGGTTGTACCATCTTACAATCCCACCAGCAGTGGAGGAGTGTTCCTCTTTCTCCACATCCTCGCCAACACCTGCTGTCTCCTGAGTTTTTTATCTTAGCCACTCTGACTGGTGTAAGGTGAAATCTCAGGGTTGTTTTGATTTGCATTTCCCTAATGACTAATGATGACGAACATTTTTTAAGGTGCTTTTCAGCCATTCGAAGTTCTTCAGGTGAAAATTCTTTGTTTAGCTCTGTACCCCATTTTTAATAGGGTTATTTGGCTCTCTGGAGTCTAACTTCTTGAGTTCTTTGTATATATTGGATATTAGCCCTCTGTCGGATGTAGGGTTGGTGAAGATCCTTTCCCAAAAGACACAATTCACATATCAAATGACTCCCAAGAAGAAGGAAGGAGAGGTCCTCGGTCCTGAAAAGGCTTGTTCCAGCATTGTAGGGGAGTACCAGGACAGAGAAGTAGGAGGGGGTTGATAGGAGAATAGGCGGGGGAAGGGGCTTAGGGAACTTATGGGGAGGGGGGAACCGGGAAAGGGAAAATCATTTGGAATATAAACAAAGAATATAGAAAATAAAAAAAATATAATAATAAAAAAGAAAGAAAAAATCCAGCACAGTAAAATGCATCACCCAAGTTTTTGAAATATTTAAAATATAATGAAGATAGACTGAATCGAGATTGTTTTTCTCTATGAGGACATTTAGTTTGAAAAGGTGATTAGGAAAAAATAGCCACTGGTAAAGATATCCTGTTTACCCAGAGGTACTTGCTCATTTGCTTTGTATGTACAAGGCAGATAGTGATCATGTCTGGAGATTTTGGGTATGGCACAAATAATGTGGGGATGTCTTAAATTGACATTATTGGTCTTATTGGCCAAAAAAGTAAATCCATGCATGACTCTAAGAAGTTAATGTTACATGAAATCAGTTCAGGATTTTAAGTTGTTTAGTACTAGGCTATTCTGGCACCTACTCAACAGCTTAGACTGATGCCCTCTCTCCCTTTGTCGAAGTCTTTAGAGACCAAGACCTTGTCTTGTTGCTCTGAGCTTCCCCTTGGGCATGACTTAATGGCAGGTATATAACAGATGCTCAGTAAACACACAGTAACATTAAAGAGAAGTTGGGAGGTGAAATGTGTTACAACCCATTTCCTTAACAATACAGGAACTTTCTTAGACAGAAAATAAAGCACATTTACTGCCACCCACATATAACAACATTAAAAAGCCAGAATGTAAAAGACGCAAGACTCACACTTATATGCTTTTCCAACAAAAAGTTTGTTTTTAAGAAAATGTTTGCAGTTCCTTGTCATTAAACACACCCATCCCTGCTAAAGTGCTTACCAGTCGGTCCAAACTAGTGCCAGCTGCCGTGGTTGGGCGTTGTTCTGGATGATAAGGTCTGAATCGAGCACTGAAGGCACTTTCAGAGATGGAACGAGAAATTCGTCCAGCTGGGAGGGGCTTCGGAGGTCCACAGCCTTGGAAAACCTGCATTGGAGGTGAGTGAGTTATATTAGGGATTTTACAGGATAAGACAGAGGGCATCTCTAGCTATCCTGCCCAGCATCCTGCCTTCAATACCTTCTGAGACACTTGAACACTATTATCCTGCATGTTCATGATCGCATCAGAAATCTTCACATCAATGGGATCCATAACAGACTCAATGTTGAAAGGACCCTCCAGCCTCTCCGCCACCATCAGCATGGCATCTAACAAGGTTTGGAGAAAAACAGAATGCATCATTACTTCAGATTTGAGTATCAGTCTTGGTTATTTCACAGCCTTTTTTTTCTGGAGAGAGAAAGAAAACAGACTTTATTTTCAATTTATTCATATTTTCTAGTCATTTCCATGAGTTCAAATTGCTAATATACATTATGTATCGGTAGTATGCTGAAGTGTGAAGGGGCCAGATGAATTTTCTGTTCTGTGGCAATTCAATCAGGAGTCATCTATCATTGGGATTGTTCAGTCCTTCGAATGTCAGCCAGCATCCAGCTGCCAACCAGGCCTGTTCTCCCACACACTTCCCTGGGATCTTTTCCTTTCAGGTTCCATTTACGAGACTTGAAAACATAAATCAGTTACAATCCTGGCACACCAATTCTTTTCTTTCATTTCGTTTAGTGAGACATTTCAGATCCCCGCGTGCATGGCTGGATAATAGAAATGAAAGTGTTCTGGGGATTCTAATGACTTCAAATAATGAAACTTTGAGGCATGCCATTTGGGGGCTAAGATCAGCTCAGTTGCTAGTGTGAGGCCTTGACTGCTTTAGAAGTAACACATATGCCCTTTTGTAGTGAAACCATGAGACAATATGCACTGCAGAAACAATTGTCCATTTGTGGTGTGTCACTTTACTGATACCGCCAAGTCACTTTTAGATTTGGAGGAACCTGGCATTTTCTAGCAAGTACCGGATTCCTTAAAGAAAACAAGCTATTATTTGTTTTCCTGCCATCTGTGCGGTTGGGGATCGTGACTTGGTATTTTTTACCTGATACTTGCATAAAAGTAGAACTCTTAGAAATGAAATCCATCCCCACACCCAAGGAGAAATGGGACACATAATTATTAAACAATAAACTAAAAAAGATTTTTACTATTATTATTAAAAGATTTATTTATTTATCATATATGAGTACACTGTAGCTGTCTTCAGACACACCAGAAGAGGGCATCAGATCCCATTACAGATGATTGTGAGCCACCATGTGGTTGCTGGGAATTGAACTCAGGACCTTTGGAAGAGTAGTCAGTGCTCTTAACCACTGAACCATCTCTCCAGTTTCCTTTCTATTATTATTAATTTGTGTGTGTGTGTGTGTGTGTGTGTGTGTGTGTATACAAATGAGTGGGTGCCTGTGGAGCTACAGTTGTCTGATCTCCTGGACCTGGAGTTAGAGGCGATTGTGAAGCACCTGATATAGTTGATGGGCACCAATAGAGCTCTGGAAAAGCTGAGCCCAACAGTTAACTTAAGTGGGGTTTTCTCTTTTACACTTAAGTGCTAATGAATGACAAGCAAAGGAGTTAGATCCCCATTGTCAACTCCCTCTAGGTACTTCAATGTCAAGAACCAGAAAGGAGTATTCTTCTCCAGAAGGCTGGGTGTCCCTCTCAACTGCTTCCCCAGTGGAGCCTCTACCTGAATTTTCTAGTGTGTGTGTGTGGGGGGGGGGGGGAAGCTTTAACTATCAAAATGTAAACAAAATCAAATTAGTTTTCGACCTTTTATCTTCAACCTACAACAAATGCTACACAATATTTTAAAGTATAAGGTCATTTCTCTAAACTACAATTCCGAAGTCACCACAATGAACAGATTTCTGCGAAGTGCAATATTTTAAAGTAACAGCAAATGAAGTTTCAGACTACATTGTGGTAAACACCAATAAAGTGACGCCTCTAACCTTTAAGGAAAGGCTGACAGCATGAATATGCTACTGTAATAGAGGAGAGAGGAAAAAATGCTTTTGATGTGCTGGTGAAAAGGCGACTTTTGCAAACAAGTGGAGCACAATGTAAATATGGTTCGTCACTGTCAAGTGTCAGGACCGCCACATTCTTTCGCAAGCCAAGAAATATTGCTGACTCCAAATAAAAATATTATGAATAGATAATAAACACCTAAAATCAGAGGCTTAAATGGGGGGTGCATTTTGTACCTACTTATTCCCCCAGTGGTGAGGAAAGGCCAGATTGATTGCTAATGTGCTTGCAAAAGACTGAATGGAAACATAAACCCCAATTCTTCTGGCTGTTTGGAGTCTTTGTAAACTTAGAGCTGCTGGCCATACACAAGGACCTGGGAATGGAGAGGGGAAACGGGCCTTTGTTGGGGCCAGAGCCATGGCGTTTCTTGTTGCCCAGCTGAAAAATGCCAGCGAGGATGCATTCTGCCAGTGGCTCACAGTCCAAAGCGAAAGCTCTAACCCTGCAGGAAGTTATAACTGGCCATCTATTGACCATTAACTGCCACCATTCCCCCAGACCCCTAAGAATTACCATGAGGAATCTAAAGATGGCTGGTCTGGTATTTTATTTCTTTCTGGTTGATAGAGGAAACAGTTTTCATATGCATGTGATAGCATACTTGCTAGTGTCCTTGTCAGCAATTCCAATACTAAATTCCCATCGGCAGCAAACAACATGTAACATTAATAGGGTTGGCTCCAAGCCAAATGAGGGTTAACAGAGGCACAGTATGTGGCAGACAAGTTGAACCTAAGAATAATTTATGGTTCTCCGAAAATAAACTTCTTTTGGGGCAGTCAAAGGGCCAGCATTTGGCTTGCTTTACACATTGAAGGCTTTGTATCAGCCTTTTATAAAGGTGAGTTTTCAAAGGTGTTTCCTATATTTGCATCCATCCTGTCGAAGACTGGCAAGACGTAGCACTTAGAACTTGTGAAGATTGGCAGATGCAGCTGCGGGTACAGGGAGAGTCCAGCAGCGAGGCTGACTTGAAAAAAATCCCTCCTCGGCTTCAGAAAGAATCAAGTCTGGTCCAACCACGAGAGCAGCTCAAGGCACTGGTCTAAATGGCCCCTTCCCAACTCATCCAGAAGAGCATCCCTTTCTTGGGAATCAGCAGGAGTGGGAGGGGACAAGTGAGGGTAATTAGGATGAGTATGATCAAATACATTATATGCATGTATGGAAATGTCATATGAAACCCATTATTATGTACAATTAATGCATGCTCATAAAAAACAAGGTTGGAAAAGATGTATTCCCTTCTCACTAGGGAAACTGATTCCGTTTTCATTTTGTGTCTAATAAATAATGAGAGACCTCCATCTTCAGACTCCCAACCTGACTGAAGAGCTGAATGCAGTTTCCTAACTTAACCCCAAGGTGTTATTTAAAACAAACAAACAAACAAACAAACAAACAAATCCTTGACTATGCAGTAACTGTGAAGTCATTTAAACAGCAAAGAAAAATTCGAGAGACAGAGAGAGAGAGACAGAGAGAGACAGAGAGAGATGAGTATTTATAGCAGAGGTGTGTAATTGGGACTGAATTGTACAACCATGGGAGAGATTAATTAAAGCCTTGTGAAAAATCCATGAAAAAGAACAGAAGATTAACATGTCTGTTACGTCCGGTCTTTTAAATCAGCTTATTAGAAATAAAGAGTAGTGTGGACATTAAAAATATTTACATACAATTGCATACTACACCACTCCAAAACATATCATTTAAAATAGCTGCAGAAAATCAATTCCAAAATCCCATCAACTTCCACTTGGGTTTAATGTTGTTTCTTCACAGACAGCACATGCAATTTAAAAACTATACTCCAAGGACAGCAGCAACAAACTTAAGGCTGAAAACATTACTTAAGCCAGCCAGAGTATGTTTGTGATATGCTGCAGATCTGTAACATCTTAGAAGAAATGTAGAGAAATTTGCAGTTTAATGCAAGGATGTGAGAGGGTCTTGGTAGTAGTTGCTGCTGGGCAGGATGAAATAATAGAGCACACAGGGGCAAATGCCCCTGTACTGTCCTCAGGGTGCCTAGGTAAGAAAGGAACCAAAGCTTAATCACTGTCACCACGGTTTTGTCCTGCATGCCAAAGATACACTTGTCCCAAAGAAAAGCCTACTATGTGTAAAAATTAAATAAAAGCCCCACCACCTAAGAACTAAGTTCAACCAGCTGTGGTACAGTACACCTGTAATTCCAGCCACCTGGAGGCAGAGGCTAGGGGATGGTGAGTTGAAGGCCAGCCTGGGCTACATGGCAAGGAACAAAGCAATCCAGCCAACCAACACTGAAATTTGGGAGGGAAAAGTAAGTGAATTCCAAATGCGACAACCTGCTATGGGAGGACCTAATGGGGGAATGACCTTAGATGGGGAAGTACCAGAATTTTTATTCCCATAGGAAATTTTTGATTTCTCCCCTGACTTCATGATGTATGTAAAAGCTTTCTTTCCTCATGGTTTCCAGCTTTGAGATATTTAAACCATGATTGTGCATAAGTACTTACACTTTCAAAGAGACTTAATATGGCAAGTCACTGTCAGTCTAAAAAAAGGATTTTCTTACTACAATTTTCTCTACCCTCTAAAAAAGGGAAAGAAAAGAAAACCTAAGCTCCACACAACAAACAAAATGCAACAAAATAAAGCAAATCAAAGGCAACAAATTACATGCATGCTCCCATGATGCCAATGATTTAGCAAAAACCTGGTTTCTATAAAGACTGCAATTCTATAAATGTGATTAGGGAGTGAGAGAATGAATTGGTACACTCTAAGCATGTGAGTGATGTTCCATCAGTGCTAGGCTTTGTAAATTTCAATGTTGGCCTTGGAGGTTTCAGGACTGATGTACTAAAGCAGATGACTGCTTGTGTTTTCCCAGAAATTGTAATTGCCCTTCTCAGAACCTAGCTAGCTTGCTTAGAGTATGGTCTGGGGTCTAGTAATGTTTTCCTAAGTGGCAGAAACACTCAACAGCCCTACTTCCCAAATCATCAGAGAAAGACTCTGTCCACTCACATAGAGGAGTCAACCATGGCTAAGTCCCCTACAAAAACAAATACAGTAATTTTCCACATCAGAGTTCTAATCCGATGATCAAATGGGTATCTGACCAGTCTGCCAAAGATTCAGTTGCAATGTAAAAGGAGAGAGACAGAGAAAGACAAACAGACAGACATAGGCATACAGGCAAGCAGGCAGAAACAGGTTGTTGTTATATCAACATTACATATCAAATAATTAAAAAAAAAAAAAGAACTTCAGGTTCCCCATGAATGCTACTGTCACCCTAGTCTTTTTTAGAAGGTCTCTCTCACTGTCCTGAAGTACTGTTCTCAGGATGGGCTGACTGTCTCTACCTCCCAGGTCCTGGGATTACAAGTATACCACCAAGCCTCGCTTTCTTCTGATTCTGGAGACCAAACATAGACCCTTGTTCTAACAAAACAAGCACTTTGCCCACTGAGCCACCTGGCCAGCCCTAGAGGGACTCTTCAAAGGTACTTTCATGGCTCTGTGAAGACTGTACATCACATGGAACATGAAGAGAGAGAGACCTAGGATAAGGACTAGACCTAAGTGTTTCACAGAAAAGAAAAGGTACCTCTGCAACATTAAATTCAAGTCAATGATTTGACTAACCTCAAAGTGCTGAATGTAACAGAGCCAGGATGCTTGCGAACGTCTAACACTAAAATGAATTGAAAATTTCATAGCTGGCAAGGACAACAGTCCTTGTGGCCAGAAGTGGAGTCATATCTAGTAAAAGACATACATCAATCACTTGCTTACCTATGAAATTGTTCCACTCAAAATCAAGGTCTCCTTGGTTGGCCAAACAGCCTCTCATGATGTTTGAGCAATAGTTATAACAGGGCTTCACAGTCACCAGACCCCGACAGTGAGAGCAGTAGATCATCTTCAGCAGTGCATGGGTGCACTGAGCTGTGGGGTTCACCTAATGGGTAATGGGGAAAAAAAGAAAGTCATGGTTGAATTAAAATAGACACAACTGACACTGGAGCATCAACCATGAACTTAAGGATGAGCTGATGCTGTTCCCAATTCGGAAGCTGCCTCCAATGGAAATCAATTAGAGTGAGATCAGACAAGTGGAAGAAGACAGGTGCTGGAAAGCTAGAGTTAACATTGGGGTGAATATCCCATGAGGTTTGTTTTTCTTCATTTGTTTGCTATTTCTACTGTAGATGGAACTCAAGACCCTGTGCATAGCCTGCTTCAATCGCTGCTTTCTTCAATGTCAGACTGCAACATTGCTACAACTTCTCAAATACTGATTCTACTAGTGCCCTTTCTTATATTTTTTGGTTGTGAGCCTAGCTTTTAATGGCTGAGTCATATCTCCAGACTGTATGGAGCCCAAGAAGAAGGGAGACCAAAGTGTAGAGGCTTCAGTGCTTCTTAGAAGGGAAAACAAAAAAACAGGAGATACAGAGACAAAGTGTAGAGCAGAGAATAAAGGAAAGACCATCCAGAGACTGCCCCACCTAGGGATCCATCCCATATACAGTCACCAAACCCAGACACTATTGTGGATGCCAAGAAGTGCTTGCTGACAGGAGCCTGATATGGCTGTCTCCTGAGAGGCCCTTCCAGTACCCGACAAATACAGAGGGAATGCTTAACAGCCAACCATTGGACTGAGCATGGGGTCCACAATGGAGGAGCTAGAGAAAGGACACAAGGAGCTGAAGCTGAAGGGGTTTGCAACCTCATAGGAGGAACAACAATATTAACCAACCAGAGCTCCCCAGAGCTCCCAGGGACTAGGCCATCAACCAAAGAGTACACGTGGAGGGATCCATGGCACATATGTAGCAGAGGATGGCCTTGTTGGACATCAATGGGAGGAGAGGCCCCTGGTCCTGGGAAGGCTAGATGCCCCAGTATAGGGGAATGCCAGGTCAGGGAAGCAGGAGTGGGTGGGTGGATGTGGGAGCATCCTCATAGAGGCAGGGGGATGGGATGAGGGTTTCTGAAGGGGAAACTGGGAAAGGGAATAACATGTGAAATGTAAATAAAGAAAATATCCAATAAAAAAAGACTGCCCTTTACATCCCAACTCCCAACTAGGTTTGCCAAGGACATCTTGTATATGCTTTGTTCTATGTCCAGTCGGTGGGGTCAGTTTAAATTTCGCAGTGTTTGTGGACAGTCAAGCATGGAGTGGCTCTTGTAACATGGGAGGCTTCTGTTCAATTTTGAAGAAGCTATTGAATTTTAAGTGAAGAACTAAATGGAGACCATCCCAGGGACATCAATGGAATGAACAAACAGTAGGAATTTTCAGAATAAGGTAGAAGAATTTAGAATAGTGATGTTGCAAGAATGTGTGTGACCAGAATTTAGAAGGGCTTGGACACAGATCAGAAACTGGGAGACCCTACAGATGAATGTCTGCTAAGGAGTCAAACAGCAACAATAAAAATACTATTCAAGTCAGACAAGGATAGTCATCCTCTGCAGAGAAATGGCATTTACTGTCATCTTTCTAGTTCTGTAGGATAAAATTGTTTGGGGTCATGAAAGAGCCAATCCCATCCTGTCGTTCTTTTCTATCAATAGGTAAAAAGAATCACAGCTAAGAATCAAGTGCCGGCAGCTAACTGAAAGTTTCTAACTTACTCTCTCTGCCATCTTCTCTTTTGGAGCCTTTATCATGGGATTAGTGCACCCTTCACTATCATCATCAAGCAATTCTTCAGACATAAACTTTTAGAAGTAGATACTATCACAGGGAGCAAATACATCCCAGAGATGCTAGCACTGTGGTGCTGGGTAGCTGGCAATGAACGTCACCTGCTCTGGTATGCTACTTTGGATATCACTTATCAACAGCGCCCTTAGTAACAGAAACAAGGGATTAGTATTGTCAGTCTCCTATCTGGTGTACACACACACACACACTTCTCTGGTTTATTCCTAAAAGAACTCTAGCATAAAGGGGGGAAAACATACAATAAGATGGTAATTGTATACACTAAAGTCAACATTCTCTATAAAGAGTTAGAATTTTTCCACAGTTTTAACCAGTCCCAAATGTTTTCCTAAACACAAAATTAGTCACTTTAACTATGTATTAATGTACAGTAAAATTCTGGCTAACCAATATCCTTGAGGATTGGCCTCTCTATATAACTAGATTTTCTGGATAGCTGAAAGTTCATTCCTTTGAAGTCACACCTTGTTAGGACTTTGATGCTCATTCACCTCTCTTTTTCCAGATGAACAAGGAGGCCTCAAGAAGAAAGGGTGCCCAAGTCAGAGGACTTCAGGAGTCTGCACCGGAAGGGGCCTCAACTATCACCAGTAATGCTGTTCTCACATTGTAGAGATAAGCAAACTGAAGCCAAAGAGATGAAACAACCTGCTGACAGCCACCCTTCCACATTTGATTCCAGTATCACAACTTATCAAACACTATGTCACAAAGATTCCACAAATGGGTCACATTTTCCTGTCGTCCTAAACAGCAGATAGGAACCTCTATTCTTAGGCAGTGCTTATTTCTCTCCTTTATTTTTAGTCCCAGTCCACATTAGAGAGACCACTAAATGGCTGGATCTTAGAGATGTAAAGGTTATGTAAATGACTTATTTAAAAAAAAAACCCACAACACAGCTGGATGTGTTAGAACATGCTTCTAATCTCAGACATGGGAGATGGAGGCAAAAATACAGCAAATACCAGTCAGTCTGGACTAAATAGTGATGCCCTGCTTAAAAGATAATAGTAATAAAAAAAAGAGATAGAAAGCAGCAGAGGAATGGGAGGAGGAGCAGAGAAGAGGAACAGAATTATGGAATAGTATTTAGCATATGAAATATTACTATTAAGAGCCAACAATATCTTGATGGATTAAATACCCTAAAAGGTCAACAAGGAGATGTCAAGCATTTCACACGTGACTGACATTATTACAGATATCAAGATAGGTGAGAATTTCCATATTAGAATAGGAAATCTGTTCTATAGAACATAAATAAATCCCAAGGTAGAACAGATCCTTTCAGGAAGTAAACAAAGATGTTCAAGTTGAGATAATTAGATTCGAGAAGCATTTTCCAAAGCATTTGTTCTACTATTTATTTTTCATGGAGTCAGGGAGATAACTCTAGGAAGCAACACACTGCATCCCAAGTTTAACTGCAAGTCCAATCATTAAAACAGTAGACCCTGTGATGCCTGCCCCTAAATGAGTCTGATGGGGTCTTCAGTTTAAAGTCAGAGACCAAATGATACGACACAGTGGCGTTTAGTTAAAGGAAGATTATGGATATGGGTTTGGCAACATTTTTTTCCAGCTCAATTTCTCCATGTGATTTGTAAATTAACTACTAAAAAACGATCACAAGGCACTTGGGTATGAGATGCTATGGGAAAACTAAATGATACCACAACTGTAAAGAGAGATGGAGAAGTTATAAGAAACCTGGGATGAAGGACATTCTAAGTACTAAAGCCAGAAATAAATTTTGTCTGTCTGTCTGTCTGTATGTATGTATGTGTGTATGTATGTATGTATGTATGTATGTATGCATGTAAAGGAGGATATGTGGAGGATATGTGGAGGATGAGAACATGTATAAAGAGTTTTTTTTTTTTCAATAGCCAGGGACCTCCTTGTAGAAGACATTTCAAAAAACTAATATTTCAGGTCCTGTGCCCAAGCTGTATCAACCTGCCTAAGCCTGGATGGTAGATGTAACAAGGACAGCTCTTCACTCTTAACTCTGCAACATCCCCACCACTTGGGGTTATAGCAAATGGAACTTAGTAAAAGGCAAAGTAGATTAGTTAATAAGCCAAAGGTGTATCAATCAACACAGGAAAGAAAAGACAAATACTAGTGTGTGAGTAGTGGTGCATTGGAAATTCTCTTCTGGAGTCTCGGGCAAAAGTTTAAAGCCTCATTGATCCAGTGATGGTTCTTGCTGCCTGTCACATGGTAGCAGGCCAAGCACTGCAGGATGCTTCTCCACAAGGTTCCAATGGGATCTCTCCACTCCTGGGTAGGAGTGAAAGGTTAGATCTTTCTCGTTCATAAGCAAACATACAGTCATAATACCACAATTTGTTTTGGGACCAGGCTGGCCTGGAACTTAAGAGATACATCTGCCTCTGCTGGGATTAAAGCTGTGTGCCACCGTACCTGCTGGGGGAGCTTTTTAAAAAGGGAAAATCAAGTTCATTTACATTCTATTCCCTGGTGATCATCAAAAAGAAAGTCAATACCTGCCTTCACTCTCTCTAAAACTCACTTACTGAAATAGATTTACTTTAGAAGTCCCATAACCAAATAGCAGATCGTGCCACACAGGGAATAATTAAAAGAGCAATATGCTCCAGGGTCTCCATCTCATCCTCAGCTATGCACTTTCCTCTGTGGCACAGCATGCTACTTAAAATGTTCAATCTGACTGTGACTTTGGGGCACATCTCTTGACTAATAGCTGTTATGTTTTTCTTTCATTCTGAAGGGTCTGCTGAGTCCAGATGTGACTCACTTCCCAAGTCCTTAGGGCTGGGATAAGAATAGGGGTGGACGTTTATGAATATATTTCAGAAGATGTCACAATTTTTAGACTTCTCATAGGGGTATAGTTGATTCTCAAAGCTTCTGAAGACAGAACAGGAATATATATATATATATATATATATACACACACATACACACACACACACACACACACACACACACATATATATATATACACCGCTTTTACCTTTGAACAAAAGTATGGCTTAAAGCACTCATGGAGAACATGCTTGCTTAGCTTTTACACTTGTGGAGGGGGTGTCTTTCTGAAAAGTAGCATAGCTAACAGCTGAGTCAGGTTGTCAGGGATTCTAGAGTCCATGCAGTTAACTTCCTTGATGTCTTACATCTTTGTCAGTGGTGAGGATCAAATCTAGGTCTCACAAACACCAGGAAAGTACTATGCTCCCCAGATGCTTTGGTGAATACCTACATGACTTCTTTGGAATCAAAGCCTATATAGGAAGCCTGGAGGCAGCACAGGGACTCTCAGATTTCACACACTTGCAGCACACTCAATGAACACTCAGCTATAGGGCTAGATGCTTTCTAGTGATAAGGTGTAGTTTTTCATATTTACTGGCAAAATGAATCAGGTTCTATGTTAGAGGGCAACTTAGGATACGGCTATATACAGAGCAGAGCAATGCATACTAGATACTGGGAGGAGAGGGCATATTGTTTAATAAAATAATAATGACTTATTCAGTGCCAGTACCATGCCTTGAAAACTGTTCAAGCTGCTATAGGGGTGAGAAAAGAGATATAATTACAGTGTATTACTCACTATCCCTGCTCACAAAGAGTTCAAAGGCTCAAGAAAACACCAGTGGATATAGTAAACAGGCATTGCTTTTGCTTGGGGGGGAGGGGTGCACGGTAGCTGAGTGGCAGAATACTTGCTTAGCAAGCAAAAGGCCCTGCGTTTCATTCCTAGTACCACAAAAAGTGCCCCTGTTAACCAAACAAGCTGGAAAACAACTCATCTTTTATCTAAGTTCTGAAACTTTTAAAGAACTTCAGTGAAGTGTAGCAGAGCTAATGAATTCCTACCAGAAAGGACAAGGTTTATAGGAGGACAAGGTTTCTAGAAGGAAGAAGGAATGGCATTATTTATGGAAAGATGAGACCATGTATTCACTTGTGCTGAGGAGGGTTTAGCTTCTGGACTGAACATCTCTGTACTAACTCAAACACCAAAATCAATTTGAGTGATTGATCCATAATCCAATACAAAAAAGCCAACTTCTAAGACACTTAAAATTCTTTACAGCTGACTAATTGTTTTTCCCAGTATTAGGACAACTCCAGAAAGCTACTCAGAATGTACCGCAATAAAAGTCACTGGGAAGACATTCATCTTCTTTTTAACTTCTTTTTAAAGTATTCATTGTGGGCTGGGAAGGTAGCTTGAAGACAGAGATTTTAGAGCTGAAAAACAGAGAAAGGGGAGGGGAAGAGAAGAAAGAAGGAAAGGAAGGAGAGGATGGGGAGGGGGGTAACAGCAATGACATCTGTATGCCATATCTGCTATAAAAAGCCTTTATAGAAAAATCTCCTTGTCAAAGCCTCTTAAAATAAATAAATAAATAAATAAATAAAACATCGATGGAGCCTTTCTACCAAATAACCTGCATATTTGAGCCCCACATTAAAAACTCCAGCGAACAGCTTACAGAGAGAAAAATGCTGGAGCAGAACTCTTCCCACAGCCTGGATTTCATTTCAGAAATTCACAAGGAGCTTTAAGCCACATTACACAGCGACGGCAGTCAGCGTGCTGCTCTCAAGTTAGAAACACATTACCTTGGAGTTTATTCCAGCTCTGAACACGCATGTGTCACTGCGCAATTCCCCCCTCCCCTGCATTTTTTTTTAACACAGCCACTCACACCAAACAAACAGAAAAGGTCTAGATTTTCATCTGTTGCCTGGTAACACAAGCACCCAATAAAAACAACAGGAAATATTTCACCAAATTATGGTAAGAAAAAGAGATAGGAAGCCCACACTTGCTGTGGGATGTGATGAGTTTATTCAGCAATTTCCTAAGTCATCTCGAATTCAGTACACACACACACACACACACACACACACGAGACATTCTTCCCTGTTGGTCTGATAAGAAAAATTTGAAAGCATTATAGACTTAGCTCCCATTCACTCAAGAATACCTGTGGGCACATTGTAGATAGAAGATGTACAAATACCAGAAACTTTTATTTTTGTCTGAAATCACTAGACCCAGTTATGCTACCATAAAATGAAAATATGATTATATTAACTCCCTTGAAGAGTCCACATTTTATTTTTTCTACTTTGCAGTATTTTTTAAAAAAATTTTTTTCATTGTATATATTCATTGTATGTGGTGCTATTACCTTGTAATAGAAAATGTTTCCATACAAGTACATTGAGCATGGCTTCCCACACTCCACTACCCCACCCTTCTCTCTCTTTTCCCTCCCATTAGTCTCCTTTTGTGCCCTGGACAGTTTTTCTTCTGCTTTTATGTCATAGTTGATGTATCTATATAAAATTTAGGAATCATAAAGCAAATATCCAGTATGTGTTGTCCTGAGATTGGTTTAATTCACTTAATATGATTACACTGTTTGCAACTTTCACTTATTCAGCCTCTTGATATACCAACTCATCCCTATCCCCACCACACTTGAGTTCTACCATGCCCTTTGCAAGTCTATCCTTTACATTTAAGTGAAAAATACTACTAAAGGTAGAATGGAAGTTTATACTTGGTTTCTTAAAAGCTTATTTCCATTTATAAAGGTATGGGAAAAATTAAAAATTATGTAAAATATTTTTAAAGCTTATTTGCATTATAATGGTATGGGAAAAATATAAAAATGGTGTAGAACTTGGAATCATTGGATAATAAAGAGAAGTAAAGAGGAATCCACAGAAATTGTTTTCCAGGCAGGATGGTCATTCATGCATCTTGATGGTAAACCACCATTTTCTAATTATAGTCCCTGTAGTTTGGCATGCGGGTGTAGACATAGACCCATTACGCCAGTGTTAATTGAAACCATGAGAATGTATCTCTTTGGCAGAAGAGCTATTAATTTTCATGATGCATGTAACCACTTGTGCATTTCTTAAGCACCACAATAGACTCCATCCTCTCAGGCAAAACTGCTGCTACAAGCAGGTAAGAAATGCATCATGAAGCATGACAGATAACAATGGAATAAGTAATACAAAGATGAGTAGCAGCAGGATCCTCTTGAACCATCTGTTACTAATAAAGGGGGCATCTCTGCAGTTGGAATCCTGAGGCTCCAAAGGAGTGTGCTGACACTGATGGGTCCAGCAAATGTGAGGCCCAGCAAGAGTACTTCAACCAAGTAGTGCCCTTTTATGGAAGGAAAGGAAACTTGCTGGTGCCAATGGACCTTTCAAAGGCATTGTGTTGGTCGAATCATTATTCATGTTAGAAGTGGAAAAGGAAGCTGGAAATACAGGGTGTTGTTCACTTATAAAGAGAAAGTGAGACCATCTCTGAGTTAAGTATTCAACAAGTAACCCCAAAGCCAGAATGCTTTTCTAGTTTACCTTTAAACACCTCTTTGTAGCCAAGTGATTTGGGTCTCAATTGGTAAATATACTTTCTACTCTAAAAGGCTTTTTTTTCAGACTAGAGGGCAATACTTTTATTAGGTACCAAAAAGCTACATATGCTAAGTTGTTCTTTTGAAGAAAATTCACTTGGGCAAGGATTAGTAAGTGAAGAAATCCATAAACATGAAAAAAATTACTCAATATATAAACTAGTAGAGAATCCAAATTATAAATTAATCATATGGATTTTGTACGTATTTTGAAATACATTTGACAGCTCATTCACTACATCTCTCACATAGTAAAAGTTTAATTGCTTAACAGAGAGCTATAGTCCAAAACTATTAAAACATAAGTATTTTTTCAAATATACAAATATGCCTGGCATACTGCTACATAGGGACATCCCATACAAGATTTCTTACTTTGGCATCTTCAGGAACTGATTTAATGTTTATGTATTTTGCTATTGTGTTATTAAAATAATAATATAAGCAACTTTGGTTTAAGATTTTTGTTTCAAGAAAGGAGGGACTGGGAAAGGGGAAAGCTTTTGGAATGTAAACAAAGAATATAGAAAATAAAAAAATATATAAAAAATATTTTTGTTTCAAATCATTCCTTAAGTTCAGAAGTTGTTCCATACAGAAGCAAAAACATTATTATTATTATTATTCAATTACAAATATAATATGTAACATAGTCTAATGGTATTATTTTTAGCCAAGTAACTGGCAAATAACCTTTGCCCTGTGTAAGTTAGATGACATATCTTGTATTCTCTGTGTTTCCATAAAACTATGAACTATCTTTTAACAAGTCTTTTAAGAAGTACAAAATGAATACAGAACTGAGCTCAATTCTGAAATGAAAATGTTTAAGGAGTTATGTTAAAAAGCAGCTTTTCTTCTTACCCTGAACTAACAGTAGAACTTACATTTAGTAAAAGAGAGTACGTTTTAAACAGTTAGTTTGTCTTTGCATACTTGTGTATATAGCACACAGGTCCACATGGATATATAGACATTTACACTATACACTTGCTCCTTCTAGCCCACTCATCTTAGAATGAACATAAGACACTGTTAACACTGAGTAAATATGCCGGGTGAACTGCTATGCCATCCATTAACATGGGCCTGCTTCAGACTGGGACCAAGCTTAAAATGACTGCTCAGGCTAACAGAAGCACAGCATTGAGATTACTTTTTTTTCTTCCCCGGCTTCACTTACCCTACACCCTAGGTTATATGCCTCATCAAAAATTTGTCACTGACAATGAAAGTATCAGAAGGAAAAGAGAAGGTGAACAAAAATATTCTACAAAGAAATTCCTAACAATTTACAGCCTGGAATCAAGAGAATACGAAAGTAAATATATATACCGTTTTCTAATTCCAACCTATCAGCACCTATTTTCTGTAGTATCCCAGTCTCCAGACCTATTTGCTTCACTCTGGTAAACATCAGTTTCCTCTCTGACCAAGGTGATAGTACATTCTGGGCACTTAGTTGCTCATTAACAGTCAGCGGTCCCTGTTGCCTGGTTATGTTTGTTAATAAGCATCTGTTGGTTTAGACAGTAAGTGCCTTTGTTTAGATAATAAATTACATGGTCATCCTACTTGTAGATGAGCTCTATGGCAGTCAATCTGGTGGGTGTTTTGGTATCTATAATACTGTTCAATATTGACGTTAACCTTTTGTCCAATCACCAAAACAACTAAAGGACAAAAGCCACGATCTGTGCACGTAGGATTTCGAACAGTAGCTTACATATTAGCTGTCCACTTGTGAGCCTAAGGTAAGAGCCCTAGGAGCAATCTGACAAAGATAACTTTGCTCCAGTGTGTCTGTTTCTTCTCTGGTATTAAGTCATAAAATATCTCTAGCTAGGTTTCTATTGCTATGATAAAAACATGACTAAAAGCAACCTGGGGAGGTCTGTCTTATATCCTCTGATCACAGTCCACACAGAGGGAAGTCATGGAAGAATAGTGCCTTACTGGCTTGCTCTCTATAGTTTGTTCACTCTGCTTTCTTATTCTAACCAGGACCACCTGCCCAGAGGTAGTAGCACCCACAAGGAGCTGGCCCCTCCCACATCAGTCATTAAGCTCTGAATACTTAAAACCTTCTCCAGCCCCAAATCCCCAAATGCTTTACATAAGGGTAGTGGCACAAGGTCCTTCAAAACCATTCAGGGGCTGACTAGGCACCTGAAATGCCTTTGAGTCGCATTGCCAAGTATTACAGAAAAAAAAAAAAAAAAAGCTGGAAATCTCTCAGAAGGGAGAAGCATTTTTACTTTGACCCTCCTGCAGAAAATGTAAGAGAGCAAAGCTTCTGTGTGGCAGTTAAGGTACAGATGGCTCAGTGTTATACACACCAATACAAAAGAGCCCTTGTCCTTTGCTTCACCTCATAGATGCTCATGAAGTCCCTTCTAAGATGGCTCCATGGAACAGTCTGAAAGAAACTGGCCTAATTCAATTCTTTTAGTTCCCAAGAGGTTCATTTGATCACATAGTGCAATAGTATTTTCTACACTGAAAATCCTATAAACAAGGTCATGATCAAAACCTGAATAGTGCACAGTATCTTATGAAATCTCCGAGCACACTTTATAGTAAGGAAACAAATGCTCATGGATACAGATGATTTCCTAGTCATTTGAAATAACTAAGCATGGAGCGAGTGTGTGTGTGTGTGAGAGAGAGGGGGGGGGGGAGGGAGACAGAGATTGAGATTCTCGCAAGAAGAAAACTAAAACCAGATGGAGGCTAATTTGTTAAGATCATTTTAAAATTAAGATTTTAGAGTCAAGGTACATCGTACATCCTACTTAAGAATGGCTACCACGGAAACTACAGAAAATAAGAATGATATATAAAGATGTTCCCCCTAGCACTGGTGAATAATTCTAAACAACACATGCCTGCGGACAAAGTGTGGGAGGTGAGAGACCAAGAAAAGATTGTTATTGAGCCAATGGAACGCTAATGACTTGGTTTTGAACCATTCTTCAACCTCCTTTTGAAACCAAACCAACCAAAAAAATCAAAACAGAATACCTACAGAGAACTTACCACAGAGACTTTGCTCACTACATCCCGTGCAACTGCTAAGCCTTGAGCGAAGGTCCTGGCGGCGACAAATGCACGGGTAACCTGGAGCTTCAGCTTCCGAGGGACATCTCCAAAAGGCTTCAGCTGCTCGGTGTACTTGCTCACACATTCCAGGTAGTCATCGGTAAAATGGTACTGGGAGTTCACCAGGCGGAACATGCGCTCCAGCAGGCGAGCCCAGAAGTCATTTAACATTTCTTCCAAGTTCACGTTTCCCGCCACATAGTAGCGCTTCAACTCTACGAAGAGATCTTTAAATAGCTCTGAATTTTGCATGTATAAGTGGCCATATGTCTTCACAAACATATCATTCAGGGATTTCTCTGCATTTTCAAGAAGTTCTTTGAAGAATTCTAAAAAGAAAACCCCCAAAAAAGGGAGAGAGAAAAAAAATGAGAAAGGCTGTTTTCTAGTAATTAAATAACTGAATGAGATAAATTAGAAAAGGAAAGAAAAACAATTGTGAGATTGAACTGGAAAGCACATTTGCATATAAAGTGTACTTCTGAGGAATTCACATCTCAAAATATTTATCAATGAAAAGAAATCTATATCAGGAAGTTACTTTTTCATAGATGTCTACATCTAAGGGAAGGGATAAGAACATTTTAAATCAGCAGCTTCTCAGGAATCAGCACAACATTCTGAAATCCTACAATAAAATAAACAACAGTAGGCTGGACATGGTGGCGCCTGCCTGTAAGGCCAGCTCTTGAGAGGCAAGAGGATCAGGAGCTCAAGGCCAATCTCAGATACACAATAGATTTGAGGCTATTGAAGAGGACTATGTTCAAACAAACCAATAAACAGACAAACAAGCCAGAAAACAGCAGCAGCAACAACAACTAAAAACAAACAAACAAGACCTACATAGGAATGAACAATATGTCTAAAAGATGAGGTTTCCCCAAAACATTTTATTGTAAGACTCTAAACCAGTGGTTCTCAACCATCCTAATGCTGACACCCTTTCATACCGTTCCTCACGCTGTGGTGACCCCCAACCATAAAATTATTTTTGCTGCCACTTCATAACTAATTTTACTTTTAATTAAAATTTAAATATCCATATGTTTTATGGCCTTAAGGAATCCCTGTGAAATGGGCATTTGACACCTCAACGGGTCTCGACCCACAGACTGAGAGCCACTGCTCTAACCCGAAGTCAAACATGCCCCCTGATTATGACCTAAGATTAGGACAGGTGTTTCAAAAGTTGTTGTTTTTTATCTCATTTCTTCTTTACTTATTTATATAATATGCTTGAAAAATGCTTGGGGGTACAAAACTTAATCAAATGGCCCTAGAATCAAATACAAGCTGCTGCAAATAATTTCTTGAGTGTTTTCTCTGTAGCATTAGTGTACCTTAGTGGTATCCAACTTGACTTTGGGTTCCTAAAGGATTCATACTGTGACATTATGATGTTCTTTTGAAGATTGCAAAGACAAAGTTATAAGAGATGCCATCACAGCTCTGATATATTTGTAAAATCCCATAGAAAAATAACTGAAAAATACAAATGACAATATCTGGATATTTCAGATTTATACCTTAGCCACCATATACAGTCATAGTCCAAGTGCTAAAGGCTTTAAGTTTTAAGTGAAAACTGTAACTTAATTTTCTCTTGAAGCTTAATGAGATAAGAAATGCAGGAGAAATCCCAGGCTAACTAGCTTTCACAAACACAGGTGTGAACGGGAGATCCTGTTATAAGCAAGATGGAAGATGAGAACTGGCACCCCAGGTCATCCTATGACCTTGACTCCATACTTTGTCATGTGTGCTTGCACTCATACATGTGCACGCAAATATGCGTTCACCCAAAGAATATTTTTTTAAGTGTGAGAAGTTAACATTAATCATTCTTAAAGAATTTCTTGCCTGGTATAAAAATAAATACCCCATGATATTAAGTTTAAAGGCAGGAAATATAATGAATACCAGAGCAAACTATGAGGACTTGATCGAATGAAAAACTGTGTCTAAGTGAACATGGATCAGAAGGAAGGGTGGTGCCACTTCAGAGGCAGAACACTGGTGAGCTTATCAAAAGGCAATAGCGCTACAAAAGCGTTCTCTTTCCACGCTGGGAGGACAAACCAGAGGCTGATGGTTAATTCCAAATAGTTTTCAAAACCCTTGGACTAATAAGTACAGTCTTTTGGGTTTCCACACACGCCAAGAAAGCCCATACCAATGCTCTGAGCCCCTAACTCATCAACACTTGCTTCTTTGAGGTTTAGGGGTAAGGTTCAGCATTCTGTTGGGTTCCAGATTTTTAGACTTTTACTTCTTGGGCTGTTTCTTCTCCCTTGTTCCTAGTTGTGGATTTTTTCCCCTTCCTTTCCACTACTTCTGGTCTTTTGTTTCCAATGCTTTCTTCAGAGCCCTTCTGCACAGGAGCCAAATAAAGAAGCCCATGCTTCCTCGATGGCCTTTTTACCAATGTTCTTTCCCTTAGAGTGAGAGCAGAGTATCCAAAGAAGCACGAGACGTGTGCTAGGGTTCTCCAATGGAACAGAACCGAAAGGGGGATAATGATAGCACCGATTATTGGACTGGCTCCCCAAACCTCAGAGATTGCTAAGTCCCGAGATGGTTATCAGCACACTGGAGGGCCAGGGAGACCAGTAGGTAGGCCCTAAGTCTATGAAGCCCAAAGGGCTGGAAGTCTCCTGAAGAGCTACTGGTGCCAAGGAAAACCTGATATGCATTAAACACCAGCAGAGTAAAACACACTGCCTTAAAAAGACCCATCAGCAAGAGCTGGGTTCCCCATTTGTGTGTCATTATTTCATCAGGGCCAGAAACCTATTAGACGGTGCTGCCTGCACCAAAGCCAGGGTATTGTGCTATTCAGTTCACTGGGCCACATGCCAATCTTCTCTGGAAAACACCTCCACAGACACATCCAATAGGATGCTTTATCACATCTCTGGGGACTTTTTAACAACCCAAACAAGGCATCACAGGAACATGTGAGAAGAACACTGTGAGAAATACATGTGGGAGGCCTTTTATTGTCTTATCTCCTGATAAGTTCTCCAAGGGTGCACCAAACAGGGCTGGAGAGATGGCTCAGCAGTTAAGAGCACAGACTATTCTTCCAGAAGTCCTGAGTTCAATTCCCAGCAACCACATGGTGGCTCATAACCATCTGTCATGGGATCTGATGCCCTCTTCTGGTGTGTCTGAAGACAGCTACAGTGTACTTATATATAAAATAAATACATCTTAAAAAAAAAAAGTCTTGGCTCCACCCAGACTCACTGAACCAAAAATTCTATGTGTGGATCTAGCCAAATGTGACTCTGGTGTGTTGACAATTCTTTAACTAATGAAAAATGTCTCCATTTCAATGCTCACTAGCATTTAGGGGTGGGGCAGTACTGCTTTAGTGGCAGGGATGATGTTTTCTTCCCAATGAATTTCCTCTGAAAAATGTTATTACCTTCCTAGAAATAATGTTGTGTGATCTCTTGGGCATAAATTTTCTTATATAGGGTTCTTTCAAATACTTGTTAACATAGTTGACTAGTGCATGCAGCATTTTCCCATAATTCCAAGTAGAGGGGGGGGGCTTGAGGGTACTAAGGAATTGTAAATGACATCTGGTCTGTGTCCTTTACAGTGCCTTTTCACCAGCATCCTTGGTAAAATGGTGCTTGTTGATCAGGGGCATGAAATGTGCAAATGGATTGTGTTAGTACATGCTCCGTATGGTATGCTTGCAGATTGGAAAGGGAAAGCCTGGTTACTGAGAACAGTATATAAACCTTATGCCAACCGAGAGCTCTTAATATTTCATGACATAAAAAAATTCTAACATTGACAACAGGTCCTTCCTTATATTATATTTTATCATATTATTCATAACATTTGTATATACCAGAAGAAACTGGGTGTGAAGAATTGTTTGCCTTCTGCTTCATATTTGTTGAATCAGTAAATCTGAATGATCAGTTGCATTTTTAATCAATAGCACCTACAGTCATGATCTGACAGGGTAGGAGACACACAGTGGTCCACTGAGCTCAGTTTAATTTAAAACTTCTGAAAGAGTCAAGGCTGATCCATTAGGCTTCAGAGTACTATATGCCAAGGACAGTATATAGAGAAAGTTCATCAGTCTATTTTTTTTGTTTTTGTTTTGTTCTTGAGATAAGAGTCTCATTATGTAGATCAGGCTGGTCTCAAAGTCACACAGACCTGCTTGCCTCTCTCTCCTAGGTGCTGAGATTAAAGTAAATTCAGTCACTCTCGTCAGGAGCTGACTATGGATACAGCTGTCCTTAATACAGCTACACTGAACTTAAGAAAAATGACCTAATGAAAAGGAAACAGATTTGATGGTAACATATCCCTTTGTCCAGCATTACCACGTGGACGTTACATTGGGTCTCATGACTCAAGATTGTCTTGGAAATGTAAGCCTGTGTTGCATACACAAGTATGTGTGTGTTTATGGCAGCATGTGTTCTAGGAGATTAGTGTGGTGCCACATACACACCAAATCCTAATGTATCTCATTACCCAGAAATTTTATCTTCTTGCCTTCACACATTAAAAGAGTCTTTTATGTGGCCATTTAAGTTGCAAATATAAAGAATTTCTGAATGGGTATGTGGTTAATAAATGCTTGAGAAATTCTATAAAACTAATACAAGTTAAAACCTTGCAGCTAAATGGCTATGCCATTTGATAAGTATGTACTGAGTGCCTATTATGGACTCAAGTCAAAGTACACAGCTTTACAATGCACCTTAAGCTTTCTTCTGTCCAATCAGACTACAACAAAACTTTCTAGAGAGACAGATTTCCCTATCCAATTTTCCTTTACTATAGCCACTTTCCACTGTGGCTTTATGAGTGCACGAGAGACTTTCAAACATCTATGCAATTCTTAATCCTTCATTTCATACAGCGAGTTCTTCAATATTTATCTATCTCACCCCTTGAGTCAAACAGACAAATAATTCATGAGAGCCAAGTTCATTTCCCCTTACATTCATTTCATTAATGGGACTATTCCACTTGGTTTTTTGTTTTGGCTTAAAAGAATGGCAGACATCACACAATTCTAGAATTAGACATGGTATCAACCAAATCATAATTTTCATGCATAATTCTATCCTACCGCCACTGCTCCCTACTATTCTTCCCATGACATTTCCTTCCAAAATAAGGAACAGAGCACACATTAGACAATCAAGTACAGGGCCACAGCCATCCTTCATAGCAATTTGTAAGTGTTGCAATTCTCATCTCTATCTGTGCCCCACCCATCCTGAGCGTTATTCTTGTTCCTCGGAGTCAGGGTCAGATCCTAACTGCTGAAGAAGACCTGCCTAGGCCAAGATGCATAGCAATCATCCTCCATAATCGTTAATGAAACCAATTATAATACAAGAGTTGGCGAAGGGAGCCAGCTAAGGGTGGTATAAACCAGAGTTCCCACTGATCAGAGGCTGAGTTAATTGGAAGTTAGAGCTCCTATACAGCAACTGCTTGTACTTGTGCAAAAATACTGCTCAGACAGAGTCTGTTTTAATTCAGTTGAAACTACAGGTCTGAAAGAAAGTCAGAGAAGAGGCAGTAACTGAGCAATTGTGAGCAAGTTTATTTCTGTACTTTTCCATTTGGAAGTTTACCCACACATGTTGTGTGGATCAAGCAGTTCTTACTCCTTGGGCTCACAATTGGCCGCAACTTTGGGGTGGAAATCAGCACTCTAGCATGCTATGAACTTAAAGCAGTGTGACTGGTGGGGGGAAGCACAAAACCTCCTATTTAGAAACTACATGTCATGGTTGGGAAGAAAAAGAAAAAGAAAAAAAAAAACAGAAAAAGAAAAAGCCTAAGTCCTTGATGGAAACTACAAACCAGGCTATATTCTCTCTCACCTCGCATGGCTAATGCTGGTACAAGGTAATGCTCAGTATACCTAGACAGTGCTAATAATGCAAGGAGTGATGTGACTGTCACTCCTAGAATTTCTTTATGTCAACAAGACTTTCAAACATCTTTTTAAAGACTGGTTTATGTCTTGTCTAGTGGTGTCAAATATAATCCATCTGGGGGAACATAAATAAAGCTAAGGCTGTTGGAGGTCTGCTAAGAAGACCTAAAGCCTTATAAAACTTGGAGCTGTTTATCCAAAAGGAAATGCTTAATGGCTCTACCTTGCAATGTTGTGAAATGTCCCAGACATCCATGAGACTAGAAGCGACTCCTGAGTGAAAACTAAGGAAGGGAACCTCAGCAACTACAAAGAGTTTATACTACCTGGAAGCTAAATGCCACAAGCACTGCACACATCAAAAATTTAAGAATCAGAACTTCTTACCCCTCTCCTCCCATGCATTTTATATGCACACTATTATATTTACCAGGAGAGTAGTGGGGATAAGAATTGAGCTTGGGGCTTGTAAACACTTCTTGACTCTAAAATTCAATTATTCATAGTGTTAAAAGGACTGATTTAACATGGGAAAAACTGGAGTGAAACGCCAACCTTTCCTATAAACATATTCTATGTAAATATCCTGCTTTTTAAAAAAGAACATCATGTACTTCTGGAGTTTCTATCGCCAGCCACTTGCCTTGCATCAAATAAACATTCAAAATTCTTGAAAAGGGTCAAGGGAGCTCTGCTTGTGCTATTAAATAGCATTAGTTACTTCTATATAAACAATCCGACTGGGTATTGATGAATGAGCTAGAATGTATTCTAGAATGAACTCATGACCTTGAGAGACTGGAAGCCCTTTCTATTCAATCCATTTGTTTGGTAGTGTAAATCACCCCTTTGCGTTTACTTTATGAGGAAGCCGTCTTTACACATAAGGATTAATTTCTCCTTCACTATAAATGCTGCATCTCACAGCATTAGTATGGCTTGCCAACACTAAGTTATCACAGCACCAAAATTCTTGAGAAGCCGTTGTAAGTACAGCAACTCATCCTTTTCTGGTAGGCAAACTGAAGGAGTCAGTCTATACAATTTTCACTGCAAGCAAGCATGTAATGAAGAACAGCACAGATGGGCATCTACGAATGGAGGGAGAAGGAGAAACAGAAAGCATTTTCCTGACAATGTGAACTGCTGGCTTTGTGACTATCTCCTCTTATACCTAATCTTTTTAGTAGTCTGATCATGTGTAGCAGTCACTTTCCTCTGCTGTGGCATGTAACTCTTGGACAGCATGTGAGAGATCATGGGGGTACTAAAAGGTCACATAACCAACTTATGTTTAGCAGGAGATAGGAAATTAATAGGTAATCCCTAAGTTGGCAGGCCAACTGTAGCTGTCATTTAGGGCTGTTAACATATCAAAAAGTGCTAGGGGATCCTGCCAAAGGATCAGTCTTTTCTTTCAAAGGTTAATGTTATTAGTGACTTCTCTTAGGGAGAAAATAGAGTATTTATTTTCTTATGGATCTTGATTTTTGGCTATATTGGCCAGTGATTTAGACTGAGCACTATGTACTTAGTACTTCTTCTAGTATTGTTCAGTTTACAGAGCTAGCCACTTGGGACTTAGCACTCTCATATTTCTTTGTACCCAGTAGCCCCACAGAGAAGGCTCTAGACATATATAAGTAAGCTAGGGTGCTACAGCAACCACAGCAAGCATTCTAATGTACATTTTGTGTCCAACACTCAACAGGTTGTCATATGGCTTCACAAATCCATGTGTGTGTGTGTGTGTGTGTGTGTGTGTGTGTGTGTGTATGTGTGTGTATATATGTGTGTATAATGTGTGTATATATGTATACACACACACATTCATGATCTCATGTCAAGAAAAAACAGGGCACCAAGTCATTTAGTGATTCTAATTTCATGGATATATGTGTATTATGTGTTGACACACAAAAAAGGATGAAGTATAAATACAGTGACAATATGGAATGTTAATGATCAAAGATGACATTTTTCAATGTCTCTCAAATTTTTGTTCCCTCAAAATTTTCAATGACATTCATTCATACGTATATTCATATGTATATGCATATTCATATGTATATGCATATGTAGACACTGTAGCTGTCTTCAGACTCACCAGAAGAGGGCATTTGAACTCAGGACCTCTGGAAGAGCAGTCAGTGTTCTTAATCCCTGAGCCATCTCTCCAGCCCCAGCATTCCAATTTTGACTTATATAACATTTCTACAAATTCATGAGGTAAGAGTGATATTTTGATTCACAAATGCATTAGGTAATGATCAACTTGAGGGATTAATATACCTTCACCTTAAACTTTTGTCAATTCTTTTTGGCAAGTGTATTTATATTCTTCACTTCGATTTTGAGATATCCAATACATTATTGTTGTTTATGGTACATTTACTTGGTAACAGCACACCAGAGCTTACTCCTCTATGCAACTACACAAGTAACCAATGGCCAACCTTCTCCCAATTCTCCTCCCTTCTACTCCTCCTCCCTCGATGAATCTACTCACAAATTTTGTGAGGTTTTAAAAGACTCATGTAGTGCTTCCATGTTGTCACAAATGTTAGGATTTCATTCTTATAGCTGAATCACATTCTGTGTGTGTACATCAAATTGTCTTCTTCCACTAATCAGTTGATAGACAAGTTGAATGAACACTCTGGTCACTGTCAACAGTATGGGCAGTATGACTTTGTAAGAGATTGCTTTCATTTGTACTGGTTCTCTGTTCAGCAGTGGAACTGCTACACCACATGATATGGTATATGGTCTATCTAATATATTCTGCATTACTGTGACACTCTTACAACACCTACAACAGTATACTAGGGCCCCTTCCCCTCACAGTATTTTGTGATCAGAAAAACATCCTTCCTGTCTGCAAAAGGGGTCTTCGTTTCTTCTACTCAGGTGCATCAGTGCACTTTTTTTTTTTTTTTTTTTTTTTGCTTTTTCCCAAATTGTCTACATCGAACAGTGACAACAAAGAAAAACATCATTTTAAAAATACCAACGAGGGTCTATTTTTTTCCACCAAGAAAAGTGCTTCGTTTACAGAACAGAATGTTTCTCACTGTAGCAATTTGAAAATTATGATAGGTATGTAGAAGGCCCCAATTACCTGTACCTCCACGACTGAAAGAAAACTCCAGCAGCTTGCTGAATTTCTTTTGTCTTTTCTCCCATGAAAATGTATAGTATCACGTGACCCATTGTCTGGGGCCTCCCTGTTTCTGTCATGTAACATTACATACTTATATTTCCTATGTGATTCAAGGTTCTTCAGAGGCATCATTTTTAAGGTAAGCATTTAATTGTTTGAAGTATTTCTTTAAGATTATAGTATAATTACATCATTTGCCCCTTTCTTTTCCTCCCTCCAAGCCCCCCATATACCCTTCCCTGTACTCTTTCATATTCATGGACTCTTTTTTCATTAGTTGCTGTTACACGCATTTCATTTGAACATGTAGATGCATATATATTCCTAAATACAACCTGCTCAGTCTGTATAATGTTACTTATACCTGTGTTTTCAGGGTTAATCATTTGGTATTAAATAACCAATTGGTGTGCTCTTTCTTGAGGAAGACTATTTCTCCCACATGTAACATTTTGGCTACTTTCCAATATTTTCGTATTTTAATTAATACTGTGATGTGCATCCTTATTAACATCTTACACTGCTTTTTATGCACTTCTCCTTTTCCTTAGAATACATAGCTAGTAGTCAATTACTAAGTCAAAGGATTTGAATATATTTAAGACTTCTACTTGTTTTCTTGTTTTTTGTTTTTTGTTTGAGACAGGGTTTCTCTGTGTAGCCCTCGCTGTCCTAGAACTCAGTCTGTAGACCAGGCTGGCCTCGAACTCAGAAATCCGCCTGCCTCTGCCTCCTAGAGTGCTGGGATTACAGGTGTGTGCCACCATTGCCTGGCTATTTAAGACTTCTAACACACTCTTACATCAATCACCTGAAAGGTTTGTCCATGAATTACACTTGATATTTGAGTCATGTTTAATTTTAAGTTCCCGTTGGTTGCTTCATTAATTAATTCCCCCAAGAGGGAGGATGATGAAGATGTGCTGGACCAATGAACAACAACAGCCATCATCATTGTTCTGGATTCTGCAGGAACTGCACATGCACTTTCAATCCAATGGGATAACTAATGCCACAGCAAATGCTTACACCTCAGAGAACAATTCAAAAGGCAAGAAAAAAAATCACTGATACCAATATGTGCTCATTCATGTCAAGCTTCACAGATACACTGAAAAAGAGTTGGGGTGGTAAGGTGGAGAGATGGCTCAGCAGTTAAGAGCACTGACTGTTCTTCCAGAGGTCCTGAGTTCAATTCCCAGCACCCACATGGTGGCTCACAGCTTCCAGGAGATCTACTGACTTCTTTTGACCTCCATGGATATCAGGCATGCACTTGATGCAAATCATGTGCATGCAGACACTCATACAAACACATAAAATAAAAATTAACAAGTAAGCCCTTTTAAAGGGATTAGCAAAACCACACAGGTCCGTACTGCATGGATGGAAAAGAAAATGGGAAAAATAGCAGTGCATTCCAAAGAAATGAAAGGCAGTTAGTGTGATCTAGGACAATGCATTTTTAAATAGGCCAGATGGCTTCCTGTCTTTCTTTGTACTTGGTGGCTACTCTGCCTGTGAATTGTTGCCCGATACACTGTAATGAGGTTTCAAACAGGAATGCTTGTTTTAAAGTTTTAAGGACTGAAATCTGAAGTGAAGATTAAAATCAATCTAGGGGATCAAGAAATGGCTCAGCTCTTAAGCATACACACTGCTCTTGCAGAAGATCCAAGTTCAATTGGCAGCATTCATATGAAGTGGCTCCCAACAGCCTGTAATTCTACTTCCAGGGCATCTGAAGCCCTCATCCGGCCTCCTTGGGCACCTGCACCCCTGCACATACACTCACACATAAACACATACATCTACACATAATTAAAAATAATAAAAATCTTCAAAATCTCAAGCTAAAGCCAGCAGTGGTCACAGACTCCTTTAATCACAGGTGGATCTCTGTGACTTTAAGACCACCCTGGTCTCCATAATGAAAGCCTTTCTCCAAAAAACAAAAGCTAACAAAATAGTCTGTTTATATTACTATATGCATTTCTGTAATATTCAACATATGGCTTTTAGGTTTTATTTTCCAAACCTAAAAGCAAGGTCTTTATTAATTATGGGTAAGCAACAAACTCTTCACCCTAATAAAAAATTCATGAAATTGAAATATAGTTAGGAGCAGGTCTAGGAAAATTCTAGAAATGGCCATGAAGCTCACTTAAATATATCTGTCACTGAAGGTGAATGGACAGCTCAGTTACACCGACTTCATTACTTTCAGAGGCCTACAACTTCAAATGCCTTCAACAGCCTGAGTTTTTCTTATTGGCTTAATGAAATAATGGCTGATATGAATGAACTACAGTGATTAAAACACAGCTTTAGCTAAGTCTGAAGAGCGCTTCATGTCATGCCTGTGTGAGATAAGCACAATGAGAGTGGGGGGCCACTCTAGCTTACACAGCCCAGGCCGAGAGATGGGATGGACAATTATGTCTTTTATGTGCATTTTAAGCTAATTTAGAAATTTTCTACTATTATTCAAGTTAACAAGCTGCAGGCTCATGGGAGGGTTTTCAAAGAAAGACCTGGGGAAAGTAGCTGAGGGTACCATACAGATGGCTAATTAACATCTTAGAAGACCTTTCACTAAAGCATCTGGTCTAGTCCCATATTTAAAAGATTCACAGAATTTTTAGAATTTGAAAGGGTTTTGAGGGAGCATCTTGCTCAACCCCCTCATTTTATGGATGGGAAAACTGAGACCCAGTTAATTACCCCAGGTCACAGAGGGTTCTGCTGAAGAATCAGGCTGACAATTCCTTGTGTTCTGCCTCCCAATCAAACTGGCTTAATTTCCTCCTAAAATGACAAAGAGTTTTCCCAATAGATGAGTATCAGGTGACATCTTTAGAGCCTTAAGATTTAATGTGAAAAATATCTAGCAAATAGTTTAATTCAGGGAGTTGTTTAGCAGTAGTGTTTCTTCATGGTTATTATATCATTTTATTATGTAATCGAGGAACGTATTTAAGACAGCAGCTTTGATCACCTTAATAACTCATGTTTCTTTTAAAAAGAATGAGTCTCACAAGATGCCAGACCTTTGGGGATGGGTCTTTATGTTGTAGTCCCCAAACACGGATTATGCTCCACTTCTGTTTCTATTCCCCTTGCCAAGTAATTCTTCCCAATACCCACTTCACTGACTGATTAGCATATTCATGAGACAACTGCTTCAGCTAATTAGCAGTTTTATTACCAAAAAATTCCCAAGACTCGCCAAGAGGGGGAGCAGCTACCCCTGTCACTCTAATGCTCTGGCTCTAGAACCATTTTAAGATAAAGAGTTGGCAAAAAAGCCTGAAGGACAGAAAAATACAGAAGCCAGTCCTCGCACCCAGAGGCATATATTGAAAGCATAGGAGGCCCACTGACACAGGCTCGGTAGTTACAGACTAAGTATAACCCCCGAAACCCACAGCAAAAACAGACAACTGACTCCTGAAAGTTGATGCCTGACATCAACACAACCTGTACAATGGACACACCACACCATGTATACACACACACAAAAGAATACTTGTTATTGTTGTTATTATTATTACTATCAATAAAAGTTTAATGTTTGGAAAATAAACCTAAGAAATTGGTTGAAAATACTACATGGAAATATTGTAAATTAGGTGTTTTCTTGTTATTTACCTAGATCTGAAAACATACATGCACAGCTTAGAATGTACAAATCAACTTATAAACGTTGTATTTACTTGAGAAACACAAAACAATAGAAAATGGAAAATATGGAAGCAAAAAAATAAAAGTAAAAATAAAAACCACCAAACAAACAAAAACCAACCAGCCTCTCCCCAAATCCTTAAAGACAAATAAATGGGCAAAAGGATTTGTTCTTCACATTTGATGAGTCCATTATGCCAGAGCAGGTATTACAGCACTCACTTGCAATGGAGTCATAATGAACAAAAACTGTGCTGCTGAGCAAGACCATTTCCAGCCTCGTGCATATACATACATTTTGAGAACACAGAAAGTTGCCAGGGCTCAAAATCTGGCTCTGTGAGTCTGCATTTTGATCTTGGACACAGCCAGATGTTCTTTGGAAGTTAATGGACCTATTTCTTATGCTTTGTTTGTTTTTGTTGATTTTTGCTATTTGCCTTACTCCTTTTGCTATTTCCTCACTATATATCTTCAAGTGGGGGTTGTAACTTTGCCATCCTTCTTGGTTTCCCAGCCACCATCTTGTTTCTCTGTCCAATTGCTGATTCTCCATTTACATCAAAGATAGATGGTTTGTCCTTTTTTTAAAAATCATACTTTGAACAATTCTTTGATCAAAACAACCACCTATGGACTTCAGAGTATTGAAATAACCCTAAAGTGCTTTACTCAACATCCTGATCTTTTAAAAAAATATATCAGCCAAACAACTGATGAAGCACCTACTAAAAGATTGCTAAGCTGATGTTTTATTATGGAAAATTGTATCAGAAAACTTAAAAAAAATGTGTACAATATTTGAGCTCTGTTCTGATCTCCAGACCAAACAGATTTCAGTGGCTTACAACAAATTTTAATTGGTGCTCATTAACTTCATTGTCTTTGCCACGTTTTAAATTAGAGCCAGAAGACATATTCAGGAGCTTTTATAATCATTTTTGAGTATGTTTTGGAACTGATAAAGATACCGTTTTAATGTATTTATTAAATGAGAAGAACAATTGTTTCTATGTTTTAAATAAAAAGCAAGCATATGTTAACACTTACTGATAACAGCTCTCCATACAGCTTTCTTTAAAAGAAAGCATGCACATTGTAATCATGCTACGTAGTATACTGCTACAAAACCATGAGGAGGAAGGGAGAAGCAGCTAAACTATCAGACCTATAGACAGTAACTGTGGGCTCTAGAGAAAGATATGCCTGCCGAGTCTATACCCAGAGGTGGATTCCACAACTTTCTCTTTGAGAAGCCCACACCTATGCTCTTGGTTGAGTCTTCCTTTTTGCTGAGCACCTTTCTCTTTCTCTCAAACTGAAGCCTATATTAAATGCTTTATATTAACCCTCAGATGTACTCCCTCTAAAAAAGAATAAAAGAAACGAGGTAACTTAGGGAAGATGGACTTGTGGCTCGGAAACAAGTTTAACTCCACTGCATAATGCTGTCAACAGGAGCAGGACTTAAGTTTCCTTTCTAATTTGGTCATGAAAGTCCCATGTGATGATTTGGAAAACACTCACCTCTCAAATATGTCAGAGACAAGAGATGTTCAGTGTTTCTGGACATGGTACTGCACAGCTATGCCTCATTTTCTCATAGCCCAATGGCTTCCAACAGACCAACAGACCTAGTGCTAGGCATAGCACTGGGAAAGCTAAAGCAAACTAGCAAATCACAGGCCTCCCTCTCAAAAAATAAAAAATTAGATGGACTCAGAAGGGACAGGTACTGAGAGTATGAATGAGTCAACGCTTTCAGTAATAACAGTGACCCAGAGACAGGTGGGACTAGCATTGTACTTGCCAATAATACCTATCTTCTCAAATTATGAGCACAAAGTATTTAACAGAAGGAGTTACACATGCCAGGGTTGGGTTAATCAAATACAAAGATACATATATTTATTCTCGCTCATCCAGGTAAAGGAGACAGAATTAAGACCACAAAGATTGGAGGTGTAGGTTGGTGGTCAAGGCCATGTGTAGCATGTGAAATGTCCTGAGTTCCTTCCCCAGTCTCTGCATGCAAAAACAAGACCAAATACATGCTGCACACAGTGTACTTGAAACAATGAATAGGATCAGTTGCACACACTATAATACCCAGGCAGTATTTAAGTTCAACTACATTACAAATTAAATGTGTCATAGTTCTCTCCTGGACAGCTTATTAATACTTATTAAACTGGTTACAAAAAAGGTTTCAAATAATAACTCTCAAAATAAATGACTGAAATATAACCTGTTCTATAGTTGGGGACTGTCTTATCAGCTATATCAAATCTAATTTAGTCTAACTTCTCACCATGGTAACAGCCCTTTGCAGGGAAACTCAAAGCCTTTTCACATCTAGAAGATTTGCCATGTACTACTTCACCATGCATAATGTCAAGAAAAGCCTGCTTCAAAGGTACTATGTAATTAGAATGGCCTTTAAAACAGGCACAAAGCAAATTGTTCTGATTAAAACCAAGTCTACTTCACAAAGATCATGAGTGAGTAACATCACAGAAAGGAATCTTGGGGTGTTTGGGACCACATAGTATAGTTTCACATCTGTTATCTGTAGTGTGGACTCAGGTAGGGCTTGAAGTGCCTCTCATCTGACGACTTCCTCTCTATTAAATGGAGTATACATTCGAGAGAGTTTAGAATTCTGCTGTGGATTTCCAGGGAAAGACTATGCCCAACCTCAGCTAATAATGATCCTGGAGAGGAAACCAAGCTTCGTGAAGACCACAGACTAGTAACCATCTCCAGGTTACAGGCTGCACAGATGCTTAACAGCCAAACATCTTGGTTAGGTGGATTCTAAGAACTCTAGCGGGTGATCATTTTGAAATTTAGAATAAAGTCCAGCATCTACAAAATCTCTCTATTGGGTGAGAGACTTAAACAGCTTTTTATTAGGAAGCCTTTTCTTTTCTTTATTTATTATTTTATTTTATTTGCAGTGACTTGCATCAACAACACTATGGAGCATTCACCCAAAGAAAAGGAAAAGCATTTAAATTAACCCATCTATTTTTAACTCTCTCCCCCTATAAGCCCCTATGTGGTACTACAACCACAGTACCACATTCTGTGAGAAAACTTAAGTTCTGAGAGAAGAGAAGATAACTGAGAACTGATCATATAAAAATAGCTGTCAGCTTTTCCATGTAACTCAGGTCACATACCATCAAACTTCTTGTAACGGGATGCAAAGATGGCTTGCAAATGATTGCACTGCTCGCTGACCACATTTTTGAAATCATCTTTACTTTGCAGGCTGTACTTCTCTTCCATCTCTTGAGAACAGCATGTATAATCCTGGGGACAGATCTTCAAATGGTCACCTGGAAGATAAAAAGACAATCTATATCACCATCAGGTTCAAGAGGGGAGAGCTTAATTTTAGATGGATATTCTACTTCATTTAAGCCAGCTCAAACACTGCATGTATTTAAAAGGTTACACGGCACAAGGTAAAGATCTCATGACTTGATTGTTTTGTTTTGTTTAACTAAAACTTTATTGTTAAAAAAAAGTTTACAAATAAAACTACACACAAAATTAACCAAACCTAACTTCTATACAACCCTAATGAACTTATACAGTTAGAATTGGCATTAAAATGGAAGTTGTGATGCACTGTATTAAAATTTTCACTTTCATTATCAAATCAACTAAATTAAAATAACTAATAAAGCCACCTCCCCAAAAAATCCAGAAGAGCTTTGCAATTCGGAAGATGCCCTAACCACAGGAAAGTTGGTGTGAGGCAGAAAGAACAGCCTCATTTGGTAGCAACAGAAATCTCTTTCATGAATTCCTTATGATTCTGTGATATACTGTGTATGTAAGTCATGCGAACAAAATATTTTTTAAGGATAGGAATGTATATTTCAAGAGAAAGAGAAGTTTATAATATTGTGATAATTTCAAGGGGTCAGTACAGAAGCACACTATTTATACTGGAAAATCTGAATCTATGCTAATTCTTGAAGAACTGATGGCCATTCTCTATGTCAAAGATTTTTGTATTGGCACTTTCTAGGCAGGTTATCATACTATAACCACCTAATGTGTGTGGTGTGGTGACATATTCCTCATACTCTCATAGACCAATGGTTTCCAATAAATGTCTTTATGTAGTGATATAGCCTAGAGTTAAGAAAAGCATCAGATGGATCATTCAATAGCAACCTAGCCCCAAAAGTATCAAAGTTCTTAGAACTACACGCTGTCCATAATTTAGAGGTAAGGGTTTGAATAGGTTCTTCTATGGCTTTTTCTCTTTGTTCTTCCTTAGCTACCAAATGAAAACTATGTTTTGATGAAACCAAAGCTTCATCCCTCATAATGACCAAACAGGTCCAGTGAAGCTCAAAATTAAGCCACATCAGGTACTATGACTTGAATAATTTCAATATTTACAGATTTAATAAAGCTGTAAACACCTTCACCAAGACTTGTTTCCAATGCTCTGCTATTGCTGTCCACTTACATAAAACAAAGAAGGATCTGAAAAGAATCAAGATCTCAGGAATATGGGCCTGAGCCTGAAATATATACCTATTGTCCCAACTACTGGAGTCGGGGAAGATAACAGTGGAGAGGTCATCTCAATTTGAAATCTCAGGAATGGGTCCACTGGAGACTTGGAAACTTCACATTGGTGTGTTGAAGAAACCTAGGGCCATGGAATGACAAATGTATCTTTCTACTGCTTGGCTTTTGTGTACTTTCATAAAACAAGTCTTTTCTTAACACAGACACAAAAGCAGTGTTGGGGTTGGGCAGGGGATCTGAATATAAAAGTGTTGGCATATCAGCTGATTAATGCTAGGTTATTAATGCATAGATACAAATAATTACATACTTAGGATGGATACATACATACATACATACATACATACATACATACATTGAGATAGATACAGAAATGGACAGATAGAGAAATAGAGATATTCCTGGTCATTATTTGCAATTAGAAGTTATGGAGACTTTTGCTACTTTAAAAATAAAGTGTGCAGCACTAAAGGACAATCTTCAAATCTCCATCTAGAAACTATTACTTCTTTAATGATATCTAAAAGCTTTGTATAATAGATAATTCTACTGAGAGTGGAAAAACAATTTAGAGATTGTGAAGCAGAGTTTAGAGTGAGGTTATAGAATATCTTAGATCTCATTAGTAAACAAAAAGCAATGGCTATGGTTGCTAAAGTTCAGTTTAATGGAAACCCCTTCCTTAAAACCAAAACAAAATCCCCTCATTACAGGTTGTTGGTATCAGTACACATAATTAACACAGAGATAGCCAGCTGTCTGCTGCTCTTAAGTTTGAAGTTTCCTCTATTAGTCTAAACACATAAAACAGTATAAAGGCCCCCAAGTATGTAGTACTATACTTTTATCATCCCAGTTCTCAGAAGGCAGAGGCAGACAAATCTCTGTTCAAAGCCAGCCTGGTCTAGCTAATTCTCAAGCCCTTACAAATATTCCATTGGTCATGTTTAAGATTTTCAAGGTAGAAATAAATTCTCACGAGTCTGGAAAAATAGCTATATCGATCCAATCTTTTTTTTTTTTTTAAGACAAGGTAATTGCATGGCTCTGGATGACCTGGAAGTCATCATGCTAGCCTCAAACTTATCTGCCTATCTTTGCCTCTGAAATGTTGGGATTGAAGGCACCTTCATGGTCAGGTGTCTATCAAATCTTAGCAGGTTCACACAAGTAAAATGGATAATCTATTGAATTACCGAGTGCTATAAAAACTTACCAAAGCAAAAGACCCCTTTCTTCAGTAATTGGCATGTGTGTGGGAGTTTACACATACACACACACACACACACACAGAGGCACATGCACACATGAACCTTGAAGGCAGAACATAGTGAGAAATTGGGAAGGAACCTTCTTCTCCAATGAAAATGATGCTAATTTTTTGGACATTGAGAAATTCAAAGTTGCCTAGAGGACTTTTTACACTGAGGACATAACACACCCTTCAAGCTTTACCAGTAACCTTGCTGAATGTTTACAAAGAGAAGTATAAAAACACACACACTCCACCCTCCTTACATCCACCAAGGCTTTCAGCAGGACCTTAAGAGGGCCTGCTTATACTTGAACAGTGGAGAGCACAATTGTTTGGGCAATGCCTCATAAGGTTGACTTGTGTACTTTCATGTTAGATCTTTCCAGGAAGACTCAGTTCACTGGTGAGGAAGGCTTGCACCTTGTGCAAAGGGGAGTAACAAGGTAAAAACATAGATAACGTGTTTATTGCCAAAGTCATCTTCCTCTGAGATATCTCATTCTTAGAGTACTAATTCTTTGGGCTATATAGCCTTCTGTACAACACTCTGTCTCCATTTATAAAAAGCACTCCTTGAAAATTTAAGTTAACATTTTGGCCAAAAGCTCTAAGACCTGTATAATCTAAGACATACTTGTAAATTAAACCCCAAGACATACTGAGGATTAAGGGACATGAGCAGTTAATGCTGCTGAGAAGAACAATGAGGAAAAGGGCCACGGTCTTGTACATTTGAATTATAGCTGTGTTCCAGTAGGAATGTCCAAGAACTCACTGGAGCAACAAGCCTCTTTTAAAAAGAAGTTTTACCCTTATTTATTTAGTGTCTTGGGCTGTGTGTGTGTGTGTGTGTGTGTGTGTGTTGGTACCATCTTTATTCACTGAGCCATCTTTCAGATACTTATGTGTCTTATAAAATTGAGTACTTTTAATTTTTTTCAATGTGTGTGAATGGTTTGTCTGCATATATGCCTGTGTCCCATCTATGTGCCAGGTGCCTGCAGAAGCCCCCCCAAAAAGCATTAGATATTCTAGAACTAGAGTTACAGATATTTGTGAGCCTCCATGTGGGTATTGGGAATTGAACCATGGGTCCTCTGGAAAAGCATCATCTTGGTGACATCATGAGCTAGACACCGGCTTGGATTGTATGAGACCCATTGCAAGTCCCCTTTCCCAATGTAGTAACAAAATAGATATCTGCATTTCCTTTGTGAAGAACTCTCTTCCTAACTCTGAAGCAATCAGTTTCTTTAAGAATGGCCAAATGCAGCCGGGCGGTGGTGGCACACGCCTTTAATCCCAGCACTTGGGAGGCAGAGGCAGGCGGATTTCTGAGTTGGAGGCCAGCCTGGTCTACAGAGTGAGTTCCAGGACAGCCAGGGCTACACAGAGAAACCCTGTCTCAAAAAAACCATTAAAAAAAAAAAAAGAATGGCCAAATGCAAACTCATTACCTGACACAAGTTAAAATATATCCAGTTTGATCTCCTATTATGTATACCCCCCCCCCCACTGTATTCTTTCCCCTTGTCAGGCATTGCTTTATCTCCTCAACTTGAGTATTTCATGGTCAGGGATGTGGCTCACTGGTAGAATGTTTACCTAGCATGCGTTAAGGCTCTAGGATCAATCCTCTACATATAAAAGATGAAAATGTAAAACAAAACAACAAAACAAAAGAAAAAAACCTCTGACTAATTATACTTTAATCAGCAAAATGCCTTATCCGAAAGGCAGAGCACATATGAATGGTTTTCTGCTTACATGTTTGCTGTGAAATTCCTTTTTTCTTTCTGGAGACCTGCTTTTAAAACCTGGTCATCTTATACATTTCTCATTTTAAAAAAGATGTCATAACTCCTTTACGCTATGAGAGCTCAGTCACAAATGAGCTGATCTGGGAACAAGAACAATCAGTGGGAGACAGCACTAGATACAAGCAATGTATACTAGGTTCTCATGAGATTCTCATATACACCTTGCATAAAGAATCATCAGTGGGGCTGGAGAGACGGCTCAGCGGTTAAGAGCACTGACTATTCTTGCAGAGGGCGAAGGTTCAGTTCCCAGCACCCACATGGTGACTCCTACCTACCTGTAACTCCAGTTCCAGGATATCTGACACCTTCTTCTGACCTCTGTGGGTTCTAGGCATGCATGTGGCACACATTCATATGTACAGGCAAAGAAAGTATACATATAAGTGGAAATAAACCTGATATGATTTTTTTAAAAAAGGAATCATTATTGGATACATATTCCCAAAACTACAATCAGCATTGTCCACCACCACTACCACCAAAAGACAAAAACAAAAACAAAAAACAAAAGATAGATAGATAGATAGGCTTCTGGATTCAAGTAGTTTTCAGACAAATGGGAACTAGGATCCCCAACTGTCATTTTTCCCACATGCTACCATTTCCTCTACTTAATCTCCTCCTTCCACAATTCCACATACACATTCATATGCACACACATCACTTTCATATGTTCCGGCTGCTCTCTACCCTGCCTTCACTCTGCCTATTGTTCTTTTTACCACACCCCACTTATTAAGCTGCATGTATTATGAAACAGAGGGGCTGATTTTATTTTTTTATTTGTAGTGCTTGTTCAGAGTTCCTTGTTCTTCATTTAAAAAAGCAGGTGAGCTGAATACTTTCTTGATTTTCTAAGGAAGCAACTAAATTAAGTTGCTTTTTGTAAGCGGTCCTTGATTACTTTTTTTTTTTTCTCTTGTGGCCCAGCCCTGTCTTAGGAGGCTTGAATTGAGATCCAATGAACCATGCTTTTAAAGCTTAACTCTACGGCATTGAAATAAAAAAAAAAAAAATCACTCCAAAGAGCTCAACTTTTTTTAATCATACCAGCTCTATGTAATTTCTCTTTGGTCTTAAAATAAATGCCTTAGTTTTCAAAGCCAAAGACAATCATAAAAAATTACTATGAAACCTTGCTGAGTGTTTATTGGTTCTTTTTTTTTTAAGGCAGTTGAAATCAATGTTTTAAAAAGAAGGCATTGAATATTAGCAATCTCTTCAGTCCTGTAACAGAGTAACAGCAACTTGAAGTGAACAGTCTGTAAAAGTATGTTCTTTCTCTTGCTTATCCGTCGTCTACTCCTCTTACCAAACACTGACTGATGCACAAATGGGTGTCATAGAATGTTCAATTACGCTCAGATGCTCCTAACTCAGCTTCCCATGGAACATGTTGTAAAGAGAAATTGAGTTCTTTATTATATGTACACTGGTTTTTTGACTGCATGTTTGTCAGATCCCCTGGAACAAGAGTTGCAGACAGTTGTGAGCTGTGATGTGGTTGCTGGGAATCAAACCAGGGTCCTCTGAAAGAGCGGTCAGTGCTCTTAACCAATGAGCCATCTCTCCAGCCCTAGTATTTGGGTTCTTAAATGGAGAAGAAAACTGTTAGCTCACATCATGTGATTGGGAAAGCATACATTCTCTACTCATAGGCAAAGGGCCGGCTCAAACACACTTGGAAAAAAGAGATACAAACTGAATGCTAAGGGTAAGAAATGCATTGAGAAGAACAACTGGGATAGATTTTAAGTGTAACTGTTAAGAGGCAATGAGTTTGCACCAGTTTCTCAAAGAAAAACTGTTTCCCATGAGATATAGAGTTTAGAAAGAAAATGAAAAAAAAAATGTTTTATTGCTGATCCAGGTGTTAAAAGGGGTCTGATATAGCCCAAGCTAGCCTCTAACTGTGTCACCAAAGATGACCTTGAACCTAGTCTTTCTTTTTCTCAAGTACTAAGATTACAGGTGTGTACCAACAAAATCCAATCAGCCAACAATCTAGATTTAGTCACATTTGTGACAATCTGTACTAGGTGACAAAAGAGTTATTTTAACACGAGGTAGAAATGTGGAGGAAAACCATACCTAATAGCTGAGTAGTGTGTATATATGACCATGAAGATGGCATTCAAGCACAATCATTTTAGAGGCACCAGAAGCAAAGTCAAGATACAGAAACAGTTATATGGATGAGACAAGATGGTGTACACACACTATGGAGTTTCTCTTCAAAATTATATGATTTGCAGAGAAATGAACAGACATGAAGATCATCATGTTAAGAGAACTAAGCCAAAGCCAATCCCTTACATAATTTAGATGCTTCAAGGCTATCTAGGTTTTGCAATGAGGACTATTAGGGACAACGGGGTTAATGAGAGGGGAACTAATTAAACTTACTGGGGATAGACCCAAGCAAAGCACAAGGGCTGAATGTACGAAGGCATCATGATGAAACTCATAGATTTTTTTATAGGGTTTTAAGCTTTTAATTTTTTAAGCAATAAAACAAAGTCTTGGCCTGATCACCCATGAATCCCATCTAGGGCAGCAGAAAAAAGAGGGTGGAAGAAATAAAACAGAAACACCAAAACCCTGAGTGCTAAGGAAACATGATATAACACAATACAGTATCCCAGGTGAGACTGACACTAGGAAAAAAAATCTAAGAAAAGTCATAAAATGTTATGTCTCTATTCAAAGCAGCACCACTGATAATAACCTAATTATTGTCAGCAGAGGAATGGGTCAACAAAATACAGTCTATCTGTATAATAGAATATTATCCCATCATAAGAACAAGTAAAATTCAGATATATGTTACAACCTGGCTAGGCTCACACATTGCCAAGTAAAAGGAGCCTGTCAAAGAGTCCATGCAAGATTACATTTGTAAGAAATGTTTAACAATAGCAAATCTAGAAATAGAAAATACATTAGCAGTTATTATAGAAGGGATGGGGGTGAGGACAAAAGGGTATCTATGATGAAGGAGTGTGCAGTTTCTTTCTCGAGTGATTACAACTGATTTTGGTGAAGGAGGTACAATAGCCAGCATATTAAGAGGCACTGGACACTACAAAGCTGTGAAGGGAAGTATAGGTCTGAGTCGACAGTAAAGCATCAGTACTAACTCATGAGTTGGGATGAATGTACTACACTAAGGACAGGTATTAATAAGAAGACACATGGGAACTGGATATCCAAAAATCACTATATTATCTGCTAAAATGAAAAGTTAAATTTGAGAAGAGTAAATTTTGGCTTTAAAAGAATAAACAATCAATGATAAAATACATGTGGCAGGCGGAGGTCCAGGGGCACCATGATTATGACTTTCAACATGCTTTTTAGAAAGACCAATACTTGATGTAATTCTAATATTAGAAAGCTACATTAAGCTATTATTTGCTGGAGCAATTTTCCTAATCTCTCAATTGCTACCTTACCCGTTTTCTAATTTTTATTTGTTGTGAACATAAAACAATTCCTTGCTGTTGGTCTAAGACATACCAAAATAGTTTCAGTTCACTTTCTAGATGGGATATGTAGCTACAAAGCAAGCTAAAATACAGGTTGTTATACAAGTTCAGCCTTTTCAGGCCACCTAAGAAACCCCCAGAGGAACTTCATGGAAACAAAGAAAGCAAATCACAGAGGGTTTTAATAATCCCAGGAGGTGGGGGAACGTATACATTAATCCATCCTCCCTGCTTCCAAAAAGGAGTGAAATTACTGCATATAACGTGCTATGCACATTGAAAGCCTGAAGTCATTTGACCTAAACTTCAATAATAAAGCACACAAATTACAGTCATTATGCAGATGTATGATTTGCGATCACCTACCAATCAGTAGGAGAAACACAGCTAGTTAGCATTTTTCAAAAACCTTGCCAAAATACAGCTCTGGAAGGTTTGAGACTGCCGATTATTCTTAGGTCTACTAATCCTGCAAGGTAAGAGAAGGAAGCCGATGAGAAACACATTTCTGCAATCAGCTTTATTATATTTCACTGAGAATCACTTTGGTGTGTGTGTATGTGTGTGTGTGTGTGTGTGTGTGTGTGTGGTGTTACTGGCCATTAGCCCACCCTTCATTTTGGTGAGTTCCTAACAGTTTTAAATTTTACTCCACATTGAGACCAAATAGGCTGCTTATTACTTGTTAAATGACAAGTTCATAAGGATCTTAGATCCCCATTTGAACTTCAAAATCACGTATTCCAAACCAGAGTGAATGGCCTGCAATGCATACTGATTGACCTATGCTGTGCTATTTCCTTGGTATTGTATTGTGTGAGCATCTAAATCACCCTCATGGAGAGAGAGAAAGAGAGAGAGAGAGAGAGAGAGAGAGAGAGAGAGAGAGAGAGAGAGAGAGAGTGTCTATGTGTGTTATGTTTACTGTTCATTGGAATTCCCTTGTGTCCACTTCACATCTCAACTCAGAAGCTCTGGAATCACAGATGTTTATTACTACACCGAGCACTGTCTGTCTCAATTCCTCCAGGTCAAATGGTTTGCCCAGTTGAGTCTTCCTTATCTATTCTACACACTTACAACCACTACACTACCTCTAGGACTCAATGATAGGGACAGCAATCAACACTCAAGACAATAATATGAAAGAGCAATACTAGAATTTCAACAAACCGCTCCAATAACTCTCAAGACTCCAACAGATATGCCCTCAACAGTGTTACTAAAAGTATCAAAGGAAACAAGTTGGGGTCCTGAGGGGTAACTAGGGGCAGTTAAAGAAAGACTTTTCCTGACACTGATTCTCTGAGGCAAGGACACATACTTTGTTGGTTCTGAGAATCTCACTCAAATCCTAATTTATTTATAACATTTATCTGAACTCATTGAACAGAAAGTCTGATGGCATCCAATTCCAAATTTGTCTATGGATTTCAGAACCATACAGTGATCTGAAAGAGCCCCATGTGATCTTGAAATCCTTGAAGTATACATACAGAGGCTCTACGGCTGTTGTTCCAAATGCCTATGAAATTAAGCTTCTCACAACTTTCTCTGAGTCTGTTTCTCTTCTGAACTTTTTCACCTTTACCCTCCATCCCAATCTCCAAGGTTTCCTTCCTTAGAGGATAAATGAAAGACAACACGGAAAACAGACACTGACTCCCAAGGTTGCTCTCATCTGTTCTAGCCTCAGCTACAAACAAAGTGGCCTAAAAAAGAAACACCCCTGGCTATGACTTTTTTCTGTATTGCTCAATAGTGTATCTCAACTGTCATCTCCAAGCCATGAGTCACGGTTGCAGAAACACCAGAGGCACGGGGCTTATCAATCATAACAGACTAAGGCCTTGGTAGGTCCATTTCTGAAAGGTGACAGATATAAGGCTAAGCTCAAAGTGTCAAGGAAATTCCTCAAGTCAGGGAAGTCTGGCCATTAGCAACATAACCTTTCCTCGGCACCCAGCAGATCTCCTGTGCAATCACAGATGATCCCAGAGAAAGCAACAAAACAAAAAACAAAACAAAAAACAAAACAAAACAACAACAACAAAAAAAAAAAAAAAAAAAAAAACAAAGACCTATCCTCAGGCAACCATGGCAGATATCCAGATATCCTCCACACAGAAGGCTGACTGCAATGCAACCCCTCTGAGGATGGCAGAGTACATGGTCTAAGTTACTACACACTGTCCAAAGCAATATCTTCCAGGCTGGGCTAGACTTTAAGTTACTCTACTTTATAAAGGCACAGCCTTGACCTCAGTTGCTACACTGAACTTGGCATATTGGCCAAGTATGGCTGTACATCTTGTTGAGGTCAGTGAAGAACCACCATCACTCATCAGTGTGTCATGAAACATTAATTTACTAAAGCAGTAAATAAGCCTGTGAATATTATCTAATCTTAGCAGAAACACCGGAGATGCAGGCTTATCAATCATACCAGACTGATAAAATACCAGTCCCCTGACCTTTGGACTATACAGGCAAGAATACCCCAAGAATGAGATATGAGCTACTAAGACTTAAGCACACTGGCCCATTCATTACCCGATGATTTGTCATGAACATCCCCTAGGAAAACTGGCACAGGAACACATCCATTTCTATCCTCAGAAATGTAGCTCAAGTATAGTTTCTCTCCCCATGACATATAGCCTACTTAGGAATTTGAAAGCCATGTGTGCTGATACACACCTATAAACAATACCAGTGCACAGAAAACAGATAATCAAGAGTTTAGGCCAGTTTCATAGAGTAATGCTAACAGAGTTAGAAACTAGACTGGGCTCCAAGGGACCTTGTCTCAAACAATAACTAAAACTAAATCAGAAAAGAACAAATGAACATTTGAACTGCTCTCACCTGCTAGCTCTGTACACTCCAGAGACATTACTTTGCATGTGTACCAACTCTCTGCCTCTTCCTCCTGCCCCTTTCATCTTTTCTATAACATATATGTTGATATGTACTTATATACAATTTATAATATGCAATGTGATCTGATTAAAATTGTCTATTTTTTACCAGTAGCAAATGAAATTCGAAAATTCAGAAATTTTAGTGGATTAAAAGCAATGAAATTGATATTGTTTATGTGTTTATTATTCAGTCAATGGTAACATGGTAGAAAGACACAAATCGGTCCATCTTCTGTTTGTAATAGTTTCCTTACAATACCCTCTCTACCACCCCAGAATCAGTCGTTTTTTTTTTTTTCTGAGACCTGTAATGTTTAAAAAAAAGGATATCTTAAGACAAATGCAAGGATGTCTTATCCAATTCATCCACAAAGAGGTACCTACCATTTTTTCTCAGTTTCCAAAGTCCCATGGAAATGAAAATAGAGCTACATCTGGTGCACGCCTTTAATCCCAACACGTGAGAGGCCGAGGCATGGGCTCTCAGGTGAGTTTAAAGGGAACCTAGTCTACATAGGGAGTGCCAGGCCAGCTAGAGCTTCATAGTGAGATCCTATCTTGAGAAAAAGAAAAGGAATATCTGAAGGCAGACCTTTGAATGTTATATCAAGGTTTTATGTGTTTACTTACATGAAAAACTGAATTCACATTGGCTAGAGATATAGTTTAGTGATAGATCACTTTCCTAGTATATATGTACATACACAAGACCCTGGGTTCCACATCCATCATCATTATCATCATCATCAATAGTTTTCTAACAAAACAGAAGTTATAAGGAACAAAGACAAACACTCATTTGCTATGCATTCAAGTCCTTACAGATCTGCTTAATTTCTGGCGATCTTTGGATACACATACAACCGGACTGCGATCCCTCAGTCACTACACAACCATAGAGGCAGTACAAATATACAGAGAGTCTTTGTTCTCTTTACTATATGACTGTCGTATATGAAACCAAAAATGAAGGACTGTGTGTTTCCATTCCCACTTTGGGCAGAGATGGCTGAAAGTGGAATTGCTGCAGAATGGTGGCATCTGCCATAGGATCTAATAAAGACAAAGGTACTTGAGACCCACTGCTCACAAACTCAGACTATCAGTCAATTTTCCATGGCTTAGAACAACAGGGTGAGCGCATGCTGGTAGCACTACTCTAAGCTATCAACTTGGCTGCCATTAATTTTGGGGGTCATGGGCCAACAATTAATTCATAAAGCAATTATTGTCATCATCATTTGAACCCGAAGACATTCCAATTAACTACCACTTCCAGAATGTGGCTGGCCCTTTGTCAATTTAGAATGAGCTATGATCATGGAAAGTGGGTGGTTCAGGACTGCAGTCACTAAGAGACAGAAGTGAGCAAGAAAAGAAAAGGCTGGGATGTGCCAGGAAAGAAAGAGAAACAAAAGGGAAGCACACAAGCTAGTGCTACCAGTAACAAGAGAGCCCCCCACCCCCAGTGATGCAAATGATGACCTGGTACCAAAGCCTTGGGTTCCATAAAGAATCAAGCACAGGGCTGTTTTTCTCCCTAGTTTCCATTACACAGAGCCTGCAGATGGCACACAGCATTACTACTGCAATTATTGAGCATAATTATCATGAAGAGTCTTTGATGTGATAGCAAAAATTATTAAAATGACCCTTCCTAGAGAAGAAGGGCAATAAATACAGCCTCATTCGGAAAAATCAAGGACCGCCTTTTGTAGCAGGCCCTTCTGCCAGAAAAGCGTAAGTCATTTAATACACTTGTTTTTTCTTCCTCTCCTTGAATATCTTTTATCCTATGTGGAAATGAATAATGGTATGTCATTCAAGATATATTTTAAGAATATACTTAAAAGTACTTCAAAGGAAAATAAAAAAATGAAGTGACCTCCTCTGTGTAGTTCCTCTGATCCCATGGTAACCAAGAAGGAACAATTTTTAGAATCTGCCTTCAAGGATGGGAATAAATAACAACTGAACTAAACCCTGGCCTCATCATAAAGCTAATACTTGTCAATGCCATAATTATCTGCTCAAATATGCCAACAAGGATGGGAATAAATAACAACTGAACTAAACCCTGGCCTCATCATAAAGCTAATACTTGTCAATGCCATAATTATCTGCTCAAATATGCCAACACTGCAGTATAGTGTTAAAAGAAACACTAACTAGAAGTATAAATGTCCCATGTCACATTTTGAATCAATCTGACCTTGTGTTTTAATACTAAGCCAAAATAGCACAATCCTAAATTGCATGCAGTATTACAGAATCATCTACATTTACTATATCCAATTTACTCAGTTTCGATGTAGGACCAGAAAACCATTTTAAACCTGAGACAAAACTATGTATGTCCAGCATTATGAGCCTTGAGTTTTGTAAATTAAATGCACAAAACAGAGTAGGTTCAACTAGGTTATATGGAAAACCATATAACCTATGTGTTTATGCTATTGGTTCTACTTTTTAATATATGACAATGAACATAGCCCAATATAAATACCAGTTAGCTACTAGGGTCTCAATATAGTATGAGGTCTCATAGAACTCATATGTTGGAGACTTGCTCACAGTTGTGGCACAGTTGGGGTGAAGCTTTAAGAAGCCCAGCAGGAAGTCACTTGGGTAGACTCTCTGGAGAGACTGTGGAAGCCCAGCCTTTTTGGCGTCCTATGAGAAGCAAGTTCTTTGTCCTATACAAGCTCCTCACTCCTCACACCATCTACGAGAAGTGTTTGGTAGAGCAAAGCTGACACCAGCACCATACCTTTGAATCTCTACAACTATGAGCTAATGAAATGTCTGTCCTTTATAAAGCTAGCCTGCCTCGGAGATTATAGTAATGAGATGGACTTTGCCAACTACTCTACCATGTTAATAGTACATCAGTATAAGCAGAGGAACTTAGAAATGAACCATTATAACCCTGGGGCTAGAAAATCAGAGGCAGGTAGATGCCTGGGTCTTTCTGGCCATTCAGTTTTGCTGAATTGTTGAGTTCTAGGTTTAAAGAAACCCTCTTGTTTCAAAGAAAATTAATTGTAAGGTAAAAAATAATAGAGGATACCTGATATTGACACCCACACACACACTTACTTATAAACACATACACGCACACAAAGAGGTGAACTATAGTTCAGTCTCACTGTATATGCATATGCAGACTAGAAAAGGTTCTTGGTAGCAGAGACTGAGTTTCTTCTACTTAGCTTGATGACTGCTAGTAAGAGAAAAAGGATGGGGTCTTAGCGTGTTCATCATTTCATTAGTCTGCTATGAATCTCTAGGATTCTGTAATTTTTGGCCACAAATAAAATGAATTATTATTTCAGGGTCTATGATGGCTAATCTCCATTGTCAGCTCGACTGAATTGACAATCACCATGGAAACATACCTGTGGGCATGCCCATGAGGGTTTCCATAAAGGTTAAGAGAGAAGAAGAGAATATGGGTGGCACCATCCCAGGGACTGAGGTTCCAGGCCGAATACAAAGGAGACAGCAAGCTGAGCAGGAGCATGAGTGATCCTCTTTCTCTCTCTGCTTCCTGACTGTGTGGCAATGTGACCAGCTACCCCGTGCTCCTGCTGCCATGTGTTCCCCTCCATGATGGGTACTGACAAACTGTTGGCCAAAATAAACCCTTCCTTAAGACTCTTGTCAAGAATTCTTGGCACAACAGTGAGAAAAGTAACTAATCAGCTTATTACTGAAAAAAAAATATTTCAGGCTGAGCACACTGGCAGTGGTGGCGCACGCCTTTAATCCCAGCACTTGGGAGGCAGAGGCAGGCGGATCTCTGAGTGTGAGGCCAGCCTGGTCTACAGAGTGAGTTCCAGGACAGCCAGGGCCACACAGTGAAATCCTGGGCAAGGAAAAGCAGGAGCAAAACAGATGCTTGGCAAATGTGAGGCCTTTAGTTCTATCCCTAGAAGTAAAATAAAACTTTTTTTTTTTTGCTTAGCAGTTAAAATTCTAATGGCATGCATGTGCTATTTCTTTTTACATTTGTTTATTTATTTTATGTCTGTGTGTATGTAAATGGATGTGAGCATGCTTTGGGTATGACACCTCTGGAGGCCAGAGGGCAACTTGAGGTTGTTGGCTCTCTCCTTCTGTTGTGTGGAGTCTGGGAACTGAACTCAGAATGTCAGGCAGGAAATGCCCTTACTCTCCTGCCTGCCTCCCCCCCAACCCCCAGCCATCTCAGCAGCCTGAATTAACATGTCAGTAGCCCAGGGAGATTGAGGCTCAAGAAGTGTACTACATATAGTGCACTTGTTAGAACTAAATTAAGAATCTGGCTAAAATTCTGTGATGATATTCATTTAGCAGAGACACCATGTTTTATGAGAAGCATAGAGACTTGAGTATAGGCATGATTCTGTTGCTTAGCAGGTATGACTTGGGGAGAAGATCAGAGCCTACTTTGGAGAAATGTTGGACACATTTAAAGGTATATAGTCCCTAAGTCAATAGTATCCACAGGGTGTGTGTAGCTCAGGGATCGAAGAATTGCTTAACGGCACAAGGTCCTGGCTTCCATCATATGAACAGCAACATCAGAAAATACTATAGGTATCTCCTTTTAGCTTCTTGGTTCTGGTTATTTAACTGATGAAAATGTGTTTGTGTCTTAGTATCAGTAGCCTTAAAAGTGCTTATTTTTAAAGATTTGTTTTGGTACTTTTTAAAAAAAGACTTATTTATTTATATGAATGCTCTCTCTGCGTGTACACCTGAACCCTAGTAGAGGGCATTGGAACTAAACTAAGGACATCTGGAAGAGTAGTCAGTGCTCTTAACCACTGAGCCATCACTCCAGCTCCCTGTAATTTTAAATGTGTGTGTGTGTGTGTGTGTGTGTGTGTGTGTGTGTGTGTGCTCTTGTATAACACACACATGCTCACATGCCGAAATGTGCTTAAGTGTTCTCCAGAGGCCAAAGATGTCATGGAGCGTGAGTTTTAGACAGTTGTGAACCATCTGATGTGGATGCTGGGAAGCAAACCTGGGTCCTTGGCAAGAACAATACATACTTTGAACCACTGAGCTATCTCTCTAGCTCTCAAAGCATTATTTGAGGCTGACCAAGAATTTCACTTTATTCAAAAACAAAACTATCCCCTTATGAAATATAGGCTATAGAATTTTTAGTTTTAAAATGGTTGTTATAAATTTGGAAATTAAATGAGAAAAAAGGGATTGAAAGTTGACTCATATCAGCAAATTCATACTCTGATCTAATATACTAGAGGACAAATTTTGTGTCAATATCCAAGTATTTCTACATACTTTTCCTTTGCATCTTAGCATATTCTTACTTATAAATAAAATGAAAGAGATTGAAAAAGGACACTCCTGTTATTTTATTAAATATGCACATGACCTTTTAAAATTTGCATGCAAAAAAAAATGTACCTACTGCACTGCCACAACTAATGACCACTCTTTTCCTAATAGCAGTCATTTTGTTGAAAGAACATTCTGTTCTGTGAGGCAAAAGCAAAGCAGGTGATGCAGAAATTCAGACTGTCTACTAGGGATAAATGTATGTCAAATAACAACTAAAAATATAAATAAATAAAACACCCTGAGATGAAGGGACTTTGTTCCTTATCACATCAAAGGAAGAGAGAACAAAGATGGAAATGACAGCTCTCCACACAATTGGTTAGCATTTAAGCACCTTTTTTTTTTACACACACACACTCTTTTTTTTTTGATGTTGCTGATGAGAGTTTATGGACCTCAGCGCATCTGTCAGTTTACTGCCTGATCACTTCCTTATACTCCCTTTTCGTCTTAAATATCTTTGTCAAAGAGATTTTCTTCTATTTAGTTTTAGCCGGGTACTATAGATTTCCCTTCCCTTCCCCTCTCCCATTTGTGCCTAAGATTCATAGGTGTATACAAAGGCAGGCGACCTCAGCAGTCCTCTGGCTGGAATCCCAACAGTACACAGGATTTAGGGTACCAAGAAACTGGATAAGCAAGTGTGTGATTGTAATCACAGCATTATTAAATTCAACAATATAACAGGAGAAAAGCATAAGCTCCAAGGGACTCAGTGTCTTCTTCTGGATTCCAATGTGCAACATAACCTATCCTACTTGCATTTACACATAATTAAAATATAATAAAAATAAATCTTCAAAAAAGAATGTGTATGCATAGGGGGATGTATATACAAGGCCTTGGGTTTAAGGACTGCTAAGCACATAGGAGTTAAGGGAATAAGAACAGAACCTTCAGTGTGTTTACAAAGCAGAAGACAGGCCAGTGAGATGGCTCAGTGGGTAGAGGTAATTGCTGCCAAGCCTGACAACTTGAGTTAGATCTGAGACCCACATGGTAGAAAAAGATCCTATGCCAGCAACTGCCCTTTGATCTACACACACAGACACACACACACACACACACACACACACACACAGATAATAAATGTTAAAATTACTTTTTAGAAAAAGACAGAAGCAGTTATGTTTTTGTTTTAATAAAAAACAAAAACCTACTTCAGATTGGGGATAGAAAAACCCCCGAGAAGGCCTAGCAAATTAAACACAAAATCAAAACGAGACAGGGGCAATTTCTACAGAGATTCCAAAGACTACAATAAGAGATTGTATACCTGTCGGGGCCTCTCTCTCTCTCTCTCTCTCTCTCTCTCTCTCTGCCTCTCTCTCCCTCTCCCCCTTTCCCTCTCCCTCTCCCTCTCCCTCTCCCTCTCCCTCTCCCTCTCTGGCTTATCAAAGGGAGGAAGCCATTTAGAGGAACCACTTCATCACAGTCATGGGGCTAGAAAGGAGATGGTCAAGTGACTGAATGACTTCTTTGTCTTCTAAGGAGACTCACATTCTCTAACCAGAACACTAAACTGAGTGGGTCAGAGGTACTAGATCAAATTGTGGTATCCACGATGCTCTGCATCTAGTCACCCAAGCAGGAGGAGATAAATCACTGGGACCAGATGGTATCCACCAGCCAGTTTGGAGGTAACTCAAGGGTGAAATTGTTTTGGCCAACATGTGTAGGCTGTCTTTACAAACAGCTACTGTGCCCAAGAGACTGGTGCTTGTCAATGTGATTCCTATTCATAAGAAGGGTTCCAGAAGGGATCCTGGGAAGTAGAAACCAGTAGCACTCATTTCCATATCAAGCACTCGGGTGAACTTTACAAGAAAGTTGAAATCACTACACACTTGCAAAATGAAAGATTTAAGAGGAAGAGGGAAACCAGAATTTTAGCAAAGGGGGAAAAATTCACATTCACCTATTATCCTTGAGGCAATGGAACAGGTGGAGCTAGGAGAGTATACAGATTAAGGACAATTTATGAAGAATGCTAAAAATATAACAAAAGTCACTAACTGCAGCTTAGTGTGTATTGTAACTGAACTCTCCTTAAAGGCTTAAAAGAGAGAAATAAAAAATCAGAGGTCAAGAAAAAGACTGGGTCACTGATGATTTCCTTCAAACAAACAAACAGCTATAAAAGGTACACAGAAAGAAACTAAGGTTCAGTATGGGAAAATAAGAATATGACCTGTTTTGATTAAATAAGCTATTCCTTGCATCACCTCTTGCTATGTTAAAGATACTTAGCAAACAACCCAGGAACTATAGCAATGTCTCACTTAGCATGGATTCAGATTTGGGGATGAACCCCCACACAAAGCAAACCTTAGTTTCACTCCCCCCAAAACCCCTTCCCAGAGAAAAGGGGGCAAAAGAAACATTCAGCCTGTGAAATTTACTGTAGAAGGCTGAAGCCACCCTCTGGGACACAGCCTTTTCTTTTGCACACAAATACTTCAGTTGCATATTTAACCAACTCTGCCATCTGACTTCTAGACATTCAGTTCTGCCCTGGGTTTAAAAGGGACAAAGAGTGGACCAAAATCAATGACAGCAGAAGTGACAGCTGAAAAGGCAGGCAGAAGCGACAGCAGCAGAACAGTCTGGGGCCACTTAGCTTAGGGGCGCATAGTTCCTTATACTTCAAAGAGTCCTGAGGGCATTACTGCATTATAACAGCATTTGTTAGCTGACTCTCATAAGGATGATTTCAAGTCTTCTTTACCAGATTGTTGTTTCTATCTTTTTAATAAGGTGGGAGAGCAAATATATTAGAAACAATTTTCCTGGAAAATGTTTGAAATATTTTGAAAGACAATTTGATGCCTAAAAGAGTAATCTTTGGGAACAACAAAAATAACTTACACAAAGTTTCTTGGTTTTTTTTTTTCCTTCAGAAACTTTATTTTATTTTACTGGTACTCAAGATAAACTCAGGGCCTGACCCAAGTACTGAGCCACACACCACCAGGAAAGGTGCACAGAGGTTTTGTGATCCCTTATACTCTTGGATCCGCCTCCCCAATACTGGAATCACAGGAATGCATCTGCATCCTAAGACACGACTTTTTCCCAGTGTATTTGTTTCCTTTTTATGTCTGTGCGTGTGCATGCATGCCCCAGTGCACATGTACACGTGGAGTCAGAGAACAACTTGCTGGAGTTTGATTTCTCTTTCTAATACATGGGTTCCCAGGATTGAACTCAGGTAGTCGATCGTGGCAGCCCCTATTGACTGAACCCATCTTGTCAGCCACCTAAGACATTGTTTTATTTATTTATTTATTGTAATTATGTTCACTTACTGTGTGTGTTTGTGTGTGCGTGTGTGTATGAGCACATTTCTATGTGTGTGAGCACAAATGTCCGAAGAGGTCTAAGGACAACTTAGTAGGCTTTGGTTCTCTCTCTTTCTACCATGTGGGTCCTAAGAATCAAATTTAGGTCATCAGGCTTTGTGGCAAGGTCTTTAACCATTAAGCAATTCTGCACCCAAGTCATCATTTTAAAGACATAAGCCAACACATGATACAAGGTACAACTTGAAAGACTTCCACAAAAGAGTTTTCTAGAGAAAACTATATGGGAGGATTCTGGAAGGAAAACCGGTTTGCTTGGTGTACATTTGGAATCTTAAGGACTATTCCGAGGGAGGACATTAGTGGTCCTGCCACCTGAGTGTGATGTCCTTGCCAGAGACACAACATCTGAGGACTGACTGGCAGAGCAAGGCAAATAAAGGATGAAAAATTAATCCCTGAAGATTTAAAAGAGGAGTTAAGTGAACATGATAATAAGGGGTGGGTTCAAATTATTTCTTCAAACACACAATTTCCCAAGTGTGTAGAGGAAAAAAAATCTGCTGAACACTTCACATCTGCTAAATGCATTCCTCTTGAGGCAACTTGGGCATGGTGAATGGAGCAGAACCTACACAAGCAGGAACAGAACAAGAGAAGAGTGCTTGAGAGAACTAAGCCAGTCTCAGACTGCATGCCACAGAAGCAGGACGGCACACACCCCACTCACCGTGAAATGGATCGGGTGCTCCAGGGAATAAAATGGTGCCTGGGTGACAAGAAGGACTAAAGAGCAGTTTCTTTAAAGAAAAAAACAAGTTGCTTATATTATATAAGTCACATCCCTGTGCATGAGAAAGCCTGCAAGGTCAAGGAGAAAAAAGTGATGTTAAAACTGGCTTTGCAAGAAGGGACTGTAAATTCCACATGATGGAAGCAAAGACCTTCAAGAATGGACTGACAGGAAAAGGGGCAGGAAAGAAAACAGTGAGTCACTCTTTTACGTTCTAAATGCCAATATACTAAATGTCACATGCCCTGGAACTGAGACAAAACACAGACGATACAAATGTTCTATATGAGGATGGATGAGTTATGAGTAGTTTTTTAGTTTTAGGTGGCCTTGACGTAAAATGGAACTTGAGCAGAGCCTATCACTGCTCCCAATCTCAGATGGCATTTCGTGTGTGTGTGTGTGTGTGTGTGTGTGTGTGTGTGTGTGTGTGTGTGGTCATATATGGCACTTAGTACTGATATTTGGAGAGCACTTCTTAAGAACTATGCCCTCTTAACATTTCCTACTTCTTAGCAGGATCAGACACTAAAAGCTCCAGAGTGATGCCTCGCTACAGGAGGGATGAAAAGCTTACAATCCTGCCAGCATTTCTGGAAGGAACAAGCATCCTCTGTGCGGGCACACAGTATTTATTTCATGAGAAGTTGCACAATGCCGACTTTTCACTGAAAGCTTGTAAACTCCTTGTTTCCTCTCCGAGGGAAGAACGGGCACTGCTGTGGTCCTCAAGGCTCCCTGCCTCCTCTCCAGCTCCCACCACTCCACAGCTGCTCCCACCACAGAAAATAGGTGAGAAGAGAACAGAGCCAGCCTGGTGGCAGAGGAGGCTACAATGGTGGCAACAGCTACAGCAGCAAAAAACCACAAGTATCTGTCTGTTTTAACTGCACTCCACTGAGGAGTATGTTTTATTTTTGTTTTAAAAGATGTGTTCCCATTCTCACTCGCCGTCCCCTTAACACCTCGCCCTTGTCAAATGAAAAAGGATGATTTCTCTCACTTCTCAAAGTCTCCCTCTACACTCTAGGGATGTAAGTAGGAAAACTGGCTGTGTGTGAATGGCCACTCACTCACTGCGTTTCAAGCCACTGAGACACAGACAGAGCTTAAGACCATAAGATGAATTTCCTTAAGAAATGGTAAAGGCAGCTGAGCAATGGTGGCACATGCCTTTAATCACAGCACTTGGGAGGCAGAAGCAGGCAGATTTCTGAGAGTGAGTTACAGGCCAGACAGGGCTACACAGAGAAACCCTGTCTCAAAAAAAAAAAAAGCAAAAAAAAAAAAAAAAAGCAAAAAAAAAAAAAGAAGAAGAAGAAGAAGGAAGAAAACAAAAGAAAGAAAGAAGAAAGAAAGAAAAGAAAAAAGGAAAGAAAAGGTGAAAGTAAAGTAAACTTATCCAACATATCACAACATTTAATCTAGGTGTAAACTTTGGTCTCTTGTTCTCTAACCTGTGACCAGCAAAGGAGAGGGTAAGATCCCCCTGGAAATAGTCACAGACTGAGAAATTGAGAGAAATCATCCTTTTTCATTTGACAGAGGCGAGATGTTTAGGGGAGGGCGAGTGAGAATGGAAACACATCTTTTAAAACAAGAAATAAAACATACTCCTCAGGAATCTAACCGGGGTCCTCTGGAAGAGCAACCAGTGCTCTTAACCACTGAAGCATTCCATGTTTTCAGCCCATGTAACATTTTTAAGCCCACATTAGTTAATACTAGACATTAGAATAATGCCAATCAAAAAGTATGATTTGAATGTAGCGTGCTATTGGGTATGTTGCTTGCTTGCCACATCAGATTTTTTTTTTTTCAAATTTAAATGTAACTCACTATTTACCCAAAGTCAGTGTACAATTCTGTGACTTTTCGATTACTCACAGGGCTTTCTATCACCAAGCTCAAACCATTCCTATCATCCCCAACAGAAGACCCAAGTGGCCACCTTCTCCCCCCGCAACCCATATATACAGTCTTAAACAGATATTGTCAACGTTCTGCTGCTCTGAATTTGCCTTTTCTAGATAGCTCATTGCCCTACTGCTGCTAAGAACATATACCCCACCTCCAAAGCCTTTCCTTTATCCAAACATGTTTATGATACATACTTTGTTTTTATTCCGATGTGGAATAAAATATTAGTAACTTCTTTAAAACACCGAAACCAGACAAGTCTCCTAAATCATGACAAGCTCCCACTACCAGGCTAGGGTTCTAATTTTCTTGAGCAGCTATCAGGGAGTAGGATGCTTGGTAAGAGCCAACTATCTCCATCTAAAAGAAAGCCCACAGACATTGTGGGCTAATGACAGAAACTTAACACCACTGGTCTCCACAAGCTGGCATTGCTACTACTCAGAAGAACAGAAAGAACAAAGCCATTCAAATTGGGAGAGAGGACCAAAACACAAAGCACTCTAAAACAAGGGTTTTAATCCCTCAAGTAAGAAAACATACTTAAATTTAGTCACTACTTCCTGTTTTCAACCTAGAATTTTGCATGCTGAACTTTAACACACACACACACACACACACACACACACAGAGAGAGAGAGAGAGAGAGAGAGAGAGAGAGAGAGAGAATTGTAAAAGCAGAATGAACTAGTAAGAGGCAGACCTTCTGCCTTGACAACATTCATGTGATTACATCTTTCAAAAATGGTAGAGGGAACACATAATCAACTCTCAGGATCAGAACACAACGAATTATCCCAAGATATCTAGACATGAATGCAGCTGAAAAATCTAAGAATACCCAGTGTTCTGAACACAGCTAAAAAGTGGGCTTCCTAGTCACTAAGCAATTCAAGACAGTCTTGGGCTATAACAAGACAGTCTCATAATACAGTTGAGTGCAAACATGATCAAACTATTTTAGGAGCCTGGCATGGGTGAGTTGAATGTCCTTTTCAAATGATGGTGGGAGGCAGTAATTGGCCTTTGTGAAAGTCATGGAGCTTGCTGATGTCTTTTCACTCTGAAAAAAATTCTTTATTCATTATTCCAGTTGCCGGGCAAAGCCTTTCCCCTGATAATAGCTACTGAATTTTAGCCCCATAGTCAAGGAATTATTTTTTTTCTACTTCCCAAATTTCTCTTTTATTTATTATTTTCTTTTCTTTCAGCAATAATTTGGGTGGTTATCTTGTGATTTCCACCTAATTGTTAAACTTCATCTCTTTTCCAGAGTTTCAGCCTCTCACCATTATCATGCTTGCCTTTCGCCAGCTGTCCCTAGCCAATCAACAAGCATTTAGTGTTTATCTAAATGCAGTGGTACACAGTGCCAAACATCAAAGACAAAAATGACCACACTCTGCTTTTGAGTGTAGTGTGGTTCTTCGTGCCAACCCATTCCTTGCTAGCCCCATTTCTATCCCTGTCTTAGCAAGCTTCAGACTTGAGAGAACCTTCCCAAGGAGTGGCTAGGTTTGAGATCTGACTAGCTCCGCTATCCCTTCTCCAGGCAGACCTTCTAATATCTCCATCATACTCAATTGGTTTGATTTTATTCAGATGCTGAACACATGCAGTAATAGAAGAGTCTCCGGAACACTAATGACTCAGGAATCTCCACCTCCCTTAAATAAGCCAAAGCTACAATTACTTTGTTTTTAAAAAAAAAAAATCAAAACCTACCAACTGATGTTGTAGAGGGAAGGGGAATGACACACAAGGAATCAAGCCCGTTAAAAGTTTCAAATATGCACTATGTTCCTTCCATATTACTCATCTTTCCTAAATGTCTACAGCTGTCTCGCCTTCATTTCTCTGCAGAAAGATGGAGCAATAGCCCACAGTAGTCAACAGGTCAGAGAGCAATGAGTTCAGAAACAGCAGGTGACTAGACAGCAGTAAACAGAGCAAGCCTCAGGAGTGGATCAGGAAGGACATTACGGCACCAGTACTGTCATCTGCCCTCCAAGTGTAAGCATGCTATCACAAAGGCCATCTCAAGTCCTCAGCAACTAGCTTCAGAGGTTACAGAGATCAAGAGTGTCCACTGAAGGCACAAATCAAGTATGTACTGGGATGATGACTGAAAGTATAAAAAGATTCTAGATCACAGTGCCGAGTTCCAAGACTGAATTCCAAATGTTATTGCGTGAAAACATAAACATATGTTTTTAATGGGTCAGTTCCGTGGTTCACTGCCTATGAATGGCAGAGGTATTTCCAAAATAATAATCAACACAGACCTAACAAGTGGGTCCACAGGACCAACTCCACAAATTACATATATCTAAAATTCTTACCTCTTAAAATGGTGGTAGGGTATCAGTTTTCCCATCAAAGAAGATGTCCTATGGATTATTTTAAGCTCTAATGTATGTTTATAAAAGTCCTATGTTGTTCAGGCTAACACACTACCAGTCTGAAGGGAATCCTCCTGCCTCAGCATCCTGCGTGCAAAACTGAAACTACACACAGTTTACCACCCTCTCTGGTTTCCAAAAAAAAAAAAAATATTCTAGGCAATGTCCCTTTTAAATGACTCTAGTTCGGAGGAAAACAGTTGTAATTTATAAAAGAAAGGAAATCTTAATACTTGTTCAGATAACCACCAACAGGGAAATCAGGAAGATTAATGGAACCTGTTAACATAACTGCTCAGATCTATCATCGAGGCTCCATACCCTCATTTTCAGAGACATTCTTCTATAAGGCATTTTCTAACTGAAATCTATGATTTTCAGTTTCATTCTTGCTACTTATATTGTACTCTACCAGTGTCCCCCGCAAAACAGGCTGCTCAACGGAGTTACAAACTGCCACCCACTAAGCCAGCTCTCTTTACAATACTGTCCTACTAGTTATAAAGCCAGGGCTGGCCTGAGACCCTATCCTGCCTTCACTCAAAGCTTGCCCAGAGGGCCCTGCCACTCAAAGCTCCAGTTTACAACACTGCCCTGGAAAAGAAGCTGACCCACCCTAGTGCCCTGCAACTAAAAATAACCCTGAGGGCCTGCAGGCTAGCCAGGTTCAGGCCTAGACCTCCTTAACCCTGGATAGTCTTAGGTTGCACACTCCTGCCAAAGAATTCACTCCACATCCTGAGTTTCCTCTCATGCTTCAGGCAAAGGGTAGAACTTAAAGCACATTAAAGCCTTCATGACCTCTCTCTCCTCCTTTATCTAGTAAAACACAAGGGGAGGCAAGTGGTTGCTTCTCGAGAAAGGAAACAACTGGTTCTCTTAACCCAACCCTGGGCCTCAGAGGGTAGAAATGGGATCTCAAGACACAGAATTGAATGACTGATTCAAGGTTATCGAGCACAGTCCGGGGATCAGTCTTCTAGCTCCTAGTCCACTGAGCTACACACTGTAATTGTAAACACATAAATCCGGTTCCAAAACATGTATTCTACAGAGTTTGGACACTTCTGTACAAATGGGTATTGTGATGATCCCTAGGCAATCTTTGACCACTGAACTTAAAACAATAATTCATACTTTAGCCTACAGTATTCCATCCGGTTTTCAAAAACTAAAAGCACCGATGGAACAGAAAGAGTACTTCTTTGCTGGTTTGTGGCTCCCTAGGAAGAGACTCACACAAAAAATTATTCACACTATCTGTTATTTCAAATGCAGAAATATTAACAGGTCTTGGAGGGATCTAGCTGCATATTCTATGTTGGATCTCCATGCAGAAGCAAAGTGTGAAGGGAGGCTAATCTTTGGAGACTCATTCATAAAATTCCTTCTGAAGTACAGATCCTGGTTTTCCTTCAACTACAGCTGCAGCCAGGGCAGGAATAAGAAATGCTCATGTTGATAACATGTCATCAGAGCCAGACACCATTCTATTCTGTATAGTCTATCTATTATCTATTATTCATCTATCCATCTATCCACCCATCTGTCCATCTGTCTGTCCATTTTTTCTGGTTATGCACACGCTGAGTATGTCTTATCTGGACCAGCAATCCTTCTTAGTTCAGAGATTTTCAGATTTTGAAATATTTGCATACATGTCAGACATCTTGAGGATGAGACTGACATCTAAACAAACCCATTTATTTCATGTACACATCATACACGTACCTGGAAGTGATTTTATACAGTATTTTTAGTGGGCATGCATTTTTACTTTGACCTAGCTGTCACTTGAGACCAAGTGTGGTATTTTCCACTTGTGGGATCATGTCAGAGCTCCAAAAGTTTCAGACTTTAGAAGCTTTGAAAATTTCAGACTAGAGAGCCTCAACCCATATGACTTCTTTGCCTCTGCTTTCCTACAATGTATAGACTCTGCTGTTTTAGGAAATCAACACCTTCCTCATTCCTCCAATAGGCTATATTATATAATATAAAGTTCTTGTAATCTTTTACCCCTAAGCACTTAAGAAAAATATTTTTGAATACCTTTTATTTTTGAATATCCTTAATGTGCCCATATATTATTGTCCAAGTCAAGATACTGCAAAAAATTACTAGTAATAATGACACTGGAGATTATGGCTATAGCTCAACTGGTTTATCTAAATTACATGAAGCCCTAGGATCCAACCTCAGCATCTAATATACAAAGTTTGGCACAATTTACACCTGTAATATCAGAAGATCAGAAATTCAAGGTCATCCTCAGCTACATAGTGAGTTTGAGGCCATGAGATTCTATGGAATAAAAGGGTAAAAGCCTGCTAAATTCCACACTATCTTCTCTTAAAATGAGTTCTATAGAAAGGGTATTAGAAAGTTTGGGGATATTGTTTTCCTGGCAGCATAGCACAGTCAAGGTGCTTTACCAAGGGTAGTTGTTACCTCCCCGATCAAGAAACCCTGAAGGCTGTAGCTGCACAGAGCGGTTCTCCTTGTCCCAATGTCCACACTCTCCTTGCAAGTCATTCTTACCTTCACACCTCAGATCTAAATTCATCTGTTCAACTCATGAAATCCCTTATTGGGTCAGGAATACAGCATGTTTGTACAGTGTGTGTGCAGTCACTAGCCAGAACCTTATTCACTCTCCAGCGCTGCTCTCAAAGAAGTAAATCAACCTAGCCCCGTTTTTACATGTTCTGTGGAGCCATGACAAATCATCTAAAAGCTTTTGATGGCTCATTTTTCACTCTTTTAGGATTTTTAAGAGCACAATATGGGGCTGTAGAGATGGCTCAGTGATTTAAGAGCACTGGCTGCCCTTGCAAAGGTCCTGAGTTCAATTCCCAGCAACCACATGATGGCTCACAACCATTCGTAATGATATCTGATGCTCCCTTTTGGTATGTAGGTATACATGCAGATATACATTAAATAAATAAAACTTTTTCTTTTAAGAACATGGTAATTTTACTGTCTAGGAAAATAGACAAATCATTTCAATATCCCAGGTATTTAAATTATTTCAATATCCTGGGTACCTGACATTATTTTCACTTATTTTCACAGCTCCTTAGCCTTGTTCATGTATCTAAATGTAGAGCCTCCCTTAAACATAATAACTGTAGTAGATATCACAAATTACAGTCCTTACTCTTCTATGACACTCAGAAATTAATTTCATTCTACATCAAATTAATAATGTCATATAAAACCATTCCTTTAATCTCCCCACAGTGAGGCACACAATTTAATCCTTTTTAGTGCTGTATGTTTGCTTTAAATCCTGTTGCTGCATTCCTTCATGCAATCAAGTGCCCTTTAAAAACCAGTATATGGGTTACATTTGCCTTCTCTAAGAGAGGTTATGACCTTTTTATACCCTGTGGGGCTTTTGACCCTGGTTCCTGTTTTTCTTATGTTTCTGCTAAGTTACAGTTCTCACAAAACCACTGTCACTTCAGTGAGATAACTAGAATCTGTCTTAAATAATATTGAGCTTTCTCCCATTAGACAATATGAGCTAAGCAAAGAAGCCTAACATAGTATTACGATGCATCTGATAAAGAATGACATGAAAACCTAGTCGAGGATGTCAAAATATTTCTAAAATAATTCCTTGCACGGTGAATTATAACACAGCCTGATTCAACTCATGGCACTGTTCTGTTCACAATGAATTTAAACTGAGTTAAGTGCTGCAGCATGTGCACAGCCTGCTTTGCAGAATAAACCATTATTTCCATATAGAGTACAATCATTTAGAAGACAATTCCTGAACAGCACATAACTAGTTAAGGTTATGGTACTAAGGATTTAATTATCCTAAAGGAATGGGGGGAAGCCCAGAGTTCGAGAATTAGGACTAAAATAAATCGTTTTACTCAGAAAAAAAATGTTTCATGACCTACGAAACACTGAACCAAGAAATCTGGAGTTGGGCACCCACAGAGCAGCTGTGACTGATATTGCTATTAGGGAGCTGCTATGCAAGAGGCAGATCAAAATAATTAACACTCAACCTGATTTAAAAAAAAAAGAGAGACAGAGAGAGAGGAGGCCAAATTACTCCCATATGATTGCTTTTAAAATAAGAAAGTTCTGTCAAGTAGTTGATTACTCACTCAAAGATGGGAGTTGACAAGGTAGGCCGAATGAAGGTGGGCAGCCAGCTCTCTGGAGCTGGTACATAGGAAAAGAAAATTTCAAAGTCAAGTGTCTTCTTACCAAATGTTTTATAACAAAAACAGAAGAGCTCCTTAAAACCCACCCACATTGCTCCAAAAAAAAAAAAAAGTTGATGGTTCTTTTTTTTTTCTTTTGGTTTTTTTTGTTTGTTTGTTTTGTCTTATACTGAGAATAGCAGATATGTAATCTGAGTTCTTTTTCCAACTTCAGAAGCAACAGCAGCAAAACCTATCCCCCAAATTTTGGGGTATAGTCAACCATCTGTTTTGTCTTTCACTGTTCCAAAATCTGGCTGGAGGGAAAGGGGGTGTGTGCTCTCTTGAAAGAATTGGTTTATGGTTACTAGGGGGTGGGGGCATCTTATTCAATTAGGAAAAGCAATTTTGTAGAGAAAGGAGCAAAACGACAGGACCAAAATCATTGAAAAAAGCTCCATTTCAGCTCATCGGTGGGGAGTGAGGGTCCCTCCACCAGAGGATGGGCTGTTTTTATGTGTTGGAGACTAAAGCTTAGCTTTTCCTACCATCACAGTAGCTGTGGGACAGTTTTATCTTGTGGATTTTATAGCCTGGACCACTTTTCCAAGCTTCTCCAGCAATGCTTGAAATAGACATTTCATCATGAGGAGACTTTTCTCTTCTTGCCTTCTTCCTTCCTCTGTTTCTCTTTCCTTGGATGCTCTTCAGTCTCCAGGGACCACTTGCAGATTTACCTCATTCCCTTCCAGGGCCTAAACGACCACCAGCTGAATCACTATTTTCAGACTAGGTCTATATTCAGGAGTCCAAAAAAAAAAAAAAAAATCCAAACATGCTAAACAAGAGATGTTCTTTTAAGAATGTAGCTTTGAGCTCCAAGCAAAAAGGAAGTTTCAATTATTTTGTGAAGTAAAACAGAAAAATTAAGTGAGATCCCAGCAAACTTTATTAGTGATGACAAACAATACTTAATGCTTTTGTTTCAGAAGTGCTCTGGAACTTTTGTTAAAATATTGGAAAAATGCATCCGGCTGTGTCTTCCCCCACTCATGTTTAGGAGCTCTCTGCACATGTGTGTATCTGCATGTGACATGTTGTCTCTGACCGAATTCCCATTCAGTATGTTATGAGCAAAACTATGCAATTAAGCAAAGTCCTGAATCTTCTTCTTGTTTAAATATAAACATAATTGGAGGTTTCAATTTGTTGCTTAATTAATTAATTCCTGACTTCTAGGTCTAAGACCACTGGCTTCCATAGTTCTCGAGTTTATCATGAGCAGAGGAATATGCCTGATGAGGGGAGGTGCCTACATATTACAAACAAGCAATTCGTTCTCTGTATTCTCTATCTTAGGAGTGGAGTGGGAGGATTTCTCTATGTAGTCCTGACAGTTCTAGAACTCATTATGTAGACCCGGCTGGCCTCAAGTCACAGAGATCCACCTGCCTCTGCTCCCGGAGTGCTAAAATTATCTTCTCCGTATTATACAGTACAGCAGTCCCAATGTTCATTTTTTTAAAGTTATTTTCTGCTTTCAGAACTTCAGAAGTGACATCAGTATGAACTGTACTTCTTTTTGCTTCCCCCACTGTCATCTTTTCAGGAACCTCAGCAGCCCCTACCCCAATGCTAAAACAGGGTTTGAGTTCTGGAATCGGAACACACATCAAATAAAAGCTTTAAGAGAGTGAAAGCCTTCTTTACACATGACATGTACCTTTAACAGGTACTCCACTTCATTAACAGAACAGAAGTTGGTTAAGAGGTCCAGCAACAGGGCTCAGTGGATTAAGGCACATGCTTCCAAGCCTGATGAGCTGGGTTTCATCCCCAGGAATCGTAAGTTGTACTCTGAGCACCACATGCTTGCACACACACACACAAATAAATGTTAGAAATTGGCCAATATAATGAACTTTAACCTTAGGCCATTATACCAGTTTCTGTATTTCTCATAGGGAAAAACAATGACCTCACAAAACAGAAAATGGCAGCCCAGGAGAAGCAATTTACTTTTCAGGACATTCTAATGGCACATAATGATCCAACATAGGAGTGCAGGTGATGGCACGAGCTGAGTGCCTGTACTCCTTCAGCACCTAACCTACATGCCACCGCACTGCTCTGCTCTGGCCCTGCATTTGCAGCCTCGAAGAGATTATATGATAACACCATTTTTTAAATATAATTTTCAAAAAATTGAGTTGAGCTGGGCATAGTGGCACACACCTTTAATCCCAGCACTCAGAACGCAGAGCCAAGTGGATCTTGCAAGTTTGAGACCAGCCTGATCCACATAGAGAGTTCCAGGACAGCCAGGGCTACACAGTGAGACCCTGTCTCAAAATAACAACAACAACAACAATAATAATAATGAGTATGATGACTCAACATCTGAAATCACAGTTCAAAGTCAGCTTTGGCTACATAACAATTTGGAGGCACATATGAGCTACGTGACAAGTCTCAAACTAATACACATATATGTGTGTGTACACAGATATGCATACACAGCATACACACACAATTGTTTTGTAAAGTCTCCAAGGATATAACCAAACTATAATCATATAATATGCTGGTGTCTGTTTCCTAGAAAACTCAAGTCTCTTAAGCAAACCTTTAAGCTCATCACTAGCCACTCTCTCCCTACACTTAGACACCTTCTTAGGACCAAGGACCCCAGAGCCAACCAACGTCAAGATTCCTCCCTATAGCCACGTCTCTTACATGTTAACAGGGATAGTGGTCTAAAACTGCACTCTGATTCAGTGAGAATGCCCTGGCTCTTACAGAGTCTCCCATTTGCTGAAAACGATTATAGATCAATTGACATCTGACATTAAGAAGAATATGTTCTCCCTTCCCCTCCCACCCTATCCCACCACCCTCTTTTACAGGACTTTTTCAAAATGCCAAAATACAGTGAAAGTTTTGTATTCCCTTACCATGTTTTGGAGACAAACAGCTATTGTCCCTGTGTACCGACAGAAGCACTGTCCTCAGCGGTACATGAAGGAGCCTGCACTGGGAGTTATTTCCAAAGACACACGCTCTGTGTCTCTGTAAACATTTTTCTGACCTCTTTTAAAGCTTCTCTTTGAAAAACATAGATCCTATTTCTATGAAAAGTGATTTAAAGTTCACAAAAATTCAGATATGTTACTTTTATTCCTAACAACCAGTATGCCTTTTGTATCAAGCAAAACTACTCATAAAACTACTCAACACTACTGACACTGTATGCTTAGCTTGCCTGCCGTCAGGACCTTCCTTAGAATGTACACACAGAAAAACCATCTTTGATAAAAATTAACAATGAGGCACTGGGGAGACGATTCAGTCAGGAAAGTGTCTGCCACAATAGGCACCAAGACCGGAGTTTGGATTCTAAAGCACACATCAAAAGCCAGGTGCAGCTAGGCCTGGAAACTCAGCTTACAGAGGTGGAGACAGGAAAACTACAAAACCTGTGGCTTGCTAGCTAGTCAACCCAGCTTACTCAGATTCAGGGAGAGACCCTGTCTCGAAAATTCAAGTGGAAAGCAATTATCTCTGGCCTCCTCAAGCACATAAACACACATGCAGGAACACAAAGCCCACATAGCTACACTTTCACAGACACAAAATTTAGAAGTAAAACATTAACAGTGCAAATTTTCTTTCTTTTTAATAGCGAATGCTTCCCTCACAGGTGCCAAACGGAGCAATTCAAAATGGGGCTAACACGCTTACTGTGAATGAGTGCTCACATCCATGAAACACGAGTGGGACAGTGTTCTTGTCAGCAGTCAGCAAGCTCCAAAAGGAAGAGACTGTTTAAACTCCATCCTTCTTCTGATCAGCCACCATCTGCTCATGAAAGACTTCACCTGCTTTGATGGCTGACAATCAAATGAGACAACAAGTCTCCACTACCCACCCTGGGACTCGGAGGTTAAGCTAAAGGAACACTCATAATTGACGAAGTGGAAGTTTTGCAAAAGCCCTTTGATAAGGTCTCTGGTACAAATTAGGAGCATTTTAGGCACTTGCTTAAAAGCCAGCACGTGGCTTCTGAACCTCTGCCCTTCCTGCTTATCACGTCTTGCAAGTCCCTGGGATATTCTAGATAGCAAGCTTTGAAAGTTCAAAGCAGTTTTCAAAATTCTCTTCCTTAGTGTGTGGCTTTTAATATTGAATTGTTGGATAACCTTAAAGCCGAATCACTCTACAGGTTGCACTTTAGAATTTTGGCTATTACCACAGTGATGTGAACAAGTGCTGGACATCAAAAGGTCCTGACTCCATGAGAATCTCCCTCAACACTTACTGACACTCTTGAAACTTCTACAGCAGGGCGCTTAGGACCAGCAGAGAGATCCGCACTGACTTCTGAGCAGCCCAGGCAGTGTACAGTGCATTGCAAGCAAATGGAGTTCTTAATAAAGAACTTAAGAACTAAGACTAAAGGTGTAACCGGGAGGTAACATACATGCTTAGCATGAACACCACTCTACAAAGGAAATTAAAAGAGCTGAAAAAAAAATCTAAACTCTCTGAGTTCTCTTCTCCCTCTCCTCCTCCTTTTGATTTGTACGGCATAGCCAGGCTGTCTTCAAACTCACTCTCAAGGAGAAATTGACCTCAAACCCATGATACGTCTGGTGCTGGAGTTGTGGGCGAGTACTAAGCAGAAGCTGCTATGCCTGGCTCAGAGTACTGTTTTTTCATAGAATCATCAGGAATGATTAAGAAATATGTTCCAGGGGCTGGAGAGATGGCTCAACGGTGAAGAGCACTGACTGCTTTTCCGAAGATCCTGAGTTCAAATCCCAGCAACCACATGGTGGCTCACAACCATCCTTAACAAGATCTGACACCCTCTTCTGGAGTATCTGAAGACAGCTACAGTGTACTTACATATAATAAATAAATAAATCTTTTTAAAAAAAGAAAGAAATATGTTCCAGCCGGGCGGTGGTGGCGCACACCTTTAATCCCAGCACTTGGGGGGCGGAGGCAAGCGGATTTCTGAGTTCGAGGCCAGCCTGCTCTACAGAGTGAGTTCCAGGACAGCTAGGGCTACACAGAGACACCCTGTCTCAAAAAAAACAAAACAAAACAAAACAAAAAAAGAAATATGTTCCAGGGCTGAAGAGCTGATTAGGTGCTTAGGAATACTTGTTGCTCTTGCAAAGGACCTGGGTTTGATTCCCAGCACGCAGAGTGGCTCACAGTCACCTAAACTCCAGTTTCAGGAAGTCTGATGTCCTTTCCTGGCCTCAGGCACGACAGGCATGTGGCACATACACACATACACAAGCAAAACAAGCACACATGTAAAAACAAAAATTAATCTAAAAATATTTTTAACGAAAGGAAAAATATTCCTTGTGTTTTCTACTCCCTGCCACATGTACTTTTAAAACTTAAAAAGCCATGTTGCCTTCTCTGGATAGGAAGCAGACTTTATGAATTCTTTTGGCCAGAAATAAATGGTGGGCAGTAAAAGCACCCATCTTGGCTAAGAATACAAATTGGGATATGCCAGGAATTCACTCTGATAACATCTGTACTTTTTCTTTTTTTTTTTTTATAAAAGTGGGGTTGTTGGGGTGACCAGAGTCTGGCTATATAAACCTGGCTGGAAATGCGAAGGCTATGTAGACTCAAAATCTCATTCTTTTCTTAGCCTCCCAAGGATTAAGATTACAGGTGGCACAACCACACATGGACTTTACCTGTTTTAAAATAATCTCACAGTTCAATTATTTACACACACACACACACACAGAGAGAGAGAGAGAGAGAGAGAGAGGAGAGAGAGAGAGAGAGAGAGACAGAGACAGAGAAACAGAGAGAAAAACAAAGAGAGGGGAAAGAGAGAGAGAGAGACTCTAAAGTAGCTCACTACCATAACTATAACTAGTTCCCAGAGTGACTGGTGTTTCCAAAGGGACTTTAATGGGACTTTCATTAATCAGTGCGTTAAGTTCATTTATTCAGTGCCTGTCACGGGTCTACAAGACAGGTGAGCACTGCACTCTATGTTGGGACAAATTCCAAAAGCTCTCTCCCGAGGCAATGAATAGTCTAGACTTTCTCCCTAGGGGCCCACAGGCAAAAGGCAGGCAAGCATCTGGCAAAAACTGGGGTTAAAAAAAAAACAAAAACAAAAACAAAAAAACAGGCATCTGAAAGGTATTCACAGTCACAGGCTGTCCATAGTCCCATTTTGGAGTCTCCAGAATAGGAATGACTGTGACCCATTACCAACTTTAGGCCCCTAGTCAGTGATATATGGAGCTAATGAAAGAAAGGAGCACAATTCAAGCAAAGCTATCAGGGTGAACAAGTGAGTAGGTCAAGACTACACCTGTTGCTGAGAAACAATTGTGGAATAGGCCCATGGATAGCAGTGTGCAGAGAAAAAGTAGATAGATATGTCAGGCCAGTGGCTTAGACCTCTAACACCAGTACTCAGGAGAGTGTGAGGCAGAAACATTGATGTGAATCTGAGGCCAAGCCAGTGCTACCTAGAGAGTTCCTGGCCAGCCTAGGCTATACCGTGAGCCATCTCAAATGATCAAACTCAGGCTTAGAGAAAGAGGAAGGAGTAACGGCTCAGAAGTATGGGTTTTTTTTGGGGGGGGGGGGACAAATGTTCTAAATTAGATTGGGCTATAGTTGTACAATTCTGAACATACTGAAAATCCTCTACTTTAACAAGACAGAGTCCCAATACTAGAGGTATGTGTCCTTCAAGCTGGAGAGAGGAGCCCACGTTGTGATACTGCCACTGCTGCAACTACTGAGCATCATGGGAAGAAATTGGAGAACCAAGATAAAGGGCTCCTGGCATCCACCAAAGGAATAAAGCAAACCCTATTCTTTATGTAAATGGCAATTTATGCACATAGGTACACATCCTAGTCATGGGCAGTATGAAGGAAAGTTCTAGAGGAGGGCAACAAAAATAAAAGAAAGAGAATCCCAGGAGACTAAAGATGGAAAGTAGGAGGCGAGGAAAAGAACAGGAAACTGTTGAGTTACAGAAGAGCTGAGCCAGGGTGAACCAAGAACATCTCTCAATATGGCAATCTTTAGAAGCTTCGAATGGTTCGGCTGGAAGCAGGGCAGAGGCTACAGGTACACATGTCGCAAAGAAAAGGGACCTAGAGAGTCAATCCCCACTCCATGACACACTATGATCTCAAGTGTGCTCAAATCCTCTCTGATTCCCACTACAAAAGTCTATGAAAGGGGGCATTGAGCTTGCATGCGCCTGACCATGCTGTTGGACTAGTCAGTACACATGCAACTTCCAAATTCTGCAAATATCCAGAGGGCCTGAGACCCTGGCCAAAGCGTGGACGGCCCTTCTGGTGTGCACTAACACTATTGCAGTGTACTGTAAGGTTGCGTGGGTTTGGCTCCCTGCTTGGTCAGTGTAGGTGAAAACAAATAGCACTGACACTTCCATGTATACACAATGCATAATAAAGTATTCTCAAAGCTTCTGACCATTTCAGCCCTCAATTCGTAAATTGCATCTATCACACACAACAGAGAATCTCACAGGACAACACAATCATTGAAATTCAGCCAACATTGGTATTAAGGGACTGCGGGAACTGAACTGAGTGGCCCTGGTATGTGTATATAGTGGTAGTCTATGCTTTTTGATTTGTTAACATGCCCTCAGGGAAATAATTCTAATAGAGGCAGTACAAAACCTAATTCTCTCTCAAGTAGTAAGAGAAACAAAATGGAGAAAGGTATTTCTTTCTTTCTTTCTTTCTTTTTTTGTAAATTTACCCCAAAGAACAATTTGTGGAAATGTAAAACTTTAATTGTGATAGAAACAGGTTTTCAAAAGCAATCTATTTATAAGCATGGAATGCATATTTAAAAGCAAAAAACTACTTACAGGAACAGATGGGGGGGTAAGGAATTGAACTCAGGGCATACACTAATCCAGTGCCCCCCCCACTAAGCTCCATCCCCCCCCACACACACACACCCCACACACAAGTCTCAACATAAAAATAAGAACTCCTTTCAACTGTGGCAATTTCCATGTGTTAATGACAAACTGGAAAGACTTCACACAATTACACATTTGACAAAAAAACAAATAAGATAAATAAATAAGAGAACAGTACACAAAGGAATTACCATGGCCTGTGGGCATTTAGTGAACCAGATCCCAGGCTCTGTTCCTCTCAGAAGAGCCACACCTCCCTCTTTCCCTTTCTCTCCAACCACTGAAAAGCAGACCTGTCTTTTTGTTTGTTTTTGTTTTGTTTTGCTTTTTACTTTCTTTCCTTGTTTAAGAGTGGGAAACACAAGCCCAGGAAAGCAAGTAGTGTCTGAGACTGGTGATTACCATTAAAAACATCTGAGCCTTCTTTCACATCTTTGTTGAGTCTTTAAAATACTTGATTCGTCTAGATACCTGTGTGACACTTGAGGTAGCTGCTGTAGAATCACAGAAATATTCTAGGAGATCATGCCACCAGGCCTTCAAGCAGGACAAACTAATTTCAGAAGGGAAGAAGGGAATTTGACATGAGTCGGGGAGAAGTGGGCCCCCAGCTCCCTTCAAATGGCCCAACTCAGCTTTGTGAGCTGTCCCATAGCCAAGGCTCCCCAGGTTTCTCCTAATCCTCAGCAGCCACTGAAGAGAGCCAGGATGAAACTTTCTTCTGAACAAAAAGAACTGAAAAGGCCGGAGTGTCAAAGTCACAGGCTCCTAACTCGACACTGGCTCAAAGCCAAGAAGAGGCCAAGTGCTCAGGCTGGAGCTGAGGGACCACAGTGAGCTGACAAGCAGGGTGGGGTGGCAGTGGGTAGGCACATAAGCAGATAAGTCTGTCTTCTGAGCTATAGGATAGCTTTCTTAGCCCATGGCATTTTACACCCCCAGACTTTTCCCAATTAACCTCTCTTATGTGACATGACTGAGCATGTGTGGGCTCCTGTGTGCACACATGTGCCTTCACCTGACATTCCTCCATGCACAAACACCCTCGCAGAAACAGACATTCATGTACAAGATGCTCTGGGTAGCAAATGACAATATGCAGGGAACTCAGGGTTCTCCCAGCTGTAAAATACAATTGTCCCAAGTTACCAAAAGGAGTTAAGGAAATGGCTTTAGCACTCTGAAAATAAACCATGGACCAGAGTGCCTGAATGCTTTACACAAGCAGTTTAAAGCCCCATCCAGTTGCAACAGCAATCTTGTTCCCTAGAAGCATGCTTTAGCCCCTTCCGGTGTTTCCTCTGAGATCTGACTCCTCAAAAACCTTAGGGGCAGAAGGCTGGATATCATCGCATAGGTACTCACAGTCTTTCAATAAAGAAACAGACAACCCTGGGGCTGCTTTTCCTGGAGGGCCTCCTATCTGACCATGGGCCAAGGAGGATGGGTGGCTGTTTTGTCTTTCGTTCTTCTTTCATATGCCTGTCTCTCTCAGCCTTCCCTCCCATCTGAGCTTATCCCTCTGCTTTTTATAGTAGCACGAATACCTAACTACTTCTATAGCCACTGGAGATGGGAGGCATCAGGGAAAGAAGACACATTCAAGGACTTAATGCCTGTAAGGGTCAAACCATCTATGGGATAACATTTGGAGGAACCAGAGAGAATTTCACGGATGTCAGAGGCCCCTAAGCTCAGAGTCTAGGACTTCCTGATATCTGCTCTAAGGGCTAAGCAGTCTTTTAAATAAAATTTTATCTCTTGCCTCAGTACCAAATTTCTTTTCCCAGCTCTTCCGTGTACCCAACACCTCTTCCCATATGACTTCATCTCCTGTTACCATTCAAATTATGGCCTCACTGCCATGTCCTGTATTGCTCATTTCCCCCTTTGGCAGCATGGCTGGATGAAGTTCAATTTTAAGAATAATTCTAGCTATTTCCTGTCTTCATTGCCCTATCATAAATATCATCTATCAGTTGGAACTTCAAAAATATGTTATGATGCTAATGTTAATATTTAGTAACCAGCAATGAGTGCTTGTTACGGGCCAGGCACCATGCCAAGTGCTGTGCTTTCTATCTTCACTCAGTGCAGTGCCACAACTCTTGTGAGGCAGGCAGAGAACTGTTCTCCCCTCCCCCAGCACCATTGTTCATCGCATCAGGACACTGGAGTAGACCCTTGAAAACATCCATATCCAAAGTGAGCTATGAAGAGGGCAGTTCAGACATATTACTCCATGTTCAGTATGCCAGAAGATGGCTTCCAGTGTATTCAGAGATGCTTAGTTACCACCACAAACAAAAATTTAACATTTTCATTATCCTTGGTCCAAACTCTATACCACCCCCATCACTCCTGACAGCCCGTATGATTCTAATTTCTGTCTCCATCATTTTACTCACCATGGATGTTTCATGAAATTGGAATTAGAGTCATAAAATTATGCTTCTAAAACTTCCACTCTGAGTGAGCCCTTGTCGAAGGGGAAGAGGAGTTTCTCCAGTATTGACACATCTCTAACACCTGTTCTTTCCCCAAGCCAAGGGTCCTATTACCAACAACTTCCCTTTGCAATGTGAGATACATGTGGGACATTTTTTTTTTTTTTTTGGCTGAAGGTAAGGCTTGGCAGAGGGTTGCTGGAACCTCTTGGGAGTTCTTAGGATATGGTCTGGCCTGAGAAAATGAGCACAGTCTCTGGAGTCGGAAAGACCTGGTTTCACTTCATAACTGGAAATGCAAAATGGTCTAGTCACTACGGAAAACACCTTGACATTTCCTCAAAAGGTTAAATGTCAAAACACTAGGTACTCGTTCACTGTACTCCTAAACCTAGAGACTGAAAATAAATCAGGAATGTAAACGAATCTTAGAAGTGTTGATCACAGTAGTGGGAAGGCTAAAAACAACCAAAATGTTTATCAAATGATAAATGGAGAAATTCAGAAACAAAAAACCAGATAGATTATTGCCAGAAATTGAAGGGAAGGACTGAAAGGTGCTATCTTTTTTAACTTGTCTGTGTGTGTGTGTGTGTGCCTGTGTGTGTGTGTGTGTGTGTGTGTGCCTGTGTGTATGTGTGTGCCTGTGTGTATGTGTGTGTGCCTGTGTGTATGTATGTGTTCCTGTGTGTGTGTGCCTGTGTGTGTGTGTGCCTGTGTATGTGTGTGCCTGTCTGTGTGTGTGCCTGTGTGTATGTGTGTGCCTGTGTATATGTGTGTGTGCCTGTGTGTATGTATGTGTGCCTGTGTGTGTGTGCCTGTGTGTGTGTACCTGTGTGTGTGTGTGCCTGTGTGTGTGTGTGTCTGTGTGTGTATAACTTACTTTGCATCCTGTGCACTGCCTTCCTCCCAGTCACCTATGTCAGTGGGTGCTTGACAACAATATGAATCCACTGAGACCACTCTGACCACTCACTGCCACTGAACTGCTCTTTTTAAGCTGGATACCAAGCTACATGCTGTTAAATAAATCTTACTTCTATTGAAAAAAAAGTTAGTTTAAAGCCCTGGATTCATCTTGTAAAAGTGAAGGCAAGTCTCTGCTCCCTTGTGGGGAGAATAAAGTGGCAGGGGAATGAGTCATCTTAACAAGGTTTGTGAGAGTTACTTGAAGACCCATAAAAATCAAGAGGAGCACTGGCACAGAAGTGGTGGTCAAGAAAGATAAAAAAGAAAAAAAGAAAGAAAAAGAAAAGGGGAAGAAAGAGAAGAATGAAAATCACCACCCTTGCTACTTTAAGCAGAAAGCAGAATGGCTGACTTTCTCAATTTTTTTTTCAATTTGGGTTTGTGTGTGTGTGCGTGTGTGTGTGTGTGTGTGTGTGTGTGTGTGTGTGTGTGATATCTATGTACCACATGTGCACTTGACACCCATGGAGGCCAGAAGAGGGCATCACATTCCCTGGGACTAGCATTATAGACAGTTGTGACCCATCATGTGAGTGCTGGAACTTGAACCTTGAACATTTGAAAGAGGTAGCCAGTACTTTTAACCACTAAACCAGCTGCCCAAACCTAAGAAAGCCTATCTTATAAACACTAGACACAGTAATGTACTCATGAAACACATCAGTGGTCCTAAATAAGCCAATAACCAAGAAATCTAGGCATCCATGAAAACTAGATTTCTTGGAAGAATTTAGGGAGTCTTAAATTTTATTTATTTTTCACTTCTTTTTTTTAAGATTTATTTAATTATTATAGGTAAGTACACTGTAGCTGTCTTCAGACACTCCAGAAGAGGGAGTCAGGTCTTGTTACTGATGGTTGTGAGCCACCATGTGGGTGCTGGGATTTGAACTCAGGACCTCTGGAAGAGCAGTCGGTGCTCTTAACCACTGAGCCATCTTTCCAGCCTTTTTTTTTAAACTTTTTTTTTTACTTTTTCTTTTTTTTACTTCTCTCTCTCTCTCTCTCTCTCTCTCTCTCTCTCTCTCCCCCCCCTTCCCTCCTCCTTCTGTGTGTATGCATGCGTGTACACCTGTGTGTGTTTGAACATGTGTAAATATGCACGTGGAGACCTGAGGATGAGGTTGATGTTGAGAAACATTTTCTGTCATCCACTTTATTACTGAAGACAGAGTCAATCAAACACAGAGCTCACCAGATATAATGGCACACACCTTTAATCCCAGCAGTTGAGAGACAGAGGCGAGAGGTCTCTAAATTCTAGGCCAACTTCACACATACAGCAAGTTCCAGATAGGTCAGTTCCATGGTGAGACTGTCTAATAAAACAAACCCCATGCTTTCCAGCACGGCTAGTCTCACTAATCAGCTTGCTCTAGGGAGCCCGCCTGTCCTTTCCAAGGCTGGAGTTCCAGGCGGCTGGCATGCCCACTCTCTAGTTATTTGTGTTTTGGAGATCTGAACCTGGTTCTCACACTTGCAGGGCAAGCCCTTTAGTCATGTCATTAAGCTATCGCCCTGCCTTCTTAATGCTCTAAAGGTCCTTCAAAGTAACAGATTCTAGGTCCAAGACTCCATCTTAATCATCCCATCAGCCCCATAAACCTCATGCAACTTCTCCATGGCAAGACACCGTTAAGGTCTGATATGACAATGAAACCGATGCCCCCCCCCCCCAAAAAAAGTAAGTGTTTAGGGGCTCAGTTCCAAACACAATATTCAGAGGTGGAGCTTTGGGAAAGTGACTGGATCATGAGAACGCTGCCCTAATCAATGACACTGAATTCATAACCTGATGGCATTATTGGGGAGGTAAAAATACATGGTCAGCCAAATTGATGGAAGTTAGTCCTCATGTGAACCTTTTCTGTGATCACCTCCACCCTACTTCCTAGCTGTCACAAAGGGAGTAGATTTGCTCTTCCATGATTATCTGCCTCAACATAAGCCCACTGGAGTCAAGTGACTTAGTAACTTGAAGCCTCTGAGAGTATGAGTCAAAATAACATTCTCTTCCTTTAAGTTGGTTCTCTCATTTTTGTCCTTGCAACAGACCGCTAATAAGTAAGACTATCTATCAATAAGATCCTATTGAATCAGTCAATGAAAAAAAAAAACTTTCAAGAATAAGAGACCCACTCAGGATACAAAGCATCCTTAGTGAGGAGGGATATAAGAAGTTAAACACATAGATCAGAACATTTATGGAAAAAAAAAAACCTTCCAACTGAAAATAATCATATAAAAACTTAAAACTGAAAATAAATAAATCAGGTGCTAGCTCAGCTTAAAGTGAAAGCATCACAACCTAAACTCTATCCCACCAAAACAACGTGAAAAAGCTGGGTGGTGTGTGCTTATAATTGCCAACACTGGAGACAGACACAGATAGATCCCTGGGGCTCTCTAGCCCTGGCTTTGAGCACAGATGGTCAGATGGTGTGCTAAGAGAAACCAAAGTCAATAGCTCTTGAGGAATGCTACCTGAAGTCAACCTCTGGGTGTGTGTGCGCATGCGAACGCGCGCGCGCGCGCACACGCGCGCGCGCGCACACACACACACAGATGAAGGGAGAGGGAGAGGGAGGAAGAGGGAGAGAGGAGGAGAAACAGCAAGACAGAGAGAGAACACCTTGTTTAGTTCTAGGCATTTGCTTGCTGTTGGAGGGCTTGTGGATGCTATTTATACACAACGGGGATTTTGCATCTATTTTTGAAAATCAGTTATTCTCTAAAGTAGTGTTTTCTCTTGGAAAGTGGAAAGTACAAAGAAAGGGATAGAGAGACAACTGGATCTGGCCCCTGCTAGTTACTACCCCATTCAAGAGCCCAAAAAAAGACCAGCTTCTTCTTTTTTTTTTTTTTTGTTTTTTGTTTTTTTTTGGTTTTGTTTTTTTTTTTTTTGGATTTCTCTGTGTAGCCCTCGCTGTCCTGAAACTCACTCTGTAGTCCAGGCTGGCTTCGAACTCAGAAATCCGCCTGCCTCTGCCTCCCAAGTGCTGGGATTACAGGCGTGTACCACCACCGCCCGGCTTAGAAGACCTGCTTCTAATATAGTCTTCATTACTCCAGAAAGACAGTCCACTTAAGGGCTCATCTATGGAGCCAGCCCTAGTTAGACAGGCTCAATGATAACCAATGCTCTGTCCACACCAGCAATTTGAGGAAGCAATAGCTCCTAACAAGACAGCACTCCTTCCTCAATATAAAACCAGACATATGCACTCCTGCCTCACAGGCTACCTGCCCTCCAGAGCAGCATAAGAAGGCCAAGGTGTAGCAACTGACTATTGGGGAAAGAATCCCTGGTTAGTGTAGGCCAAATACCAGCACTAGAGTAGCACTCACTAACAGCTCCACTGAGGTACAATGAACATATGAGATCTTAATTAGAGTTCATTATGCTATAGCATTTATTTTGCAAATGTGAATTTGGTTCAAGGCAACTGATATATTAGGGCATAATTTGAGCATAATATGGAATTTCACATTTACTTATGCACACAATTCTGTCCACAAGAAACACGAGTTGAGCGTCGAAAAATGCAGCCAGCTGTCCTGAGTGTCAAAGACACCAACTGTACAGAGCAAACAGTCACCAGCCCTCTGTGTTTACTGTATAGCATGAGCCACCTCAAATGCAGTCAGTGATGTTTTCCATTCAAGTTTGGATAACCTCCCCCTTCTAATACTTCACATTCACACTGGCACCCATGCTCTAAGCAAAGTCTAGGTGTCTTCAGGGTCAAGGACCACAGTCACTGTCACAACTAGGTGCTTCTTAACCACTCAGCATGTAGAAAAGTGCACTTGTGCGTCTCTTCAGTCAGTCCTTTAGTGCTGTACCCTAACTCCAATTTTATAGGGATGCAAATAAAACAGCCAAAATCTAAGTCAGGACATCACTAAGTGCTGGTGAGGTTATTACAAAGTGGTTGGACCTCTAATCATTTGGCACAAATGAAAAAAAAAAAAAGGCACAGGCACCTGGGGATATATTTCCTTCGGCTATTTCTTTCAAAACTAAATATACATGTCCCTTGGCATTTACCAAAAGGGTCTGAAAAATCTGTGGTCACACAAAAACTCACACACAAATGTTAACAACAGCTTTAATCATAACTGTGAAATGTGGAAGCTACCAAGATATCACTCAGGTGTCAAAAGGGAAAATATAGACTACAGTGCATCCGTACAACTGAGTATTATTTATCAGTAAAAAGAAATGAACTATTGAGCCCTGGTAAGGAATGGAGGGAACCCATCTGAATGTGTAGGTAACATACTATAATGGTTAGTGTATGTTAACTATTTGCCCCAAACCACAGAATATATGCCACCAAGAAGAACCTCTTATGTACACCATGGACTCTAGGTTAATAATGATATGCCAATACAGATCCATCCACTGCAATTACTGTACCAATCTGACCAAAATGTTGATAGCTATGCGCATGGAGGAAGGAAGGATATGCTTTCTGTTCAATTTTGCTTTGATTCTATAAGAATTCTAAAAATAAAATATTCTGAAATATTAAGGGTGGAATTATTAAGATGACCAAGGAATTATTAAGATGACTCTTTACACTTGCTCTTACAAATGATTCCCAGCACCTGCAACATGCCTCAGAGTCATCTGTAACTCCAGTGACAGGGCATGTGACATTCTCTTGTGACCTACACAGGTACACCCTTACACACAAAATTAAAATTAAAATATATATATGAGAAGGGTTAAATCTTAATGTTCAAAGGCCTTCAAAAATAAATAATTTATGATTATTTATGTAACATAAGAATTTTCATCAAAGGGATGAAAATGATGAGATGTGTACTTTGACATGTTTCAATGAGCAAGACAATCAATTATATATGGGATAAACATGTAAAAGACCTAGACAATTCAGACAATTGTGACTCCTTTATAGATGGGACTTACATGCTATTTTTCTTGTTTTCTGAAAGAATAGTGCTATTGAATTTTCAGAAGTTAGTAAGTCTCAAGGATCTCTGTCAAACAAGGCCATATCCTTCTGCTGCAGACAGGAGAGGGGCAATACACTATTCTTAAAACCTGCAGTAAATTAAACTCATTTTTTAAGTGTCGTCCCCCCCCCCCCCCCCGAGGATCTCAAAGTTCAAACTTTAAAAGAGGAAAGAGACAGATGAGAGAAACTTAGGAGTTGCTATAAATGTCTCTGTCTTCAGTTTGGAAGGTTACGCAAGGATGCACAATTACATGAGTAGGAGTGAAGTCCCAGCAAAAAGCAGACACAAAGCATTGGCCGTGGCTCATTGAAGCTTCAAGGCCATGAGCAATAGAACTGCAGGTAAGACCAAGGCACCAGGAAGTCATGCATCGTTTCCAAAGACTGAAATCCAAGACCTCAAGAGTAAACAGTCATCCTAAAGAGCTGCAAACTAATTCTGTATCTGAACCATTCATTATCCATCCTTAGATGTTCCCAGTGACTCTTTTACTAGCCAAGAGCCCCCTTTCTGACCTGCCACAATCCCCCACAATAAAAATGAGAAGACTACCTGTATTAACTGTCATGTTGGACTCTCCTGGAACCTGAGGCCCTCTTAGCACAGTATCTGACCATATCTAAAGTACTGCTTGGTAGAAGCCCCTACTATCCAGCAGGAGATGATATAAATTTCTCAGTGGTATAGAATGTGTCTTGGATGTGAATATCCTATTCAATCCTTAGAGGAGGGTGGCAAGGTAGAAGGAGGGAGAGAGGGAGGGAGGGAAAGTAGGAGCAAGGGGGGAAGAAGTCAAACCAGGCAAGATAAGCAGAGACATTCAGGCAGGCAGGCAGGCTGGTGAACTCTCTCCATGCCACTTGATGAAACTATTAGAGGACTCATCAGGATCCACAGTTTAAGGCCAGTGAAGTGGCTCAATGGGTTAAGTCACTTGCTGCCAAGTCCAACAATTAAGTTTTAATCCCAAGTCCTGTAGGGTAAAAGAAAAGAACAGACTCCTGGAAGTTGTCTTCTGACTGGGTGTGTGGGCACAAACACACAAAGTAAATGAATAATTGTTTAAGAACGTAAATCTGTAAAAACCATAAGCTTCTCCATCCCGGCCGCTGATCTTTATCTACTACAGCCATTCTGTTACTTCTGATACTAATTTAAAATAGTGAAAAGCACTCTACTACTAGTTAAAATACAGTTCATCTACCTGCTGAGGTCTTTTCTGTGGCCCACATGACCATATGAAATGTGTGTATATTATTAAGCTGATGCTTAAATGAAAGGACTTTTCCAAAACAGTACTTTGGCAGGAGATTTGGGCCCGGCCATTTATTTTCTTGAGCAGAAGCTTCAGTTCACTTACCTCTTTTTTTACTTCCAACCTCTAAGCTGCCTTCTAAGAGGATTCTACCAGGGACACAAATAAAATAGGAAAATGTTTAAACAAAGAACACGGATTTGCTTGTTTTAATTAAAATTAGGCTAGGCACATTCTCAGGAAACTTTATCTGGAAAGCAAGTGGGCACAGCACAAGGACTCTTTAATTTTAACACATAACGTCTTCAGGAGAATGAAAGGGACGTGATTTTATTCCCTTTCAAAGGACAGCAATAAAAACCCTGATGATCCTGTGTAGCATGTGATATGCAGCCCCTAATAACATTAATGGAAATGAGAGGCAGGTGCATATTCTTCGGAGACTAAAAAAACAACCTGAGAGGTGGCTATTCACTCAGAGATCTGTCTATTCAGAAGCCCTAGCCTCCCTTGTTTTAAGGGCCTGCTCAATCACTAGCATGCTGTGCAAGCACTAATAATAGTCCTAATTTGCACTGATACACTTGAAGTAAAAGTACCTATTCTCCCAGGACAAAGGAGTCCTACTCCACCCCCGGTTTCTAGTCTGTTAAGTTTATGCTTTCTGAGAAGATGGGCAATTTTATACAGAATTAGGTTTTTAGGGACGGAAAAAAAAAAAAAGCCCACATGTTAATCCACCTGGTGTTTTTGGACTTTGAGCTAATTCTCACAGCCATTAGAGACCAGATTCTCTCTCTCATAGTTGAGGGAGGCAGTAGCCAAGCACTAGCCCCTCTTTCTGAGGGTTAGATCAGGATATTCCATGCCATCTGACAGGCTGGTGCTGGCAGAAGTTGGAAACTCTCCTAAAGGAGAAATGGTTGCACCTCTCATGAGCAGGCGCTTACATCCGCCGTGACTTATGATCTACTGTGGACTGACAGGACCCTGCTTTCACATATGGCCACTAAATCTTACTTGGCCATAGTACAGTAGCCTTGGTTCATAAGCACCAAGTGACTTTATGGATAAGGCTGGCTATGGAGGAAGCCTGGCACTTATGCTTGGGGTGGGCTCCAGGGCTACTGATCTCTCAGTATGTCCTTTCAACTGCAGTAATAGAAGCAGAAGTGGCTTTCAATTACATGTGCTGATAATCCTTATAGTGACATTAATTCCTTCTGCTTTTTTTTTCTTTTTCTTTCCCTCTTACCCTTTGAGATAGAATTCTTTGTAGCCCAGGCTGGGACTGTGGAACTCCTTATGTAGATGAGAATGACCTTGAATTTCTGGCCCTCCTATTTCTACCTCCTGATGACTGAAATTATAGGCACTGGGCCAGCACAACTGCTTTATGAGGTACTAGGAATCAAACACAGGGCGTTAAGCTACGCTATATCTCTAGCCCTATTAATTTCTTCTCATTTCCAATTGTCTGTCAGAAAAAAAATAGTACAGAAGTAGAAGGCATTCTGATGAGCAAACATTTACTTTTTAAAGATTTTTTTTTTAGATTTAATTGTTGGGGGAGGAGGTATGAACACGTGTGCGCAGGTGCCCTCAGAGGGTGCCACGTCCCCTGAAGCTAGAGCTACATGCAGTTGTGAGTTGCCCAAACTGGATGCTGGAAATGAACTCCTGTCCTATGTGCAAGCAGAATATGCTTTTAAACCCCTGAGCAGTCTCTCTGGCCATGCTGTGCCCCTCTAATCCCAGTCCTGGAAAGGCTTGACTAGAAGGATGAGACGTTCAAGGTCATCCTCAGCTTCGTAAGAAATCCCAGGCCAGTTTGGAATACATGAAACTCTATCTCCAAAAAAAAAAAAAATGACAGACACACACAGAGAGAGAGAGAGACAGACAGACAGACACACACACAAACACACACACACACGCAGAGAGAGAGAGAGAGAGAGAGAGAGAGATCCCCAATGAGATTTCCACCTTATTAGCAAATTGTATCTTCAGGGTCTAAAATATTAAATATTATTTCCTGAAAGGTTTAGAAACAATTACATAGCACTTAATAGGCAATGCCAGACAAGCCTAATGTCTAGAATTTGTACCAGAAGCAGGATTTCCTGTAAACAAGAGCAGGGTTTAATTTTATAATCAGACTTGAACATGTTTGCTGCTTATTAATCACATAGAACATCCCACCTGTGAGGCTGCAGCTTCTTAGCATCCTAATTTTAATGTAGCACTGACAGTCATGAGGGCTCAAAGACTTGAACCAAACTCTTGTCTTAACCTCTCCAAGCTGTGACGTGGAATTCATGCTAGATGAAATTGTTTTCAGGCTAGATGAAAACTTGAGAACCAGATGATCCGTAACCATTTTCCTTTCATGTGGTCACAATCGCTTGGTTCTTCTTGAGACAAATCTTTTGCTGGATTCTTCTATGCTAGCAACAACACTGAATGTTTCCAGTAAACATATATGTTTGCTGTACAAATAGTGCTGACCCTAAGAAGTAGATGAGGAGTTACAGTGTGCACTTAATCAGGGAGCACAAATAGCCTCAGAAGTCCATACTTTTGAGACTTCACGGGGGAAAAAACCTTCTCTCTACCCACCAGTGTTGTCTTTGCCCGCTGTGACCTCACAGGGAAAAGACCTTTTCTCTACTCTCCAGTGTTAGGTCTTTGCCTGCTGTGGTTTTAGTCCATTTGATGTAGACGGAAAGACATGCTTCAAAGCCTAATGGCCCTGATGTTCTAAGATCAAAGTACAAAAGCCAAGATGATGTTTTGGTCACACAGAGGTACTCCTTTTATTATTTTTTTTTTCTAAATGGGAAAGAAAACGAGTTTTCAGGGGATAGGGGCACAAAAAGAGAAAATTAGTTTTAAAATCAAGTTAATAAAGATTTACTTAAGCCTGACCTTATATGCAAGACATGATGGGGAACTATAAAACACAGTAAGACATAATGTCTGAAGTCATGGAGCTCCTACAGAGGCAATTATAAAAAGTCCATACCCACCCCCCTTTTTGAGCCAGGGATCTGTTTGTAGTCCAGGATAGCTTAGAACTCATGCTGTAGTCAAGGATCGCCTTGAACTCTTGACCGTCTGACTCATCCTCCTCAGTGCTGGGAACACAAATTTGAGCCACCACACCTGATACAACAGCCAATTTTAAAATAAGATAAAATGTATTGCCTTGAGGACTAGGGCTATGTCTACCTGACTCATTTTTAAATCTTAGTAATTAGCATTTAGGCTGGGCCTGTAGAAAATACTTAATATATTCTTACCCAAGAAATGAACGAACAATTCACTAATCAAATCATTTACTCTTTCATAGAAAATTATATGGGGCTTTGCTAACCATGGGTATGTGAACAAACATAACATAAACAGGTTCATGAGAGATTTGTTGACCAGCAGAACCATCTAGGGATGAAACTAAGCACTTACCTAGCATGTACAACTAACTCCCTGGATTCCATCCTGTGGGTCAGAAAAGAAAGAAGCAGAAGGTAGAGAGGGGAGGGAGGGAAAAACTTCAATAGTAGTCAAAAACAGTGTGTCAAGACCCAAAGAAAGAGAGAGCAGTCCCAGCTGTTCTTGAGAGGTAAGAGGCAGGCACAAGATGGCAATGTGAGAATGGTGGAGAAAAGTAGCCTATGGTCTGTCACAAACTCACTATTTATGACCATAGAAGACCTTTGTAGTGAGGTCCATAGATTGGAAGTACATATGCCTATTGGCTTACTGGTCTGAGAGACTGTTCTGAGCATAATGACTGTGCCTGCCATTAGATTTTGTATAGGAAGAGTCTATCGGGATGTTAATGCCTTAACATTTAACTGTCTAAAAATGGATGAGTTCAAGTTCACCCTGAGATAAGGCACTGAATAAAAAAGAATAGGCCCTCTAGGGCCATTCAGAAGTTCTCATACAACATCCCAGGGCTCAGCCAGACAAGCACACTGGCTGAGAGCAACCTTGAGCAGAAAGACACATCCCAGCCAGTCTGCTTATTAGAATCCAAGCTACAGAATGGACTCCAGCTGTCTTCAAAAGCTCCGAGCCCAACTCTTCATACTGCTTTTTTTAATCTCTTCTGAAAGGGGGCCTCTTCTAACATATGTACACCATATACGTCAGGCCTGTTCCCACTTCTCAACCCCCTCTTAATTTATTAATTTGAATGGCTGAATTAACAATACTAACCTATAACATACTACCTATCTAAAATCTAAAAATGAGCCTCCAAAGACTCTGATCAGCCAAAATCATGGGCTGAAGAAAGAGAAGAGCCCTCACCTTACAATGTATGTGCACTTACATGACACAGAGTTTTGATAAGCTTAACGGTGTGATTCCAAAGGCCACAAGGGGTGCAGCCAAAGAAGGAGGAGGGACAGGAATTGCTAAAAGCCAGCACAGAATGACAGCTGACAGCAGGAAAGGAGACAAAAACCATTCAGAAAGCTCAGTTACCCAGAACTGCTCATTTCAAGGTTTGATTGTATTCAAGAATCCATATGCAATGAGGAAGGGTCTTTCCTCACAGTCCCCTTCTCTTTCCCGATCATCTCATCAGCTCTCAACCCACTTGTCCATGAGACAAAGAGTGTCATAGCTGGACAGCATCTTCATAATAATCGAGCTCAATGCCCTCATTTTACAAATGCTAGGAACAAGGGCCTGGTATGAAGACGTGTTGCACGGCCTTCCTCCAGCTGGTTAGTGGCCAGGGAGAAGGCACTTCAGCTTCAAGTCCCAGGCCAGGTCTAACGCACCACCTCCTGTATTACAGTGAAATCTTGATGTGTTTATGCTATGGCATGTGTTGTAGCTGGTATGGTAGGTAATACATACAGATAAGCAGGGGTTGAGAAGAGGCAGGGAAGCACTAAGCACTTAGCCCAAGGGAAAGAATTCCTTTGACAAGAGGCCCCTTTTCACAGAGACCAAAAATAAAATAAAATAAAATAAAATAAAATAAAATAAAATAAAATAAAATAAAATAAAGAAGCAGTATAAACAGTTTGGCTCAGCACATAGCAAAAGGACAGGTAAGATGGGTCAACAGGTTGAAACACTTGCCAACAAGCCTAAACCTAAATCTCCCAGACACACATTGTGGAATAAGAACTGACTCCTGAAAGTTATCCTCTGACCTCCATACATGTACCATGGCACATGTGTACCTATACATACATACATGCATACATATATATATAAACATATATATGTGTGTGTATATACAGATACATACACATATGTACGTATACATATACTCCCTTATACAAAATAAAACATTTTTTTTAAATTGTCCAACTTGGCCTGGAGAGATGGCTCAGCACTAGCTGTTCTTCTGGAGAACCCAGGTTTGATTTCCAACACGTACATGGAGGCTCAAAACTATCTGTAACTTCAGATCTAAGACCTTCTTCTGGGCTTCTACAGGAACTATATTCATGTGGTACACAGACATACCTGCAGGTAAAACAGTCATTCACAGAAAAAAAAAAAAAACTTCCAAATCTCTTTAAAAACAAGGTTCAAATGTGAAGTATGTAGAGACCCATGTCTAATTTGGTTGATGAATCTTCTTCTCCTTTTATTTTATTTTATTTTTTTTATTTTATTTTTTTTTATTTATTTATTTATTTATTTATTTTTTTGGTTTTTCGAGACACGGTTTCTCTGTGTAGCCCTGGCTGTCCTGAACTCACTTTGTAGACCAAGCTGGCCTTGAACTCAGAAATCCTCCTGCCTCTGCCTCCCAAGTACTAGGATTACAGGCATGTGCCACCACCACCCGGCCTGGTTGATTCTTCTTATGATTATTGCTGGCATATGTCTTCACTTTGGAGCTTAGAACACCCTTCCTTATAGGAGTGCTGTATATATTTCACTGTGAATTCTGAAAATGACTGCCACAATAAAACCTCCCCCTTTACAACCCAGTACACAGAGTGTTCTCTCTGCTTCCAATGGTCCTTTTTGCAAGGAATTTGTTACAATAGTTCTACAAAAAGCCACGTGGGTTGCTCTTAGCCCCCTGTTTCTACCCTTATCAACCACTTCTTCACAAGGTCAGAACTAGGATAGAGCAAGAAAAGAGGGTTTGCAAAAGAATTGTGTAGATCCCACATCCATTTAGTTATATACTATCATAGCATCTCTGGTTTCTACTGGTTAATTCTTTAAATTGCATTGAACCTTACATATTGGTCTTAATTATTAACAGGCTGTAACCCATTAAATGAAGTATAGTCAACAATTTTTTAAAAAGGCTTCATGAACAGAGATGAGGCATGGGATTAGAAAAGCAAACTCTCTCAGCATTTCTGCAAGCCCCCTGGAATAGTACTGCATAATTCTGGGCTGGAAGACAGAAACTAAACTGGGGGCTCAGTAGAAGTTATGGAGACTTGAGGGGCAAAGTAGCCTAATAACAGAGGATATTAACATGTACAGGAATATATCCATGGTCCTAAATCTCGCAGAGGCCCCTTAGTCCTACAAGTGGTAATCTAGGGTAGGGTGATACCAATCACCAAAGGTTAAAAGAAATGGAACCTTGTATTTAGCTTCAGCCAAGTGCATCATTGCCTGATCCAGTAAGCAGCCAGGAGCCATTTCTCCCACCTGTGCAGGCAGCGTGGACAGAAGCGAGCGAGCCTGGGGCAAATCACGCTGTGTGAAGGTTCTTTCTGAACACCAGGGTTGAGGCTGTGACCCCACACGAGGCTGATCTCTGCAGCTTATCCACCCCCACGGATCCACATGCTTACCCTTCAATGATTCATTACCCCTGTTCCTCACAGAGACTGTATCTTGTAGGTCCTAAATCAGTTTCCATTCAGCATACCTCAGCCTACTGGTCCAGATATGCTTGCAGAATAGGCACAATCTGTCTTGTTTAATGGGGCATTATTGGCCAGATCTTCTTTTTAGGTCCCACTGAGGAAAAGGATATAAAAAACTTGGTCCCCATGTGGCAGACTGCCCCCAGTGAAGTGGCTAACCTTTGCTCTTTCTATGTCTCTGCTCCACCTCCCTCTACCCCACCCTTTAAGCGCCTCTTTCACTGGCCACCTGTCAAAATAAAACAAGCCTCCTTGGATCTTTCAAAAACTGATGCTGCAAAGAGGCTATTAGATGATTTCTTTCCAGGACCTGTTGGAAGATAAAAGATGAAGCGGACAATTTAAAAGGCGAGACTGTACCCTCCCGATCACAAAGCTCGATGCAGACAAACCGTGGAAGCCAATGACACAGGAAACGCCCTTTGACCAGACACAGACACTAGGCTGGGCAGACTTATTTTCATAAAAGAATGTGAGGCTGAATTAATCCATTTCACAAGTAATAGTCATAGAATCATTTCATTGTAATGAAGTAGGAGAGGAGGGAGGGTAGAAAGTTAAGGCGAGCCCCTCTTTTAAGAAAGATAGCAGTCAGTATTTTCTAAAAGTTCTGTTCAGATGACAAATGTTGTAAGCAGACAGGGTTTTGTTTGTCCACTGTCTATGTTTTTAAGTGAGATACACAGACATACATATGGGAAACTTTCCACTGATGAAAGGATAAAAGCCAAGGGTAAAGGTACTTACTACCCCTTCAACTGGGGATGCTCAACCAGCAGGCGGAACCCGCCTTTCCACCAGTAAATGCTCTGGCTGTTTCCAGGAATATTGCTAAACTTGGTTTTTTAGAAACCAAAGGAGATGCAGGTTCCTGGCAAGAGCTAGACTGAAGGTCAGTTTGGGAAATGCTGAGGGGAGGGGCGCCTGATCTTATGGTGCTAATTCGCTGGGTGAACAGTCGAATTTGCTTTGCCTGCTCTCTGAAGAGTTTAAGAGTATGCTGTGCTTAGACTAGGCTTTCTGCCCAGGGCACATTGCCTTCTTTAACGTCTCCTGAAAGTAAAAAACTTGGCAATAAAACTGAAGTGAGAAATAAAGGTGGTCACTGCTCTGTCCCAGCATCAAATCAAAGAGCTCACTGGAGCTGAAGTAGATAGAACACTTGCCTAGAATGTGTAAGGCAAGCACACGTACCACAAACACACAAACACACACAGACACACAGACACACACACACACAGAGACACACAGACACACACACACACACACACACACACACGGGTACTATTCAGCCACTTGAAAAAACTGTCAGTATAGAGCCACAGAACCATATTCATAATTTCACTTCTGAAATAGCAGAAACAAACTGAAAATGTAGCCTGGTGGTTAGGTACAACACTTGGCTGACTCATGAGGCCCTAAGGTTCAACTGGTAGCACAAGGGGAAAACAAAACAAAACACAGATGAGCCTGCCTTTTATGTATTGTGTCTTCAACCAAGTAGAAATATACCCATATGAGCAGGGCTGGACTGTGATAGGAAAAAGCCAGATATAGAAGTGACTTGTCACTGTGGCTGTTACAGAGTATCTTCAACTGCAAAGCATTTGACTTGTGACTTGCCATAAACCATAATCTCAAGAGGCCAACACTTGCACCCAGGTACAAAGTCCCAGTAGCATAATTATTAATCAGGGCTGGCAGGAAACAAAGATCTGAAAAAAGAGAAGGTACCATCTGGAACCCCCAAATTCATTTCACTTTCTAGATCTCACCAGCACAGGCCAGGGCTAGAGCTCACAGCACTTGCCCTGAATACATGAGGCCCTGGGTTTCATTTTCAGAACTTGAATAAAAGGTTTTGTCAGGCAGCTTTGGTATATTCCTTTAATCCCAGCCCTTGGGACGCAAAGGCAGGCAGATCTCTAAATTCAAGGCCAGTCTGGTCTACATAGTGAATTCCAGGACAGCCAGGTCTACACAGAGAGAAACCCTCTTTCACAAAACAAACAATCAAAACAAAACAAAACAAAACAAAACCAGAAAAAAATGTCTTTAGGGTCTGAAGAGATGGCCCAGCATTAGCTGCTCTTTCAAAGTACTTAGGTTTGATTCCCAATACCCACATGGTAATTCTCAACTGTCAGTAACTCTCAGCATCTGGCACTGAAATTCAGACGTACAAGCAGACAAAACATCTATACACCTAAAAGAAAAGAATCCTTTTAAAAATAAGTTAACCTTAAAAATTTTTGTTTTAAAAAAATCACACCAAAAAAAATAAATACTAAAGAAAAAGGCTGACGGGATGTCTCAGCGGGGTAAGGCACACGGCTATGTTTGATCCCTGGGACCCACAGGGAAGAAAGAAAGCCAACTCCTACAACTTGTCTCCTGACTGTCACATATGAATTATTGCACATACACACAAAAATACATGAAATAAACAAGTATATGTAATTTGCAAATTTTAAAAAAGAACAAAGTATCAGAAGGTACACAGCTTCTTGAACTTTTATGATATACATTCAACAAAGAACAAAAGTATTTTCCGGTTTCTGGTTATTGTACAGGGCTGCTGTTTACTACTGTTAAAATGGTGTTGGTAGCTATTATGTAGGAGAACTCTGGCTCCTAAAGTAAGAGATATGAACTCACAGACACAAAGGACACTAGAGATGGGAAGAGTCTCACTCGTTAGACTAAAGATCCACGACGACACCACAGACTTGACAGCCTGGCTAAGTTTCTTGATTGCTGTTTCTTTCGGCTTTTATGGGCGATCAGTGGAAGAAGTGGCCATGTGAAATCATGTTGACACCACTGATTATTACCCTGTCTAATGTCTTACAAAAGAGCCTGCCATAATAAATTCTTTCTAGATTTAGAAACACTAAGAAAATACCTTGCCTGAAGAACTGTTATGTTTCCTTGTATCAGATAGGGGGGCGGGGGAGCATAAGCAGTTGGATGTCCTGTTTTGCCTCAGTGACTTAGAAGCCCAAAGTCCATTTACTGTAATAGGTCTGGTTTTAAATTCTTCATTCCATCTGGAATTCTCTCCTCCGTGTTCACTCTTTGTATTTCATATTTGCATTAAGTGGATTAATCCACATAATGTATTCAAATTATATCTAAAATGAATGCTCGGTCAATGTCATCTCTTGTGACTCAAAATAGATGCTGTAAATAACAATTTTCTTTCTGATTGTAGGAATCCAATTGAATATGGCTAAAATAATTTTCAGCAGGTGGGTTTTCATTAATTATTTTGTGATTTTTTTTAAAGTTTCATGTCCTGCCAGAATTTTTTTTTTAATTAAACACATATGGTTCAAGGATCAGAAACCAGCTCTTTTTAGAACTGTCCCTATGCTGTTTGAGGGACTAAAAGATATCCATTAGTACAACAATTAGAGAGCTGATGAAATCATTTTAGTCTGTTGTTTTTTCTTTAAATGGAAAAATTCAATATTGATTGATTAAAAGAAAACAAATATTAGGAAATGGGGGAAGAGAAGAGAGGTAGGTGAGACGTGCTGGGTCAAAGTTGCAATAAATTGTTTGGAAAGGGACATGGGCACAAATCACCCATCTCACGGGTCTGAATCTAGTGCAAGGAAATTTGTAGTGTAAGAGAAAATCGCAAACATTTGCTCATCTATTAACATTTAAATGGACTACTACTCTGCCTGCATTATAATAATGATGAGCCAGGCATGATGGCTCATACCTATCATGACAATCCCAACCATCAGGAGAAAGTATATCAAGTAAAGGATAATTTGAAGTTGGAGGCCAGTCGGAGGTACATAGCAGGTTCCAGGCAGGCTTATGTTACAGAGAAATTTTTAATAAATAAATAATTTACGGCATGCACTATTTCATAAAATGACTGTCATAATCGAAATTCCTTCATGACAAATTCATGATCCCTTGGATATCTCTCCAATCACTACTTTCCTCAATATGACAAAGTATGTGACTTATAAAAATATAATCTCTAGCCTGGTATAGGGGTTCACACCTTTAATCCCAGCACTTGGGGGGCAGAGGCAGGTGGATTTCTGAGTCTGAGGCCAGCCTGGTCTACAGAGTGAGTTCCAGGACAGCCAGAGTACACAGAGAAACCCTGTCCTCAGAAAAAAAAAACAAAAAAGAAAAAAGAAAGAAAGAAAAAGAAAAAGAAAAAACTGAAAAGTAAAAAAATAATTTAAAAAAAAACATGCAAGTTCTGACCTAACTTACTGATCACATTTCTAGGAACTGTTGAAAATGATGAATATTCCTCTATAATCAATTAAAAACAAATGCCCTAAAACTTGGGGCAATTCATATTTGGCAAAACACAGGATCAAAATCTCCATTTCTTAAATGTCACCCTAGGAAACCACAAAGCATTGGCATAATATTCAAGCATATAGCATACATTCAAAGACATTTCTGAAATTAGTAACTGTGCCAAAGCAATCATTTCCTCTTATTCTGAGTGATCAACTACATTCTCCTCATATTAAAAGCATGTCTCAATTTTCCCTGTTGTTTTTCCACTGTGCAAAACATAAGGGTACAACAGCTGCTGGGACTTCAAGAAAGAAAACAAATATCCTGTCGTTACAGCAGAGCGACTATTAGTCTCTTATATTAATATGGTCAATTGGAGAAATGCCTTCCATAAATTCGAGTAATTGAAATGAATATGGGATGGACCATACAGTATTTTGAAGGAAATGAAGATTTACCACTTTCTAATACACAGTGAGCCCAGGAAGTATAGCAATGAAAACAACTTAGAGATCTACTTTTATAAATAGACATATTGGGCTGGGGAGTTGGCCCAGTGGAAAAGAGTAAGGACCTGAGTTTGAATCCTAAGTTGGGAGAAAAAAAAAAAGCCAGCAGAGCTATGAACACTCATAACCCCAGCACTGGAGGAAGGGTGGAAACAAGAAATTCTCTAGCTTCCACATGTATGTGACACACACACACACACACCACAAAATAAGAAAATAAACAGAGATATTGTTGAAATTAACACAATGGTTCTGTTTCAATGGTTCCTGACATATTTATTAACACTTTTCCTCCTTGTGGATGTTAGACACTTTCTAATATAATAGTTACATTTACTCATTTGATTAGCAAGCCTTTTTTTTTTTTTACACACACTGCACTGTAACATGTTATAATAAACATGTTCTTCCCCGGAATTCCATTGTATTTAATTCATTCTGAAGCTTAGAAGCAACCAAGAAAATGATCAGGACCCAAAACAGAAGCTAGGAGTTTGCTGATGGAAGTGCTGAATGCTGTGTGCTCTAAAAATAGATTGTTCTTTTTTTTTTTTTCTTTTTCAAAGCAAACACATAAGCATGCAAAAAAAAAAAATGAAAATAAAATAAAAGCAGAAGCCAGGCATGGTGATCTATACCTGTAATCCCATCAGTGAGGAGGCAGAAGCAGGTGGATCTCTGTTAAGCTACATAGGAGACCATGTCTCAAAACCAAACAACAAAAAAATATATTGAATCTCTTCTTGTAAGCGCAGGTTAAGTTCTATCATGATCTCCCACGGCTTAGTCTACATCACAAGTCTTTCATAATCCCAATACCATCTCAAAGATTAAATTTTAAAAAATACTTTTATTTTGATTTGGACAACTTATCTTTCATCATACTAGTAAGCCACAGTATTTCAAATAAGACATTGGCCATAATCATCACATTTCAATTTGTACTGAAACCAGGGTATACCTGAATTGCCATCATGAAGCAAAGACCTGACTCTCTAAGTACAAACTGGTATATCCCATTCATTACTATGCAGCCAGGATTCTATATCAGTTAGAGCTTGGACCTTCAGCCTTTACCATTTGGGAAAGAGCAGATAACCCAGAAGTGTGACTAGTCAATGCTCCAAATACTGGGATTTCAAGGCTACTCATTGTGACTGTAAGTGAATTGCCTACATTCTGGTATCTACATACATGGTACCAACTCCTTAGGACTTTGAATTTCTGAAGAAATCACCATCTAAAGATGGATTTTATACACAACAGTCATCTAATTTTTTTGGGGGGGGGAAATGTAGCATGGATTGTAGCTCTATGGTCGACCACATTTTCTGTTTATGTGAAGTCCTTCAATCTTAAGCACAGAAAAAGAAGTAAGAGAGAAAAGAGAGAAACAAAGTAAAACAGAATAAAATGAAAAACTAACTCTTGAAATGGTAAAAGCCCAGGCTGAGCATATCGTGGGGCTTCCCATTGTGTCCCTGTAAATGCTGCACTTATCACTTGGGTTGCATTTGTTTCTGTCCTAATCTGTGTGACCAGCCTCTCTGTACTTGCTCTCCACGCTAGGGGCCAGGGTCCTACTCTCCTCCTGGAGGCAACCTGCACACACCACCTAGTCACAGCTAATAAAAGGCTCAGAGAAGAAAGTTACCAATTGACAGGGGCATTCCAGCCATATTTTGCTGAGCCAGTGGTGTACTCTAACAATCATTACTGGACTAAAGGACACTATTCTTAGGCACTCTGTCATTATGGGATGAGAGTGAACACTGCCTTTTCACAAACACCTGAAGTCTTTGGTGCTTATATACTGATTTCTCTCCAGAATGCAACAGAAAAGTGATCCAAGAATTAACTTCGAACTTTCTAGTACCCATCCAAGTCCAACAAGCATCAATAAGGATGTCCATCCAGAGTATATGGCCAGGAAAAAAAAGGGTTCCTTCTAGGTCTTGATAACAGGTCCATAACCTCTGCACTGCTCTGATAAGTACTCTACAACTGGCCTCAGGACTCACTGCCAGAAACACAAATTATATGTTCGTTCGTTCATGGGTTGAGATGGCAGGCAGCTAGAGAGGATGAGAAAGCATGACTCCTAGAAAGTAAGAAGATACTCATAGTCTGAAACACTCAAGAAAACAGTTTTCCTCCCATCCTTGGTAGTCCGTGAGCTGCAAGACTATGAAGCCTGGTGCTAACTTCTCTCTTTCCCACTAGTTCAATTTCAGTGCCTGCCAGTGAAAAGCCAACTCAATAGGGATGGAATCCTCAGCCTAGAGTACCCCTTCCTGGAGGGAAAAAAGGTTAAGATGTGGATATTGTCTCATGGTCACCATAAGCTTTCTCCTAAGAGCAGCTTACCTACAAAAAAAAAATAATAATGCTCATTTATGCCTTCATTCAACAAATATTGAGTACCTGACAATGTGTTAAAGACAGTGAGTGCTGGGCAGTGAACGAAGAGATCAAGTTCCTTCCCCCAAGGTTGGATGGTGATAACACAAAGAAGAAAGCAGAGAAAAAGCATGACAAAATCTGGGGGTGGAGAAGGGCATGTTCCTATTACATATGGATAAAGAAAAGCTTCAGTAGTAAGGCATAAGTGATCAAGTCTGAAATTTGTGAGGGGGTGAGCTACAGTCTGGACACAGGCTATTCTCGGCACTGAGAAGTACAAAGTCTGAGGGTGGAACCCTACTTACCTAGCACAGGTGAGGGCCTAGGATGGGACATGCAAAGATCCAACTATGCCTGGGTACTTGAGGAAGAGAAGGTAGTGTGACTAGAGTGGAGCCAGGGGCATCACAGGAGAGAAACTGGTCCGAAAACACCTAATGGGCAGACACCATAGGGCTTTGGGAGCTCTGAGGTTTACTCTGGTGTTGGGGGAAACAGAGAGCAACTAGAACCTTTATTTAGATTGATTTGATTTTGTGTATGTACTTGATGATGGTGTGTACAAGTGGAAATCAGAGGAACACTGGAGAGAATTGGTCTCTCCTTCCACCATGTGGGTCCTGGGGATGAAATGTAAAGTCATCAGGCTTGGGGGGAAATGCTGTTACCTACGAGCCATCTCCCACTAGAGCCTCTTGAGCAGAGGAAAGTAATGTGACCTGAGTTAAGTGTAAGAAAACAAGAACACATTGGCTGCTGTGTTGAAAGCAAGGACACCAGTGATAAGCCACTAATGAATCCAAGCAAGAGGTGACAGGCACCAGGATCAGCATGGCAGTGTTTTGAGATCAATCGCAAGAAGAGTGCAGATTCGGGGCACATCTTGAAAACACGGCCCAGTAGTAAGTACCATAGAAGACCATCAAAGGAAAAAAATACATTCCATCCAGTCACTGGAATCTTGGTTCAGATCGTAAGAAAATGGATGCAGACATTTAAATTGGAAAGTTATTTCTTTCTTTTGCCTCTGTACATGAATGCTTAATAATCAATTACCTGACCTCCTCCCACGAGAACAGTCTCCAAAGGGCATCCAGGCCCAGTGGACCTGAAGCAGCAGACCAAAGAGAGCAAAGACAGAACCACACTGCGGGTAAACAAGGCCAAACATTAACGACATAGCGAGCTAGGGCATTTCATTCAAGTGCCGCTTAAAATGAACTCTTTTCAACCCCCCTCACCCCAATGCCAACAAAAAAGAAACCTTTCCATGGACCCAAGCACTAACCCATTGGCTTCCCTGGAGGAGCAACTGTGAAGGACTATAAAGATATGCTGCTGAGAAGTTTGTCTTGGTTTGCTTTTTTGAGGAAAAAAAAGTCTTGGCACAGGGGAATATTGTATAATTAAAGCAATTTTGACAATAGTAGATAAAAATTCAACTATAAATTGTAAAGAATGTAATGGCTACCTATTCTGGGGTGCATGTGTGTGCATGCACACACACACACACACACACAAAACGCGCACGCGCACGCGCAGGGACTTCTGTGAAGTGACTGCCAGAAAAACGACACTCCCACTCAGACTGGACTATTGCAAGTAGGAGCTGCTAAGCACATGCTTCCCAGTGCTGTTTGCAAGGACAGAGTACTTTGTTTTTGTCTCTGACTAAACACCAGACTGAACACTCAATGGAGACAAATGTGTGAGAGAATAGAAATAAGAAAAGGAAGAAGAAGAAGGAAAAAAAAAAACCTCTATGCTGGGAACTTCAGGCTTGCTGGGATGCTGATATCAAGGGCCTGGGCTAACCAAGCACTATAGTGCAAACGCAACCATTTCCAGCCACTGTGGGAGACACAAGCTGGATGCCCGAGCAGAGCCAATGTAAAAGGAGTGGTGGGGAGAAGCCGAGATGAGGGCCTGGGTAAGAGTAAGGAAAGGAGCACCTGGCAGGCAGGAGCTCATCTGCAAGCCCAGCAAGTTGCTGCTCCTGCTGGGACCAAAGCACAGCACAGGCACAGCTGTCCTCTCACCCCAGAGCAAGCCAAGGAACAGCACCCACTGGAGGTGGAGAGGGACAAAGCTTGCTAGGCTTTGCCTTGCTTCTTTTGTAAGGTAGAGCTTGTGGCTTATAGATGGCAGAAGTGGACTGCACGCCACCAGGAGGCTAAGAAGAAGTTCAAAATCAAGGTCCTGGCATAGTCATAGTCGGTGTCTGCTGAGGGGCCACTTCCTAGTTCACACGGGCCAGGCTTCCCACTACAGACTGCATATAACACATGCTAAAGGAAATTCATTGAGGCCTTTAAATAGGGATACTAACCCCATTCAAAAACCGCTCACCTCCCTCCCATAAGTCCACTGTCCCAATACTATGAGCATGTGCAGTGTTAAGCTCACAATATATGAACTTGGAGGAAGACAAAACATTGGAACAGAGCAGGTTGGATAAAAATACCAGTTCCCAGAAATAGGGTCAGCTCAATGATGTAAAGCCCTTGCCTTTTAATTATGTCCAAGGCCTTGGGGTGCCACCCTCAGAACACCCCCAAAAAATCTATTCACAGAATTAATATAAAACTTTAATAATTCCTGTACTTTTTGGAAACTACAAAAGATTTCTCAAGAACCTACCACGGGGCTACCTGGGGTCCGGTCTCTCAGATCAGGTCTAACAGGGCAAAAGAGGCTTTTTTCATTAAAGGCTCAAACACCTACAGAGTTAAGTATCCTTAACTTTTAACATTTCTTTTCTTATCATTATACATTTACTTAGTTTGGTAAATGTTTAAAAGAGAAACCAATATTCAAATGTTTAAACCTGAGAGCCAGTTTTGTTGCACCGTGTGACTTTAGGTCAAAATGTTGGTTTCCCAAACTGGGCGCAGCAGGTGATTCATCTAACTTGGATGTTCTAGAGGGCTCAGAAGAGAAGCTAGAGGGGAACAAACGCTCTCAAGTGAATAAACCATTACATTAATAATATACAGTCTTTAACCTATTTTAGCGGTGGGAAGCTGGAGACAGAAGTCAGGCCTTGAACACACTAGCCAAGCACTCTACCGCTGAGCTTTATTTTAAAAATAAAAACACGAGCCAGGTAAAATGAAAGGTACACCTGTACTGGTAGCACTTGGGCAGATGAGACTAGAGGATGGCAAATTGTGGCCATCCTGGGCTACAATCAAAAGACGTGGCTGAGAGGAAAGGGGGAAGGCAAAGGAGAAGTGGAAAGAGAGAAGAGGAAGACGGGCAAGGGAGAGACAAAGGAGCATATTCATTGGTTCACTCACTGAGACCCTGAGTATTCTCAATAGGCAAAAGTATAAATTAACTGAACCCCACTCCCTGTCACCTGCCACTGCCTTGAGAGGCTTTCATTCACTTTCCCAGTATTTCCAGCAAACTCTTTCTTTCAAATGTCCTTTCAGAACTTTCACTTCAGAACATATCAAAGCCAACAGTTCCTGTCCTAAAAGGGGTGTTTTGTGGGCTGGAGAGATGGCTCCACAGTGAGGCTGCACAATTAAGACTACATGCTGCTCTCAAAGAGGAAACGGGTTTATTTCCCAACACCCATGGCTGGGGTCTCACAACCATCTGTCGCTCGAGTTCCATGAGGGGACCAGGGGACTGACACCTCTAGCCTCTGCAAGCATCTATACAATGTATACAGGAACACACACGCACATAATTTAAAATAATAATTAAAAAAACTCTTATAAATTCAAGGGTGTCTCCAGTCTAGGCATCCTAAAAGGCATCAAAGGGCCCAGACCAACAAACTGATTGTATGTGTGATGTGTTCAGCTTCTGGACACTCACCCAGTTTCACACTAGCCTCTTCACTTCCATCAGATGTCAAGTTTTAGGTTTTCTCAAAAAAAAAAAAAAAAACCAAAAAACAAAAAACAAAAAAACAAAAAGTTTCTATAATACCCTCTGACATCCCCGCCACACACTTCCAACAACTTATAGGCTAGAAAAGCAGATGTACTTTATCTCTTCCTGGGTAAATGCTATCTACACAATCTATCTGTCTTGTTCAGATGTAAACTCAAAAGCTTGATTCCAGTTTTACACCTTTTGGAATCCCCGGAGCCTAGCATACTGCTCCACTCAGTGATTACTGATGATAAAGTCCTGAAGGCCTTTTCTCCAAGCAGAATACACAGGCTTTCTGACAGCTGTCTCCATCACTTAGCTTTTCCACCAGTTCCCACATTCCCAGCTGTGTTCTGGATGCTTGCTCTGAGGAGAAGCCCAGGGATTTGTGGTACTTCTTTTTCTTGATAAGACACTTGAAGAGAGTAAAGACGTGGCAAAGACGACATTAAAGTTGGGAACAAAGAGATTTGGGGTTATTTTACCAATAAAGAGAAAAGGAAGAAATATCACCATGCACACTGACATTTATTCAATATATGACAAGAAGGCTGGATTCACCCTAATTCCCTCCGAAGTGCTTTCAATGTCCTTATGTCTCTACTTTGAAAGAGTCGGTTCTGGCTTGTGCTTGTATCTTGAATTTAAAATATCTTTCCCCAAGTCTAATAGGCATTCACTTAAGCCCAGACTAGCCAAAATTAAAAAGCAAGTGTTCATGTGTAGCAATGATAGCTTTTACCTGAGCCAATTGCACTGGAGAGTTCGGAATCTCAGAATCACAGCAATTCAGAGATGAGGTGGACCTTAGACATCATTAATGGCAGTTTTTAACTGCAGATAATCATTAAGAAAAAACATAGACACAGTGGCCTGAAATTCCAGCCACTGCTGCTGAGCCAGAAGAACTTGAGTCAAAGGCCTGCTTTCAGCCTCAGAGTGAGTTCAAGACCAGCCAGGGCTACTTAATGAGACCCTGTCTCAAAAGGAAAAAGAGGCCCATGGCATCCCTCAGGAGTAGAGCGCTTTGCCTGCGGGGGAGGGCCTAGTGTAGGTTTAATTCCTAGTATCAGACACCGGGGGAGGGGGGAAGATGAGGAGGCAACCCAGTCAGCCAAGACATAGCCCAGCTCATAGATTCTGCTTTTGAGTACTACCCCTGACATCAGTGTGCTTTAAAATCTCCCCCAAATGATGCTATAGTACAATGTGAACTGACAACCATTAATCTAATTCTACATTCAAATTCCCCATTCTAAAACCACCCCACCCCCTCCTTTTCAAAGAAAGAAAATCCTCCTCAAAAGTATCAGACAACAAATTTGTCACAGAGTTAGGGTAGAGCTACTCATTCTAAAAGAGCGGGTCTCCATTTACTTCTAAGGCACTAGACTCGCTTTTCTCCCTCAATTAATTTTTCCAGTGTTAATAAACCAACATCCCTACCTATCCCAAAATAAATAGACATTTTAAGTATTCTCAGCTCTGGTATCCCGTTACATAACGTTTTTTAAACCTAAATTATGTATGTCTGTTTGCCAGTATCCAAATGCTTTTATTGATCGGACTGAATGACTAATACTGACGATGGAATCCAGAACCCTGCGCATGCTAAGCATGTGTTCTATCACTGCACGACACACACCCAGCCCTCTCATGATCTTTTTTTTTCCTGGCAAGAAACGCTAGGTGATTAATCAGACATGATATCCCTTTAAAGAAACCATACTGCTTCTCCTTTGGAAAGTTGAGCTCCACCTACATTTTTCACCATCTTGGTAACATGGAGGAATTTTCAATCTACCTCACAAGATTCACCGGCAATTATCTTTTGTCTCACTTAATTTCTAGTTTGTACCTGCCTCTCGCCATACCTGGTGGACTTCTCCTGCCCTAGCCTCTGTTTTGTGAGAGAAGTCTTTTTTTCCCTGAAGCAACTTCTTTCACTCTGCCAGTTAGTCATGCCGGGTTGGTTTTTTTTTTTTTTTTTTTTTTTTTCCTTCCCCCAAGCAGCTGGTCTTTTTGATGTCTGGCACACATTTATCTGGGCTTCCAATAAGATGTTTTTACATAGTTTCCAGGCTTCCTGGAGGTTATTGACTTTCTTTAACTCTTCCATTCAATTTTTCCCCTAATTTCGAACATTTGTTAGAGTTTCTTTTTCAAAAATTGAATACCTGGCTGATGGATCTCTTTGATTTTTTTTCTCTCCCACCAGATTGCTAAATTAAATGCATCAGAACTTAAATATAATATTTCAAATTACCTTCAGGATGGAATCGCTTCATGAATTCTCTGCACTTTCATGTTCTCCCTAGTAAGCAACAGATGTTTCACCAAGTGGAATTGGAAATGCTGTTACCTGTTCACATTTGAATGTATCTGCTTATTTATATAAAATATTCTGATCCTGTCATACTTAGTAAATATAAAATTTAGATTTTAGGTAAAAAGCATAATTTATGTACATTGAACAAGCTCGACATTCTAGACCTAACACGGTAATGTGCTCTTCTTAGTGTGCAAAATCATAACCACTTCAGTTGTCTGTTCCTAAAACTGTATCTGAAGGCATGAAGAAATACAGAATTCTAAATCTTTTCCAAAATTTTTCTAAACTTTCCTATCTATAAAAGGACCCTGGTCATGTCTCACCATGTATAGGTGCCTCCTGTGTGATCACTTGAGTTCAATCCTGGGAACCCACACGGAGGTAGAAGAGAATCAACACTCCCAAGCTATCCTGACATTCACAAGCACATCTGACCTGCACCTGTGCCCCAACTTCCTGCTGCTGCCTCATATACACACAGATAGACGAATGTAAACAATATAATGTAAGTGCCTATAATGTTCAGTTATTGGTTCTATAACTACATTTACTCCCTCAAAGCAAAACGATGCTCTTGAGGGAACATCAACATATTATAAAATTTACTCTCATTTTTTTCCAGTTTTAAGTGTTTAGGTCCAAGATTCTTGGGAGTAGAACAGACCAATGGGTTTGTCATATACTATGGAAGTATGATGCCGTTACATCACGGGTGCCATAGAACCATATGCATGAGGCCCTCACCTGGAACATACTTGTTACTGGTGGGTACAGAACCCTTGGAGAGTTCAGCAGCGACTCAATGAAAACAGGGTGATTTAAGATACCTGGAGCCGCAGAAGCTCAACACAGAGGGATGACTCCATCCAAAGCAGTTGACAATAGCCAAATCAGAATGGGAAGTCAAGTGGCAGGTAGACTAGTTGAGAACTATTTAAATAGCCTCCTAATAGATCTGCCTGCCTTTATCTCTTGCCTCACCAACTCTTTAACTCCAAAGTGTTGCTAATTATCTTTCCAAAACAACATAGGCCATGACATTTCCCTCTCTACGAACCCTCACTGCTCCCTCTGGTCGAAGAAATAATGTATATTCCTCCTACCATGGACTCTATACTATCTATAACTGGGTTTGACATTTTACCTGTTGAACAGGTGACTAGATCTTCTCCACTACAGTGTGAGTGCCTAACTTAGATCTCTGGAACCTCCAATGGAACCAGAAAATATATCTTCCCATCTTAGCACAACAGAGTGCATATTTTATTCAGAGGACTTGGGTTCCAACCCTGCCTCTGCCACTCACAATCTGTACAACTCGGAATGTACGTTTTATTTAATTACTGTATTTACTCCTATGTGTACAGGTGATTTGCCTGCATGATCCTGTGTACTGTGTGCATGGCTGCTGCCCTTGGAGCCCAGAAGAGGGCGTTGGATCCCCTGTGACTGAAATTGCAGATGGTTGGTGCCTGCTGAGCCATCTATCTCTCCAGCCCCATGAATATATTTAGTTCTTTCCAATCTCAGTTTCTATGAGTAAATTAAAGGTGATAATTTTTGACTGCATAGACAATAGTTGTAGACTTTAAATGAGACACAGTCCTTAGAATGGGCCTGAGTCGAAAGAAACTACACAATAGCTATTAGCTATTATAAGGCAAAAATTATTTTTGTGAGCATATAAGAACAAACCTTGTGCTACATAAAATAGTTAATGTTACTGGACAACCAGAGAAGAGTGACTCAGACTAACACTGATGTTCAGATAACAGAAAACTCCCTTTTTCCTTCCTCAGTGGAGTCTTCAGCTAATCCCAAAATTGCATGCAACCTGATGTGAATCAAATAAAGGTAAAATAGTAATTACACTGAATCAAACATTTTATATTTATACATTCTAAAGGAGATTCAACTGCATAAGCCAGAACTATTACTAAATTCTCTTTTTAGCACATCCAAAAGACAGTTGCTTTATCACTGAAGGGACAGGCTCTGGGGTTCAACAAGACCCTCTCAAATGACACACAAGGAGCCAAACTGCTGAGGCCAATATATTAAGAAGTTACAAGGTCAAAAACAAAATCCAAGCCCAGCTGTGTGTGGTGGTGGTGGTGGTGCATGCCTTTAACCCAAGTGCTTAGGAGGCAGAGGCAGGCAGATTTCTGTGAGTTCAAGGCCAGCCTGGTCTACAAAGTGAGTTCTAGGACAGCCAAGGCTACATCCTAAGTCCTTGTCTCAAAAATAAGTGAAATAAAATAAAATAAAAATCTAACCTAGCTAAATGGAGGGAAAACACAAATCTTGAAACACATACGCTGTCTTATTTACCATAAAATTTCAGTATTTCAATCCCTCCCTTCCCCTCTGTCCTAACATAGCTTAAGTAATTCCCTGATTTCTTTGAGACACATATATGAGCATTTTCAAGTGTGGGTACATGTTCACAGGTTCTTTGCTCATAAAGATAAACAGAACATAAACAATGACTCCAAGATCACAGTGACTGGTACAAAGTTCCCTAGGTATCATTCTATGTTGCTGTGAAAAGGGACTGTTTACAAACTCTATTTCTAACTAAATGCCATGCTCTTCAAGGCAATTCCAGCATGCTATTATGGTCTAGTTGTCACATATCCTAATGAAAACAGTTAGGATTTTAGAGGGCAGGGCCTGGGGAGATGGCTCAAGGTTTAAGAGTACTGACTGCTCTTCTAGAGGACCCAGGTTCAATCCCCAGCACCCACAGGCAGCTCACAACTGTTTGTAACTCCAGTTCCCTCACACAAACATCCATGTAAGCAAAACAGCAATGTACATAAAATGGATCTTTAAAAAACATATAAATACCATATTATTTTATACTAAACTATCACCACCTATTTAGTACTCTAGTTGCAATCCCTTCTCCTTGTGTTCTGTTTGTGCTGGCGAGTGAACCTAGGGTTTGGCGCATGCTAAGCACATGCTTTACCACTTACATACCCCCAAGCCCACATTTCTCATCTCTCTCACATGGTACTTATCACACCTTATGGTGAATTCCAAGTATGTGTGAATGGCTTATCTCCCTACTACCAAGCCCTGTGGTTTTTTGGGGGGTGGAATGGGGTTGATCTTCCTACCCTTCTTGTTGCTTCTGTGATGCTAAGCACAGAATACTTCACATAGCAGGCACTCCAAAAAATATGGCCAATGAAAGCTATCACAGACGCTTTGTGATCATGGCATCTGGACTGGTCATTATTTGAAAAGTATTGGAGTCACGCACGTGGGCAATGCAGGACCTGCAGAACTCTGGCAGCATGATATACTTCCTCCCTGACACCCTCAAGGGAACATCAAGATTGTCCCAACTATGATCTATAACTGAGAGTCCTTCAGAACACCAAATCTGCTGAAAGTCTTTCTAGACCTCTAGAAGACCAACTGCAAGGCTATCAAGAATAAAACTTCAGGAAGTGGGGTATGGTATATCACATGGGTTGGAATGCTTATCTAACATGTACAAAGCCCTAGGTTCAATCCTCATTATTCTTTCCAAACAAAATATAACATTAAACCTGGATAAGCCTAGGGTTCGGTGAACTAGTCCTGTAGACATCACAACCTTCTGCCTGTAAAATCATCTCTGGCTTTGAAGAAAATATATACTTCTCCCAAGTAAAGTGCTTGGCAACTAATTCGTTCAGATCTAGGCTCATGCCAAGTCATTACATTGACTTCCCCAGAACTGCCTCCCCCAAATGACCAAAATTATCTAAGGATAGTCCACATAAGATGAGGCTAATGTAAGCAACTGGAGAGGCCAGGGTGATGGTAAAGATTACCCTGCTTCTATACTAGCCATCTAAAGGTATTTGCTGGGGTCTGTCTGTGTTGTGACAGTGTCCTAGACTCAAATGAATGCCTATAACACTCCACATTTTTGAGCCATTCAGTCATGCATTTTTGTTATTGTTGAAAGTGGTGCGAAATTGCACTGCATGAGCTAAAGTCCTTGGTGGTCTTCCAAGGATTCCAGCTAAAAAGGCACTTCCTTTGTTCCTCAGGAGAATGCGGTCCAGTAGGTCACTGAAAAGGGGAAATAAAAGCAGCAGCCCTGGGAGGGAGATGAAGGACAAGACAAAAAGAATAAAATGTTTGGGGTGTGAGCACACTAGCTTCCATTTCCTGCTGCTGGGCACTAACTCCCTATCTTTTGGGGAGTCGGGGAGGTCCAGATAGGGAGGTCCACATTTATGCAAAGAAGTACCTCAGATATCTCCCAGTGCCCTTGACAATCAAAGGGAACACCCTGAGTCCCTGAGCACCTTTCAAACTTCCTTTACCATCAGATGCTGTCTGGGGAAGATGCCCTGCCATCTCTATAGACTGCACACCACAAACCTGAAGGACCTGGGGAGGGTGATTTGATAGCCCACTGCCAAAATGCCTCTCATCCTTCTCAGAGGCACATATTGTTTGCATGAGCAGATGGAAACTTGTCACTGTCCCATTAAGTGCATAGTTGTATGCCTCCTCCCTTCAGAATGTGGGAATGACAACTGTAACCTTCACGCCAATCATCTCTGAAGCACCCAGGCCCAAAGAGCGCAGGGCACAAAGACCTCAGGTCTGACCTGCAGAGCTCCGAGCCTCTGAGGCTGCTGGCTCAATTCTCTTTTACTGGCAGGGCAGGAGGAAAAGGGAAAAGAAAGGGGGCTTTTCAGAGCTCTACAACCAATAAAATCATGAGGCTGGGAGGACATACTTGAGTTCCCAAAAAGGCAGCTGAAGGGCAAACAGCCTTTCATCAGTAGCCTGTGAGTTACTTGACAACTGCCAAGGTGCAATGGACGCCTGGGCTACTACCAACAATGTCTTCAGTTCTATTTCTAGACGGAGGCCGGTTACACTCTGAAAGTGCCTAGCAACTTCCCTCAATTACTTTTGTAATTTATATGTAATTGATGACTGCACTTAATCTCCAAGGTTATTAATAACCCTTCCAAAAGATGACCCCCAAGTCTTCTAAAGTCTTTGGAAGCGCCTGGTTAACATTACAGTATTTCCTTCGCTGGCTGCTGGCCCCCTGCCTGCCCCACCCGGGCAACCAGTGCAGCGAGGCAAAGGCACACTCCGCACACTTCCATGAAAGGTTTGGAATGGAGATTTGGCCTTCGGGGCTCGAATCTCTAACTCTTCCGTTAGGTTAAGCTGGCCAAAAGCCAGTTAGATTCATAGCTCCTTCTGAGCCCCCGGGGTGAACAAGCTACCTGTGCCGCTTCGGCCGCCAGCCCGTAAGGGCTGTGTGCAACAGTTGGCGGCTTCAAAAATCAAATACAACAGGGAAGGAGGACTCGCCCAGGCACTGCCACCGGCGGGCCTGGAGACCTCGGGAACAGGAGGGGAGGGCGTACCTGAAGCTGCCTCCCCAGCGCTCCAGGAGGACTTCCTCAAATACCGCACGCACCCCCCCCCCCCCCCCCGCAACCTCCCAGCGCTGAAATCCGGTGAACTTTTTCAGAGGCAAAGCCATCTTCATTTGCATAACCATCTCCAAACTGAGATTTAGGTTTCCTGTAATCAGTCCTTTCAAAGGTCTGTAATTGAAAGTGCAATTAACCCTTAAAATGAGGTGAGAAAAGAGAAAAGGAAGGGAAATACCCTTTCTATCCAACACCTTCCGGAAAGCTGGAGACTTCCCAAAAGTCGGGATTTGAAGGAGTGCGGAGAAAAGCGTTCACTTTCTAAAGGTGACTTCTAAAGCCTTTGCAGCTCCTAAAAACTAATCCGCGTCAGTGGTGGAAGAGAGGCGGGGAGAGGGGGTTTTAGGAGAACGTCAATGAGCCGCTCATTCGAGTCGCACGTTTTGCGCCCCCAGGAATCTGCAAACTCCAAGAGGTTCCCCCACCCCGCCCCCACTCGGCCTCGTCGTCACCCACACAACAAAGCGGGGAACCCTGTAAAGAATTCAACCCGGAAAAGGCAAGAGAGCCCATGCCACGCACTTTGAGGGCCAGAGTTCCTAGTGGCTTCCCGGGAGTGAGCGGGTTTGGGTGAGGGGCAGCCGCAGAGGACCTCAGTGGCACTGAATAAACCCGCAGCGTCCCTCCACTCGCTGTGCCCGCTCAAAGCCGGGGCTGGCTCCTGCCGGCCAGTTTCTCCTTCTTGGCTACCTGGTGCGGCGTGGGGGGCCGCCCCTTTTCCCGGGGTACCCACCGCTCGGTAACAGGGGAGGGGGTGTAGGATTCCCACCTACCGTTGATCTCATAGAGGGGGGCATCGTTCTTGTTGAAGCCTTTGGACACGTAGAGACGTCGCACTTCCGAGCAACTTTTAGACTTGGGCTCCGCAGCTAGCAGCGAGGCGCTGAGCGCAGCCAGGGTGCAGAGAAGCGCGAGCAAGCCTAGCCGTGCCATGGTGCGGACCCTGACAGACGCGCTCCCACCTTTAGGGGACAGAATGAGACCGGATGGGAAGCAGCGCTGCGGAGCGGGCGGAGAGGCGCGGAGTAGACACTCACGAGCAGAGCGAGAACCGGGGAGTTGGAGTTGGTAGTGAAGGAGGAGGAGGAGGGCAGGAGGAGGAGACGCGGGCGAAAAGTGGAGCTGGGCCTCGCGTCAGGCAACGGTCCCCGGTGCCAGGCGTCCAGCCGGGGTGGGGTACAAGGAAAAAGGCGTGGAATGGGCGCGGGACCCAAGGGACTAGGGAGAGGATCCGTGACCTCGGGGCTCCGAAGGCTAGAGAACCAAGGCCAGCTAGCCAGGGGCGGAGGGGTTCAGGGAAGGAAGGGAAGGTGGCAGGCGTCGCAGGAGAGCAGAGTGTGGGCGGCGTCGGCGGGTGATCGCTGGTGCGGGGCTCCAGCTACCCGGCGCTGCTCCGCTCACCCAGCACGGCTCAGCTCACTGCCCTCGGCCGCACGGCTGTGCCCTTCTCAGCTCTGCCGCTGATTGACTGGCCCGGCTCGCACAGCGAGGCTCTGCAAACTTGGCCAAGCGGGGCGGCCCTAGGGAGGGAGGGGGCGGGAATGGGGAGGGGGGGCGAGCCCGAGACAGGCGGGAGCACGCAGGGCCGGGCCGGGAGAAAACCTGGAAGCTGGGTTGGATCTGGAGCGGGCCAAATCCACTTCCTAGGGGGCCCGCATGGGGCGCGCGGCGCTCCCTCTTGCGACACGCCCTGCTGGGCTCCTCCCTCCTGCCCTCCTCTTCAGAGGCGGGGAACCTGCCCCCCCGCCCCCCACCAAGAGAGGAAAGGGCAGTTTCTTCCCGCTTAAGGGGCCAAGTCTCAAGAGATCCTGGTGGCCTGGGTCTTGGGGCCTTGAGCCCCTGTCTGAGCCACAAGCCTTACCACACAGCCACTTGACACGCTATCCCCATGGGCCAGAGCAGCACTGAGCGCTTCAGCCCCAATACCAGCCTCGCTGCTGCCACCCAGCATCCAGGGTCACTTCTAACCAGCACCTGGACGAGGAAGGAACCCATTCACGTTACTGGCGTTGTTTTGATCCAAACAGTGAGGGGGATGGCAGGGGCGGGGGGGGGGGGTTAGAACTCACAGCTGGGCTGGGAGGCTCACCTGGCCTCCCTTGACCTGCTTCCCATCACACAGTGTTCCCCCAAGAACACAAGCTAGTCCCTAACTCAAGCAATCACTTTCTCAGCCTGCTTCATCCCGACACGGTGATCGCCTCACAATCACACCCCAACGTTCTGCAATAAATGTAAACAAATTCTGAAACTAACCAGAAAAAAATGACTGAACCTCGAGGAGCAAGGTTGCTCAGAAAAACTTTTGGCCCCACACTGCCCTGTGTAGGGTATAAGAATTGACACCCTGCAGAAAGAAAGAAACGCTAAGAATTAGCACTCACCTAAGGTCAATGTGTCCAAAGTCCCCGGACTCTTGAATGGAAGACCATAGTGGTGGCAAGGAAGGACAGCTCCGGATCTCCAGTCCTTCCCGATCTGCATTTAGCCACAAGAAAACTGGGAATGGGTGAGTCTTCCCACCTTCCAAGCTTTGTCAGATTCCATTAATGAGTGTTTTTGAAGCTCCCAGGGCTCCTTTAATGAAGGGAACCATGCAGATTGTGAACTTGTCATTACTGTTGTTATTGTTACAATCTGCTTTAAGAGCTTAGGGTGAGAAGTGCCTCAGACACCTCGGGAGTGTGCTGGGAACTGGGCAGATGAAAAGGGCTGGAGCTTATTATTTGGCTAGACTCACAATTCCCATAAAATTACATAGGGTGAAGATACGAACCATCATTACAATTATCGCCCTCAGAAGGTTTCTGGAGACTTCCTCCACTGTTCTTTGGAAACCGTGTTGACATGGTTGGCCGTGAGGAGCCACAGAAAACAGTGGGGGCTGGTTGGAGTGCCCACTGCAGACTCCTCTTCAATATATTAACTCTTGTAGAGCAGTAGCATGAACAGACACACTGTGACCTGTCAGTAACTGGAACTTACAGTTTCTTTTCTGTTTGTTTGTTTGTGATAGGGTTTCTCCCTCAGTGTAGCCCTGGCTGTTCTGGAACTCACTCTGTAGACCAGGCTGGCCTTGAACTCACACATCCACTAGACTCTGGCTCCCAAGTGCTGAGATTTAAGGCCTGTGCCACCACACCCAGATGGGACTTACAATTTTGTATGTCTGGCAACACATTTAATTTATGCACACTCAGCTCCACGAAATTCCCTGTCATCTTCAAGGAGGTTTTGAATAATCCAGGTAATCCTTAAACTGCTAACCATGAGGTCCTCCTGGCACTGCTAGCGCTTAGTACAGCACTCTAACAGTCATTGATCCATACATAAAGATATTCTTCAGCTAGGGTAATATGATCTGAGATGCAACCAACATTAATTGTAAAATGAAATTCCAAACTGGGCATATGATACACACCACGTATAATCCCAGAAGGTATAGGCAGGAAAATCAAGAGTCCAAGACCAGCCTCAGAGACATAAGGAATTTGTGGCTAGCCTGGGCTATATATGACCCTCTTTCAAAATAAAGGAAAATAAAATAAAACTCTGTGACAATAAAAGAGAAAGGGATTTTCCTAGCGTATAAAAGGGCCACATTGGAACATTGCCTCCCACAGCAAGAGGAACTTATTTCTGCCCCCCTAAAGTGACTGATGCTCTCCCTTTTAGTGTATTATTAACCAAAACTTGAGCCTTTTCTACCAGAAACAGTAACCTCTGGCTACAGGCAGATCTGGACAAGTCTGAACTCTTCCAGGGAAGGCAGGAACCCCAAGCCCAGCTCAGAGGCGGCTCCCACTTCAAAGCCTCCTTTCATTTAAATACAAACAGGGTGAACAACTGGCAATCTATGAAACAAATATCACCCAGATGGAAGCTTTTCAGATGGCCCTAGCTCCTGATGCTCTCCCTTCCCCCATGCTGCTTCGCCAAAGGAGACTGGAGATGCCTCTACACCAGGATAAGTCCTCTGCCTCCAGCTGGTTGGCTCAAACTGTTAAACTTCACATGACTTTGGATTTGTTTTCACTTTTGTTTTTTATTATTATGGTAAAGACTACATAAAGTAGACCATTTTAGCCATATATAGATACATAAAATTGGGGGCCTAGGAATTTGCTCAGTTGTTAAAGTGCCCGCCAAGTATGAGAATCTTGTGTTCAGTATCCAGAACCAGTTTTTTTTTGTTTTGTTTTGTTTTATTTTTTAAAAAGCTCAGTGTAGGATGGGGCGTGGTGACACATGCCTTTAGGGAAGCAGGGGCTGAAGGATCTCTGAGGTCGTCAAGGTCAGCCTGGTGTACAAAGCCAGTTCCAGGACAACCCATGCTGTTACACAGAGAAACCCTGTCTAGAAAAACAAAAGAGAAAACAAAAATTCTCCAGTGTAGAGGCGCCTATTTGTAATCCCTATGCTATGGAGGATGCTTGGCAAATTGGTCAGCTCTGAGCTCCAGATCCCAGGGGGAAATCCTATCTCACAAAGCAAAACTCCTGAGGACTAATCCCCAAGGTTAACCTCTGACCTCCACTTGCATCCCTGCACATGTACAAACACATCCAGATGACACACAAATAAACTACGCAATTCAGTGACATTGAAAATAATCTAATATTGTTCAGTCATCACCATAGCTAGTTCCAGAATATGTTCGTTGTCCCAAAAGCAATCCACATACTCATGAGTACACCATTTTCCCACTCTAGACCCTAAAAGCCACCAAATCTGCTCACTGTTTCTAGAATTTTGCCTAGTCTGGACATTTTGTATGAAGAGAATTATTCAGTGTTGAGGGCTTTTTGTCTGACTACCTTCATTCAGCATCAAGTTCTCAATATCCATCTATGTAGTAACATATTTCAGCATTTCCTTCCTTTTTAAGGACGAGTAATATTCTATTACACAGGCATACCACAATATGATGCTATAGTACCTTACACTTTGCAAGACACTTCAGAGTATACCCTCATACCTGAAAAAACATGTAGGTGTCTCTAAGGGCTTAGGATGTAACCCAGCGATAGACGAAAATCTTAATGTACGCGCGTGTGTGTGTGTGTATAGATAGGTATATATGTGTATATACATACATGTACACATGTATATATACATGTGTGTGTATATATATATACACACACACACACAATATATACATACTTTGAGCATATCTCCTTTTATTGAATTCCTCTCCCAGTGAACTTTTTTCTTCTCAGAAAGTTTCTATCCTGCTTTGATTTCTCTTGTGACATTTGGTGTGTGAGTGTGTGTGTGTATGTGTGTGTGTGTGTGTGTGTCCCACTGCATTTAATTAGGATGCCTGCATAAGCATAGGTAGGGATTATGAGCCTAGCTTCTGACATTCCTAGGAGACACAGTCTCACAGCAAAGTCTTTGGATTTCCTTTTAAAAGAGACAAGGAAACCAAGTCCCAGACAGGTTATATAGCTTATTCACAGCCACTGAGATCTTTGAGCAGCTGAACCACCAAGACTGAAATCTAAGCCTCTATCATAATCCCATATTATTTTTTCAGAAAATACAGTGCTCTAGGTCTTGTTTAGGATCAGTGGTAAATGTATAACTTCCCCAGATTCTGTAGAACTATCTTTGCTTCAGATTAATAACAGCTTGGTACTCATACAATGTACCAAATAGCTTTGTTCTAAGGGGAGGGGAGATGTATAAGTCAAGACTGGCTTAGATAGAACACACTAATAGCATGCCTGGTTTTCCCAGATGAGGGGTGTCTTAGTTAGGGTTTTACTGCTGTGAATAGACACCATGACCAAGGTAACCCATATAAGGACAACATCTAATTGGGGCGAACTTACAGGTTCAGAGATTCAGTCCATTGTCATTAAGGCAGTATCATAGCATCGTCCAGGCAGGCATGGTGCAGGAGAAGCTGAGAGTTCTACACCTTCATCTGAAGGCTGCTAGAAAAATACTGGCTTCCATGCAGGTAGGATGAGGGTCTCAAAGCCTATGCCCACAGTGACACACTTACTTCAACAAGTCCATACCTCTTAATAGTGCCACTCCCTGGGTCAAGCATATTCAAGTCATCACAATGAGGCCTCTCATCTAGGTGGGACACATATGCACAAGGAATGAAGAACACATTGTGCTGTCCTCCCATTAAATCAGGTCCTTTTGACAAACAAGTGAGTTCCCCACACTATCAAATACAAAGATGAGAAGAAAGCAGTTTCCTTTCCTAGTTTTGCTAAGTTGTTGCACCCTTACTGGATTCATCCTCTATATATACTGTCATTCTTCTCCATTCCATGGACAGTTTTCTCTGATTCATTCTTCAGAAAGCCTGCCTGGGGAACTCCAAGCAGAAATAGCAGCAATTCCTGTCTCTAGATCTTCAATGCAAGAAAATGCCAACCTTGTCCCTCTACAGAATCCATACTGTCTAAAAATTCTTCCCCTTAGCACTGGGAGCTATTCCAAACTGGACATTTCCCCAGGGAAATAAAAGACCTCTATTTGAAATCTTCTGGTTTTCAAAGTGAACAACTGCTTCGGAACTGGTAAAAGTTTGTTTGGACAGGACTGGGAATGTAACTCAGTTAGTAGAGTGGAGCCCTGTGTCCAATTTTGTAATCCCAGGACTTGAAAAATAGAGATAGGCAGATCAGAAGTTCAAGGTTATCCTTGGCTAAATAAAATGATTTCCAGGCCAGTCTGTGCTTCATGAGACTCTCACTAAACTATATTTTAAGTTGGTTAGACAAACTAAACTCAACATATTCTCAAACTGAATTTCACCATTCGTTCTTGTTCTTCACCCTGGTTCTTCACCTTTTCAAACAATCAAGCAAGCTATACTATGTGACTACTTATTTTATACAACAGTTGATTCTGGGGCTTGGAATGTAGGGTAGTGATAGAGAATTGACATAAAGTATGTGAGACTTTGCCTCCATCCCCAACTCTATGGAAATTTTCTTTTTTGTTTGTTTTTTGTTTCTTGTTTTGTTTTGTTTTGTTTTTTGCTTTAAAGATTTATTTATTATATGTAAGTACACTGTATCTGTCTTCAGACACCAGAAGAGGTCATCAGATCCCATGCCAGATGGTTGTGAGCCACCATGTGGTTGCTGGGATTTGAACTCAGGACCCCTGGAAGAGTAGTAAGTGCTCTTAACTGCTGAGCCATCTCTTCAGCCCAACATTTTCTTTTTAATAAAAAGTGATCTAGGAGCTAGGGTTGTAGCTCAGTTGATAAAGTGCTTGCCTGGTATGCATAAAACCCCAAGTTCAATCCCTGGCACCACACATACACACACACACACACACACACACACACACACACACAGGATGACATAGTGAGTGCCAATAAGCCCATGTAAAAGTTGAAAGAGCAATAAGTTCACGGTCATCTTGGCTACATAGCAAGTTCAAAGTCAGTCTTGATAGCTGATGATGAGTTAATCAAACACTTATTAAAGACTTATTCATTTATTATATATGAGTACACTGTAGCTGTCTTCAATCACTCCACAAGAGGGAGTTAGTCTCGTTACAGATGGTTGTGAGCCACTAAGTGGTCACTGGGATTTGAACTTACAACCTTTGGAACCTCTTAACCACTGAGCCATCTCTCCAGCCCAATCAAACATTTTAAAACAAACTAATAAATAACACTTTAGTTCTGTAAAGACTTTGTGTGCTTGGAAGATCAATGGCCTTCACCTAGGGATAAGAATAAAGTCTATATCCAAATGGAGACAGCCATCTCAGTTTCCTTTCTTTACATATTGGTGTCTGTGCTTAATCCTTTGGAACTGAAACTAGTTCAGAAGTAGTGGGCCTATGGTATTGTACAGGATTGGTTCTAGGTCCTCCTATAGCAAAGCAGATAATTTACTCTGTGACAGCTTCACTCTCCAGGGATTTCAAGGCACTGAGGGACACCCTCCCACAACTGGACTTTATGGAACTTACTTCTCTGCAGTAAATATTAAGAAACTGACAAAGACAAAGCTCACTGAGAAAGCAACAGACAGCCTTAAATAGATGCAAGAAACTTCTTAATAAAGGGTCTGTGTAATCCAACAGGTTTGGGAACCTGAAAGATTGCCATGAATTTCTTCATTCCCCCCCCCCACTCCCTTTATCAGTACCACCATCCTCCTCAGCCTTTATGTGAAGGGACAATATGCATTTTTTAAGAAGACCCAGCGGGAAGCAGGCATTTCTATTCCAAAGACACAGCACAGATAAAAAGAGTTGGAGAGCAGGTCAGACATACTTTGACATTTGTCATTTTTTCAAGCCACTGATGGGCAATGTCTGCAGACCTGCCACTGTTCCTGCCACACTCTTAACAATAATGCATTCAAATGAGCTGGAGACTGAAACCTGCAGGCACATTCCTCCCTGGCAGAGAATGGAATCCAAGACGTGCAGCACAGGGGGAGGAGCTTTTCCCATGTCCCTCTATGCTAACAGATGCAAGCTTTTCTCAATCGGACTGGCTTTCTATGATCATTGTAACAGACGTTTTCTTAGTAGTTCTCAGAGGACCTGGAACCTTCTACCACACACAAGGACTTTGAAGATGAGGTTTCTGCATACCCCCTTCCATATCCACAACCTCCAAGGAACCCCTGGTTTGCTTCGTTGATTTCAGGGATTTTTTTTTTCTTTTTCTTTCTTTTCATTTTGTTTGTTTGTGTTTCATTTTGGTTTTGCTTTTCAAGACAGGATTTCTCTGTGTAGCTTTGTCTGAACTCAAAGATTTGCCTGCCTCTGCCTCCTAAGCGGGGGATCAAAGGGTGTACGCCATCACTGACTGGCAATTTTAGGATTTATTTTAAAAGTTGCATTAAGGAAAAAAAAAACTTGAGAACCAAGGATGTAGCTCAGTTGGTAATTCTCCTGTAGCATGCACTAAGCCCTGGGCTTGAACCCCAGTACCACATAAACCAGGTGGGGTGGCACGTACATGCAAACCTGGCATTGTGGTGGTCAACAAGGGAGTACCACAAGTTCAGTATCATCTATGGCTGATAAGTTAGACGTGAGCTGGGTCTACATGAGACTCTGTCTCAAAAATATAAATTAAATAAGTAAGTACCTTTTTGTTTGGTTGGTTTTTTGGTTTTCATTTTGTTTTCCTGATTTAGAGACTGGGTTCCCTGTGTAACAGCCCTGGCTGTCGTGGAACTCTCTTTGTAGACCTGGCAGGCCTGGAACTCACAGAGATCTATCTGCCTGGCTCTGACTCCTGAGTACTGGGATTAAAGGTGTGCATCAATATGCATGTCTAGAAATACTTTTTAAAAATAAAATAAAAAGCATATTAGAGAGCAAAATGTAGGGGATTGTGTGTGCTCCGTAAGAACTCTACCAGATGAGCTGTATCCTTGCCTTTAAATAATCTAGTCTAATTTATGTTTCCTGCCTTTTTAAAATTTAAGTGTAAACTTTTATGGATCTACCTGTCTCTTTGTGCTTGGCTGGTGATAGAACCTAGGGACTTGGACTTGCTAAGTACTCTACCACTGAGCTACATTCCCTTCCACACACAAGCTTTTTGAAATTTTACTTTGAGAAGTGATCTTGTTAAATTACCCAGACTGACCCCAGACTTAAACACTCTTGCCTCAGCCTTCTGAGTGGCTGGGTTACAGGCAAGTGTCACCATGCCTGGCAAACTACTTGCCTTTCCTAAAAATGTATGAGTGATATGATTTTGAAAACATGCTCAGTTTAGTCAATATTTTACTTACTTTGAAGAAAGAAATGTGAGGAAACCTTCTGGGGTTCTAGAAATGTTCTACATTTTGATCAAAGTGGTAGTTTCCTGGGTACATACATATGTAAAAATGTCACTTTGGATTTATGCATGCCACCATATGCATGGCATTCCTTAATACCGAATGGGGGAAATACAGCAAAACAAGATTATGATGTATGTGTACATATGCATACACAATCTGTAATTTATCCTTTAAACTGATTATATTATTATATAGTTTGAGGATTGTATTCTATTTTATGACTGCATATAAAATTTAATCACCTAAAGTTGCATATGCATGTATCTGTATATATATGTACATATAGATTAAAATATGTATGCTTATATGCAACCTAATCACATGGTTTTTGTGTGTGTGTGTGCATATGTATGTATGCATGCATGTTCACATATATGTTTAAGTGACCATAACTGTCCTGGTTAAGAGCTCTTGTTTTAATTGCTTGCCTCTTTTTCTCATCAGTCTAATGCTTGCTGTTTTTGTTTTCATTCTTATTCCTTATATCTCAATTAAAACAAACCTTCTCCTTATACTTAGCTTTAAATATTTATCAATTATTTACTTTTTAAAATTCATGGTTTTGGGACCCCTAAATGGGTTTGAGGAGAAGTCAGAAGTAAGTCACCAAGATTTGCCCAGAATACCCAGGAGCTGGCAATATTACCATATCTGAGAAAGAGTTAAAAATGGTAAATGGGAAGCAACTGTAGAGACAGAAGCATCATGGCATTCAAACAGAGCCATTACCAGTTACAAAGCCATGGCTGGAGAATCACGTGGAAACCAGGTAAGTGTAAGACTCAGGTGGGAATGGGTAAAGAAATAGGATCAGGAATTCAAGGTCAACTTCAGCTAAATAGTGAATTCAAGGCCAGCCTGGAGTACAGGAGACCATGTCTCAAAAACTAATAGCGAATTCTATTGAGACCCCTACCCTCTCTTTACTACTCAGGAGACACTAGGTACCTGATTGTCATGCTTAGAACATGCCTGGTGGTGCATGCCTGCAATCTAAACTACTCAGGAGGCTGAGGGAGAAAGATAACAAATTTGAGGTTAGCCGTAGCTATATATTAAGTTCCAGGCCAGTGTTACCAATTTGGAATGCCTCTAAATTTACACATCTATTGTGTGACAAAACTTCCTGGGGAGACACAACACACCTGTGTACTCCCATGACAGACCAAAAAGGGGATACCACCAAAGTCCAACACAAATGTCTACTCATCCCAGATAGGGAATCCACAATAGAACAAAAACAAAAAGTACAGATACCATGCAAGTCCAACTTGGTGAACCAATGAGTTTTATTAGTATTACTTCCAGGAGTAAAGGTGAAGGGTTACTTACAGAACAACTGCATCACCAAAGTCCACCCCAGCATGGGCGACAACTCACAAAAACTGGAGCACAGGGCACAGCCTGCAGGCAACTCAATAGATTGAGGAGTGCCCTTTCCAAGTGACTAGGTTGGGATAAACCTCCTACAGGTTGTTTGTTGATTTTCTGCTTCTTTCAAAAAGCTTGGCTTGTGTAAGGATCTTTGTAACTTGGCTTGTTTACTCTTTGAGAAGAAGGGGCCTAGTGAATCTGGTCAGTTTCAGGGACTTCCTGATGCTATTTTTAAGTTGTTTGTTTGGCTTCTGCCTAAAGAAGCTTCCTTACTGGATAAAATGTTTCAATCTCAGAGAAAACCACTAAATAACATCATCTCTAAGACTCTAAAGACAGATAATGGTTGTTGAGGACAGGGGGACTCCTTTAAACTTCAGTGATGTAGCCACTGGTAAATTGCTTATGCCCTGGTAAATAGCTCCTCACTCACGCTTCTGTAGACAACTCTAATGAAACTCCGTGGATCTTTTTTTAAACAACAACAACAACAAAAGACATCAAAGTAGAAGAGGGTCTAGCAGGAAGGAGACAAAAGAGGATAATGGCGGTTGACTATGATCAAAATGTATTATATACATGTATGAAAATAGGATTCCAAGGCCCATTATAATGATAATATGTGCTAATAAAATATTGCTCAATAGTAGCCTATTTACCTAGCATATATAAATCCACTGCAAAAAAAAAAAAAAAAAACAGAACAAATTAAAATTAATAGTAATATGTTAGGATAGTCATCTACTCTGGCCTAGATACTATAAGCTAGTCTCTTCTTTGTTGTTATTACATGAGACCTTCTCATGTAGGCCAGGCTGGCAGGGAATTTATCATTTACTTGAAGCCGATCTTGAATTCCTGATCCTCTAGCCTCTGCTTCTGTAGTGCTATGATGTCAGTCTTACAGCATACCTGGCTGAGCAGTTGCAGTTTGACTGCCCAGTGCTGGTTAAGCTCCTTGTTCCTTTGAGATTGATAGAAGGAGTTGTTATCTGATCCCAGATAATCTCTAATCATCTATGTTCTTCTCCAAATATTTTTGCATAACCTTTTGAGTGCTCCCCGTGGGTTACGCAATTTCTGTGACAACTCTGTGAACTGGTCATCCACATTTCATAGATAAGGAAAACTACTAGCTTCCTTATCTACATCTCATGTCCAGAGGCCCAGACAGCCACTGGTAGAGCCAAGATTACCACACAGTACTGCTACTGAAGTCTTTGTTCTGACCACTCTGCTTGCTATACAATCTTATAATAATTTATCTTATAATTGTGCTAGTTGTGTGTGTTTGTGTGTCTGTGTCTGTGTGTGTGCATGTGTGTATATATAGAAATTTTTTAAAAATGTTTTGGGGACTTTGCTTGTTTGGATTGTTTTTGTTTTACAGTGTAAAGATGGAACTCATAGCTTTCTGCATATTTGACAAGAGGTCGAACATTGAACTATATCTCTACTCCTATGTTATTTCCAATAAATATCATGATATAGTTTAAATAATTACAGCAATATACTATAATAAAATTGTAAGTAAATGTATTTGATTTAAAAATATTTAATTTAAATTAAATGTATTTAATTAAAAATATTTATATTTATTTATTACTATCATTAGTGTGTATGGGGGTGCTCATGTGGAGTGCATATGTATCACAGCATACATGCAGCTATCAGAGGGCAATGTCCAAGAGTTTCTTCCACCATGGGTTCCAGGGATTGAACAGGCTTATGCAGAAAGTACTTGGACCATCCTGCCTTCCCTCAAAATGTCATATTGTACCATATTCATCCTTGTAATTATGCTTGGTGATACAATGCCTATATGGTGAGGTAAATAATGCAGTCATGGTCATGTGATGTGGAGTTAGGTATTGTTCAACTTCTCCATCTATCTATCCATCCCCAGGGAGCTATTCTGAGTAATGTAATAAAACCACTCACTATCTGGCTCCATCACAGCCTGGAAATGAATCAGCTCTTTGCCCTGTGTCCATGGTGTATTGGCTACTTACCTATTAGACACCTGGTAGACATCTCAGTGATCAGATCAACTATTGTGATATTTCAATGCTTATGTTCTTGTTTCCCTTAGAACAAACAGTGTGCAATTTTAAAATTGTACATTGTTTATTTCTACAGTTTTCTATTTAACAATTTTGACTGTGATTTCTACAGGAACCATCATCAGTAGGTAACATTGAACACTTTAGCTATTACAAATAAAGCTTCTATGAATATGTGTACACATGAATTTATATGAGTACCAATTTTCAGTTCTTTTGGGTTTTGGCACACATTATCATGGGATGGTTCTACACCATTCCCCTCTGAAGCAGAAGTTTGAGTAGTCTGTCTACAGCTTGGAGAGCAGTCATGGGCTCTAAATACAGAATCTTCTGATGGAATTCTAATTTTGCCACATACCAATTTCTTGTCCCACATCTCCAGATTGTCTTTCAACTTTGCAGTCATTGCTTTCAAATTACCTAGTTTTATTAGGGAGAGAAAACATGCCTCTCCCAAGACACAATTGACAACCTATAGCAGCCGTTATGTGTGTAACAACAGACTTTTTTTTTTCTCTCTTGAGAAAGAGTCTCATGTATTTCTGGCCAGCTTCTAATTTGCTGTATAGTTGAGGGTGACTTTGTTTCTGAACTTCCTGCCTCTACCACCTGAGTTCCATGATTACACATATGTATCACTACTACCGGTTTAGATAGTGCTGATGAGGATGGAGCCCAGAAACCGTGTAATACTAAGTAAACATTCCACCACTTGGGCCACATCCATAACTAAGTTGTCAACTGCATACATTTTTTTTCTGACTTACTTTCCCCTATGCAAAGCAACAAAAGTAATTTTGATGTTACAGCTGATGTCACCATCAATAATTTTCAACATCTTAACCATTATCAAATTGGTGGTATTGAGTGTGGGAATTGAAAACAGTAGTGAAAACACCGATGTCTTTAAAAGGAAAATGGCCGAGACGTTGAGGCCTTGAGTTCAATTCCTAGTACTGCAAAGGGTAGATAAAATAAGGATCAGACTGCTGAGCTGTCAGCGCTGCTCAGTTCCAGCTCACAAAGCTAGCTCTTTCCTAAGAACTGAAGAGTCGTTGCTCTCTGTCCTTTCCGCTCCTTCGTTGCTTCCCTAAACTCCAGTACCAGCCTTGACCTTAGTCTGCACCCTGGAAGAAATAGTCCTCTCTCAAGCCTGGTAGCCCGTGTTCATCTGGTACCCACAGACATGCTGCACCAAGATGAACTGTGACACAGCTTCCCTGTGCATCACCATCTCCCCTCTTTGAATTCCATTGAAACATCACATGACAATTAGGAGAACACACTGGACAACATGCAGCAGGGACCCATTAAAACCTCGCTTTGGTGGATATAAAAATATACTCATTTTCACAGATTTAAATACATCTCGGTTCTCTGCAAAGGGCTGTATGACAGATGGCTTCAAAGCGAGTCACATTTACAAACAGCACACAAAAATATTGTTTAGCAGATTCTCAAAGAGTTCTTTGGATCCCTCCAGAGCCAGTCTTTTTCACCAACTCTTTTGCTTGTAATTTGCGGAGGCTCCCAAAAATGTCTCTGGACTAACAACATCTCTATCTTTCCTGGGCTCCTAGAATAGGAAAGTTCTAGAGTCATGGAGGTGGCTCAAGTGTTATTTAAAAAAAATGTCACCTAGGCATGAAAATTAGCTATTCTTTACCCTAACATAATCTCTAACCCAAAACTTAGGGGGTGGAAAGGAATACAAAGACTGCCATAGGCATTATGCATCATGTATACAGCTATTTGACTTACTTCAACTCCTCAAGTTGGCCAGAAGCCTCATACTGTAGCTCATGTCTGCAATCCCAGCATTTGAGAGGCAGGGTGAGAAGGCAAGAGAATTACAAGTTAGAGGCCAGCCAGAGTTATATAGTTCCAGGCTGCCCTGGGATATACAGTAAGAACTTGTCTCAAAATGCAATAGCAGGGGATGGGATGTAGGTCAGGTAATAGAGTGCTTGCCTAGCATAGGTGAAGCCCTGGGTGCCCATAATCATAACACTCTAGTAGTGGAAGCAAAAGGAATAAGTTCAGGGCTAGCCTTTACTATATAGTAAGCAGTAGTCCAGCCTGGGTTACATGAGACTTTATTTCCAAAGGGAAAACAAATATAGCTCCACACAACACCACCCACAGAGAATAAAAGTCATTAAGTTTCTGGACAACTCCTGTAAAATTGAAATTTGCAATAAAGTCACACATTGAGCATAAATACTGAGCATAAAAAAAAGTCACAGTATGGGCCTTGTTCTCCAAGAGTGTCCAGCCTTGCAAAGGACCTAAACGTTAACTCACAAGGCAGGCACTGTGTGTTAAATCCAGATAGGCAGAGTGTGGTGGGGTCACTGTAGGCAGGTCCAGACCAGAGGAGGTATTTATAACACAGGGGCCTCAAAGGGACAGATGGAGGAGTAAGGTCATACCAGAAATACAAAATGCCTTGAACCCTTGCAGGTGTAACTAGTTGGAGGCCCACAAGCCACGTGCGGCCAAGGATGGCTATGAATACAATGGGACACAAGATCCTAAACTTATAGAAAACATTATGAGGGTTGGATTCCTCTGAGAAAGAATGAGAAAGGCAGGGAGAGAAGAGTGGAAGACGACACAGCTTGGAGAGAGAGTAGGAAGGAAGGAATGGGCAAATGAACCATGAACTGAACCCTTGGGTCAATAGCATAGCCCTGTGTGGTTGGAAGGAAGGGGCACAGTGGCCAAGTCATCAGCACCCACAAGGTTACAGAGACTGCCCTCCTTCTCTTACTGTCAGCCTTATCCTCATCCACTAGGATTCGTGGCATATTTAACACATGGATTGACAAGGAGAAGAGAAAACCTGGGCAGAGCCCCGTTTCTGATTCATAGCACAACTGTGGCTTGTCAGCACTCCACAAGGAGTTGGTGCATTTTCAACTCTTCCACTGAAAATTTTCTGTTTTTTCCTCCCACTCATGTTCTAGAATTTTATTTATAACACTTTTTGGCCAGCTCTTTAAAGTGTGTGTGCCTCTGTGTGTGAGAGACTGAGAAACTAAAGTACTCTATTAAGCTTGGAGCTTCTGGAAAGCAGGACCCACATACATTCCAAGTATTATAATTATGATCCATTATGCATAAGGAACAGCAATATAGACGCCACCCAGCCCCCACCCCCGGTTCTGGTAGCACCATCTTGCATCTGCCTCCTAAGCAGAATGTGAGTCTAGCCACAGCCTCTTGTCTGGTCCCAGGAAAGCTGCCTAATCCCAGGGCCCTGAGGCTTTCTGGACTACTGACTCAGTCACTGGAGTCCCCAGGCTCAGTTCTTTGCTAGCAGTAAGTCTAGCACAAGGCAACCCATATGTCAAAGGAGAAAGAGGTCACCAGCATCTCCAAGCTGTAGAGGAATGACAGGAAGACAACTTTTTATCCACATGAGGCCATGTTCCCTTGGGCAAAGGCACACGCCTTCTCATGGGGTGAGACTCATGGGAGGACTTGTGGTCCTTCCTGCTACAGTGCAGGACTACTACCCAGCCACAGGCTCTTCCTCTGTCCCACAGGGAGGTAAAGCATTTAGACTGGCCTGGGGAGTAGCCTCCTGCTCAGAGATTCATTGCTACAGTGAAATTGGCTGGAATAACCCAACAAGCCTGTCCTTGAGCCACTGCTCTGCCCTTTTGCCCAAGTGACCTTGGGAAAGTTAATCTTCCTAAGCGTCATTTTACTTGTATAGAAAATGGGAATAAAAATAGCTCCTTTCAGGGCCAGTGAGATGGTTCAGTACTTATTGCCAAGCAAAATAAACAAGCAAGAAGGAGCCGGCTGCATGCCTGTAATCCCAGCACTCAGGAGGCTGAAGCAGAAAGATGATAAAGGGTTCAAGGCCAGCCTGAACTGTGTACAGCCAGTTAAACCAGGTCTGAGCTAGAGAGCAAGACTCTGTCTCATAACAAAGACCCATGATGAGTCTGTCTAACGATCTAGTGATTTAAAATGGCTTAAATTCATGTCCCAACTGGGTAAACACTCTGCTATAGAAAGACGGGGCTGAAGCGCAAAGCTTACAGGATCTGACGTGTGCATGTTATGTTTCTTCAGATTTATTTTCATCAACCTGCAGAAGAGCTCCAAGTTGGACAGAGAAGTCTAGCAGTTTTCATTACTGCCTGCTTAAATGGAAAAATGCCTTTTTAGTTGGGAAGATGGATGTAGCTAAACTAAAAGCGGAGAGTCTTAATTGTTGTCATTTGCTTTGAACGACATCTTTTCTACTGGAATAGCTTATCTGAAATTGTAAAATGAACCCTCAAGGTAAAGTGGCAGAATAGAGCCCTACGTAGCTGTTGTGATAAATATTACTTTTGTTGCAGTTATAAGCAGGAAGCTTTTGGGGCTGGCCACGTGGCTCAGTTGGCTGAGTGGTTGCCTATCATGCATATAAAGCCTGGGTTCGGTCCTTAGCCCCACACTAAACAGGCTTAGGGGTGTCTGCTTGTATTTCCAGCTTGGAAGCAGGACGATCAAAAATTCAAGACAAGTGCAAGGGCAGAGGAGGGAGGGAGGGAGAAAGAGAAGGGAAGGAAGGGAAGGGAAGGGAAGGGAAGGAACGGAAAAGAAAGGAAAGGAAAGGAAAGGAAAGGAAAGGAAAGGAAAGGAAAGGAAAGGAAAGGAAAGGAAAGGAAAGGAAAGGAAAGGAAAGGAAAAAGAGATTGAGAAAAAGAGGAGGCTTTACCATTTTTATCCTAGCCCACAGAGCTGAACTCTAAGAGGAGAGATACTTTACCTCCAAAGCTTAGTCAGTCAGCTCAGAAAGGTGTGGAAATTTCCCCCCATTGGAAGGCACTCCAATGCTGGTGTTTGTCAACCTGATCCTTGAGCCTGAGGCCCTCTAGGGAAAGAGCAGGAGGCCAGGGAGCCTAAAGTCTGTTGTAATTCCTCCAAGCCAAAAGTTAATGAGGCAGCAGAGAGGCCCCTCCTCTGGACACACAAAAGCAAGATTCTCCCCTCAAGGAGCTTAGAATCTTTGCCCAGCTCTCTTTCCCTCCTGATCACACCCACTTGTAGTGGTGGTTTTGGGTTTTTTTTTTTTTTTTTTTTTTTTTTTTTTGAGTATCCTTGAGTCTTTTCTTGAGGGAATTGCCTGACCATCTATCTCTAATTAGGCCTGTAAACTTGCTGGAGACAAGGGCCCCTGGCCCTTTATTCCTTTTCTTTCCCTCTCTCTCTCCCTGCCATGAGAGCCGTACTCAGCCTGGCAAGGCCTGCATACAAGTTACTGACTATCTGACCTTGGGGACTTGGTCAACATCTGAATTTGTGTTAAGTGGCATTCACTGAGGGCTGTTCCTGGCTGGCTGGCTCACACAGAGCGAAAGAGACCACAACATCTAAGTATGCCAAGGGCAGTTTGAGTAGGGAGAGGCAAGCTGTGAGCAGATGGGGGTGGGGGAGGTGCACTGGATGGGGGGGTGTTCTGTCACCGCCCTCCATAGATTGGATGTAATTACCTCTCCAGCATGTGCCCAGATTACCTTCTGTGAAATTGAGACTTTGACAGCAAACTGCCTGTTCAAAGTGACAGGAGCCAAAGGAGTGGGGGGGTGAGGCGGATGAAGCTATATTTTGAAAAGCCTGACCTTTTCAGATACAATTTAATATGGAAAACATCTTTTGGATGCTCCACCACCACCACAGCAAAGACACGAACTCTATGGGGGGAGGGGGTTAGATGGCGCTTGCTTCTGCAAGCTTAGGGATAGCTTTCCCACATTAGCTAAAGCACAGCATCCTGGCAATCCAGGGTAGGCTTTAAAAATATAGATTACATTTATTTGTGTGTGCGTGGGGAACAGGGCTTCTTGTATGCCACAGCACTTGTCTGGAAGCCAGAGAAAAACTTGTGGGAGTCTGGTTTTCTCCTTCCATCTTGTGGGTCCCAGGAATCAAACTCAGGCCATTAGGCCTGCCACCAAGTATCTTTAATGGACAAGCTGTCTCACCAGCCCCAAGGACAGCTTTTTGATCTGCAGGAAGCAGAGGAGAGCACACTTGGAGTCGGAGGTCATCCTTGTGGAATCTCTGTGAGCCTTAGGGGTTGTCCTATCTCTAGGCAACATCAACTTCCTCTGCACACAGAACCATAGGAAGGAAAGGAACCTAAATCACATGATAGCACGCATGCCACTAAATCTGACTTGGAAGACAGTATTTCTCAGGCCTGTTGGGCAAGAGGGAGCAGATTTGTTCCACTTGGATTGTTTTGGTTTGGTTTTTGGATTTGGTTTTTTCCGAGACAGGGTTTCTCTGTATAGCCCTGGCTGTCCTGGAACTCACTCTGTAGACCAGGCTGGCCTCGAACTCAGAAATCTGCCTGCCTCTGCCTCTCAGAGTGCTGGAACTACAGGCGTGCACCACCACTGCCTGGCTCCAATGGGATAATGTATATACCCTGGTGTACAGGTGGAGGTCAGAGGACAATGTATGAGAATCAGTGTCCCCCATGTTTGTTCATGTGTGTCTTGGGGCTATAACTCAGGTCCTCAGGCTGACAAGTGCATTTACCTGTAGAGCCATTTTGCTGTTCTCCAAGCCCATTCCTACCCCACCCCCACAGCTGATGCTTAAAAGTGTCACTGAGAGAAGTTACAAGAATGCAGATTTTAATTCTGGATAAGGAAGAGTTTTTTGACCTGATGGAGGAATTATTACTGTTAAAATGTAAATAGGCTACCTGCTAAGGGAATCAGTTCTGCCAGCAGAAAAGTGGTTACATTTCAGGTGCAGTTCTCTTAGTGTATCCTGCTTCCTTGCTCAAATTTGCAAAATCCAAAGCTCTAAACGCTCATGATTCAACGTGACTGCCTGTGAGAGCCTGCTGGAATAAGGGGGAGGAGGCTGTTAGAGCTTGCTTGTTTTCAACTCTGTCTCATTATATAGCCCTGGCTGGCCTGGAACTCCTTAGGTAGTAGACCTGGCTAAATGCTGGGATTACAGAAGTGAGTCACCAGCTCAGGCTGGATTTCTCTTTTCCCCTAGAAAGCAAAGTGAAGGCCTCAGAGTTGGGTCTCCAGGGTAAGAGAGTGAGTAAGAGTGTCAGCACTTTCCACAGTGCCTCGGGATGCTCTTGCTTTGACCCTGGACGAGTCATTCCAGGTGTCAGCCTTCCCTTCTGTAGGGCTGTTTTGTGACAGGCGGATCCAGCAACCCACCTGTTTCGCTTCTCTGTTGAAGAAGTCCATTCCCCTGCCCCAAGGGAGAACAGCCACTGAGCAAGCTTGGCAAGGAAATACAAGATGTATGAACCCCTAAACCATTTTTCACTCATTTACCAGTCCCCTAAAGGTACTCTATGAGCAAAAGACATGAAATTAGCATTCTTGACCTTTGCTCCCCACAAATCACCATTCCCCTGAAAGAGTGACTAGTCACAAGGCAGATTTCAGCCATTCCTGCCTCATAGACACAGAGACAGATTTAGAGACATCTTGCATTCCACCCCAACTTGAAATGTGTTCGGCCTTCTAAAGTGCATTTCTCACGGAGAAAACATTCAATCCCATACCCTGCTTTCGATAATGCTTCATGTTGGCAGGGAGGGGGTGACCTGTTGACAATCACCAAAGCAAAATTTCACAAACCTGTAAGCTTAAAGCAGTGAGTCAAGAAATACCTGTCAAGATGGGGGAGGGAGAGGTAGCTCAGTTGGTAGAGTGCTTGCCCAGCATGAAAAAAGCCCTGGATTAGTTAGGGTTTCACTGCTGTGAACAGACACCATGACCAAGGCAAGTCTTATAAAAGACAACATTTAATTGGGGCTGGCTTACAGGTCAGAGGTTCAGTCTAGTATCATCAATGCAGGAAAATGGCAGCATCCAGGCAGGCATGGTGCAGGAGGAGCTGAGAGGTCTACATCATCATCTGAAGGCAGCTAGCAGAATATTGGCTTTCATACAGTTAGAATGAGGGTCTTAAAGCCCACACCAACAGTGACAGATCTACTCTAACAGGGCCACACCTTCTAAATAGTGCCACTCCCTGGGCCCACCATATGCAAACCTTCACAATGCTCAACACTGCATTAACTGGTCTTGGTAGCACATGCCAACCATCCCAGTCATCTTAGCACTGGAGAGATGGGAGATGGAGACAAGAGGATGAGGGGTTCAAATTCATCCTTGGCTACAGCGAGTTCAAGGCCAGCCTGGGCTACAAGAGATTCTGTCTCAAAAAAAGATGTCAGGATTCCGACAGAAATCTCAGATCCTGGTTTAGGGTATTGTTGAGTGTCTAGTAAATTGTGTGCCAAGTGCGCAAAGCCCTGGGTTTTGTACACAGCACTGGAAAAATAAACTGTTCGCTCAGGTGCTACAACTTCACAAGGTAGAACAGGAATTTACAGGCAAGGAAACTGAGTCCTACAGTCTCCCTTTCATCTGACCATCTAGAGCCTGAGTGTATCAAAGTCATGAAACAAATGTCCTGTAGGCTGTTGTAAAGCATACCATGTTAGGTCAAGAAAGGTTTCACTCCAAAACCTCCTTTGACTCTCATGTTCTACCTCTAGATCTTCCTACAGAGCTATAGAAACAGATGACTTCTTTGGTAACTCAGTAATTCTGATCTTCCTGAGTGTTGCCTAAGTTCAATTGCAGAAAGAGATCGTGATCCTTCGATTCATTTGCTTGTTGTTTTAATTTTTGTTGTTTGGAGACAGATTTTGCTGTGCATCCCAGGCTGGCCTTGAACTCACTGTGTAGCCATAGTAACTTCACTCTCAAATCAATCCTTGTATTTTAGTCTCCTAAATGCTAAGATTATAGGCTGGACTGGAACCTAGTTTCTTTTTTTTTTCTTTTCTTTTTTCTTTTTTTTTTTTTTTTTTTTTTTTTAGTTTTTTTGAGACAGGGTTTCTCTGTGTAGCCCTGGCTGTCCTGGAACTCACTCTGTAGACCAGGCTGGCCTCGAACTCAGAAATCCGCCTGCCTCTGCCTCCCAGAGTGCTGGGATTACAGGCTTATGCCACCACTGCCTGGCTGGAACCTAGTTTCAAAGGTTTCTCAGGTTTCCTTCTTTTAAGGTCCCTCTTTCTTGCTCTTCTCTCTCTACTCTTCTCCTTTAAAAGTAGAGTACTGGGCTGGAGAGATGGCTCAGAGGTTATCTTTCAAAGGTCCTGAGTTCAAATCCCAGCAACCACATGGTGGCTCATGACCATCTGTACATCTATAGTGTACTCATATATATATATAATAAATATATTTCTAAAAAATAAATAAAAGTAGAGTATCTGTTGCTGGCAAGATGACTCCATGGGTAAAGGATGTTTACTACCAAGCCTGATGGTCAGAATCAAGCCTCAGGACCCACATGGTAGAAAGAGACAATTCATACCTCAAAAGTTGCCTTCTGGTCTCTCTTCTGACCGTGGCACTTCCACCAAAAATAAATAAATGCAATTTTTAAAAATTCAAGAGTGAATACTTGACAGATGTGTGCTTTCATTTCCAGCAACCCCAGCATTTGGGAGGCTGGGGAAGGAAGAATATGTTCAAAGCTACTTTGGACTATAGAGTAAGATTCTATGTCAGAGAGGTAGAGGCAGACTGGTAAAGAAGGAGGGCAAGAGAGACAGAGAGATACACGGGGTGGGGGGAGGGAGGGAGGGAAGAAGGGAGGGAGAGAGGGAGGGAGAGAGAGAGAGAGAGAGAGAGAGAGAGAGGTAGATTCAGGAAAGATATAACAAAAGAGAAAAAAACAGAAATATTCTAATATTGCTCACAACCTAGCTTCTCTCTCTCTCTCTACTCTCTCTTCTCTCTCTCTCTCTCTCTCTCTCTCTCTCTCTCTCTCTCTCTCTCTCTCAACTAAACTTGTCACCCAGGCCCCATGCTTCCTCTCTTGCTGGCTCAGGACTTATATCAATGCACTTCCATGAGTGAGAACAAAGTAGGGGTTGCTTTGTGAATTTTGCTCAGCAAATACCATCTTCCCTCTGGCTCTTGAGGGCTTCTCCAGAAACCCTTAGATAGTAGCAGGACTCAGCTCCTCACTGAACTTACTGAAGTCATCTTCCAGGACTGAGCCCTTGAGCCCTTTGAAGGAAAGATGTGGGGCAGCTATAGCAACATACCTACTCTGCTTCCTATAATATGGATAAGCTGAAAATGACTAGTCAAAATGACACCGAGATGATGAGGATTCATGTCACAAGTAGAGTACTGCTAGTCTAGCATGTGCGAGGCCTGGGTTCTATTCCCAACACAGGAAAAACAAAACTTGGTACAGAGAACTGACCATCTGTGAATGTGAATGACAGAGGGAATGTTTGAGCTGGATAACATCACCGTTTGCGGTTGGGCTTGCTAGGTGTGGCTTATTTGTGTAGGGGTCTTTCTTTATGTTATCTCACATGCTCCTAACAGCCTCCTGAGATAAACGGTGTGTTATGGTAATGATGAAATGGAGGCAGACCAAAAAGAAATGGGTAGGCATCTGTCCAACATCATACAGCATGTTCATCATACATGGCTCCTGTGCCCATCCCTTTAGCACCTGTACCCTCAGTGCTTACCATAGTATGCCCACTGCCTAACACTACCCCATAGAGAAGAAGAAGATGCCAGTAGATGCTTCAGGCTTCTGTGCTCTGGTCTGTTTCCATAGGAAGGGCTTGAGCTGTTATGCACATCTGATTGGTGTTTTATCTGACTCTTCCTGTGTCCCCCCTCCCCCAACGTGCGACAGACAGACACACACACCCCACACACCCACACACCTCCACACACAAACACATTCCCAGGAACACACAAAGTCTTTACAGGGAAAGGCTGCCCCTTTGACTTACCCCTCCCATCAAGGCTGGAACTATTTTCCTAGGATTCAACCCTCCCCGGAAGCAAGAATCTATGTGCTAATGTGTTAATCCTCCTATTCAAAAGGTCGTTACTTCCCTACTGTGGGGACCAGCAGTAGTCTATAACCCGCCCCCTTACAGTATTTCTGTCCTGGGGTGAGCCTTGTTCCAGCCTAATTATAGCACAAAGAAGAGTTTAGACCCACTCAGGCAGTTGTTTAATTTTACTGGGAGCAATGGGGGCTGGGGATTTGAAAGGTAGAATGTGGGTTCCAACTTCCAAATGACTGAAGACCCTGTGATGGCCTGGGCACTTAGAGAAGCCAGGAAGGCATAGAGCTGAGTCCTGCACACATGCTTCAGAGAGAGGGGTCACCCAGTGAACAGTGGGGGTGGGGAGGAGCCTTAAGAATTTGCCCCTCCTGCTGGGCCAGGGGTCCTTTATTGTGGAAGCCTTTCCTAATGGTGTCAGACAGGCTGGGTTCAGGTTTTCCACTGGAGCATTCTGAAAGCAAAGAAAGAAAGGCATGGGGACACAATCACAACAATGGTGGCAGGTGGGAAGGACAGATCTGAACTCTTAGTTCTCTTAGTTAAGTGAAGGAACTCTGAATCCTACTTAACTGAGCCATTGGAACAGGGAGATTATCTGGGAGACAGTAAGGCTTTACATCCTGTCCTTCTTGCCCTGCCATCTCAGGAATTGTGGCATGGTAGCAGCTATGGGAGAACTAGGTCCTGGTCCATAGATTCTGTGCAGGAGCAAAAAGAACTTGACCTGGGGACCAAGAGTCACATTCTCATATAACTCAGGCTGGCCTTGAACTCATTATTGCCTTGAAACTACTGACCCTGCTGCCTCAACCTCTCAGTGCTGGAATTAATAGGTGGAAGTCAGCACATCGAGTTTATGTAATGCTGGAGACTGAACACAGAGCTTTTGTTCTTGTTAGGCAAGCACTCAATCAACTTATTCCCATCTCTAGCCTGGCCTTGTGTTTTATGGGTGCTCTGAATATGTTGTACAAACTCATCTCTAGTGAACCTTCAAGTATCTGTATTCCAAAATTTACATCTCGCAAAGTTTCTGAAGTAAAAGAAAGGGTGGGGGTATGACATGAAACACAGAGAGGACCATTGCTCAGCCCTTCTGGAGCACTCTGTGAAGCCACAGATAACTGGCTCCAAGAGGACCTGAAGGCCACTAAAGAGCTTGTCTACTGTTTCCTTGTTCTGACTGCTAAAAGTCTGAAGAGCCTACTGGGGAAACGGAAAAGGCTTGAGAAAACCCATTGAAACCAACCATTGTTTATAGAGTTTAGATTCACGATGATCCCAGATCCTATAGCTCAGAAGTGAGCAGGAACCAGTCCCTGTGATCAAGGAATTCACTTCATAGACATGGCATGCATGTCTGTTTACATAAAAAACTGATTTCTGTAGTTTTTCACTGCTGAGAATGAAACCCAGGACCTCAAACATGGCTGTAATTCCAGAACCTGGGAGGCAGAGGCAGGAGGATCACTGTAAATTTAAGGCCAGTCTGTGACACATGATGATCTCCAAATCAGCACGGGCTTCTTAAGAGTGAGAACATAGCTTAAGACAAAGCAAAAGAGGTTGGCTGTGGTGGCTCACCTTGCAATAGCAGCACTCTGAGAAAGCTAAGATAGGAACATTGTGACTATAAAACCATCCTGGACTACCGAATAAGTTCCAGGTCAGCCTGGGCTAGCCTAAGAACTCACCTAAAAAGCACCACCCCCCAAAGGAGAGAGAGAGAGAGGAGAGAGAGAAGGATAGAAAGAAAGAAAGAAAGAAAGAAAGAAAGAAAGAAAGAAAGAAAGAAAGAAAGAAAGAAAGAAAGAAAGAAAGAAGGAAGGAAAGATGAACAAAAGTTGAGAAGCAGAGAAGTAATGAGAAAAGAATAGAATGTTCCAGGAAGAGTCACAGTCATGTCACAGTGGTCCATGATCTTCAGTGGGAGTGAGTGTGGGGTTCCGAGTCCAGCTTCAATCAACTACATTCTAGCATATGGAAGGTGGAAGCAAGGAGGATCAGAGATGTAATGTAATCCTTGGCTACATAGCAAGTTCAAGTCTGCCTTGGGTTACATAAGGCTTTATCAGTGTCCATGTACCAACAGATGTCCTCATACTCATGCACATACAGGCAGTGTTAATGGAACCCAGTAGTTATTAAAGAAAAAAAGAGGACATACATAAAGTTTGGAGGGGGTGTGTTTGGGGAGGAGCTAGGAGTAAGAGGGCAACATACACGATTGTTATGATCAAAATATATTGTATAGATGTGAAAAATAAAAACGAATGCATAAAAAATTAGAGGTCTTTAAATTTCAAAAGGAAGGAAGGAAGAAAGAAAGATTCTAGAAGAATATTGGCTGTGTACGTGACTATAAGTTAGACATTACGAAATATAATGTTACTGAAGATACGAAATAAATGCTTAAACATATAATGATTTCTAATTACAACAAACATTCATACCTTCCTGGGAAATGATATCAATTTAGGCAAAACTTGATTCTAAAAAGATTAAAATGTGGTATATATTTATTATCACCCTGAGTATAGAACTGGACCTTGCAAACTTTAGGCAAGTGACTCTCCAATTGAGTCACACTCCTCAGACCTAACATGATATTTAGATTTAGCTGATCCTGAAAGGCAAGAAGGCAACTTGAACCCGTTTCTCCTATAGCCTTAGGCACATAGCTTATCATACAACATAAAGAAAAATGAATAAGAGGAGGAGGAAGAGGAGAAAGAAAAGGAGGAGAAGGAGAAAAGAAAAATGAAAACAGAACAAACAAAAACAGTGATTCCATGGCTGACAAGGCAACAAGGCTGTGCCACAAATGTTGCGATGAAGGGCCACTGTTTCAATGGATTTGAAGTAAACTTTTTTTCTTTCTTTACATTTTTCCCCTGGCCTATTTTCAGGAGAATTTACTTCACTTCTCCTTTATGGTTTCTAGAACATTTCAAAAGTCTTCACATGAAAATAAAAGAGTTATGACTTTTGGGTAGCATGTTAGGGGTTGTGGGGACAGCAGAAGGTTCCAAACTTTCAACATATTGAATCTGGTTTGTCTTGAAGCTGCCTATAGCAGACAGATTCCTTTGTGCTGGGAAACATTAGGAAGGTCAATATTCTTTTCTGATTTTTTTCCTTTTAAGAAAAGAGTTCATTCTCACACTCGAAAGTGGGGATATTAGATATCATCCAGATAATATGTTCAATGGTCGGGCAGACTTCAGTTTCAAACATAAAGCTCCGGGGCAAAGAGCTTTTATGTATTCGGTTACATGGTCTTTATTTCACAGATAATGTTTTTCAACAAATGCCTCTCAGCCTTGGAGGAAATACAGAAGTGAACCCTCAAGCAAACTACAAATCATAATCAAGCTAATAACAAGAAATCCCCCAAAGCAAACAATCCCAAAAGGCATCGCTCTGGGCTTCCCAGTCAACCAGAATGGCCTCAGAAAGGCGAACTCTGGAATAGGTTAGGGAAAGGCCTCCTGCCAAAGATAGGAGGTTACAGTGGTAGGGCAGAAGTAGGAAAAGCAGCCAGCTGGGCAATCAGAGAACTTCCCTTCAAGGCCTGCCCTCTCTCTGATGAGCTCCACAACAAGGTGTAATCACTTCCTGTCTCTGGCTTTCAGCGTCCTCAAATTCAAAAGAAAGGTCTAGGCCTTGACCTAGAGGAAAGGGCACAGGAACGGATGGCTGAGTTAAGATGCAGTTCTGCCTTCTGCTTCTCCCACTGACCAGACAGTAATGGTGGTCATTTGTTTTCTGAGCCTCAATTTTTTCCTCTGTAATAGTAATACTACTCTGTCAATAGTAATAATACTTTTCTGTCTGAGCCACCTGAAGATGAAAGGAGAGACAGCTTTTAAAGTGTTTGGAACTTATTAGGTAACGCTCAAGAAACTTTCTTTTCTTTCCAGCTTCTTTACTAGTCCTATGACACATGGGACCCAATCCAGTCCTTTCTGTTGGAAATCCAGTCCACACTTTAGAAGAAGCCCTCAGTTCCCAATCACTGCAAAACACACACACACACACACACACACACACACACACCTGTATCGCCTCTTTGAGTTTTCTAAATTGCCACTAAAATCTGAGAAGTATTTGGCCAATTCACCATCTCAGAAAAAGCCTATCCACTGGGTCTTTCTTCCCTAATACTGTTTAACCTTCTCTTCCCCAAAAGCAGTGCAGGAGCAAAGGGGAAAGGAATGCCATTTCTTTTGCTTGCAGACACTGCAAGGACGCTCCCCTGGAGGCAGAGCTCCCTTTAGCTTCCCATTTCCTTCCCTCCAGGTGTTCCATAGCAGGCCTGAGATGTCACTAGGGCTTCCAGTGGCCAAGGTCCAAGAAGAGCACAGACTATCCATCTTCCAGTCTCTTCCTTGAGAAACTAGTCGATTCAATAACAGACCCTGAAAAACAGAACAACAGCAAAGACTCTCCTTGGGGCAATCTGGATGGTTTGACTTAACACAACAGTTAAGGGCCACTGCTAAATGTCCCAAAGGAAAGGAATTCCTTGTTCAGAACACCTTGCTTCCCCAGGATGGGTGTTTGTAAAAGGAACATATATGGAACATGCACACAAACACACACACACACACACAATCTGTAACATATATATAGATATATCTGTAATATATATTCCATATATAAGAATATAAATCAAGACTATAGCCACATTACAGAAACTTTGAAAAGCAGGGGAAAAAAGAGAGAGAGAGAAAACCCTATTCACTCATAATTATAGCTTTCTGACAGTAGTGGTAATTTGCTGTTTTTAGACATTTCTCAATATATAGGGGCGTGTGCACGTGCACTCACAAAAACCCATACCTTCCTTTCCACAATTATAAGCTTTTCTATGTGTAGACTTCATAGTAATTATTTTAGTAGCTGAACATCGTACCTAGTGAACTCAGCATCACTGGTTTAACTAAAAATATCCTCGTCTTTAGTGGCCAATGTTTATCTGTTAAAAACTAAAACCACAATGATTATGCATGAGTATAAAGTCTTCTCACTAACATTACTTGCTATTTCTTTGAAGTAATTTCCTAGACATTGACCTATAAAACTAACTGTGAGTACAGATGTTTATGGTCTTAAAAATGCAGACTATGCTTTGTAAAGACTTGGGTCTTTTTCACAATGAGTAAGAGGGTCTCGTTTGCTGTTTTTTGTTCTTAGAATTTGGTGGAGAAACAAGGTCTTACACTAGCCCCAGTTTCATGAAAGTATCTTTCTACACAGGTTAATATCTTCTTATAAATAGCCATGTAAGTTTTCAGAATTTAATGTGTGTATCACTTTTTCTTATGGTATCACAGGATGGGTCTCACATATGCCAAGCACACACTTTGCCACTGATCTATATCCTCAGTCTAATTTTGTTTTGATATGATATGATATACACACACACACACACACACACACATATGTGAGACACACTTTGTAGTTTAGACTGGATTTAACCGCTTGAGTTCTGGGATTATAGGTGTATGCCATTATGCCCACCAATATTCTGATTTCAGGATCCTCAACAATGTTTTAAAGCTTTGCAACTGCCTCATTTTAGATGCTAACGTGTGTGTGTGTGTGTGTGTGTGTGTGTGTGTGTGTGTGTGTTGCAGATGAATCCCAGGGTCCTACATATGTTAAGCATAAGTTCTACCACTAAGTTACCATGAGCCTCCCAGGACCAACACATCGGTTGGAGGTTGTGAGCATTTTCTTTAGTTAAACAAGCTCTATTTTGCCTTAGATCTATGAAAATATATTGCTTGTGCTCAATTTCAAACACTTCCTGTCTCTCAGTTAAAGGGAGGATTTCAAAGCACTGAGAGATGATCAGTTGTTAAGAGCACAGGTTGCTCTTGACAGAGGACCCAGGTTCAGTTCCTAGTACCCACATGGTGGCTCACAACTGTCTGGAGCCCCAGTTTCAGGGGATCTCTTAGGTTTTTTGATCTCCTCAGGCACCAGGCATACATGTAGTGCATACACACACATGCTGGGAAATATTACTGCAAGAAATCTTTTTTTAATTTTTTTTTCAGAAAGCAGACAAGCCATGTGTGTGGGGCCGGCCTTGTGGGTGCCCAACAATAAATCTTTTTAAAGTTTTTTGTTTTGTTTTATTTTCAAGACAGGTTTTCTCTCTATAGCCCTGACTGTCCTGGAACTCACTCTGTAGAGCAAGCAGGCTGGCCTCCAACTCAGAAATCCCCTGCTTCTGTCACCCAAGTGCTGGGATTAAGTGAGCCACCACTCCCCAGCTAAAGTTTTTTGTTGTTGTTGTTGTTGTTGTTTTTGTCTTTTTGTTTTGTTTTGTTTTCTTTAAAGCAAGACATTCAAGCCATTCCTGGTGCAGCTGCAATCTCAACACTTGGGAAGTGGAAACAGGAGAATGAGGAGTTCAAGACCACCCTCTGCTCCGTGGGACTTAGAAGGTTTACCACACACACAACTAAAATTGAGGCAAGCCTTGGTTTTGATATCATCTTTTCAGTGTCTCGTTGTTTCTCTTTTTAAAAAGCCTTGAGTTTGAAATCTAGACAGCATTCGACTGGTTACCAATTCAAATTGGACCAATATTATAATCCTTTATTCTGCATTCAGTTGTTGAGGTTCCCCAGAAAAAAATATTCCAATATGAAGGGCTCTGAAGCAACCTAAGAAACCAAGTTTTTCTCTGATCTTCTCCTGACCTGCCTCCCCTGCTCCTGTTCTTCCACTCCCAAGGCAGGCCATATAAACTAGAATTCCTCTTCCCCAAGGCAGAACATAGCAACAGGGTCTCTTTCCCCTAAAGCCAGCCATAAAACTTGAAAATATGACTCTGGACTTCCCTTGTCCTTTTGTTTTCAAGGGAGCTAGTCGTAAAGAACTGCCCTAACTTATCTTGTCTGATAGTAGATCAGAAGATCCAACACCCCCCACCCCATTACAGGAAGAAGCTATTACCAGAAGGAATGCTGGCTGCAGAGAGGAAAAAAAAATATATCTGGACAGGCTGTGCTGGGTCTTTCTCTCCCTTCAGTCTATTAGCATTTGGTTCTAAGCTTTTTGTCCAATCCCATTTCTATACGACTGTTGGTGGTTCATAAAACCCAAGTATAAAAGTGGATAGTTCACATAAAACTATGATCAAATCAATCTGCTATGCTTTTCCCTTGTTAATCTGTCTTATGTTATTAGGAGTGTCTGCTTTATGATGGGCAAGAAGAGCGATTACTCCCTTTTCCTCTCCTACATAGTCTTTGAAAGAACTGTTCTACAACTTGTATCATTGGCATTGCCGAGGCTGGTCGTAGGATCGGGAAAGTGTCACACTTTGGCTGTTTTGAGACCTGATGTCTAGAAACCCCACACTCAGCACCCAGAAAGCAAGGGATTGTTTTGAATAAATCAACAGTATTGTTATATAGCCAATTATTATGTATGTGTATGCATACATACTTAAGCACTTGTAAAAACTAATTATTATGTGTATGTGTGTACATATACACACACACAAATATCTAGGGAACTAAATATTCCAAAACATTACCGTACATATGTTATATCCATAGGCTGTTGCATTAGAAGAAGAACAACAATAACATAAACAGGACAAGGTCTCACTGTGTCATCCAGACTGGCTGTAAACTTTCAACTATCCTGACTCAACCTTTAACCACTGCCACTATGCACATATACCACCATGCCTGCCTTTTATAACTTTGGGATGTTTCACTGTACCTTCCTGGGCTTTCCAAAATGTTTTCATTAACAAGAAAGATTCCTTTGATATTTAGAAAAATAGTCACTTATTAAAATGCATTGCCTCTAGGACCATTAATTTAATCAATCACCTAATACGCAGTCAATGAGTTCCTAAGAAAAATGTGCTAGGCTGGAGGGAAGCACTGGATGAGGAGGGAGGTTGAAAGGGAAGAACGCCCTGGTTTAGTGAGTAATTAGTATTTTCTAGGCATATTTTGGATGTTAGCTTGTTTATCTTCAACAATCCTGGGAGGTGTTTTTTACTACTAATGTAACACAGATGAGGAAACCGAGATTCACAGAGCTCACATAACTTGGCTAAGCCCAGTTATTTAGTCAAAATAATGGGCCTAGAAGGCAAGGTTGCCTACTTACTCAAGAGTCTGTGCTCATTAATTACATGCCATTTTCTCTCCTTGTATGTACAGTTTGAGTGCTGGTCTTTTAACCCTGAGGACTCCCAGAGAAGATAGCAAGAATGCAAACACATTCAGTCTAGATTTTATGGATGCTTATCACAGACATGGATTCTTCTGGCATCCCAGCTGGAAAATCCACCCTTTTCAGTTTTAGAAGACTGGGCTGCAAGAAACCTGCCTTTAGCCTCCCCTAGTCGGGCTCAGAGTTAAGCCTTAAATTACCATTGCTGTTCCAAGCCCTTGGATTGCAAATGGAGGATTCACTCCCTTCTGCCCTTCACAAATGCTTCTCGGACTATAATTCCTATACTAATCACCTGGGGGGAGGCGTATTAAAATGCAGATTCTGAAAAGTGTGCCTGTGGAGGAAGGTCTGAATTACTGCTTTTCCAACAAGGTCCCTAATGATGCTGAAGCTGCCAATTGGAGAACTGAGAATCGGGCACTAAGGAGTTAATGGAGTTACCCTACATTCAAATCCCAGTAGGCTTCTCTCCAGCCCCAAGCTTGTGCAGAGCTGCCTTTCACCTCCTCAAGGGCCTAAGAGCCCTGTACTGCACAAGTTAGGAAAGCCAGTCACGCCATGAAAGGGCATGGGATTGTCTAAACCCCATCCCCAGGAATCTGCTCTGGATCATTCCAGCCTCTGTGTGGGCCAGGGGCGCTTTTCCTGTGGTTATCCAGGAACGGATAGCTGGGTCCTCTGATAGTACAATGTCTAGTTTTCTTAGGAACCGCCAATCTGGTTTCCAGAGTGGTTGCACCAGCTTGCAAACCTACCAGCAGTGGAGGTGTGTTCCCCTTTCTCCCACATACTTGCCAGCATCTGCTGTCATCTGAGTTTTTCATTTTAGCCATTCTGATCGGTGTGAAGTGAAATCTCAGGGTTGTTTTGATTTGCATTTCCTTGATGACTAAGAATGTTGAACATTTCTTTAGGTGTTTCTCAGCCATTCGGTATTCCTCAGTTGAGAATTCTTTGTTTAGCTCTGTACCCATTTTTAATAGGGTTATTTGGTTCTCTGGAGTCTAACTTCTTGAGTTCTTTGTATATATTGGATATTAACCCTCGATCAGATATAGGACTGGTAAAGATCATTTCCCAGTCTGTTGGTTGCCATTTTGTCCTATTGACAGTGTCCTTTGCCTTACAGAAGCTTTGCAATTTTATGAGGTCCCACAGCCCTCACCTTGGGAGCTGGGAAAGCTCTTCTTGGGAGGTTGGGTATTTCAGGTGTGGTGCCTAGATGCTGCTGGACCAGTCCCCTGTTATGTGACAAATAGATGGGAAGGATGCCCAGAGAATATTTTAAACTGTCCTTTATAGGTACAATAAATTGAGTTTTGTTTCACATAAAGCCAGATACAGGTTTCATTTTTCAATCCTTTTTTTTCATGCTAAGGGAGAACTCAGCACCCAACGGATGCTAAGGAAGCATTCTACTAGCCCCGAGCATCCCTCCCATCTTGTCTCCCAGTTTTTGTAAATATGTAAACACTTTAGGATTTTGCTGTTGTCTCTTCTTTGGGGGCAAGACGTCATATAGACAAGGTTGGTCTGAAACTAGCTATGTAGCTGAGGATGACCTTAAATTTCTAATCCTTTGGCCCTCTCCTCCAGTGTGCTGAGATTAGGTGTCCACTACAGCACTCTGAGTATGGCTTATGCTTTACTGGGACTAGGACTTCCTGCAAGTCAGGCAAGCACTCTACCAATTGAGCTACATCCCAGCCCCTTATGAGAGAAGCATGTAACATAAGAAACGACTAAAAGGAAGGGGGAGGGATCCAAAGGGAAGGATATGAGGAAGGGGAGATAGGTTCAAAAGTATACTAGCTTATGGCCTTATGTGACTCAATTTAGTAATAAAAAATGCAAAAAGCATAAAAACTGATTCTCACTACCCTGGTGTCTTAGGGTTTCCATTGCTATGAAGGATGTCATGACCAAAACAACTCTTATAAAGGACAACATTTAATTGGGGCTGGGTTACAGTTTCAGAGGCTCAGTCCATTATCATCATGACTGGAAGCATCTATATGGTTCTGAAGAAGGAGCTGAGAATTCTGCATCTTGATCTAGCTGCAGTTAGGAGAGACTGTTTCATGGGCAGCTAGGAGCAGGGTTTCAAAGCCCACTCCCACAGTTACATACTTCCTCTAACAAGGCTGCACTTCTTAATAGTACCACTCCCTGGACCAAGCATATTCAAACCACCACACCAGGTACAAGTGATTTCTCATTTTCATATTCTGCTTCTTTATTGCCCACATATGTCTTCCTTCTTCAGCAGACTAATGTTCTCTCTGACCTTCCAAAACATCTTGTGAGTTACAAGACCTTGAAGTTGGCTTGCAAGACTATCTTCCGCATACTCTTAACCTCCTTGAGTGAGTGGGGCCACAGCTTTGCTTCAGTAACTCCTTTATCAGCCACATCTGCTACTCGATATGTTTTCTCAAATCAATTAGTGTGTATATGTTCACAGTCATACCATGAGAAACATGTAATTTTGTAATTTGCTCCTGTTACTGGGCACCAGAGCAAGCATGTCTCTTATTTTTCACATAATATATTTCAATGGCTTTCTAATGTTCTGTTGCATTCATGGAAACTGGTTTTCATAATTACTTCCCTCTTTCTGCAATGGCTGTTTTCAACCTCAAAGTTCTCCGAGTAACTAACACTGAATGGAATGCCTCAGTATGCAGAGCTTCTAATTATTTTTTCAGTGAATACAATTTACAAGAGTAGTTTATTTCTTCGTGAAGTGCTGCTTTTCAAGAAGGCTAAAGCATGGCTGGTCAGGGTGGCAATGCATCTTTAGTCCCAGTGCTTGGGAGGCAGAACCAGGTGGTTCTTTGTGAGTCTGAGGTCAGCCTGGTCTACATACAGATTTCCCGAACAGTGATGGCTACTTGTGACTCTGTTTCAATAAAACAAGGAAGAAGAGGAAGAGGAGAAGGAAGGGGTGGAAGAGAACAAGGAGGAGGTCGAAGAGGAGGAGGAGAAGGAGGTTAAACCAAAAGTTTTTTACTGTGATGTGTGCCTATAATCTGATCAGGGTGAGTATTAACTCAAAGCTGGCTTGAACTATAGAGCAAGACACTATGTCAAAAAGAAAATATACACCAATGCTATACAAACTCAGCATTATGGCTTAAATTCATTTTTGTAAGTAGCTGAAAGTTTTCTCCGTGGTAACATATTGGAAGCTCAAGCCTCAGTAACACAGAAGAAATTATTCTTGTGGCTAGTGAGCTGGATCAGCTAGTAAAGGTAAGGTACATGCCATACAAACCTGATGACCTGAGTTCACTCCTAGAACCTAGCATTCCTACAGAAAAGTAAGAGGCAGAGACAGAAGAATTGCCTAGAATCTGTCAAACTAGCTACTCTGGAGCATACACTCTGGAAGTAACAGCAAGAAAGACCCTTTCTCACAAACAAGGAGAAAACACTCATATTATTAAAACTTTTTATTGATTTTTTTGTGATTCTCATGTCATGTACCTCAGTTCTACTCATCTCCCCTTCCCTTTGTCCCTTCATATCTGCCCTCCACCCTTGCAAGCTCACCCACAGAAGAAAATAAAAAATAAAAATATTTAGACAAACAAACAAAAACATGTCTAGAAGCTGCAGTGTGTCACACAGTAAACCCTTTTGTCACCCCTGCACCTCTCCTGGGCAGCACAGTAGAGATGATCCTGGTAGCATGAATATGGGAAAGCTGGCCCCACCTCTCATCTGTTGTGAAGTGACATGGGTATAGGAGAGATGTCCCCCCACTCTACCCTTTGCCATCTGCTAACCCCCTGACCCCCAGGATAACATTTATATTTTTAAGAAAGATCTCCATTCCATAGACTATGCTGGCCTGCAAATCTTAAAATTATAGAGATCTGTCTGCTTCTGCCTTACAAGTTCTGGGATTAAATATGGATGGCACATCTGGTTTTTAAAAAAATCTTTTTTGTTTGTTTGCTTGTTTCTTTCTTTCTTTTGCTGTTGTTGTTGTTTTAAGACATGGTTTCTCTGTGTAACCTTGGCTATCTTGTGACTGTAGACCAGGCTGGCTTTGAACTCAGAGATCCACCTGCCTCTTCTTCCTGAGTGCTGTGTGCTGTGTGCAACCACTTCCTTGGTAAAAGTTGTGTTTTTTTTTCTTTTGATGCACATGTATTTTTTATTATTATTAGATATTTGCTTTATTTACATTTCAAATGGTATCCCCTTTCTACATTACCCCTCCGAAAACCCCCTATCCCATCCCCCCTCTCCCAATTTCCTGACTGGCATTCCCCTATTCTGGGACATCGAGCCTTCACAGGACCACCAAGGGCCTCTCCTCTCATTGATGTCTGAAATGGCCATCCTCTGCTACATAAGTAGCTGGAGCCGTGGGTCCCTACAGGTGTACTCTTTGGTTGGTGTTTTAATCCCTGGGATCTCTGGGGGTACTGGTTGGTACATATTATTGTTTCTCCTGCAGGGCTGCAAACCCCTTCAGCTCCTTGGATCCTCTCTCTAGCTGCTCCATGGGGGGGATCCTATGCTCAGTCCATTGGTTGATTGTGAGCCATGGGTATTTTGCTGTCTGTGCACCAATCCTGCCAGGGGAGAACCGCTCTGCAGGGAGTGATTTGACTCCTGGCTTTCGAGGTGAGGCCGCCAACTTCTCTCCAGTGACTGAGCAGGGGGGTACAGCCAGGAGCGCAGGGAACATAGGTGAGGCAGAGCAGCTGGGACAGGGTCCATCTAGGCTCCACCTGTACCCAGAGCCACAATCCTCCGAGTACCGATCTTGCCAGGGGAAAACCGCTCTGGTAAAGGTTTTTTAAAAAGAAAATTATCCTTCTATCAACTTTCAACAATTACCTTATCACCCTTCTTTTTCTTTCATTCAGGTGTAATGAAATTTAATAAGCATATTTAATTTGAGATCTATTTTAATCAACACTTTAAAACCTTGGTATGGTTGAAGCTTCTGGATGTCAAGGGATGCTTGTGTACTCATTCCATATGGACAAATGCAAGAACATTTGTTATTTAGTAGGAACTGGCCTCAGGAGAAAGCATACATCCCAGCACAGATAACACAATATGAGGTATGGCTGCCCTCAGGTGCTTATGAAAGTATCAATCTGAGCAAGCTCAAAGACTATACTGATTAAAGTCTTCATTCATTTACAGAGATGTCTTCTATAATAGGAATTTGTTCGTGGCTTTACTGGCACTGGGTGATTTCTGAATAGTAATACATTGTTTTGTTCTCTAAGTCCTTGAAACCACTTCTAACATTTTATATCTAGGTAGCTGATTAAATAAGTCCTTTCTGATTATTGATTTTATGTTTGGAAGTTCTCAGAGGAACCAGTAATGAGTAGGAACACATTTCCATTCTCCTTCTCTCTCCATTTCCTTTTCTTCTCATGTATATGTGTATGTGTATGTGTATGTATATGCATGTGTAAATGCTAGCAGCTTTCAAATGAAGATGTAGAACTCTCAGCTCCTCCTGCAACAAGCCTGTCTGGATGATGTCATGTTCCCACCTTGGTGATAATGGACTGAACCGTTGAACCTGTAAGCCAGTCCCAACTAGATGTTGTTTCTTTATGCAATGTAAATAAAAAATAAAAAAAAAAAGAGAGATACCTTGAGCCGAGCAGTGGTGGTGCATGCCTGTAATCCCAGCACTCTGGAAGGCAGAGGCAGGCAAATTTCTGAGTTCAAGGCCAGCCTGGTCTACAAGAGTGAGTTCCAGGACAGCCAGGGCTATACAGAGAAACCCCGTCTCGGGAAAAAACAAACAAACAAACAAACAAAAAACAAATCCAAAAAACAAACAAACAAACAAAAAGAGGTTGGTCATGGTGTCCACAGCAGTAAAACCCTAACTAAGACACAGGCTGATTTAATGCTAGCTATGTAGCTGAGGGTGACCTTTCTCTTTCTGATCCTTCTGCCTCTACCTCCCAAATTCTGGTGCACCCCTTTAATCCCAGCACTTGGGAGGCAGAGGTAGCCACATCTCTGATATCAAGGCCAGCCTGGTCTACAAAGCAAGTTCAAGGACAGCCAGGACTAAACAGAGAAACCCTGTCTCTAAAAACAAAAGAAAGCAAAAACAAGTGCTGAGGTTATAGGTGTGTACTATCACGCCTGGTTTATATGAAGTTGGCTTTGTGCATGCTAGGCTAGCACTCTGCCCACTGAGCTGCATTCCTAGCACACTGAACGTTTTTACTTCAGTACATTAAAAACTGTGGTTTCTGGGGGCTGGAGAGATGGCTCAGTGGTTAAGAGTACTGACTGCTCTTCCAAAGGTCCTGAGTTCAAATCCCAGCAACCACATGGTGACTCACAACCATCCTCTTCTGGTGTGCCTAAAGACAGACAGCTATAGTGTACTTACATATAATAATAAATAAATCTTTGGACTGGAGCTAGCAAAGGTCCTGAGTTCAATTCCCAGCAATAACAGGATGGCACACAACCATTTGTACAGCTACAGTGTACTCATATACATAAAATAAATAAATATATCTTTAAAATAATCCGTGGTTTCTGGTTTTTAATATTATGTCCCTACATATAATATTTTGTTTATCGGACACCATCGTTCCTTCCTTCCTTCCTTCCTTCCTTCCTTCCTTCCTTCCTTCCTTCCTTCCTTCCTTCCTTCCTTTCTTTCTTCCTTCCTTCCTTCCTTCCTTCCTTCCTTCCTTCCTTCCTCTCTCTCTTTATTTCTTTCTTTCTTTCTGCCTGTCTTTTTTTCTAACTCCATTGCTGATTATAGAATCTATGACTTTCCAATGCTAGATAGTGCTCTACTACTGAGTTACATTCTCAGACCAAAACTAGCTTTTTTAAATTTACCTTTTACATATTCACTTTACATCCTGCTCACTGCCACCTCCCAGTCACCCCGCCACAATACTTCCCCTTTCCCCCTCCCCTTCTCCTCTGAGCAGATGGGGCCCCCTGGGTGTCTGCCCCCCCCCAACACTTCAAGCAAGACTACATTTTTTTTTACAAAAAGATTTACTTTATTTATATGAATACACTATCGTTGTCCTCAGACATACCAGAAGAGGGCACCGGATCCCATTACAGATGGTTGTGAGCCACCATGTGGTTGCTGGGATTTGAACTCAGGACCTTCGGAAGAGCAGTCAGTGCTCTTAACCGCTGAGCCATCTCTCCAGCCCCCACAAGACTACATTTTTACATTTGTTTTTCATTCCAGTGACTAAAATGTATCTGGTATAGTTTCTTTCAATTTGTTGTGTTTGTGGATTCTAAAATTTTAGAAGTCTTTGGATATTGCATAATATTTTCTTACTCTTTTTGTATCTTTTAGGACAATTACCTATGTATTGGATCCCTTAATATTGTCTATGGAAACTTGAGGGCCTGCTCAGTTGGTTTTAAACTCTTCTCTTTTGAAACAAAATTTTTCTTTCTTTCTTTTTTTTAAATTGGCATATGTAGCTTGTAATAGAAAGATGAGCAACTATATGGGTAGCAGGAATTAAATCCAACTGAAATTATTTTTTAACAGATGTGTTATCTCTCAGCCCCCTGTATATGTTGCACTTTTTCTTTGTTCATTAATCTGTTGAGGGACACCTAGGCCAATTTTTATAACTTGCTTATGATGAATGGAGCTACAGCAAACAGAGATGTGCAAGTATCTCTATAGTATGTTGTCATAGAGACCTTTGGGTATATGTCCAGGATAATATAGCTTAATCATATGGCAATTCTGTTTTTAGCTTTTTGAAACGCCTCTATATTGATTTCTATGGTATCTGAAATAATTCACATTCCCAGTAATAGTATGTAAGGGTTTTCGTTTTTCTACATCCTGTTCAGGATTTGCTGGTACTTGTTTTCTTAAGGACAGTCATCAGTCATTCTGACTGATTGAGATGGAATCTCAATTTTGTTTGAATTGTATTTACCTGGTGGCTAAAGATGTTAAAAAATAAGAAAGTTTTCATTTGTCTGTCTTCATATTTACCAATTACTTTACTTTTTTGCATTCTGCGATGTCCATTCAGTGCCCCTTTTATGTTCTTTCTCTCTCCATAAATACAATATATATGTATATGAGATATACGTGTATGATATATAAATATGTGTATATAAAAATTAGGTCTGGTTGACCTTTTATGGTTCTGCCTTCTCTTTTTACAATTCATCAAAAACATATTTTCCTTTATCTCATTGATCATAGCTTTATTAATACCTTTAACTATCTTATTTGGCAATTCTTTTATCTGAGCTATCTCAAGATTCAAGTGGATCACTATCTTTTCTCTTTAAAGAGGTAGATCTCACAGCCCTGCCCCTTAAAAGGTTAAATGACTTTGAGTTAAATGTTTGTTATATAAGTTGGTAGCTTGTGGAGACTCTGGATTATGCTATATTCCTCCAAGAAGTATTGCTTGTTATTTATTTATTTATTTTTTTGATTTGTCCTTTCGAGACAGGGCTTCTCTGTATAACCTGGCTGTCCTGGAACTCACTCTGTAGACCAGGCTGGCCTCGAACTCAGAAATCCACCTGCCTCTGCCTCCCAAGTGCTGGGATTACAGGTGTGTGCCACTACCGCCCGGCTTGCTTGTTATTTTTTAAGTGAGCTTAATCTTAAACTAGAAATTTTGCTTCATTTATGGAGGCCATAAACTTAAGTATCAATTCATATCTTAAAACTTTAAGGTAAGTGGAATGTGCTGTGTGCACACATGATGAATCACTCATGATTCATGACGCAGTTTAGGCCCAGGGTATTTGGCTTCCTTGATCTGCCTTTCTCTTTTCTAGATTCCCTCAGCATTGTTTCAGTACAATGCTGCAATCCTGACATCTTGCTCCTCAGGACATAAGAAGGGCAGGCTTCCTATTAGAATTTTAGGTTTCTTCTTGCAGTAGGCTTTACTTTCTAGCTTCAAAATTGACGTGTTCCTTTCCTTTCATTCTCCAGAAGTTCCAGCTTCTTTCGTTTACTTTTGCCTTAAGGGAAGGGACTCTTTGAAAAATTTCTTATTCCATACTGGAAATGGAAGGTCATTTCTATGTAATAATATTGATGAATTTATTAATTAATCACTGTGTGTTGTATACATGACGCATTTCGAATATAGAGGTCAGAGGACGAATTTGGAAAGTCTGCTCTCTCCTTATACTTTTACTTGAGCTCCAGAAATTGAATTCAGACTTTTATCTACTGAGGTTTTGTAAGGGCATATCAAGGTTTTTAATAAAAAGGGAACCCAAGGGATTTATGTTCTATATACCCATATACAAGTTTAAGTAATAAAGAACACAAATCTACCTGTAATTGTATTTCATCTTCCTTTTCCTTCCTTTTTTGTCTCCTGTTTCAAGACAGGATCTCTGTATCCTAATGTAGCCTGGAACTGTCTATGTAGTTAAGCACCTTAAACTTCTAGTTCCCTGCCTTTATATCTGTGCTGCAATTACAAGCATGAATTCCCATGCTTGGTTTATGAGTTGCTAGGAACAAACCCTGGGCTTCCAATATGCTAGGCAAGCACTACCAATTGAATTACGTCCCTAGGCCTGAGAAATACACTTAGCACAGATTTCCCAAACAAGAAGGAGGCTTTGGTTTGTGTTTGTAACCAGAGCTTGGATACACAGGAGCCACACAAAAAGCTAAGTATGTTAGTGCGTGGGTACAGCCTCAGTACTGGGGAGCAGAAAAGGCTAAGTCAGGATCGCTTGTTGGGCATCTAGCTGAAGTGATGAATCCCAGGCTTTGGGAGAGACTGTCTCGAAAAACAAGACATAAGAGTAATTGAGAAAAGACATTTTGATGCTGTCACAGACAAATAACTCCATGACCACAGCTCCATACAGAGTAGGCCAAGCTAGCTTCCAATCCACTAAGTAGCTCAGAATAACCAGAGTAACCTTGAACTTAACATCCTCCTGCCTCAGCCTCTGAAATGCTGGAGTTAGAGGTACAGAGGAATCTCTCTCTCTCCTCTCTCTCTCTCTGTCTCTCAATTGATATAGATATGATATAGATATAGATATAGATGCATGTATATGTATACGTATATGTATATGTACATAATTTTGTGTGTATGGGATGTTTCTGCCAGAATGTATGTTTGTGCTATAGGTATGCATTGCTCTTGGAGACCAGAAGAGGACATTATATTCACTGGTACTGGAGTTACAGTTAGTGAGTTGTCTCATGTGGGTGCCAGTGATGGCACTCTGGTCCTCTGGAAGAAGTCAGTGCTCTAAACTGCTGAGTCATCACTCTAGCCCCCAACAGAAGGAATCTCAAAAGTTGAAAGGATGATTGATATTGTTCTAAGTACAGGTTTTATAGGACTTTAATTAGGTGTAGTAAGACATTGATGGATTCTCACATCTGAATACACCGATGCAACTATTACCCAGATTGAGAAAGAGAACATAATGGGCTGAGGCTGTATCTCAATATTTATTTATCAGATAGAATATTTATCACAGAGAGAGCATTATTTGCCTAGTATGAACAACACCCTGGGATCTGTCTCCAGTACTAAAAACTGGATGTGGCAGCTCATATCTATAACCCAGCATTTAAACAGGAAGTGGAGGCAGAAAGATCAGAATCTCAAGGTCATCCTTGCCACATTTAGGCCTGTGTGAAATGCATGAAACCATCTCTTAAGAAAATCTACAGAATCAACTAACCTGGACCCCTAGCTCTCACAATAGTAGCTAATTTCCATAGTACAGGTGAGGCCCTGAGTTTCATCCCCAGTACTACTAAGTAAATAAATACATCAACAGATACACAATGGCAAGCGAAAGAACAGGACACTCCTAAATTGACACATTGCAGTGACACACATTATAGAAGAGGGGAAGACTTGACACCAAGAGCATGAAAATAAGGCCAGGCATCCCTTGATGATGCTGACTGACGTGTATGTACCCCTGTGCATTTCTGGGGAGGGAAGGAGCTGGGATAAAGTTTGAGATGGGAAAGGAAGCACAAAGGTCACATGTTTTCTTTTTTGTTTTTTGTGTGTGTGTGTGGTTTTTTTTTTTTTTTTTTTTTTTTTTTTTTTTTGGTAAGGACACTAGGAGATAGGCTGGTGATTTGTGAAGTGGAATGCCTTGTTAGTTATGGTGTCCAATGTGAAGCACAGATGCCTAGGGAGAACTAAACAATCACCAAGCAGTTTGGCTGTGTGACTGGGGTTAGCTCTGAGTAAGTCAGAACTCTTAATGGGAGGGAGAACCGGGTTGAAAGCAGCCCAACCAACAGCTCAACTGGGATTCTACTCCTAAGGCATCCACTGCAAGTTGAGCACCCTGAACCTTGCCATTTTGATGACCGGGAAAGCAGCTTTCAGTGGAGGATAACAGGACCTTTCCACATATTAGAATACGAAGGAGAGAAAGAGGAAATGAGGCCACTCCCTCTATGATGTTCTCCAGCGAAGGTGTTTTTATTTGTCCATCTAGGGTTAACTTTTCTATTGGATTCTCCTAGTTGATTGACTTCTTTCATCTTGATTTAAGCTCCAAGGATCTGGTTGCATCCCATTTTGCCTAGGCTGGTGGCACACATGCTATAGGATATCCAAGAGCATCTTGATAATATCCAGGGGGCTGTTTGAACTTTCGGAATGAATTCTGTCATGTTTTGCTGTCACTTTCAGCTTTCAATGTTTCCTCTAGCTATTCCTCTCAGCACAGCATGCTGGTCTCGCATTTTATATACTCAGCTTTATATAAACTTTTGTTTTAAGTTCTTGAGTTTTTGAGACAAGGTCTTTCTATAGAGCCCTACCTAGCCTGGAACTCTCTCTATAGACTTACCTGGCTGGCCCCGAACTTGCAGAGATCCACCTGCCTCTGCCTCCTGAGTTAGGATTAAAAATGTGCCACCATGATTAGCTTAAATTTAAATTTTGTTTATTATTATTGTGTATCTGTAAGCATGGACACGTGCACAAGCCTCTGAGGCTTACTCAGCAAGGGTCTCTACCCACTTAACCATGTTGACAGTCCTATTTATTTATTTTTGAGACAATGGCTCATGTAGCCCAGGCTGACCTCAAATTTCATTCCATATGTAGCTATGATGGATAGCCTTGAATGATCCTGCTGCTCTACCTCCTGAGTGCTAGGATTGCCTGTGTGCCCAACCATGTTCAGTTTTCATGGTGCTGGACATGCAGTGTAAGGCATTGTGCATGCTAGACAAACACTCGAAAAACTGAACTATGTCCCCAGCCCTTGGTTTTTAGTTTATTTCATTTTATTTTGGGGGCAGGACAGTAACTCCAGCTGGATTCGCAGTTGCTGTGTAACAGAGATGACCTTGCACTCCTGAAGTTCTTGCTCCGCCTCCTGAGTGCTGGGATTTCACACACATAAGACATCATGCCCAGCCAGTGGCAAAGTGAATGTGCTTTCTAAATCATAGCCTGCACTTGAGAAATATGCCGACATGCATCACCTTTCCAATTAGATGGGAAAGCAGGGGAGGTTGGGAGCCAGTGGAGCCCCCAGTGAAGATCTCATTACAGTGTAAAATCTTGGATGTTAACCAAAAACTGTCCATCAATGTTCAACTCCAGCAATTACAGCTTCCGCATGGGAATGTTACTCTAGATTGGCCTACATTTCATCTGGGGAGAGCTAGCCCGTTGGCTGTGAGGCAGGATGCAGGTGTGTTGGAGCCTTTAAGTAGTTAATTTTTGATCAAATGTCTGGGGCCCTTGTGCTGAAAGCTGCTTTGGGAAGAGCGAGTTGTTGTCGGCCACTATCTTCTTTAGACATTCCTTCTCCTCAGGCACTTGCGCTCACACAAGTCGCAGGGAGGAAAGGTATGCGACCTACCATGGTAATCCACTCCTGCAAACGCCCAGGGAACCAGTGACAATTGGAAAAGTGGACTTTCAAAGGAACCCTGCTGAAGGGTCCAGGACCTCTCAGCACCAATTATTTGAAGAAATTTGAAGCAAATTAGCACTCTGACTAATTAAAAAAAATAAAGGGGAGCAGTAAGTCAGTGAAAATGACCCATCGACTTGATAAATAGTCCACACATTTGCAGAATGCCTCCACTGTTAATTGAGGACTAGATGACTCAATACTCCAGAAACAAACAAAACAAAACAAAACAAAACAAAAACAAAACAAAACAAAAAAAAAAAACCCAGTACTGTGAATCAGTAAAGAGAAGGTACTGCTCTGGGGCCAGGCCCTGAAGCCTATGGTTTTTCACATCTGCAAGCAGTCTCCAGGCAAGCCCTTTCCAACACCAGATGTTTATGCTCTACTTCCTGACCTCCCGTCCAAATGGCAGCTCTTGGAGTCCCACGGAAGGGCTTCACAGGCTGTCTGTTATTTGTGTGGAATACTGTGGATTTGATTGTGTGTGTGTGTGTGTGTGTGTGTGTGTGTATACACGCGCGCGCATGCGTGTGCACCTGAAACAACTTCCTGACAGAATTGTTTCCCCAAATGACAATATTTCGTTAAGAAACAGTTTGAAAACAAGGATCAGAATGAGAACATGGCCTTCAGTGTTTTGCAAAATGAGACCTCAGCACTGCCCTGGCTGTATGGGCAGGGGTAATGGTAACTTCTTAGGGACCATAGATGATTTGTACTTGAAAACTGGGCATAGCCAGGAGGTGGTGGCGTAATCCCAGGACTCTGGGAGGCAGAGGCAGGCAGATTTCTGAGTTTGAGGCCAGCCTGGTCTACAGAGTGAGTTCCAGGACAGCCACAGCTACACAGAGAGACCCTGTCTTGGAAAACCAAATCCAAAAAACAAAAAACAAAACAAAAAGAAAAGAAAACAAAAGAAAAGAAAACTGGGCATATTTTAAAGCCCCTAGGGCAAAGCAAGCCCCAGAGTAGTCTTCCTTCCCTAGGGTGGAAACCATGCCAAAGGTAATGAGAGAAACAGACGACAGTGTTGAGCCTGGCAGCTCGAAAGACTAAGCAAACCCAGAGTTCGGTCATCTGCGAAGTGGCTGGAGGAATGGCATTTTTGCAGGCAGAGCAGTCCCCTGTAGGCAATGACATGTCAGTAATAAAGTGCCTGTCACTCCCACTTGCTCCAGGCTTTTTTGGTTCAGGATGCCACAAAGAAGAAAGTCTTGACTTAAGAGGATAAGCAGAAGAAATGAGTAGACCAAAAGGCATGATGGAAGGAAGGCCTTCAGTCCCTGACAGAACAACAGCTCTGTGTGCTGTGCAAGTGCTGTGAGCAAAGCTACCACACACCTCTCATCCTAGCCTGTGAGGCCTTCTCTTCTCTGATCCTGGTGGCTTAGGCCTCTAGTCCTAGCTACTCAAGAAGCTGACGCAGGAGGACTGTGACCTCAGGCCCTGCCTGGGTTACAAGGCGAATTCAAGACCCACCAAGACAATTGAAGGGTCTATCTCAAAAGAAAAAACTAAAAAAGGTCGCAAATGCAACTTAGAGATAAAGCCTGAGTGTGTGAGGCTGTAAGTTCAATCCTGGGTACTGCAAATAAATGAAAAATGTAAAATGTGAAAAGCCCTCCTGGAAACTGAGGAGCTGATTCAGTGGGTAGCAGTGGGAGTTTGGATCACCAGCAAACATTTAAAAGGGCTCTGGCAGATAGGAGGGTCCCTGGAGATTAATGGCTTGATTTAGCAAGACTAGCTGGCCACTGAGCTCCAGGTTCAGTGAGATGTCATGAGAGAGAGAGAGAAAGAGAGAGAGAGAGAGAGAGAGAGAGAGAGAGAGAGAGAGAGAGAGAGAATAAGGGAGGGAGGGGGAGAGAGAGAAATAATTGGGCCAGTGAAAAAGTGAGATAGCTCAGCAGATAAAATCACTTGTTGAACGAGCCCGATGACCTGAAATGACCTTAGTTCAATCCCCAGAGCCATTGGTAGAAGGAGGAAACTGACTCCTGAACAACTGTGCTCTGATTGCCACATGGGACTATGACACATGTGTGTCTGCATGCACACACACTCATCATCCCATGAGCAATAATAGTAATAATACTTCTTAAAATAAAGAGGGAGGTGATAGAGGAAGATATCTTAGATTCACCTCTTAACTTGCACATGTACATTTGGGTGCATGCATGAACATATACACAAACATACATTACACATAACACACCCCACACATACAGAGAGAGAGGGGTGGGGTGGGGTAGGGGGCTCTCCTCTCTTACGGCTACTCTATCCGTAAGGTGCTATTTTCCTATGAGTATTTGTTTATTTGCTTGCTTATTTATTTGAGGCAAGGTGGGAGGTGGGGGTGGGAGGTGGCACACGCCTGTAATCCCAGCACTTGGGAGGCAGAGGCAGGCAGATTTCTGAATTCAAGGTTTGGTCTACAGAGTGAGTTCCAGGACAGCCAGGCTATACAGAGAAACCCTGTCTCAAAACAAAACAAAACAGAACAAAACAGAACAGAAAAAACAAAACAAAACAAAACAAAAAAAACCCAAAAAACAAACAAAAAAAACCCCCTGTGTTGAAAAAACAAAAACAAAACAAAAACAAAACAAAACAAACCAAAACCAAAACAAATCATCCTTGGAGCTATTGTAAATTCTGACTGCTCTTCTTGCTTTCCTCCTGGAAAAGTGGTTTGGTGGTGGTGGTGGGTGAAAGGCAGTATGACCATACCCTATAGGGACCCTTACAGCATGGTTGCTTCTCCTATTTGTCTTCAGAGAGGCTTCTAGAAAAAGAACCAACAGGGCTTAACACTGGGTAGAAGTAGAATTGTGGGAGATGAGTGTGTTGTGGGTGATTTCCAAGGTTCATGCTGGGAAGCACAGCAGCCCTGATTGCTGGAGCCTGGGGGACAAGCTGGGCCTGGGTGGGGCTGGTGACAAGTTCTATTTCACATGGTGTTTTCCAGGACAGGACGAATGGCTGCCTCCTAGTCATTTGTTTTATATGGATATTCATCTTTGCTGAGCTGAGGCTCCAGGAGGGTCTTGTTTAGAGAAATGGGCAGCAGTACAGGAGAAGGTATATTTTATAGTGACATGGCTAAAAATACTGCTTTCTCCCTTTGCCTTTTCACAGCTGCAGATTCCCAGCCTCAGTCCTCACTGGGAGAAATAATAAAATACATGTGTTTATAATAAAATTCATATTTCCCTCTTCCTGTGATGTCTCCCAGTTGTAGGTTCCCATCCGCTCGCTCTTTTACCTATCATTTAACAAATGTATTTTAAGAAAAGTAATCTTTCCCACTGACATGTCCTATAAACGTCACATCCTCAGCTTTGGTTCTCATTGAGAAGCAGAGATGCATGTTTTGAATATTTCTGAAAATGCCTTTCACTCCATTCCCAGGCAAAGATTTTTAAATGCTTCATCTGTGACAACATATACAGGCCAGGCAGGATACAGTGCCATGAGTCCCTTAAGACTGACTATTGAAGGCAAGAGAAGAGTTTTGGTTCTGGGAAAATAAGCTACAATAGGTGGCTGAATCCTAGTCTCACTTCTACGAACCATCACTCAGGTGTTCTCAGTGCAAAGCATTCTGGGAAGTCAAAGCTTCAGCCTGGCTCAGTGGGTAAAAGCATTTGCTGCATAAATATGACAACCTGAGTTTGATTTCAAGAACACACCGATTCCACAACATTGTCTTCTGATCTCTATAGGTATGTGCCCACACATATCACACACACACTTGTGGACATATGCATGCACACACATGCACACAAGCATGCACATTACTTATAATAAAATACATATTTAAAAGTCGTGGACTCTCCACTGAAGGAGTCTCTCATGAAGGCAATGAGTGAGACTGTGGAAGGCAAGGACCTTTGATTGGCACATTTTCTGTGCAAAGGGCAGAGAAAGCACTCCACCTTTTAGGGACAGAACCACTAGCTTTTGGAGGATAGGATCTTCTCTTTGTTCTTCAGTGGGATGTAATAAAATGTCTACAGTACACTTGGTATGGCATCTGGCTAATAGTAACAAGCAAGAAGAATGTTCCATTCTTCCAGAGCAAGAAGAAGTATGTCAAGGCCCCTGCCGACTTAGTTGGATGTCCAGGAGGAAGCTGAGTTGGTGACTAGAGAAAGAAAACAGAGGTGCTGCGGTCTGAACACAGCTAAGGGGGCCAAGGCTGGGAGAAGCAAACCAAACTCATGGGAATTTTGACATTGGTAATTATAAAAAAAAATCAAAGACATTTTAAAAAAATAATTGTAATCATTCAAGTTTTTAAACACAATCAAGTTACAGTTGATATTTTATTATTAGTTATTATAAACAGTTATTAAGATGTCTCCAGAACAAAATGTTTACTCCTCATTTTAGTTTTAGGATTTTCTTGAAAAACTGCTCAATTAAACAAATTATAGTTATCTTTTTTGTTTATTTATTTTGAGGTTCATATCTGCCATCGATGTGGACAAGTAGACTAATGTAATGAGTGTTACCAAGAGCTCAGGCTCAGGCAGCTGTGTGGCAACAGGCCCTGAGAGTTTATAGGCCTGTTCTCTTTCAAACCTGTCCCTTGGCCCATCTGTGGACTTAATTTTTAAAGGACAGAGCTAGGCTTCCTCCTCCAGTTGCTCTCTCTCTGGCTAGACTTCCTCAGCTCCCAGCTCCCAGTGCTACTTGGGCCAATTTTGTGTCCCTTTCCTTTTCCCTGTAGGAGTCCCTAGGCAATTAGCAGCAGAGAGGAGAAGCAAGCTGGATGCCTTCGCTGGGTGGAGGGGGGTCACCCCAGAGCTCTCAGGGTCATTGTCTATTGGCATCAGCTTCAGAAACAATTTACAGGAATAAAGTGTGAGGGACATGGCGATTAGAGTGTTCTTTGAACCAAGATGTAAAATTAACATTATCTTTGGAGGTCACATTTCTCATGTTTGCAGAAAGGATTTTTTCCCTGTGATGCTGTAGCAACATGTAGAAGTCAAGTCAAATAGTGTGTGTAAATACTGGAGGCTTTCTTGGACGTTTGCCTGATTCTTCCTTTCTGATCCTCTGTTTTCTATCACGGTGCTTTGAGGTCCCAGATGGCACTGCCTGTTTTTAGTTCTTCCTGATGCAGAGTCCCTTGGTTTTTCCACACCCAGAAACATCCAAACAGCATAGGCTCATAATTTACCAGCAGCCCAATTTGGTGCCTATGGGTTGAAGAAAGGTCTGCTGTTTCCTAGGTGGCCTCACAAACACCCTTGCCATGGACTCAGCAACCCATCACAGACAAAGTCAAATTTGGGTGTCCTGGTGTACATGGAGACGCCCTAGCTGTTGACCAGGATGAACTTTCTTTTGTCCTTGCCAACTACTACTATTTCTGGTCTTTGGTCTTTGAGAGCACACATTCATATGCATGGATACACTTGTAGAAAGCATTGACTTTTTTATTTTCTCATCACTTCTTCTGACATAATTGCATAGAAATATTATGGTGCTTTGGAAATCTTTTTATGAGTCACAGAAATTAACTTTCTCTTAATAAGCTCTTTATAGGAAAAACCCCCGACAAATACCTGTTCTTTGAACTTGAGTTGCTTTTCTGAGACTCTCAGAAATCTGAACCTGGATGTCTTTAGTCTGAGCCTTGTTCTGGATTTGAATCTAAGCTGTTTAGCATCTGAACCAAGGAGAAGCACATATCTCAGCCTGGACCTCTCCCATTGCAAAACCCAACTTCTTTCCTCTATGTACACATTGTCTAGGTAGACCCAAAGGGGTGCTCCAGGCATCCATAAGCCCCTGCAACAAACTGGCCACTTTGGGTTTGATAAAACTAGTAGAAACTCTGGTAGCTCATTTCTGTAATTTCAGAACTCAGGTGGCTAAGGATCAGCAGTTCAAGGTCAGCTTTGGCTACACAGTGAGGCTATGGTTCAAAAACAAAACAAAACAAAGCCAAAACAGAGATCCTGGGGTGGGGAAGAGGCTATGATGTTTTCTAACATTCTAAAAATAAGATTAGGCCCAGAACAAGTAAAACAGCATTATACTGAAGACACATGTAAGGAAGACTGCTTCTAGTATAGAATACTAATACTAATAGACATTTTTAAGGCAGGAGGAGTATATTGTAGGTGGTAGATATGCATGTGTATGAGCATATGTGCATGTGAGTGTGCATGAGAGAGACACAGCCAGAGACAGAGAGAGAGAGAGAGAGAGAGAGAGAGAGAGAGAGAGAGAGAGAGAAGATGAGTGGAGACCAGAAGAGCATTCAGGATTTCTGGAAGTTGAGTTACTGGTGAATGTGAGTATTTGATACTGGTATTGGAAACCAAACCCAGGGCCTCTGCTAGAGCAGTGTACATACTCTTAAGCACTGAGCCATCTTCCCAGTCCTTTACTTGTATTTAAAAAAGAAACCAACTAAATTGCAGGTGCTTTTAGCTATTTTTGGGGTGCCTTCTCTTTACAGGAGTCCCATGCATGTACTGAATCTGTCAATTAGGCAATCCATTGTCCAGTGAATATTTTGTGATCATGTTTAGCTTGAAAAGTAACTGGAAGTAAGGAATAGTCTTGAGGGTATTCGTCATCATTTTAATAATCTTCACCTCTTTGGAACAATGGTTCTCTTAACAAGCTTGAATTTGATTTTTATTGCTGCTAAAAATAAGAAGATGTCTGTTACCAAAGCCAGGCTATAAACAACTGTTAGTCAGGGGACATGTTGAGGAGATGAAACTTGATGCTACATTGAGTTGGGATGCTGAGATATAGTGGGGGAAGAGGCAAGACACGGGACAATGTGTGCACATAAGGCACTGACTAGAGTGAAGCCCAGTGAGCCTACGTCAGGGTCCCAACCAATCATGGTGGGAGGACAAACCGTGAGGCTGAAAAGGCATGCACAGGAAACTTTCTCCAATGTGAAAAGGATGAGGTAAATGGGAGGTAACCTAACCCCCTACTCTGCTGAGACTGCAGTGAGGAATAAGGCCAAGGATGCAGAGGGACTCATGCACCCCAGTAAACACAAGAATCCAAGCCAGAAGACCTAGAAAGCTTAGATCAAGGATCAGGCATGTCTTTGAGTTTGCTAGACTTCCTGGCATGGCAGGGACCGTATACAGAATGGGGAAGAGACCAGTACATGTGGATGAGAGTATCTTTGTGCTGGGATATGAATGAATGTGACCAAACAGAGCAGGGACAGGGACAGGAACAGAGAGCAACTGGTTTACTGGGAGTACTGAGACAAATGTAAGAATGTAGGTTTCCTTTTTTTAAAAAAAAAGCTGCTAAATATTAAAACGAAAGCATCTAAGCAATTGTATTCAACTCTAACTCTTTTTGTCCAGAGCACTAGATGGTCTAGAACTTGAGTGATAAACAGGTTATAAAATACCTCCTAGCTGTAGGGAATGGTGCTGGCTTCTCTAATACATTCTTAGGGCATATGACTCATAGGTTCACCCAATTTTTTGTTTTGTTTTGAAGCCTAAGACTTATGAAGACAAGGCTGGTCTAATTCACTATATACTAGAGGATGACCATGAACTTCTGATCCTACCTCTATTCCCCAACTACTTGAGTGCTGGGATATCATACATGTTTTGCTTTTTAATTTAAAAATGAGAGAGAGAAAGACAGAGACAGAGAGACAAAGAAAGAGAAACGTTTGTAGGTCAGAAGACAACTTGTAGAAGTCAGCTCTCATTTGTTGATACTTTTGCAGATAGCTCTGTTGTGGAACAGATTCCTCTGTGACTGAAACATTCCATTCTGCAGAGAACCGCGTGAAACAGGAAGATCAACAGTACAAAATAGCCTCAGGAATTCCCTGAAACTGATCAGATTCCCCACATCTCTGCCTGCCAGACTAAAGAAGCCACTCAACCTAAGGTGCAATGAAGACTGCAACCAGACCAGCTCAGCTGGATGAGTTCATTTTGCCATTAGCATGTGTGAGAGCCACATTTTCTTCCTTGTTTTGCCATTAATTCTCATCTTTGCTAGTGTAGATGCTATGATATCTCCTAGTTTGGGTTTGTATTTCGCTAATGACTTGTTGTCTTAGCCAGGGTTTTCTATTCCTGCACAAACATCATGACCAAGAAGCAAGTTGGGGAGGAAAGGGTTTATTGAGCTTACACTTCCACACTGCTGTTCATCACCAAAGGAAGTCAGGACTGGAACTCAAGCAGGTTAGGAAGCAGGAGCTGATGCAGAGGCATGGAGAGATGTTCCTTACTGGCTTGCTTCCCCTGGCTTGCTCAGCCTGCTCTCTTATAGAACCCAAGAATACCAGCCCAGGGATGGTACCACCCACAAGGGGCCCTCCCCACTTGATCACTAACTGAGAAAATGCCCCACAGCTGGATCTCATGGAGGCACTTCCCCAACTGAAACTCCTTTCTCTGTGATAACTCCAGCCTGTGTTAGGTTGACACACAGAACAGGCCAGTACACTCATGGAGCTAAGCGTCTTTTCATGTATTTGTTCCAGTCTTCTGCAAGAGTAGCAAGCATTCCTACGTGCTGAGCCACCACTCCAGCCTCTGCTTTCAGTTTTTAAAAGAAAGGATCACAAACTCTGTCTGTTTTAGTTGGGCAGTTTATCTTGTTGCTGAGCTTCAGAAGTTCTTTGTCTATACTGGATATTGAATTCTTATTAGATATGTAACTGTGTGGGTTTTTTTTTTTTTTCAGTTCCAGGCGCTGACAAGTATTGTATCATTGAACTATACTTCAGTTCTCAAATATAGGATCTAGAAATACTTTTTCTCATCTGGTGAGTTTTCTTTCGTTCTTTAAAAAAATGTATTTTACTTTCTGTGGATGGGAGTTTTTGTTTTGCCTGCATGTGTGCCTGGTGCCTGCAGAAGCCAGAGATGGACTTAGATCCTTTGGAATGGGAGCTTTGGATGGTTATGAACACTGATGTAGATGCTTGCAATTCAACTCTGTTCTTCTTCTGGAGAGGGGATCAGTGTGTCTAACCACTGAACAATCTCTCCAGCGCTTTCTTTTATTTTCTTGACAGTATCTACTGATACAGAAAAGTTTGTAAATTGTAATAAATCTTTTCTTTTGTTTTCTTTTGCTGCCTCTGCTTTTGGCTTAAATTTTAAACTATAGCCAAATCCAAGGTTATACAAGTTTCCTCTAAGAGCAAAAGTAACCTAAGAGTGTTTGTTTTTTGTTTTTGATTTTTGATTTTGCTTTGTTTTTGCTTTTTGAAACAAGGTTTCTCTGTGTAGCCCTGACTGTCCTGAAACTTGCTCTGTAGACTAGGCTGCACTGGAACTCACAGAGATCCATCTGCCTCTGCCTCATGAGTGCTGGGATTAAAAGTGTGTACCACCACTGCTCCTCTCTAAGTGTTTACATTTCATTTCATTACATTTCATTTTTACTTATTAATTTTTTCAAACACGTGGTATAACAAGAGCCAGTCTCTTGTTACAGTTTGACCAAAGATGACCTTGAACTCTCGATCCTCCCACTTCCACTTCTGAAATCCTGGAATTACAGGTGTGCACTACCGTGCCTAGTTTATGCATTGCTCTGAATGGAACCCAGGGCTTTGTGCATGCTAACTCTTCTGTCTGATAGTTTCACATACGGAAAGTATACCAACTCTTCTGTCTGATAGTTTCACATACGGCATTTGGAGTTTTTATCCACTTGAGTTCTTTTTTTGCATTTGATATGTAAGATTGATGCAACAACAACATATATATGTGTATATATATACATATATATATACATATACACAAATATAGATGTATATATTCACACCATGACACATATGAATGACATGCGAGTAACTGAAGGGAGGAAAGCTACTCTACTGTTCTCTTTCTCACTAAGTCTCAGAGAGAACAGAAACTAAGAGGCTGCTGGAATCTTCAGTGTGGGTACCCACAGACAGGCTTATCAGCTGCTTCTGCATCCATGAGTCAATGCTGATTATCTCTTTGTCTTCTGTCACTTGGAGTTTGTTCGGAATTTACTTCTCTGTCTTACCTTAGCTCAGTCGTTCACTTCTGACTTAGAGAAAGACATGAAGTCTCCCTGGATAGTGCCACCCAAACAGCATAGACTGGAGCCAAGATGACCCCTACCGCCCAAATATAGATTTTCCTCCCAGGAAGAGTAGGAAACTAAAAACAAAGACATAATTAAAGCTACCAATTTTCCTTTCAACCTAAATTCAGCACACTATATAACCTGTCAGTCAAATCTATAGTGACCGGTTTTTGAGCACCCGTGAGCTAAGAATGCTTTCCCCCACTTTTAAAGGATTTCTTCTTCTATTTTGAGATGATGTACTGATAAGCTGTTCAGGCTGCTTTCAAATTCCAGAGCTCAAGGGATCCTCTGGAGTAGTTGCAGCTACAGGGAGGTGCCACCAGGCCTGGCTTCTAAAGGATTTGAAAATAAAATGGTACAAAATATCTATAAAGCAGATATGTTTGATAAGAAGTTTTAGCTACTATATGAAAAACACAATTCAACAACGACCTACCCAACTTGAGCCAGAGAGCTATCAATTGGTTGAGTGCTTGCCTTAGTGCAACATAAACCAGGCTTGGTGATGCATGCCGGTAATTCCAGCCTTGGAGGTATGAGGATCAGAAGTTCAAAGTCATCCTCATTAATATGATGAATTGACACCAATCTGGGATACATGAGACCTTGTTTCAAACAAACAAACAAAAAACAAATAAAATTTTTTTTATAATTTTATATATATGATATGAACGCACGTAGCAAACATGAGGCTGAAGATGATAGGAATTGCTCAATGATTGCCAATGTCTACAGGTTTATTTGGTGTCTGTGGTGACAATTATAAGAATAAGTGTAGAACACTCTGGAAATCAGTCTGGCGGTTCCTCCGAAAACTGGGCACCTCACTTCCAGAAGATCCTGCTATACCACTCCTGGGCATATACCCAAAAGATTCCCCAGCATGTAATAAGGAGACATGTTCTACTATGTTCATAGCAGCCCTATTTATAATTGCCAGAAGTTGGAAAGATCCCAGGTATCCCTCAACAGAAGAGTGGATGCAAAAAATGTGGTATATATACACAATGGAGTACTATTCAGCCATTAGAAACAATGAATTCATGAAATTCTTAGGCAAATGGATGGAGCTAGAGAACATCATACTAAGTGAGGTAACCCAGTCTCAAAAGGTGAATCATGGTATGCACTCACTAATAAGTGGATATTAACCTAGAAAACTGGAATACCCAAAACATAATCCACACATCAAATGAGGTACAAGAAGAACGGAGGAGTGGCCCCTTGTTCTGGAAAGACTCAGTGAAGCAGTATAGAACAAAATCAGAACAGGGAAGTGGGAAGGGTTGGGTGGGAAAACAGGGGGAGGGAAAGGGGACTGATGGGACTTTCGGGGAGTGGGGGTCCAGAAAAGGGGAAATCATTTGAAATGTAAATAAATATATCAATAAATTAAAAACAAACAAAAAAAGAATAAGTGTAGAAAAGAGTAAATATACAAACCAGCAAAATATACACTTTGAATTCCACTTGTATTGTATTGTATTGTATTGTATTGTATTGTATTGTATATACTTTGGATTGTATGATAAATTATAGCATGATGAGACTTTTTTTAATGAGAAGAAGTTTGTTGGGGCCACTGAGATGGTTCAGGGATAAAACTGAGTTCAGTCCCCAGGTCCCACATGGTAGAGAGAACTGAATCCCCCTGGTTGTCTTGTGACCTCCACATAAGGACCAAGCACTATTGCACACAAACATGTACACACACTAAATAAATAATGTAATATAATTATTTTAAAGATAAGAAATGTAAATATGCTCGAGAGAGAGAGCATTTGTGCTCCAATCACCGATATTACTTTATATCTGGCCACTTATAACTCTGTTTCCAAGACCAATGGGAAGGGGCAGGGGCCAAGTGTAGAGTCCTGAATCTGTGCCCTGGGTGCCTCAAGTCATTCTCTAACCACAGCCTAAGAAGAAATGAGGAACCATTTCGTTCCCTAGAGGGGTTGGAGATGGCCAAAGGTTTCCAATTCCAAGACGCAAACTTTTGGGGACACTGGAAGATTTGAGCCACTTTCTCTTCCTAGAAGATATTTCCAGTGGTTGCTAACTGCCTGCTACTTGGAATTTAACAGTGCAATTTATTTTCTTCACTAAAGCCAGTTCTTCTAACACCCTGCAACATTTACAAATTGCTTTGGGAGAAAAAATCCTTAGAAAGTACACTAAGTAAGACTCTGTATCCCTCATCATAAAACATTTAAAGTAAATTTAAAGCACGGATTTGGACAGACACTGAAGGCTGTTTCATCTTGCTCCTTCAGGATTAAAGGTACAGCATGAGCCTCTCAGAAAAAATTGGCCTTCACTTGCTCTAGGGAACGTTAGTCAGTGGGTCTTTTTTTGTCTGGGGCTCTATTCTTTATCTTGTGTTAGATGCTTTTGGAGCCCTGCCTATTCCCAGACCAAACTAATCCATGGTCTCGTCTGGTGATTGTTGTGGGGGTGGTATGTCTATTGGAGATGTAACTCAGAGTTCACATGTGCTAGGCAAGGACTCTACCACTGACCTACACCCCCAGCCTTTCTAAATTTTTATTTTCAGACAGAGAACTGACAGCTTTCCCAGACATGCAATCCCCCTGCCCTTAGCCTCTAAAGTTGCTGGAGTTAAAGTATGGAGCCACCACCCCAAACTTGTATAACAATACTCTTCTATCAGGGTGGGGCCCTGGAAGCAGAGTCTGAAGTGTCCCGACCAGGGTTCCTTCAGTTTGACTTCTCTACTGGGACTTACAGTAGGAGCTTGGATCTACTATTCACATTAGGCTATTTTTTTCTAGTTCCTGCCCCCCCTCCCCATCCCTGTACAAACCTATTCCACATCCTCATTTTGGCTTTGCCTGGAAGGTCTAGATCCTGGGTCAGTCCCCTGATATGTTTACTGGAGAATCCCACACCATTCTCACTTCTGTCTCCCAGGCTAACTTCTCGCCCTGGGGCCACACTAGGTTAGTAATGGGAAACAAGGATTCAGCAAAGCTTGAATCAAAGCTTGTCTGAGCTTTGGGGCAACTTCAATGTAATGAGACCACAACTGTGTGTGTCTCTTTTCTTTCTTACCTTCTCTTCTTTATCTTGTAAAGGTCCTGCAGGAAAATAAGTCAATTCCTACTTTGAATATTTTCATAGGTTTTTTTAAAAATATATTTTTATTTTCTATATTCTTTGTTTACATTCCAAATGATTTCCCCTTTCCCAGATCCCCCGCTTCCCATATGTCCCATAAACCTTCTTCTCTCCATCCATTCTCCTATCACCTCCCTCCTTTTTTTCTCTGTCCTTATATTCCCCTCCAATGCTAGATCAATCCTTTCCAGGATCAGGACCTTCTCCATACTTCTTCATGGGAGTCATTTGTTATGCGATTTGTGCCTTGGGTATTCGGGGCTTCTGGGCTAATTAATATCCACTTATCAGAGATTGCATTCCATGTATAATCTTTTGTGACTGGGTCACCTCACTTAGGATGATATTTTCCAGATCAAACCATTTGCCTAAAAATTTTGTGAATTCATTGTTTCTAATTGCTGAGTAGTATTCCATTGTGTAAATATACCACATTTTCTGTATCCATTCCTCCTTTGAGGGGCATCTGGGTTCTTTCCAGCTTTTGGCTATTATAAATAAGGCTGCTATGAACATAGTGGAGCATGTGTCTTTATTGCGTGCCGGGGAATCCTTTGGGTATATGCTCAGGAGAGGTATAGCAGGGTCCTCCGGAAGTGTCATGTCCAGTTTTCTGAGGAACCGCCAGACTGATTTCCAAAGTGGTTGTACCATCTTACAGCCCCACCAGCAGTGGAGGAGTGTTCCTCTTTCTCCACATCCTCGCCAACACCTGCTGTCTCCTGAGTTTTTTACCTTAGCCATTCTGAGTGGTGTAACTCAGTTCTTCACAGAGTTAGAAAAAGCAATTCTCAAATTCATCTGGAATAACAAAAAACCCAAGATAGCTAAAACTGTTTTCAACAACAAAAGAAATTCTGGGGGAATCAGTATCCCTGACTTCAAGCAATACTACAGAGCAATAGTATTAAAAACTGCTTGGTATTGGCACAGTGACAGACAAGTGGACCAATGGAATAGAATTGAAGATCCAGAAATGAACCCACACACCTACGGTCACTTGATCTTCAAAGGAGCCAAAAACATCCAGTGGAAAAAAGATAGCCTTTTCAACAAATGGTGCTGGTTCAATTGGAGGTCAGCATGCAGAAGAATTCAAATTGATCCATTCTTATCTCCATGTACTAAACTTCACTCCAAGTGGATCAAGGACCTCCATGTAAAACCAGACACACTGAAACTAATAGAAAAGAAAGTGGGGAAGACCCTAGAGGACATGGGCATTGGGGAAAAGTTCCTGAACAGATCACCAATAGCTTATGCTCTAAGATCAAGAATTGACAAATGGGACCTCATCAAATTACAAAGTTTCTGTAAGGCAAAGGACACTGTTAAAAGAACAAAACAGCAACCATCAAATTGGGAAAGGATATTCACCAACCTTACATCTGATAGAGGGCTAATATCTAATATATACAAGGAACTCAAGAAGTTAGACCCCAGGGAACCAAATAACCCTATTAAAAATGGGGCACAGATCTAAGCAAAGAATTTTCACCTGAAGAAATTCGGATGGCCTAGAGGCACCTTAAGAAGTGCTCAACAACATTAGTCATTAGGGAAATGCAAATCAAAACAACGCTGAGATTTTCATAGGTTTTAAATGTTTTAGATTAATAATAATAATGGGTTTCATCACATTTTTTCTACTTCTAACTTGGCTCATATTACCTTTCCCCATTACCCATTTGCCCTTTCCCCTCAGTGACTCTTTTTGCTTACCAAACAGTCTTCCTGCTTTTATAAACATGTATGTACATATATTTAAATTCTGATTCTACATATCACAGTGAGCATGACGTGTTTGTTTTTCTTTCCCTACTGCCCTCTTATTTCTCTGTCTACACTATCTTAGCTTGATTTTCTGTTGCTGTGATGAAACACTGACCAAAAGCAAGTTAGGAAGAACAGGGCTTATTTGGTTTACACATCCACATCACAGTCCATTACTAAGAGAACAGAGGGTAGGAACTCAAGGCAAGAACCTGGAGACAGGAACTGAAGCAGAGACCCGAGTAGACTTCTGCTTACTAGTTGCTACCCCTGTCCACAGGCGGCACCACCCATAGTTCACTCAGTCTTGCCATATCAATCATTAATCAGGAAAATGCCTACAGGTCAGACTTTATTGTATAGATTTTAATCTCAGTATTCTAGCACACAGAGACAGAGAAAGATGTATCTTAGTGAGTTTCAAGCCAGCCATTGCACAAGAGTTGGGTACGGGGAGAGGCTAGAGTGAGATTGCTAAGTAGTTAACAAGAACTTGTTGCTCTTGCAAATGACATAGTTTTAGTTCCCAGTACTTACATGGTGGCTCATATCCATGAATAACCCCAGTTCCAGGCAGTTGGACACCTTCTTCTGACTTCTGAGGACACCAGCCATTCATGTATCACACATACATACAAGCAGGGAAAACACCCATACACATAAAATTAAATGAATAAATATACTTTTTTTAAGAAAAGGAAGAACTTTTACAAGGAAAAAAGAAGGGAAGAAAAGAGACAAGTACAGTCATAATTCTGTTAGACTGAAGTCATCCAAAACTTGACAAGTGCTGGGATTTGTGTCCTTATTTCTCATCACTATTAAGAAAGCCAGTGTTCAGGCAGGACCCTGGGGTGAGAATTTAGTAAGAGATATAAATGAAGACAGTGTGGGAATTCTCCAGTAAACAGACCAGAGGACTGACCCAGGATCTAGACCTTCCAAGCCATAGTCTCATCTGATAGAGACAACCCCTCAATTGAGGTTTCCTCTCCCCTGGTTTGTTTCAAGGGTTCAAAACCTAACTGGCACACCACTCTTTTGACTTTTTCTTCTTCCTCCTTCCTCTTCTTCACATAGTTGGACTTCTACTTTCATGTCTATATGCACATTTTTAAAGAAAGGACCCAAGGAGCTGACAGGGTTTGCAGCCCCATAGGAGGAACAACAATATGAACCAACCAGTACCCCCAGAGCTCCCAGGGACTAAACCACCAACCAAAGAGTACACATGGAGGGATCCATGGCTCCAGCTGCATGAGTAACTCCAGTGTAGGGTAATGCCTGGTCAGGGAAGGGGCAGTGGGTGGGTTAGTGAGCAGGGGGGGATGGGATAGGGGGTTTTTGGAGGGGAAACTTGGAAAGAGGATAACATTTGAAATGTTGATAGAGAAAATATCTAATAAAAAATATGCACATTTTTTAAAAAATCTGGATTCTACATCTGAGAGAAAACAGGGTACTTGTCTGAGTCTATCTTCTTGTGGTCTGCCTGATGGTATCCAGTTCCATTTATTTTCCTACAACTGTGATTTCCTTTTTCTTTCTTTTTTGTTTTTTTCCAAGAAAGGGTTTCTCTGTATAGCCCTGGCTGTCCTGGAACTCACTCTGTAGACCAGGCTGGTCTCGAACTCAGAAATCCGCCTGCCTCTGCCTCCCAAGTGCTGGGATTAAAGGTGTGAGCCACCACTGCCCGGTGCTTTCCTTTTTCTTTCTTTTCTTTTCTTTTTTTGTTTATTGTTTCTTGTTTATGGTTTTTTAGAGACAGGGTTTCTCTGTGTAGCCCTGGCTGTCCTGGAACTCGCTCTGTAGACCAGGCTGGCCTCGAACTCAGAAATCTGCCTGCCTCTGCATCCCAGAGTGCTGGGATTATAGGTGTGCGCCACCACCACCTGGCCCCTTATTCTTTATGGATGAATAAAATCCCATTGTGCATATGACCATATTTTCATTAGTTATCACCAGTTGGTGGAAATCTAAACTGAGTATAGATAGAGCCCTTTAGGTATATTTATTTATTTTATTACTTTATATGTGTGAATGTTTTGTTGCATGTATAGGTATATACCACCCGGGTGTCTGGTGCCCTCAGAAACTTCTAACTAGAAGAGGGCATAGGATTCAGATCCCCTGGGTTTAGAGTTACAGAAGGTTGTAAATTACCATGTGAATACTGGGAATTGAACCTGGCTCAGTGCTCTTAACCACTGAGCCACTCTCTAGCCTTCTGTTTGTTTTTCTTTTTGTTTTATGTGCATGAGTGTTTTGTTGTATGCATGTCTGTCTATACCTGATATACATTCAGTGTATACAGAGGCCAGAAGAGAGAATCAGATCCCATGGTACTGGAGATGGTTATGAGGCACCAAATGGATACAGGGAAATGGAGTCTCGGTCACCTGGAAACACAGACAGAACTTTGAACTGCTGCACCATCTCTTTAGTTCCTGTTTTTAGTTTTTAAAGAAAGCATCACACTTACACTGTACAAGTGTAACACTCCCACCCACAGAGGTTTCCATTCCTCATCCTCACCAGCATTCGCTGCCATTCGTTTCCTTGGTGATAACCATTTTGATTGGAATGAGATGAAATCTCAATGTAGATTTTGCATGTCTCTAGTGAATACAAATGTTAAACATTTACATACATTTATTGGCTAGTTGTATTTCTTCTTTTGAGGACTGTACAGCTCATTAGCCTATTCATGTTTGGGGGTTTCCTATTGATGCTTTGCAATCCTTTATATATTTTGTAGATATTGACCCTTTGTCCAATGTTCAGTTGTCACAGGCTTCCTTCCATTCTGTAGGCTATATCTTCACCATGTTAATTACCTGCTTTACTGTATAAAATTTCTTAATTTCATAATGACTCATTTGTCAACTATTGCTGTTATATCCTAAGTTATTGCTTCTGCCTGTTTCTTTAAAAAATAATTATTTTTTGATATTATGTATATAGATAGTACCCACAGAGGACAGAGAAGAGAATCTGATCCCCTGGAACTGAAGTTACAGGTGGTTGTGAGCCTGCCATGTGGGTGCTGGGAATCAAACCCAGGTAGTTTGTAAGAGCAGCCAGTGCTCTTAACCTCTGTGCCATCTCTCCAGCCCCAGTTATGCCTGTATCTTGAAGTGATACATGTATTTTTTGTGTCTGCAGTAGTTTAAATTGTTGAAGTTGAACAGTGTTTAACCCATTTTGAACTGATTTTTGAGCATGATGAAAGATAGGGATCTAGTTTCATTCTTCTGTATCTGAATATCCAGTATTCCCAGCAACATTTGTTGAAGAGGCTGCCTCTTTAATTATGTTTATTTTTGACACCTTTGTCAAAAGTCGGGTGGTTATAGTTTTGTGAGTTTCTGGAGTCTTTGTTTTATTCTATTGGTATATGTTTGTGTAGGTACCATACTAATTTAAAACTTACATTTTGTGTGTGTGTGTGTGTGTGTGTGTGTGTGTGTGTGTGTGTGTGTGTAGGTCAGAGTACAACTGGTGAGAGCTCATTCCATTCTCTCTATCCACCATATTGTTCTTGGGGGTCAAACTAAGGTGGCCATGCTTGGCAGTAAGCATTTTTACCTGCTGATCCATCTTACTAGCCCCATGCTAATTTTTTTTGAGATGGGGAACAGAGTCTCATTCATTACATAGCCCTGGCTACCCTCCAACTCAGAGATTTATCTGCTTCAGTATTCTGAGTGTTTGGGATTAAACGTATATGCCACCAAACCTTGCTTGCCTTTTTATTCTCTCTCTCTCTCTCTCTCTCTCTCTCTCTCTCCCTCCCTCCCTCCCTGTCCCTCTCCCTCCTTCTCTCCTTTCTTTCCTTCTTTCTTTCTTTCTTTCTTTCTCTTTCTCTTCCTCCCTCCCTCCCTCCTTCCTTCCTTTCTTCCTTCCTTCCTCCTTCCATCTCTCCTTCCTTCCTTCCTTCCTTCCTTCCTTCCTTCCTTCCTTCCTTCCTTCCTTTCTTTCTTTCTTTCTTTCTTTCTTTCTTTCTTTCTTTCTTTCTTTCTTTCTATATGGTTTTGTAGTATAATTTGTGATCAGGCATTATAATACCACGAGCTTTGTTCTTTCTCCTTGGGATTGCTTTAGTTATCTAGGATCTTTTATAATTCCATATGAGTTGTGGTAGTTTTTTTTCCTAGTTCTCTAAGAATATTAGAATTTTAATAAGTGTTGTGGTTATTTATTTATTCATTTAAATTAAACAGTAGTGATGTTTCCTTTATTTACTTACTGTTGTGTGTAGGCTAATGGGGGTACTTACCATGGCAAGTGTGAAGTCTGGACAGTTCTGTAGAATTGGCTCTCTCTGCTCCCCTTGCATGGGCACTGGGGGTTAATCTGAGGTTGTTAAGATTCAGTAAAAATGCCTTTACAAATTTAGCCACCTTGTCAGTCTCTTACCCATTTTTTTAAAGTTATGTGCATGTGCCAGGTGGTGGTGGTGCATGCCTGTAATCCCAGCACTCTGGGAGGCAGAGGCAGGTGGATTTCTGAGTTCAAGGCCAGCCTGGTCTACAGAGTGAGTTCCAGGACAGCCAGGGCTATACAGAGAAACCCTGTCTAGATAAAACCACCCCCCAAAAAAAACCCAAAAGTTATGTGCATGTGTGTATGTCTATTTGTGGGTATGTTCCCGAAGAAGCCAAAAGCATTGGATTCTTCTGGAGCTGGAGTTACAGGTAGGTGTAGGTGCTAAGAATCAAACTTCCATTCTCTGCAAGAGCAGTATAGGCTTTTAAACATGGAATAATCCCTAGTCCCCTATTTTCCTCTATCTATCTATCTATCTATCTATCTATCCATCCATCTGTCCATCCATCTACCTATCTATTCACTCATTAATTTGTGTGTGTGTGTGTGTGTGTTTGAGATAAGGTTTCTCAGTGTAGTCCTGACTGTCTTAGAACTTTCTCTGTAGACCAGATTAGCCTCAAACTCAGAGTTCTACCTGCCTCTGTGTTCTATCTGTGTTCTATCTGTGTTCTATCTGCCCAAGTGGAGTACTAGGATCAAAGGTCTATACTACCATGCCTAGTTCCTGGTTTATTTTTTAAATTAATGATACTTGAACCCATTCCCAGGAAACAGTGTAAGAATGCAGGTCCATGTTGGGCTGGGAACAGCTGCCTTCCTCAGATAACAAATCCATGGTACTCTTGGAAATGTGATGATTAGGGCACATTGTGCCTGAAACACCCCAAACCACATTAGAAAGCCACAGACATCAGTCTGGAAATCATGTTGTAACTTGCTGTCACATTTTCCAGCCCAGGTCTGAGGCTGAGAAACACAGAGACAGTTGAGCTATTTGCTTGGAGATTCTTCAGTGAAGTTGATGAGCTTCTCTCTTTCCAGGAGTCCTTGGGAATGCCAAGAAACTTCATGGATCATTTTTGTTGCTCTTGATTCCCTCTCAGGTCATTGTTGGCCTCTATCCCAGTCCTCCTCTGGTAGCCAAGTCGCTCATTCCAGCAATCATTTCTTTGCAGGAGTTTGCTTCTAACCTTTCAACGTGTGTCCCAAATATTTAGTGATGGACTCAATCCAGTAGAATGCTTTTTTTTCCCCTGAAACTCATTTAAATCACTTAGGATAAATGAAAACTATAAGCTGAATAAACATCGCATTTGCCTCAGGCCTAGTTCTTTCTGGCTAGAGATTCCCTGATTGAGCAGTTCCCGGGGTCCACTTCCATTCTGCCTCTCACTTTCCTGATTCATCCAAGGGCACTTGGGCTTTAATGATCCATCTGGTCCCATGGAGCATGCCAGTCAGTAGAGCTCCTTGATCAGTGAAACTAAGTTTTCTCTATGTTCTTGTTTCCTTAAGATTTATTATGGGGTGTGATGTCTGCCATTGATGACCTGATCCTGTAGTCTGATTTAGAAGTGAGGTTGTGGAAAAATCAGTTTCCCTCTGGAGGGGAGGGAGTAGAGCTGAACTCTGGCACAGGGCAGAGCTGCATCAGGCCCCCTTGCTCTGTTTATTGCTTGCTATTTTGAGACTGTCTTCCCATGGAAATGTCACATGGCTCCAGTGCTAGAAGAAGCATGAGATGAGCGTCACACGGCAATGTTTATTTTGATTATGTTCCTACAGTATGCTGCTCTTCCAAGACTCTTAGGTGTTGTATGCTCATGCAAAGCATGGAAGCTCTAGGCCTATGGAGACTAGATTATGTGACTCACTCAAGGCCCAACAAAGAAAAGAAGAAGGAAGAAAACCATGTGGTCTCATATTTCTTCTATGCTCTAAGGGAACATGCATGAAATTGATGTGTTGAAATGTCCCTGGTGAGGCCCTATTGACTTAATGGTTAGTAATGTGGATGCTTGGAGAAAGCTAAGAGAAGAGTCTTTTTGACAGAAACAGAAAAAATATATGGTTTTTAAGTGCTATATTTATCCATGGCTTCTAAGACGGGAAGCATACATCTAGGATTTGCAGATGAATCAATGTGCAGCAGCCTTGGAGGAAGGACTGGGAGTCATGGGTAATAAGCAAAGTGCTCAGAATGTCCCCCCTGCTCCCCTGCCCCCCTGCCTCTAGGAAAAATAGAAAGCATATTAAGAACAGGAAGAAACCATTTAGCCTAACTTTTCCATCTTTGCGGGATTTACTTTAATCACATCTTTCAGCTCTTTCGCCATCCCCAACACTTCCTGACTTCTTCTTGAATGGATCTAGGTGTCTCTGTCCAGAGCCTGTGCAGTTCTCACGCCGGCACCAGCTTCGAGGCCCAGCCTCTGATAAGCTATTCCATATGGTTGGGGCTCTTTGTTCTTGCAGTACTAGGTTTTTACAACTTCCCATTGACTTGGAGTTACTGAGTTTCTTTTTTCCCCCCCATCGGGCTCTTTAGGGATTTGCACCTCCTGCTAAGACACAAATTATTTTCTCAGTTGTATCATGTCTTTTCCTAATTTTTCAAATCTGTAACAAGGAGCTTTCTCAGTTAAGGACCAGCTGGACGAATACAGGAAGGAATAACCTATGTGGACTCTCAATTCTCCAGGCAAATTCTCTGTCTTATGCAGCGTGTTCAGAATGAACAAAATCTCATGGCTTTTTCTATAATGATTCAAAAGAGCATGGGTCTGAATATTTCCAGCCCTCTTGTTATCTCTTCACCCAGTGTAGACTTCAGACCTATCCTTCTAACTGAAGCTAACCAGAGGAAAGGACATAGTTCAGTGGAAGCTTTCCTGGAGTGGTAATTGAAATGAAGTGGAGATGGCTTCCCTCCCCCCTCATCAGAACAGGTAGCAGCATGTGGAAGCTGCCCCATCACCATTTGTTGGATGTTAGTGCTTTAAATAACTTGAGTGTTGCTTCTGAAAGCAACCAGTGCTAAAAATATAGAAAACCTAATAGTTGCATTCGCATTTGCGCCAGACTAATGCACCTAGAAAATGGCATGGAATACAACAGTGGTTTTATGGCCGCATATTAGAAAGCCTGGGGAGCTTTTAAAATCTCCTAGTCCCCAGTCTTTATCCCTAGGGAACCTGCTCTCACTGCCCTAGGAGATTTTAACAGCTCTCCAGGCGATTGTAATGTGCAGCCAAGGTTAAGAGCCACTGGTGAGGAGGGAAGAACATGACCCTTGGGTTACTCAAGCCTAGGTTCAAATCTTTCCTTGGTCTCTTAATAACCACAGACTTTCTTGAGCCGAGGTTTCATTGTTCATAAACCATGGCTTAGCCGTACTACCTCTATTGGAGGAATGAGCTAATGCATATAAAATTTAACGCCTGGCATGCAAGCCGTTCAACATATGCATGCTATCTTAAATTGTAATGCTCCAGGAGTTTATAGAAACAATCCTCATTTAAATTTTTGTCCAGCTCAGAATACATAAACTAGAAAGAGAGGAGAAAAAAAATGTTTTCTTGGTTTTTTTGAGAAAGGGTTTCTCCATGTAGCCCTGGCTATCCTGGAAGTCTCTCTGTAAGTCAGGCTGGCCTTGAACTCACAGAGATCTGCCTTCCTCTGCATCCCTGAATGCTGGGATGGAAGGTGTGTGCCACCATCCCCTTGATGAGGACATTTCTTTTTAAAATCTCCCAAAGAAGATCATTTAACTTAAGGTTCAACATGTATATGTAGGCAGTTTGGGTCTGAAAGAGTTTGGAGAAGTTTGACTTTGGTCATTAGAACATAGAGATTGAGGCATAAACAAAGCAGGCTGCCTAATTTACAAATGCTCAGAGGAGGAAGACAGGGTTTGATTGCAGTTCCCATCAGAGAAACCTCAGGGAGCTTGAGCTAACCACAAGTTCAATGGGGGTGACAGCACCCTGCGACTGCTAAAACATTCTGAGGAAGAAAAAGAAACTCTTAATGCCCAGGTGCTGCTGGGAGCAGACCCCTCATGAGGCTCTCAGTTATCCCTGGGTGTCTACCAGAGGGGCTTTGATAAATGCAGAGGAGGGAGACTGCAAAAGGAAATAGTGTTCCACATAGAGATCTAAGGAGGGAAAAACTGGGTTTCGGAGTATTGTGTGTATGTATGTATGTATGTATGTATGTATGTATGTATTTATAATCTACTTGTTTAATTTAGAGACAGTCTCTCACTGTTTTACCCAAGCTGACTTCGAACTCCTGGGAGCCATCTGCCTGTTTAGGGCTTGTATTAGTTACTTTAAGGTCACTGTGACCAAATACTTGACAGAAACAAGGAAGGAAGGCTTCATTTTGGTTCATGGTTTCTGAGAGTTCAGTCCATGATTGCTTGAATGCTCCTGTACTTGAGCAAAACATCATAGCAGTGGGAGTGGGAGCTAGAGGACACCTGTTCATGTGTAGTCTGATAGGAAGCAGAGAGCAGCAGGAAGTCACCAAGGATACCATAGTTTACTCTTCAAAGACCTACCTGAAGTGTTCTACTTTTTACAGCTAGCCCCATATCCCCAAGTTTCCAGAATCTCCCAAAATAGCTTCACTTGCAAGAGACCAAGAATCTAAACCACAAGTCTGTTGGAATGTATTTCAGAAGCAAACCATAACAGCTTCTTGGTAGCTGGGAGTGCAAGTAGACAGTGCACCTGGAAAGGTCACTAGGGCAATTCTAAGAGACTGATTCTGAAAGGAACTTGCTCTGTTTCTTAATATGATGCAATGTTCATGCAGGTGTATGTACTTGCATGCATATTTTCCAGGTCATAGGTCAATATCAGGTACTTTCTTCTGTTGTTCTGTATCTTAATTTTTTTGGGGGGGTGGATTTGGTTTTTTCGAGACAGGGTTTCTCTGTATAGCTCTGGCTGTCCTGGAACTCACTCTGTAGACCAGGCTGGACTTGAACTCAGAAATCCGCCTGCCTCTGCCTCCCAGAGTGCTGGGATTACAGGCATGCGCCACCACCTCCCGGCCTCTACCTTAATTTTTAAAAATGAAATGTAGGTTTTAAATTCCATTTCCAGGGGACACATAAATGATTCAGCAGTTATTGCTCTTGCTGAGGACCTGGGTTCAGTTCCCAGCACCCTCATGATGATTGACAGCTATCTGCAATTCCAGTTTCAGAGAATCTGAGAGCCTTGGCAATTCCTCGGCAATGGATTCCTTGGCAATGTAACACCTGGCATACATACCTACATGCAGGCAAAGCATATAAAAATAAATAATCTTTAAAAAGCATTTTTAGTGTGTGTGTGTGTGTGTATGTGTGTGTGTGTGTGTGTGTATGTGTGTGTGTGTGTGTGTGTTTGTGTGTGTATATGTGTGTGTGTGTAGAGGTATATGATATGCTTGTTGAGCGGCATTGTTCTCTGGTGTACATATAGAGATCAGATGAAAACTTGATGGAGTTGGTTTTCTCCTTCCATCATGGGGTCTCAGGGATTGAGTTCAGGTTGTCAGGCTTGATAGCAGGCAACTTTAGTCACTCCTTCATTTTGCCAGCCCCTGTCTGTCTACCTGGATCACTGGCCTTGAAGACCAAGTATAGGAACTGAAATATGGGAAGCCCCAAAGGTTCTTAGACTAGGACAATGGAAACAGAGGAAACTTGCATGTATGGTTTGAGGAGGCTGAGTGAGAATTAAATCCAGATTTATCACTGAAGCACACAAATTTTTCTTAGAAGAAGATCTTTAAAGAAATTTCCCTTTAAGTAGCTTTTTTTGTATCAGCTTGGTGGATCAAAAGTATTTTCTCCATGTGTGTTTGGATATATGTGGAGGCATAAGGCAGACTTCTGGAACCTCAGGATGGTGCCTAATTATATCCAGCCGTGACCAAGTTAAGTCAGGAGGGTTTACAGTTAGTAGGAGGGGACAGGTTAGACTGGGACATTTAGTAAGTTGTTAAGTATTTTGAGGACAAATACTTTCATAGCCATCAAGTTGGGCAGCCCTGACAGAAAGACAAATCTGAGGTTGGTCTATATTTCTTACTCAGTCTGGAGTTGGCACAGTGAGCCATAGGTCAACTTATAATGAAGGAAACAATTCCCACATTGCCTCTGTTTTCCCAGGACCTCTGGAGTGTTCTGGTATCTTCCTTGATGCTTGGGTCTGGGGTGCGCATGGTCATCTGATCTCAGGAGCTACAGTGTACAATTCATGGCTGCATTCCTCTTTTAGCTTAGAGACGTTTTTAGGTGACTTCATGGCCCTGGATCTCATTATCCTCTGACCCTCAAATGCCTAGACTTGCTCTGGTAGGATCTGGGGCTATCTTCTTACCTCTCCAACTCCAAATACATGTTATAACTTGAGGCCCAAGTGAATGACAACTGGACATGGTCGAGAGTCTGGAATGTGGGCTACCTGTGCTAGGACACTGTTGTGTAACATCTTTCTCCAACACTGAAGCATTCCATCCTGGAGGAAGCCCCTTAAATAGGAAATTAAACAACGCAAAAGAGCTTCAGGAAGGCCCTGAAACTGACCACATTCACTAGGCCCCTCCCTGCCAGAGTAAACAATAAAAGCTGAGAGTCCCCCAAAGAAGATTTTCAGACAAGCTAAGCTGTTAAAAAAAAAAGATGTAGAGAATCCAAGATGCAAAGAAGATTCTGTGAGACCAGACCAGCTGCATAGAAGAAGCAGAAACCCACTGAGCATACTGGAAGAGGTTTAGACCCACTGATACAAGTGGAAAGGACATTCTCCAACCTGTTGAGCTGCCTTCAGGCTGTGAAACGTGCTTCAGGCCCCATCTTTGTGACCTGTCACCCATGCTGGGCTGGGCTTTGGTGATGCAGCTGTCTTTGAGTCATTTCTGCTCCTGTAAGTAACCTCTCACCCATATTCCTAAAAGCAACACCATTAAAACTCATTGATTCACCAAGTTGAACTTTGGTGGTGTCTGTACTTTGGTCTGTGGTGATGGGCTCTTTGTCTGCTGTGAGTAGACCTGTGTGTTGTGCCTCCCCAAGAAAAATCTTGTCACCTAACAGATGGACATACTCCTGCCCTGGAGTCTGAAGACCTGAGTTTGAGCTTATGGTTTGACTGATAGCAAAAGTTTGGTCAAATAACTTCCTTTCTTTTGGGCCTCAGTTTCTCCTTCAAGAAAATCAGGGGTTAAGTTTGTCTGATTCTCCTTCCTTCCTTCCTTCCTTCCTTCCTTCCTTCCTTCCTTCCTTCCTTCCTTCCTTCCTTCCTTCCTTCCTTCCTTCCTTCCTTCTTTCCTCCCTCCTTCCCTCCCTCCCTCCTCTCTCTCTCTCTCTCTCTCTCTCTCTCTCTCTCTCTCTCTCTCTCTCTCTTTAGTTTTTTGCATTTGGTTTTTTCGAGACAGGGTTTCTCTGTGTAGCCCTGGCGGTCCTGTAACTCACTCTGTAGATCAGGCTGGCCTCGAACTCAGAAATCCTCCTGCCTCTGTCTCCCAGAGTGCTGGGATTACACCTTCTTTTCATTCATTAGTTAAGACAGGGTCTCATGTATTCAGACAGGCTTCCAACCTGCTATATAGTCAAAAATGACCATAGACTTTTTTTGCCTCCATCTTTAGTACTGAGATTAGAGGCACATGCCACAATACTTAGCTTATGGGTTGCTAGGGTTGGAACTCAGAGCTTCATTAATGCAAGGTAAATACTCTATTAAGTGAGGTAATCCCTAACCCTTGTTTCACTTTCTCTCAATTTTATACTTTTCTGTTTTCAGTTTCCCATTATCTTTCTGTCTTCCATTTTATTTCTTTATCATTCATTCATTCATTCACTCATTCATTTTGCTTTCTCTTAGTCTCCCTTTGCTGGATAATTCTTATCTCTCTTCCCCTTCCATTTCCCAGTTATCTTCCATTTTTACGTTTCTATTGAAGCTGTGCTACTCTCTAGACTCTTAATCCTATGTTCTTCCATGTTCTTCCTCTCTTACATAACGATCAGGAGGAATGAAGCATATTGATTGCTTCCAGTGTTAAAGTGTGCTTTTAAATGCTCTAGTGTGGTTTTCAATCTGGGCCCAAGCAGGGTTCTCTCACTTTTCCTTTCTTAAGCAGCAGTTATCGCTAATAGAATCCACTTCTTATCATTGTGCATGACCTACACAGGGCACTTGTTTTGTGGGTCAGTGGCCACATAGGAGAGGTTCCACCCTGCCCTTGACTGTGGCATCTGACCCACTTGGTTAGCACTGTCTGCAAGCAAGGCTTTGCTAAAAATAGAGAGCCTGGGTGAGGGCATCTTAGTCTTTCTTAGGGCTTGCTTGATGAGTCTGTGAGGGGAGAAGGGAGTGGCTCACTTTCTATATAAAGCACTGACCTTACATACATTTCTGCCTGGAGTTTTTATCTAAAAGAGAAACCCTTTTGTAACATTGTAGCAATCAGACCCTCACTAAATCTTTGAGACCTGTTGCTAAGAATATTTGGATTTGGTGAAAAACTTACATGGGTCTCATTAGGATCTTCTCATAACATGGCTGGACGTGGAGCAGCGAATGTGCCCCAGGGTGAGCAATGGTGGCAAGCTGAGTTGCAAGGACTTACTACACAGTTTTGAGTGTTCACAGGCTGGAGACCTGCAGCCTCCAGGACCAACTCCATGCTGAGCCATCCCTGCTTTACCCACAGAGACTTCAAACCTCAACTTACTTCCAGTGGGAATTTCAATTCTAGACTTAGTGACAAAATTTGAAACTCAAATCTGAATACCCCATCCTACCTATCTTTCTGTTTCATAGTTAAGATTTGCTCTAATTGTTCAGCGTTCTCTCCTTCTGCCCCAAAGGAAAGTATCATCTCTTTAACATTTCAGATTCTTTTCTGTTCAGTGATAGTTCTCAATGCTTTTCTCCTGTAATGTTTGCTACGTTTACAAATATTACCTTAGCATCCACAGGAAATCCATTAGCTCTCCAGTCAGAAGATCAAATACTATAGTAGCCAATGAAGACTCTAAAGTCCTACCATACCAAAAGACTTTGTGTTCTACAGGATCTGCTCAAATGGTCAGATCCTCAAATGATAGTTAAGATTTGTGCACATGGAACTAAAGAGATGGCTTAGTGGTTAAGGTTAAGAGCATTTGTTGCTGTTGCATAGGATCTGGGTTCAGCACCCTGCATCCACAGTTAGTTCACAGCCATCTATTCCTCCAGTTCCAGGGATCAGATATCCTTTAATGGCCTCTGTGGGCAACAGGCATGAACATGATGCACATATGTACACACAGGCAAAATATTTGTACACATAAAAATAAGAATAATACCTTCAAAAATGTGCATGTGTGGATGGGGGACTCACAAACCTCCACTCCTAGCTGAAGAAATATTGGGGATTGTTAGCTTCTTCTGGAGGAAGAGTCAGGTCTTTTAAGGGTGTGGCTACTGGTAGGTTGACCAAGCTCCAACAGGTGACCACATATTTGTGAATGTATGTACAAAACAAATTTGACATTGAGTCTTAAAAAGACACACACACACACACAGAGAGAGAGAGAGACAGAGAGACAGAGACGGACAGAGAGACAGACAGAGACAGAGAAAGGTAGGAAATAAAGACAGAGAGACAGAGAGAGACAAAAACAGAGACACAGAGAGAAAGACAGACAGAGACAGAGAGACAGGAGAGAGAGACAGAGAAGAAAGAAGTTGGTAGTGATGTGGTGTGGATGAATCTGGGAGGAATAAGGGGATGAAATTAGCATGGATATGATCAAAATACATTGTGTAAAATTCCCAAAGATTAAAAAATATTATATTAAAATTAAAGGTCTGACTCCATGAGATAGAACTTGTTCTTGACACTGCTCAGGTAGCTAAAAACCTGAGACTGGATAGGACATGAGCCAAGGGGGAAACCAAATACTATTGCTCTGCTAAAGGGTTGTCCTGATGAAATGATCCTTAATGACATTGTGCTAACTCAGGTCTGTGCTGTCCTCAGCAGTCACCAGGGAAGCTCCCTCCTACAACACCTGGGAACAAATACAGAGACCCACAGCCAGACAACAGTCAGAGAGTGAGAGATTTTGGAGCACTCAGTCCTAAATTGGATGTCTTCATCAAATCCTTCTCCTCAGGGTTCAGGCAGCCATGTGGAAGAGAAGACAGAAAGACTGTAAGAGCCAGAGGGAAGGGAGGACACCAAGAAAACAGTGTTTTCTGGATAAAACAGAACTGAAGTTTGTATGAACTCTTAGTATCCACGGCAGCCAGCTGGGTTACCCAGCACAGAGATGGGGAAGTAGACACTGGCATATATCCCTAATCAAGATGCTATCTCCGGTGGACAACTGCTCACAAAGGATAAGTTAGTTCTCTCCAAGAGTCTCACTGGGTATACAAACCACACTCAAGAGCAGGCCCAATGCCCAGCAATAGATGGCCAAAACAAAATGAACTCAATGCTATTTTTGTTGACATTCTGTCTCATATTGCTTTGTTTGGACAACTTTTTCCTTTTATTGCCCTTATGCTTGTTTATTATGATTTCTGATTTTATATTTTTATGGGCTTTTGTTTTTTTGCATGTGTCTCCCTGTGTGTGTTTCTTAAGTTTTTTTCTCTTCTTTTTTTTAATTTTGATTTGTTTGCCTATTTGTTTACTTTTGAAAGATAGAAAGAGAGGACATAGAGATGGAGAGGAACTAGAATAGGGAAAACCATGATCTAAACATATTGTATTAATTATTTTTCAATAAAAATTGTGCATGTCAGGCTGGGAGTTTTGCTTAGCATGTATAACACTCTGGGTTCCATGCCCAACACTGCACATCTTTAAATCTGGCACTGGGAAACTGGAAGGAGGACCAGAAATTCAAGGTCATACTTTGCTACACAAAGAGTTTGAAGTATATATGACACTGTCTCTCAAAATAGAAAGGGTTTATGTGTATCCACCATACAAATTTTACACCAAAGAATGACTAATCATTAAACACACTGTGTTATAGTTAATAATATGACATGTAAGGTATTTTGGAAGTAAAGTGTAGTTGTGTTTGTAGTGTACTGATAGTGTATTGTAGTGTATTGATATTTAAAAAATAAGACGGACAGGGTTAAAGAAATGGCTCAGTGGTCCTGAGTCCAATTCCCAGCAACCACATGGTGGCTCACAACCATCTATAACGGGATCTCATGGGTCTGAAGAGAGCAACAGTGTACTCATATACATAAAATATGTAAATACATGTTTTTTTAAAAAATGTTTTTTAAAAAAGTCAACAATTTATTAAGAAAATGAGATGGGCTGATCGATGGACTGAGGGATGGGTAGATATAAATTGAAAAGTAAGCAAATATTACCTGGAAAAACTAAGCTGCCCCTGGGTGTGTCAGACCTCATAAAAAGAGCTCAGTACTAGGAGCAAAACAGTCATTGCCCCAAGCCCTACTCTGTCGCATACACAGGTCTATTCCTAGTCTATTCCTGATTTGTTTGCTGCTAGCACTGATTCCAGGATGGAGTTGGTGACAAAGTAACAGTGCCAACCTCAGTTGTTAGCAAACCTGCTTGATGGGCTCCTTCCCTCTTTGCAGAAGTTTCCTTAAACTGTGTTCTGTGACTCACTGTGGAGCACTGGAGAACCTGAATAGCACCTTTGGAAACAACCACTAACAGTACTGGCCTTGTTTGCCCCAGGCCTTCTCTCTTACAGCTGAGTCCTGAGATACAAACCCAAATAGCTACTCTATGCTGGGCAGCACATAGAGGCTGAGAAAGGTGAATGGGAACAAGTATCAACCTTTGCCCTTGGTGTGTGTTCAATCTGGTACTGAGCTGTAGGAAGAAAGGCTGAAAGATGAGGTTGCCTGCATTGAAAAGACTGCCGTTATCCTCCTCCCTCAGGCTGCCTTCCCAGGCCAGCTCACTCCACTTACCTGCGCTCTAGCTCCTAGTGTTGCCTCTTCAGCATTGGCTGGACTTTCCAAGGACCATGGGAATGCTGCAATCTGGATTTAAGATTAGGATTATCTTTCCAAAGTTTGTCTTCTTTCACAACTGCCATATTGTAGCATCAATTTTTTTCCATCTGACTCTTCTCACCTGTGCTGGCTTTACAGGTATACTAAGGGTAGAACCCAGGGTTTGGTTCAAGTTAGGCAAGTACTCTTACCAACTTAGCTACATGTCCAGCTCCTCCAGGCACATTTGTTGATTGTCTTTGAGGCATTTCCATTGTGTCTTGCACAAGTCACTAACATAGCTCCTCCCCCTCTACTATATTGTCATTTGCATACCTTAGGCTGTCTTTGCTGTGTCTATTGTGAGCTCTTTCAGGACAAAAGTTGTAGACTTGATCATGTTTATAACATTCTACAGAATAATGCATGTCATGTCACAGGAGCTAAGTATACACCACTTGAACTAAATGCCTTGAAATGGCCACTTTATCTGGGAACACTTCATAACATTCCATAGTTTTGCAGAACCTTATTGGTTGTTGGGAGTACAACAGGAAGAAAAGAAGTGAAGACTGCTTCATTTCAGAGAGAAGTAGAGTATGAATGAAGGGTCAGAGGGGGATAAGTTATAGCATGTCTTCAGCATGGCATGGACTTGGTGCAGCTGGCAGGAGCTATGGGCCAGGGGTGTGGCTCAGAGATAGAGGGAGGAAGAATTAAAGAAAATGAAGGAGTTGGGAAGAATAAATATGGCCCAGATCATGAGGTGTCTTCAGTATTGCTTCAAGTCTTTAGCATTTAGCCTATTGATACAGTCAGCAAGAACTTACTGTAAATCTGTGTGTGTGTGTGTGTGTGTGTGTGTGTGTTCTCTTGCATGAGTGCCTGTGGGGTTTTCATATGTCTATGTATACAAGTATCTTTCTCTATCACTTTTCACCTTTTTATTTTCTTTTTGGCTAGGCTGGCATCTGGCAAGTCTCAGCAATCTTTCTATTTCCTCACCTGCTCCCATCCAGCACAGAGGTTACAGGCACATGTGACCATGTCCATCTGTTTACATGGCTGCTTGGTATGCCAACTCGGGTCCTTCTGCTTGGGCAACAAGTATTCTAACTCGTGGAGTCATCTCAGTGTTGAAAGGTTTTTAAAGATAGGTACAATATAATAAACTGTGCTTCTGGAAGATGTCCCTATTGTCAAAAGAAAGATTTCAGAATTAGGGGAAAAGTGGAGACAGGGACACTATCATAGTTTGGGTTTTACTGTGCTTAGTTTGGGATGAACAGACACCATGACCAAGGCAACTTGTATAAAGTACAGCATTTAATTGGGTCTGGCTTACAGTTTTAAAGGTTCAGTCCATTATTATCATGGCATGAGCATGCCAGTGTCGAGGCAGGCATGGTGCTGGGGGAACTGAGAGTTCTACATCTTCATCTGAAAGAAGTCAGGAGCACCTAGTGTCTTCAGGCACCTAGGAGAGTCTCAAAGCCTTCTCCCTTAGTGACATACTTCCTCCAGCAAGATGGCACCTACTTCAACAAGGTCAAACCTACTCCAGCAAGATCACACCTCCTTATAGTGTCACTCCCTGGGCCAAGCACGTTCAAATCACCACAGAGACCAATAAGGAGATTCTTTTTTTTTAAAAAACCCAAATCTATTTATTTATTTATTATATGTAGGTACACCGTAGCTGTCTTCAGACACACCAGAAGAGGGGTCAGATCTCATTACAGATGGCTGTGAGTCACCATGTGGTTGCTGGGGTTTGAACTCAGGACCTTCGGGAGAGCAGTCAGTGTTCTTAACTGCTGAGCCATCTCACCAGCCCCCCCCCCCTTTTTTAAAAAAAAACCCAAATCTATTTATTTATTTATTATATGTAAATAAGGAGATTCTTGTTATAATTTAGATGAAGGGCAGTAAGGGCATAGACAGAGAAGACATTGCAGGCACGAAGAATGGCAAAACTGAACATAGAATCAGAGTCCCCATCTTCCCTATCTAGGCACAAGATTTCAGGTGGGTTAAGTAGTTAAAGAAATTGAAAATATTTTATAATTGTGCTGCACTTGATGATTCTAATATCTAGGTACTGGGCCAGTGAACAATTAATTCAATGCTTTAAACCCTTGTGGTAAGCTAGTGGTCTCTTGGATAACATCTAAAACAGAATCCATGAGCTGTTGTGACTAATTAGAAATTCAGAATGAGGAGTCAAAGGAGACTTCAGGGTTTGAGGCCTTTGTGACTGATTAGGTCTGGACATGTGGAAGTAGGGTAAGTAGTGTCTGAGCATGTTGAGTATGTAAGGTGCTGGGAGACACCCAAGTGGAGCCATCTGCAAGGCAAGTGGGTATATGGGCCTGGAGCCCAGGACAGATGTGGGCTGAAGATGGTGAAGATCTGGGAGTTGCCAGCTTGGAGACTGAGACAGAGCCATCAGGCAGATGAGATCACCAGTGACAGTGTGTAATGAAGTACAAAAAATCCGCTGAGGACAGAACCCCAAGGAAGAATACACCAGAGCAGTAGGCACAGTGGAAAGAACCCACAAAGAGACTAAGGAAAAGAGGGGTGGCAAGCGAGGCAAGGGAGCCATAGGAGACCAAGGAAGAGAGGGTCTATTCCAAAGGAGTACAAATCGCCAACAAGCACACAAATAGATGCTCAACACTATTAGTCATTAAAGAAATGCAAATCAAACCCACAATGAGGTATTACTTCATACCCACTAGGATGACTATAATTAAAAAGATGGGAAACAACAAGTGTTGGCTGAGATGAGGAGAAACTGGAACCTTCACACAGTTGCTTGCGGGAATGTAAAAAAAATGGTGTTGTCACCTTAACGAACAGCTTGGTGGTTCCTCGGTAAGTTAAAGTGGATTACCAAATGACCTTGCAAGTTCTTTCTGGCATATACCCTAGAGAATTTAAACAAGTCCAAACAAACACATGTATACAGATGGATCACTGTTCACAACAGCCAAAAGGTGGAAACAATCCAATGCCCATCCATGGATGAGCAGGTAAACAACGTTTTATTTGCACAATAAAATAGTATTCAGTCATAAAAAGGAATGCATTGTTTACTCATGTTATGACATGGGTGAGCTTTAGCCATATTATGGCTCAGTATGGCTAAGTCACAAGAGCCAGACATAAAAGGCTGTGTGCTGGATAACTCTGTTTTTATGGAATATTTGGAAACAATCAAATTATCAGAGATATAAATGTGATTTGTGCATGTCAAGAATGCATGAAGCCCTAGGTTCTATGTCCAGTACTACATAACCTAGGTGTAGGAACACATGTCTCTAATTCTAGCACTTGGGAGGCTGAGACAGGAGGATCAGAAGTTCAAGGCCACCTTTGGCTACACAGCAAATTTGAAACTACCCTATCTAGAAATAACACAAATAAAGAAAATAAGAAGAGAGGAGAGAGGAGGACACACACACATGAAGGGGAAGAAGTAGAAAAGAGAAAAAAGAGAAACAAGAGAGAAAATAAAAATGAGAGAGGGGTGAAAGAAATAGTGAGAAGGGAGAGGAAAGAGCGGAGTGTGGCGGGGAGGAGAGGACATTGAGATTGATTCAGAGGGCTGGACTGCAGAATGAAACTGTCTCAAAAACAGAATAAAAACAAAAGAAAATAAACGAACAAACAACACTCACATGAAACCAAACTGGACCACAGAGGTCTTACAGAAAGCAGACCTTTGGACAGAAGTTCTTCCAGTGGCAGAACAATGACATGGTCTCAAAATTTTCCACCTATTCAAGAAGGCTTTCAACCTGCTCTATGAAACTATGATCCTTCCATTCCCCCAAATATGTCTCCTGGAGTTTTATATATGATGGGGGAATTCCCATATGTCAAGTAATTACTTCCTGCCCATATATAGCATGCTTCTTGTATTTTATCTTGTTGAATCCTCACAACACTACAGACTGTTGTATATCATCATTGGTTTCATTGAAGAAGTGAGAAATTGAACTTTAGAAGGGCTGTAGCTGTGGTGTCTCTGGCTTCCAGGACCCTGCTTCTTTCTTCCATTTCGTTTCATGCTGTACTTCCCAGTTGAGCTCTGTAAATAACCAGAAGCAATAGGCTGTCTACTACTGCCTTTGTGCTGCTTGCCTACTAGGATAGAGGCTGCCTTAGAACGAACAGCAATAGTCTCAGTAGAGAATGATAAAGCTGGAGTCACACTGATCATAACTGGCAACGAAGCTATAGCATGCTGACTCTTGCTCTGTGGTCTGAGCCAAGTCTTTTTTTTTTTTTTTTTTTTTTTTTTGGACTCCGCAAAGAGAGGGAAAAACAACACCACAGAAAGGAGAGAGAGAAATCCCCAACACAGTTGCAACTGTCCATAGTCTACATTCATTCTCTCCCTGTCATCTGATGCTAACATATCCCCATTACCCAATGGGAAAGTAAACAGTGTATGGCCACACCAGTTAAACTGTTTAATTACGTACATTGGGAAGAATGACATTTGTGTACATTCCCAGAAGACATGGATTAAAGTACTGCCCTTTCCCTTGGTGTGAAGCTAATTTGTTTTGTATTGGAATTCTGATAGCTTCAGTTGAGCCAGGCATTTTGTTGCCCTGATGTTTATGTCTGAGACTAAAGATCAGCCTGAATGAAGCTCCGTCTTAGTTCGGACTGGTTTGTATATTAGTCTTTGCTAAAACATCATCAAATGAAATACACATCTAAAAAAGTGTCTCTTCCTGTTTTTCGCTCGTGTAAATTTATTTGAATGTGTATGTATGTAAAAATAGCCAAAGAGTAATAAAAGTAACCTTCCACTAAGGAGATGTTTCATCAGGTAAAAGCAAAGGGACCTGAGTTTGATTTCTGGGATCTACTGTAAAAAGCTATGGGCTCAGTACTCCTATACTGAAATGATAAGCAGACACAGAAACTCACAGGCTGGAGTGCCCACTGGCCTGCTTTACACAGAAGCAGAAACAAGAGCACACGGCCTCAAAAACACACTGGAGGAAGAGCACTGTCCTTTGACATCTACACATGAACACAAGCACACACATAAATAAATAGATAGATAGATAGATAGATAGATAGATAGATAGGGAAAAGGTGATCTTTGTTGTGATAGAGCAGGAAAAATCCAAGCAGTGGTGGCACAGGCCTTTAATCTCAGCATTTGAGGCAGAGGCAGGTGAATTTCTTTGAGTCTGAGGTGAGCCTGGTCTACATAACAAGTTTCAAGCCAGCCAGGGCTAAATAAAAAGATCTTGTCTCCAAAAAAAAAAAAAAAAGAGTGAGAAAAATATCCTGAGGTCAACAATGACAATTCCCGAGACATTTTTACTCACTGATGGGTTTGGTGTTATTTTTATAATTAAAATAAAGTATGGGACCAGACAAAAAGTCATGAACGTAAATATCAAGTAGCTCATGGAGAAAGCTTTATTAATTTATCAATCAATAAACTTCATTAATTTTTAATTAACTTCACTCTGATGTTCTGGAGAAGTATGGCACCTCTCTTCTTCACAGGTATTCCCACTATGAAAGTGTATGTGATACTGTTTAGCCCTTGTCTAGTATGCATAAGGCTCTGAACTCAATATTAGGACTGAAAAATAAAACTGAAACTCTTGATTCCTCTCTCCTCTGTCTCTCTGTCTCTCTTTCTGTCTCTGTCTCTCTCTGTCTCTCTCTCTGTCTCTGTCTCTCTCTGTCTCTCTGTCTCTGTCTCTCTGTCTGTCTCTGTCTCTGTCTGTCTGTCTGTCTGTCTGTCTCTCTCTCTCTCTCTGTGTGTGTGTGTGTGTGTGTATGTGTGTGTCCTTTCTCCTTTTGTCCTTAACTTCATTATTTTTGACAAGATCTGGAGTATCCTAGGCTAGCCTTGAACTTGCTATGTAGCTGTGGATAATCTTGAACTTTTGATCTTCTTTCATCTACCTTCTGAGTACTAGAATTCAAGGCATGTATCACCACATCTGGCTTTATGTAAAGTTGGGAATTGAACCTAGGGTTTCATGTACGCTAGGCAAGTACTTTTCCAACCTGAGATACCTACTGCTACTGTGCACACTGTTGAATTACAAGTTCCCCAGCCTCCTCTTTCAGGAGAAGAAATGGTGACAGTCAAACATCAAGTATCTCTGCAGTTCCAGTGAGCTCTCCTGGCCACCAAAGACAGTAATAGGTTTGGGGCTGTGGTTTTATTATATAAGAAAATCTATAAGAAGTGGAATTTAATAGATTCCCCATAGGCTGTGACATTATATCAGATATTTATTTTTGAAAGGCTCAAACTCTCAATAAAATATATTGATTTGACAAACAGAAACTTTCCTAGAGGACATCACTAGCTGTATAAACATGCCCGGAGCTACTGTCTGCCTCTAACAGGAAGGAGGCATCTTACCTCAGTAGAGGGGAATGCCATGCAGCTGTAATTCAACCCTCAACACTTCCTGGGCTCTCTTCCTTGTCTCACTTGCTTTCCTCAGCACCTTCCAGCCTTGCTACACTCCCAGCTCCTCTCCAAGAGCACAGTGCTGACCTAAGGTAGCTCAACATACCTACTACTTAGGCAACTGCTTTCTTCACACACAGAGTTCTGTTGCCCCCTCTCCAACAATGGGTTAGAGCCAAACTAGGGCCCTGTGACCTGACTTCAGCTTCCTAGGAGAGTCTAGAAGCAGAGTGGGTTTGTGTTCTCCTATATTCCCAGCCATATCAACCCCCCTTCTTTGTTTTGGTCCTGTTGTTCTTGGCTGGCCACAGCTGATTCAAATCCATGTTTTTATTGTATTGGCTCCCACAGCTCTCTTGTAGTTACATTTTCTGCTGCTAGTCAGTACCACCAGTCCTGTGAATCAGGGAGATGTGAAACTCACACTGAAGGTGCAAATTTAGTTGTGTCTTGTTCAAGAAGGTGTATTTGAAGACTCAGGGTCCTCTTTTCCCAAGCTTCACTGACAGGTTTCAAGGTCATACATTTCTTAGTAGCAGAATTCTGCTTTAAGTGTCTGATATTGCTCAACAGACAACAGTTGTCACTGAAGGGAGCCAAGAACTTGGAACTATGTTCCTGATGGTATTCTAACCCTTGAGGACTATGATGATCCTTGGACAAATCCTTGGACTACTAAATAGTTTAATGTTGGCGTCACACTTCACAACATAGTTCATCAGATTTATTTGCACATATTGGCTCTGCCTAGCATTCTAACCAAGCATAAATAATAGGTAGTTCATGGGAATGGTGGATGTTAATTAGCGCTCTAAAGGTTAATGGTCAGCGAAGTTATTTTAGGGAAACTTCTGGAAGCAGGAGAGGAAGGAAATTTTGTTAACTTACATTGTTCACTTCTGAAGGTCAGTTATTACTCTAATAATATGCCACACTCATTTTCTATCAGGACAAAATAAGCCAGGGCTGCCTCTGTCTGATCTACAGTCCATGCAACCTTAAAGACCAAGTAATTCTGGAACCCCAGGGTCCTGTCAGTCTACGGGTGTCATTGATCCTAGCTGTACATTTTCCTAGAATGTCTGCCAGAAATAAAGCTGCTTTTGCCTTCACTGAGGGTATTCACCAGAGCTTCTCTTTTCATTTGTCTTTGCCCCATTTTCTCTCCTTCTGGGCATGGGTGTCCAACCTTTTGATACTGTGATTTGATATTTTCACATATTGGGCTACATTCTTAGCTATTCCAGGATGCACATGGCCCTTGGGTTGAAGGTTGGACATGCCTGGGAAGGACTGAAATACAAGTATAGCTTCAGAAGATACACTTGTGTCTTCATGCAGACCTCCCAGGGTCCTGTATTGGGCCAAGCACTGAGACTTAAGCAACCATCTCTCCAATTTGGCTGCATATAAGAATAATTTGAGTAGGAGTTTTTTTTTTAAACACTATTATCTGGGTTTCATCTCCAAAGATTGGTCTAATTGATTCAGCTTGCAACTTGTGTATCAGGAATTTTAAAAGCTCCCTCAAGTAAAAACAGTCAAGGCTGAGCGGGAGGGAGGGAGGGCCAGAGAGAGGAAAGGAGGGAGGGAGGGAAGGAGGGAGAAAGAGAGAGTTTGTAGATAGTAATTTTGAGCTGAGGATGTAGCTCTGTAGCAGAGTGCTTTTCCTACCTTGCATGAGGTCCTGAGTTCCAGCCCTAGCATTTCAGGAAACACTGAACGTTTTATGCAAAGTACTTGTAGTTTAGAACTCTCTGAACCACCTGCCAAGAAGGTTTCAAAGGCATGTGGTTCCCTCTTGCCAGTGAGACTTCTGGGAGCTAGCAGGCCTGTCACATAGCTTTTCAAAATTCCTATGACTTGACATCAAGTAACCAACTCTCTTCCGCCAGGCTTCTTGGGCTCCAAATCTCACTTTAATGAAATGGAGCTATGTACTGGCCCTCCCATACTTCTACTTATGGTATGTTATAATGGGAATAGACTTTACCTTAGGAGCCAGCTGATATCCTCCACCAGCTAAGGTTCTTGCCTGAACTTGAGAAACATTTCTTATGTATTTGATTTCTATGACTGTTGTTAAAACAACAACAACAATCTAGTGAATTAAAAACCACAGAAATTCAAGTTCAGGTTTGGTGACACACAACATGTCTGACATTTGGGAGGTCGTCGCAGGTAAATCAGGAGTTTAAGGATACCCTTGGTCACCTAGTGAGTTAGAGGCTAGTTTGTGCTACAAGAAACCATTTCTTAAAAACAACAAACACTCTTAAAAAGCAAGCAAACTAGAAAACAAAGAATTTGATTTTCTCTCCAGTTTAGAGGCAAGAAGTCCAGAGTCACTATTATTGTCCCCAAATCAAGTGGTGAGCACAATTGTGTTGTCATCTGTCCCAGACTTGTGGCCACATCAGTCTTACCCCTACTTCTAAAGTCACAAAGCCACCTCTTCTGTGTAACTTCCCTTTATCTATCTAAAGTCACAATGCCTTCTTTTCTATCTGTGTAACACTGCCCTTTATCTCCCTATTATAAGGACATTTAGAATCCACCCAGATAATCCAGGATCATCTCTGTATCTTAAGACCCAAAGGTTGGCTCTCTTGCTTCTCTCTCTTGCCCTTGCTCTTGTCCCCCTGTTTCCTCTCTTTCCATGTGGTCATTGGACAGCTCTTGCCTCTCTGTCTTTTCTTTCTCTCTTTACTTCTCTATCTCATTTCTCTTCCTACTTTTCTATAATAAAGCTTTGGAACTATATTTAAAAAAACCCAAAGTTTGATCACATTTTCAAAGATTCTATTTCCATATATGGTAACAGACATCCTAGGCTCATGGGATTAGTATATGACTATTATTCTAAGAGTCTGATGTGGAGGAATTTTAATATAGCAACATGGCTGATCTGATCAAATCCAAAGACCTGGGCCGATTTGATCAGGCTAGAATACAGACTCATCTTTAATCACAATGAAGGTAAAGATAATTTGTGGAAAAAAGCACCCATATTTGAAAGTGATGTCTAATTAAGAGGCAGACAAAGTAGCAAATCAGAGAAAGATTTGACAGAATAGGATCTGCCCAACTCTTGTGACAAGAGAGAGGAAAGGAAATCTACTTAAGGGACAGTGCAGAGAGCAAGTAGTTTTATTGGGACCTTTATAGAAAGACAAGTTGTAGAGAGAGCAAGTTAGACATGGGTGAAGACAGAAAAATCCAGAAGGTTAGAACAGATTGCCAAAGTTAATATGAGGCTAAGCAGAGCATTCATAGAGGCGGAGAGAGAAGGCAGATTGAATCAGCCAGCTTGGAGAGGAGTTTGAGCCAGAACATCCGAGTTCAACCAGCTAGCCAGAGTTCAGAAAGAACTAGGACTCAGCAGTAAGTCTCACAGGCCGAAAATATTCTAGGCCTAGATAAGATTGTGTGGCGGCTAGAAGCTTCCAGGATTAGGTCTAGGTTAGCAGACTGAGGCAGTAAGCTGCAGAGACAACAATTAACAAGAGAATGAAAGTTAGTTTTACAGTCTAATTTCTACCTGGTGGGTCACAGCTATCTTTTGACTTAGTACCTGCTGTGAATCCCTATCTGAGACCCATAGCCCAGAGACAGCATCTCTACAGTGGGATCTGGCCTCAGCACAAGAGAAGAGAGAGAGTGGGAACTTGAAGGTGGGTTATTAAACTGGGTTCCACCACTCAGCTGCTCCTGTGAATTGTCTCCCTGGGTAAAACAAACAGAACCAGAATCCAGGCTGAATGAAGATGAAGCATAGGACTGTATCTGGCACTGGTGGTCACTGACTTCAATGGCCCTCCTGTCCCTTTCTCCATGTCTGCCTTTGCAGATAGCCAAGGAAAAGAATGAAGGAGATGAGATGCCTCACCAGTCACTAGAGCTTTGCTTTTTTTAAAAAAAAAAATTACTTCTTGTGTGTGTGTGTGTGTGTGTGTGTGTGTGTGTGTGTGTGTTTGCCATGTGTGTAGGTGCCTTCAGAGCTCAGAGAGGACATTAGATCTGCTACAGCTGGAATTACAGGAGCCTTATGTGAATGCTTGCAATTAAATTTAGCTTCTTTTTGGTTTGGGACATCTTCTCTGTTTTCTTTTACTTTTGTAGTTCTGGTGATAGAAACATAGGGCATTCATTCACCAGGCAAGCACAACTCCCACATCTCCACTTTAGCCATTACAAATGCCTACTAATACCGAGGAAGGAGCTCAGTAGGTCAGAAAGTTTGTTCTGCAAGCATGAGGTCTTGAGTGTGAATGGTGGTATGCCTGTAAGCCTGACAGAGACGGACAGATTTGGAGAGTTCACTGGCATGCCAGCCTAGCCAAAGTGAGGAGATTCCCATCCAATGAGAGAGCTTGTCTCAGTGCAATAAGGTAGAGAGGAACAGGAGATGCCTGATGTCTGGCCCTTGTCTCTGCATAGTGCACCCATACAAATCACAAACATATACCATACACACATGCACACACACACCACCACCACCACCACCACCACCACATCCTCCCCACACACTGTCTGACTCAATGGTTTGGAGTACTCTGTATTTTTATTTTTTATTTTTTATTTTTTATTTTTTTTTAATTTTTCCGAGACAGGGTTTCTCTGTGTAGCCCTGGCTGTCCTGGAACTCACTCTGTAGATCAGGATGGCCTCGAACTCAGAAATCCACCTGCCTCTGCCTCCCAAGTGCTGAGATGAAAGGTGTGTATCACCACTGCCTGGCCATGGTTAACTTTTTTAAGTGACAGAACATAAAAGTTGTTATCTTGACCACTTTTATAAAGAAAATTCAGAGTCATTAATTAGAGAAAGTTATGTAACCACTGTCACTACCTATTTCTAAAGCTGTTTCATCAATCTGTTAGGATTAAGTAATAATTCCCCATTTTCCCTTCCCACTGCCTCTGGTTAACTTTTAATCTACTTTCTGGTTTTTTATTAATTTGCTTATTTTTGATATTTCATAAAAGTGGAATCTTGCAGTATTTGTGCCTGGCTTCTTTCAACTAGTGTCATAACATCCACTATCTCCATGTAGAAGACAAAGCTTTCTTTATTTATGAATAAATGAATGTAAATTGTATGCAGATTTTGTTTATCCATACATCTATTGGGACACTTGAGTTATTTCTACCCTTCGAGATGTGTGCATATATACATGAGAGAATATGAGTACAAATGTGTCACACTGTGTGTGTGTGTGTGTGTGTGTGTGTGAAGGCCAAGGTTGATGTTAGTGTCTTCCTCAGTCATTTCCCACCTTTTTCTTTTTCTTTTTTTCTTTTCCTGTCCTCTAACTCACTCAGTAGACCAAGCTGGCCTCGAACTCAGAAGTGCATCTGCTTCTGCCTCCCTAGTGCTGGAACTAAAGGAGTGTGCCATTATTCCCCACCTTCATTTATGAGGAAGCATTGTCATTGAAACTAGATTTCACCAGTTGCCTAGCCAACAAGTCCCCTAGATCTGCTCGGCTTTGTCTTTTCAGCTCCGAGATTGTACGCATGCATCATCTTACCTTGCTTTTTAGCATGGGTACTAGGGCTCTGACCTCAGGTAGATCCTCATGCTTATAAAGATAACATTTTCTCCATCTGAATCACCTCTTCAGCTCATGGTTATTGTGTATAGTCCTATAATTATCATTGGTGTATAAGTAGACCAGCATCTGAGGTCCTGTTTTCAGTTCTGTGGGGGTATGTAGCTAGGAGTTGAGTCGACAGTTCATATAATAACTCTGTATTTACCATTCTGGAAAAAAAAATGCTAGGCTATTTTCCGAGCAGCTGTGCAGTTTCACATGCTCACCAGCAATTGAGAAGAATTATGATTTCTTCACTCTCTTACAATCACGTAGTATTTTCTGGTATTTTTGTTATAGCTGTCTGAGTGGGTGTGAAATGCAGCTTCACTGTGGTTTTGATTTACATTTCCCAAATGATGATAGAGAACAACTTTGCACATGTATTTTATTTTTACTTTTTGAGACAAATTTGTACTCTGTAGCTCAAGTGGTTCCTGAGGCTCTGACTCTCCTGCCTCAGTTTCATGAATAACTGGGATTGAGTATATGCACTTCCATACTTGTGCCCTTAATCTCTGTTTTTTAAGTGGGGCTTGAACCCAGGACCTCTTCTTGCATTAGGCAATTTCTCTACCTTGAAGACACATCCTTAGCTTCTTCTTTCCCCATTTTTAATTGGTTGACTATTTTATTATTGAATTGTAAAGATTTTTGATGATAGATTCAAGTCTCTTATATGATTTTAAATGTATTTTCCCACTGAGTCATCTTTTCCTTAATATCACTTTAAAACATTATTTTTAAAAATTTAAATGTATGTATATGTGTTTATCTATGAGAATATATGCTATGTGTGTGAAGGAGCTCAGAGACAGCAGAAGTGGTCATTGGAATCCCTATAGCTTGTGAATTGCCTGACATGGGTGAGAAGAACATAATTCATGTCCTTTGGTAAGTACTTTTAATCACTGAACCCTCTCTCCACTCTTAATGCTTGCTACTTTTCGAAACACAAACATTCATTTGTATCTTGTTGCTTGTGGGTTTAATGTTATGTCTAAGTAAACATGGTAAAAAATAATACCATAAAAATTTTATGGCATTTAAGAATTTTATACTTGTAGCTGTCACATTTTAGTGTTTGATCTATTGAGTTAATTTTTGTGTATTATGGGAGATGGGGGCAGGCTTGGGTCCAAAGCCTTTTTATGTGAATACCCACTTGTCTCTGCATCCTTTGTAAGAGAATACTTTTCTCCCCTCGAACGATATTGGGTCTTTTGTCAAAAACCAATTGGCCATCGATGCACAGGCTCAGCTTTAGGCTCTCTATTTCATTTCATCGATCTGTTTCTCAATTTGATCCCATCCTCCTCCTACCTTGAATCTGTTTGCCGCTGTTTTGGTGTATGCTTTGAAACAGATAATGGTGATTTCTCACACTTGGCTCTTCTTTTTCAGCATTGTTCTAGTTATTGTACATTCTTTGTGTCAGGCAATTGCTAGTTCCCATAAATTGTAGCATCATGATATCAATTTCTGCAAAAACCAAAGCAAACAACATCAAAAGCTGAGATTTTGATAGACATTTGAGAAGTATGATATCTTTCCCCTTTTGAGATTTTTCAATGACTGTAGGTCAGGTTGGCTTCTACATGACTACCAGGAATGTAGGGTGGCCAAATCATCCAATTACTTGTGTGTGTTTTGTATTAGTCTTGAACTGCACTGTCTACTTCAGATGCCACTGTCCATGTGTGGTAAATGAATACTTCAAGTATGGCTTGTCGAAACTGACATGAGCTATTCATTAACTGACAGTCCCAATTCAAGTATTTAGTACAAAATCCTACCTGGAAAATGTTCAATTAACCTTACTATTCATTACAAGTTGAAATAGCATTTTAGTTATGTTTATATTAAGTATGTTTATTAAATGTATTTTCACTTCTTCCTCTTCCTTCTTGTTCTCTTCCTCCTCCTCCCCTTTCTCCCCTTTCTCCCCTTTCTAATATTTTTTGAGACAGGATTATGCTATACATTCCAGGCTGACAGAGAAATTGCAACAATCTTCCTGCCACTGCCTCCCAGGTGCTGTGATTAAAGGCATGCTCAACCATACCCAGCATTCATTCTTTCTTCCTTCCTTTCTTTCTTTCTTTCTTTCTTTCTTTCTTTCTTTCTTTCTTTCTTTCTTTCTTTCTTTCTTCCTTCCTTCCTTCCTTCCTTCCTTCCTTCCTTCCTTCCTTCCTTCCTTCCTTCCTTCCTTTCTTTCTTTCTTTCTTTCTTTCTTTCTTTCTTTCTTTCTTTCTTTCTTTCTTTCTTTCTTTCTTTCTTTCTTTCTTTCTTTTTTAAAAAGTGGTTACTAGAACATTTAAAACATCCTCTGACATGTACCATATTTCTATTGGCCAACACTAGCCTAGGGACTTTTTTTGAGGGAATAAGAGATAGTTTAGTTTGGATCTAAATTTGAGTGGCTACGGCCTGAGAATACGGATTTAGATTACACCAAGTTCAATTGTTCCAACATCGAACCAGTTTTATGGAGTTTTTGTGGTAACAGAACAAAGAAGTCTCAAGTCATGGCATTTTTAAAATCTAATGTTGGAAACAATATAGAGGTAGGTTACAGTCAAGTGGAAGAATCTCAACTATAGGCCAGCTGGTAATATTTTTCAGCCCTTTGATAGGTGGAGAATCAACTTTTGTTAATACATTCCAAAAGTGTTTACCTGTTTATGGGATGTTAGGTCTGACACAGAGGTGGACAAAGGATGGCTTCTTAGGGGTCAGGGTTGCCCAGGATACATAGCAATTAGCCTTTGGGTCTGTGATATGCCAAACTCTCCACAGTTTTAATCAGCCTCCCCAGACTTCGCTTCTTTGTAGGAATTCTTGTTCACAGGTGCCTTTTGATATCATCCCTTTTGCTTTTTTTCAGTAATTAATTAATTTACTTTACATCTCAATCACAGTTTACCCTCCTTCTTCTCCTCCCAGTCCCACCCTCTCACTTTACCTCTCTTACCCTCTCCCTTTCTCTTGAGAAAAGGGGAGATCTCCTATGGATATCAACCTGTCTTGGCATATGAAGTTGCAGTAGGACTAGGGGCATCTTCTTCTATTGAGGCTAGATAAGGCATCCCAGGTAGGATAAAGGGGTCCAAAGGCAGGGAGCAGAGTCAGAGATAGCCCTTGGTCCAGCTGTTAGGTGTCCCTCATGAAGAATAAGCTGCATGTCTGCTACATTTGTGTAAGGGGCCTAGGTCCATTCCATGGATGCTCTTTGGTTGGTGGTTCAGTCTTTGGGAGCCCCTCTGAGTCCAGTTAGTTGACTCTGTAGGTTTTATTGTGCTGTCCTTGACCTCTCTGGCTCCTTCAATCCTTCCTCCCACAACTCTTCACCAGATTCCCTCTAGTTGCACCTATTGCTTGGCTGTGGGTCTCTGCATCTGTTTCCATCAGTGGCTGAGTGAAGCCTCTCAGATGATAGTCATGCTAGGCTCCTGTGTGCAAGTATAGCAGAATATCATTAATAGGGCTGGGGTGTGCTTTCTCATGGCATGGATGTCAAGATAGAGCAGTCATTGGTTGGCCATTCCTTTGATTTCTCTTCCAACTTTATCCCTAAACATCTTCCAGGCGGGACAAATTTTGGGTTGAAGGTTTTGTGGCTGGGTTGATGTCTCCCTACCTCCACTGGAAGTCTTGCCTCATGGCAGTGGTTTTCAGATTCTATTGCTAGGAGTCTTAGCTAGGATTACCCTCAAAGATTCCAGAGAGTTTCTATTGTCCTGGGTTTCTAGCTCATCCAAGAGATTCTGTCTACAGATAGTTTAGGGATTTTTAAGATATAACTAACCTAGAAACAATGTGACATGAGATTTAGAATGCTCACAGAGTACCCTGAACATCTAGAAAGTCTTGTGTAATGTTATCCCCTTGCAGTACAACAAATTACTGTCACATATAGCAGCTTTTGAAACTATTTATTATCACATGGTTCCTTCAGGGAGCAATCTGGGTGTGGCTTAACTAGAGTCTCAGGTTTCAGGTCTTTCCAGGGCTATAATCAAATATTGGCCAAGTCTGTATTTATATCTGGGTTTGACTGAAGAGGAATTCGATTCAGTATTCACTTATGTATCTGTGAACAAGCCTCATTCCTTGATAGCTAATGAACAGAGGCATTACTCTTTTACCACACAGATCTTTTTACAGAGCAATATACAATATGGTATCTCAGAGATATGAAAGCAAAAGACAGCAAAGAAGATGGAAGAAAACCTTTCTAAAAAGGACGTGTAAATATATGTATGAAAACCACGTGTATAAATTTAAGCTAATTTCATCACATTTGCTGCAAAATACTTATAAAAACAAGCCATCAGATCTATACCACATTCAAGGGGAAGGGATTACACAAAAGGATAAATGCCAAAATACCACTATGAGTGGTCAAAGATGCTCCCTGGTACAGAGAATTTGTGATGGCTTTGTTTGAAACAGCCTTGACTTATACCCCAGGAAGGCTTGGGACCTGCTATATACCTGGGCTGCCCTTGAACCTGCAATGATCCTTTTCTTAATGTCACTAGTGCTGATTATTAGTGGCTACACATGGTTTCTACAGAGCTCCCATCTGAGTTTTAAAGATTTCTTTATACAGTTCTGAGGGGGGGGGGGTGGAAAAGGAGAAGGGGAGGGAAGGGGGGAGGGAAAGGTCCAAAAGCAAACCATGAACATGTAAGAACTGACTTGGAGGGGCTGGAGAGATGACTTAGTATTTAAGAGCCCTGACTGCTCTGCTTTTGCATAAGACTCCTGGGTTCAGCTCCCAGCACCCACATAGCAGCTCTAAACCACCTGTAACTCCAATTACAAGGGATCCAAAATTGTCTTCTGACCTCCAAGAGCAACAGGCTCAGGAATGGTACACATATGTACATACAAGCCCCAAACATAAACACATAAAACAAATAAATCTTTTTTAAAAGAACTGACTTGGGGGGAATTAAAATCAAAGTTTTGACTAAGGAAGATATTTCCATGCAAAATCTCAATGCTAAGCACAGTATAGTTTGTAGTGAGTTTAAAATGTAAGGAATGTATTTTATAGAAGATAAGGCATCAAATATATACATAAGTGAAATACATAATTTTTATCACAATTTGTGTATTTTCCTACCAGGTTCATTTGCTTTTTTGAGATGCTAATGTTCTGTGTTACCACCACAAGTAACCTGTCAGAGAAGAATTTTTGGTGACTAGAATTGAGATGCAGATAAGATTTCTCCAATTCTTACAGCTTTACACGTTCTGGGGCCTCCTCTGCAGGATGTCAGTGTTTTCTAAAATCCATGTACAACAAGGCCCCAGGTTTTGTCAAAATTTCTAAAAATACTTTTTTGATTTTTTCCATTCAGTATATTCTGATTCTTATCTCTCCCCTCCCCCAACTCTTTCCAGATTCTCTCTTTACTCTCCCAATCAAACTGTCTTTTTTTTTATTATCTTGTTCTCAAAAAGGAAACAAAAACAAAACACAAGAAATACACACACACACACACACACACACACACACAATGCCTTCCAAAGCCACAAAAAACAAATGTCAAAACAAACAAACACAATAAATAGAGGTTTTGTGTTCCAAGCATACAACACTACTGAAACTACAGTTGGAAACTAATTAATTCCTACTATAGGGAGTGAGTTAGTTTCTCCTCTCTGTCCAGCCTGTTTGTGTCAGCCTTGTTTCCTGCTTCTAAGAACTAAGTGTGAACCTTTCCTAGACAGAAGGGTTTTTCCCCCTCAGAAAAGGGCTTTGTCCAGGACTCAGTTGATGGGGATAGATAACACTGTTTTATTCTACTATGAAACAAGAAGCGAAAAGCATACTATTTTGTGCCAAATATGCTGCTGTTCTTGGAAAACCGTTGGTGAAGTTAGCAGCTCAGTTCTGCTGCCTTATAATTACAGGCTGAGCAGACATGTCAGAGGCAGGTCTCTAGGTAAGTGCAGGGCCAAGTAAGCTTCCGGGGGAAGGGACAGTAAGCTGTGCATGAGTTACTGCAGAAGTCCACATAAACTGAGCAAATTTATTTCTTCTTCCTTATGGCCCCTTAAGTGAATCTCATTTCTCTCCAGAAAATTTATGTAATTTTTTGGACTTACTAGAAATGCCTGTCCAATGAACTCTCCGTTAAGTCCACTAGACTCTATCTTCTTGTCATCTTCCAGGCAACTTAAAGATCCCCACAAAGGAATTTATTGACAAAATACTTGTCAGAAGGGTTGGCGATAAGAGAAGTTACTGATGAGAACCCAGGGATACTGAAATGGGACAAGACTAAATTCTGGCCTTTCAGATGCCTATCTCGTTTCTGAGTCCTCCTAGGAACTGGAAGCCAAGGGTGTTCTGGCCCCAGGCTCCTGGACCTGGAATCATTCCAACATTCCTCATTTACCCGGAGGTCTTTCCTTAGCCTGTCAGCTGAGGAGTCGGGGCTAGTTGACCTCAAGGACCTACCTGCTCTGACTCTGCAGAATTTTGCTTTCTTTTCGGATGCAGCTTGCAGAATAGGACATGCCAAGAAGGAAGGCCAACATCCGGGCCTTGGACTGACTGCAGCAAGAAGCTTTGCCAACGCTATGGTCAGTTTCTCACTGGATCCTAAGCATTGACTTTGGGCACCTTCCCCGTCCCTGCCTTTGCTAACTCTAAATCTTACAGCTGTCCCTCCCAAGGCAGACACCTTGATTAATAATAGAAAAACTATGTGGGTTAGGGTTAGGCCGGAATCAGCACAGGTCAAGAGGCTCCACCCAGCCATTAATCTCATTTCCCTCGGAAACTCAGCTCCCGGGAGCCAGCACGCGCTTTGTCAGTGAGCTGGTCCCTTTTTCCACTTTCTCTCTCAAATCTCAGTTGTTGTAGGAATGTCGTGGTTTTGGAATGATTACAAATAAAAACTGCCAGAAGCACTAAGCTCGGCAGCTTCGGCGGAACTCTCCTGGAGGACGAGTATGGAAGGCACTTGAAAATGCTCATGGCGGCTTGCCTGTTCGGAAGCCCACCCTTTCGTGTGGACTCACAGGGACCTTTATGCAGCCACCCATGGCACTGACTCTGAGAACTCTGAAGCTAGCTCGGGAAGGTGGGGCAGCTGCTCTCATCAGCCTTTCCGAGCTGTAGGCTGAGGGAGGAGCTCAGTTGGTAGTGTGCTAGCCTAGCCTCTACCAAGACCCAGATTCAATCCCCAGCACTGGGCACGATGATGCTCGCCTATAATCCTAGGACCTGGGAAGTGGAAGCAGGAGGGCCCAGAGATCATGGTCATCCCATTTGTTAAAATTAAGTGTAGAAATTCAATGTTATTCTCAGCTACATAGTGAGGGCACACAGCAGTGTGTCTGACAAAACAACAGATACAACACAACTAAACTGAAGGCCTTGAGCAAAGTGGGAGCCTCAGAAGGCTGCTAGGGCAAACTGAGTCTCCTTGTTGGGTCATTTCCCATAGGATTCCTGGGAGGGCTTGAGCCAAATCTTGAGAATAGTCCCTATGCAGACTACTCACACTATCAGCACACAGCAGGTCCCCTGGGTACCCTCAATCCTCCCCCCCAACTCTTCCATAAGAGTCCCAAAGCTCACCCACTGTTGGGCTGTTGGGTGTCTGCATCTGTCTCAGTCAGCTGCTGGATGGACCTGGTCAGAGGATAGTTATATTAGACTGTTCTCTGCAAACATTACAGAGTATCATTAATAGTGTCAGGGATTAGTGTTTGCCCATGGCAAGCATCTTTAGTTAGGCTGGTTTTGGGTTGGCCATTCCCTCAGTCTCTGATCCATCCCCCACCTCTGCATGTCTTGTAGACAGGAAAAAATTTTGGGTCGAAAGTTTTGTGATGGATGTTCATATGCCTTCACTGGAGTTCTCGCCTGGCTACAGGAGGTGGCCTCTTGAGGTTCCATGTCCCCACTGCTATGAGTCTTATCTAAGGTCATGCCCATAGACTTCTGGGAGCTTCTTTCATTCCAGGTCTCTGGCACATCCTAGAGATGTCCCCCTCCCCCACCCCTACCAGCTGTAGATTTCCATTCATTCTTCTGGTCCTCTGGCCCTCTCTCCTGTCTCTCCATCTAGCAGATGTGCAGCTTGGTCTTCATGTAGGTCCAAAACAACTGGAACAGGGTCTGTCCCTAAAGCTGTTGCCTGTCCATAGGATATGGTCTTCGAGCTGGGCTGCCTTGTCTGGCTTCAGTGGGAGATGATGGACCTAACCCCACAGAGATTTGATGTTGATGTGTTGGGGTGGGGAGATTCCCAGGGGAGCCTCAGCCCTCTCAGAGGAGGGGGGAGGGACTGTGTGTGTATGTGTGGGAGTATAGACCAGGAGAGGATAGACAACAATAGGGATGTAAAGTGAATAAGTAAGTAAATAAGTAAGTAAGTAAATAAATAAATAAATAAATGAAAGTCTCTGCAAACTAAAGCTTTCACAAGGATTAACTGAGTGGAGGGGCCTAGCCCATTCTTGGAGAACATCAGTCTCCTTTCCCTTAGACCTGTGGCTGGCTCAGCTCAGGCTTTGGTTGTTCTGGTCAACACTTGGGAAGCCTAAATTTTCTTCGCATATAACATGACCTCTTATTAGACACTGTTCATTCTGCTCCTGGTGTCCTGCTGGACTGTAACTGATACTCAGCCCTCAATTGTTGATGGCATTGTGAGGAGAACACACACTCTTGGAAAGCCAAGATTATGACTCAGAGTTGACAACTGACTTCAACTGGTTTTGAATATCTCCATGGAGTGACTGTAACGGATGGCCCTCTTACTAGCCTTGCCTCATGCGCTAGACAAAGGATGGAACAAAAGTGCTTACTAAAGGAGATGCTGGAAGGGATCCAAGATAGCTGCTTGAGCCCCAAATACAGAAGATGGGACACTCAGTTCCTATTGTCTTCTTAGTCAGAATCAAACCACTTGTGAGGCTTTCAAAAGGCTACTTCAGGAAAGATGAATCAGGAGCTGAGGGAAGACAGGCTCATAACAAGTTTCAGCATGGGTCAGGTAAATTCTTGGCCTTGACCACTTGTGAGTTTTCTGTAATGCTTCCTTCAAAAGAAACATTGATTCTCAGCACCAAATGTAACTGGAGTGCTGGCTTCTCAGCATCTGCCTTAGTACCATTATTTTGAAGATGACCTCCTGTCCTTAAGAGTGAAATACCCGGTGGCAGACTGCACTGAAACTCTGATGCTTTTTCCTGTGAAGTTGGAGGACTGTGACTGTGGTCTGCATTGGGCTACATGGCCAGGCAGTCCTGGTGTACAGATGTAAGAGTCTATGGTACTGCTTGCTGGAGACAAATTGGGCACTTTCCGTTCCTCTGCCCTAACTCTGGCCATGCATATCAATAGTCCCTTCATAAACATCTTGTTTGTGATGCTGGGTGCAAGAGTGCCAACTCCTGTGAACGATCCCAGGACAAATGACCTCACTGACTATTAACCTAAAGGATCTTTTCTAATTTGGAATTCTCAATACTCCTGAAGCATCTCTGATCACTGAAGTGTCTTGTGAAGGCTGGAGAGCAGAACCTACTTGTTAAAGCCTTCCAGTAAGGGGCAAAACCTTGCTTGTATCCATCCTATATCTTTAGAGTAAAAGCAAAAAGCATTAATCATGTAAAGTGTGAAATTCAAGTCACACATCTATTCATCTGGTGGTGAGAGCATAACACTGACTGAACAGGGCTGGCGAGATGGCTCCGTGGGCAAAAGCTCTTGCTCTACAGATCTAACCATCTAAATTTGATCTCTGGGACCCACAGTGAAGGGAGAGCACCAACTCTTTATAGTTGTTCCCTGACTTCCACATGAATGGCACAGCACAGGTGCTCCTGCACATGCATGCATGCATGCACGCATACACATGCACACACATGCACATACAACAAAGAAACAACCAATTTGCATCAAGAGATCAGATACACTGTAACTAAATTCAAGTAGCCTCTCACTCTCACTCTCTCTTTTTCTCTCTCTCTCTCTTTCTCTTTCTTACACACACACACACACACACACACACACACACACACACTTTCATTTTGTCTTTCTATGCCTTTATTGTGTAGGCTAAAGAAAAGCCTACAGCCCCTCAATTGTGGAAACAAGAAGTACCAAACCAGTTTCAATGATACAAGTAAAAAAAAAAAAAAAAAAAAAAAAAACACTTCAGAAACAGAGCATGTCCTGCCTCCTGCATGAAGTGATCCATCCACCAAGGGCAGCTTGGCTTGGGGACCAGATGCAGGCTAGTGTTCTCTTGGCCTTCCCTGATAGGCATCCTAGGATAGGTTACCTCATTCCACAGTGGGAGTTTGCATTGCCTCCTGGAAGGTTCAGGGTAGGTCCGTGTCTAGACTGATTACAAAAGCACCAACAAAACAAAACAAATACCTAACATCTTACCGAAGAGGCAGGAAAGCAAACAGTGCAGGGGAGGAGAACAATGCTTCTGTTGTGACAAGGCGTCTTTGGGAGGAGGATGAGATTCCCCCACGCCAGGTTCTAATTTGGAAGGGCAACATTAAATGTCTTTAAGCAGGCCCTGGCTTGAATGCATTCATTTGGAAAGGCAATGTGCTTTGTTAGATAAGGGTTTTTTTTTTCTTCTAAAACTGCCACTAGGATCAAAATGAAGATCAGCATTAGCAACTCTGTCTGCCTGGGTGCAGGTTTCAGGAAGCAGGCCTTTACCCTAGCTCAAGTGGGCAGCCATTTGTTATTTCTGCCAGTATGAAATGATGAGATGTGTAAAGTGACTGCCAAGGCCCTAAGTCAGCCCTGACTTTGCACTCACCTCGCTGTGTGACTGTAAGCACGTCTCTTAACGTCTCTCGGCCTCAATTTCTACACTTGGGACATGAGCATATAGGCGTCAGAAACCTGAGCTGAGCCTTCCAAACAGAACAAACATGACATCTGACTGCCTTGTGGTACCGGAAACTGGAAATTCTCATCCCAAAGGAAAGCAGCAATCGTCTTGCCTGAAGTAGCTCTTAAAAAGCGTTGTTATAGAGGCTACACGGATTGCTCAGTGGCTAAGAGCACTTGCTATTCTTGCAGAAGAGCCGGGTTGGAACCTCAGCACTTACATGGTGGCTTACAACTGTCTAAAACTCCAGTTCCAGGGCATCTGACACTTTTCTGGCCTCTGAGGACATCACACATGCACATGGTGAACATACATGCATACATACATACATACAGGCAAAGCATTCATTACAAATAAAGTAAAAATTAATAATAAAAAGTGTTATAGGGGCTGGCAACGTAGCTCAGTTTATAGAGGACATGCCTAGTATGCACAGAGCCCTGGGTTTGATCTTCAGCACCATGATGGGTGTTGTGGTGCGGCCCTGTAATCCACTTGGGAGGTGGAGGCAGGAGGATAGAGAACTCGAGGTAACCCTCAACTATATACGGAGTTCAAGGCTAGCCTGAGATATGTGAAACTTGTCTCAGAAAAGAAATGGTAACAAAAGAAAACAAACCATCAAAAAATAAATTTCCTCATCCAAGCGTTTGTTACAAAATGAAGCTGCCATTGAGCCGTGGGACACATCTAAAATTCTGGGTCAGTGGATAACTAGGTGGCAAGAAGGTCAGGCAGCTTAAAGGTACATTTATTTTGCCAGGGGTAAAACGCATGAGGTGCTCATTTGTGCATTATCTTGACTTCTCTGTTGAGGACCCTCCATGTCACTCTCCCTGGAGATGAAATGTTTTTTCTTGAAACCCCATGCCTTCTTTTCTGTCTCATCCTCTCTCGGTCCCTTTTCATTTTGATTTTTTAAAACTGTATTTTCCAATTACTCTGTGTAAGGAGGAAGAGGAGCATGTGTCCCATCATGCATCCCGGCTAGTCGTGGTCCCTGGGCTTGTCAGCATCACCCTTTTGAATGAGGAAGGCCTCCAGCTGCTGCTGCTGCTGCTGCTAGGTGACTCATAGCTCATTGAGCTCCTGAAGGGCCATCCAGACCAGTTCTTTGCAGCTTCTCCTTCTGGTGCAGAGTCAAGGTAAATGGCGAGATGCTTTGGTTACCTCTGGATATGCAATGTGAGCTGCACTAGCTGGTCGTAGTGATATTTCCAGCCGGGTACCAAAGGATAGGGCTGGTAGTGGTTGCACTTTCTCATGTCCAGAGCTGTGGCTGTGCTAGGTCTGAAGAGCCTGTGCCACTGATGACTTATTCCTGTCACCAGAGCCTGGAACCACATATGTTTATTTTTTTGTTGCTGTTGTTGTTCTGTTTTGGAGTGGCAGGGTTTGAACTCAGGGCCATAATGCATGTTAGCTAAGTACTCTCCCTCTGAATTAGCTCTCTTAGGGAATTGACTTTGTTTTTTGGCTTTTTGAGGCAAGGTCTTGATATTATGTGGGCAGACCTTTAACTCCTGATCCTTCAGCCTTAGATTGCTGAGATCATAGGCACATGCTGTCGTTCCTGGTCATATTGTGGTTTTACAATTTTTTCTTGCATTTAATTGTTTTTTTGTAAGCACACACACACACACACAGCGAGAGAGAGAGAGAGAGAGAGAGAGAGAGAGAGAGAGAGAGAGAGAGAGAGAGAGATTAGAGGACAACCTGAGGGTGTCTGTTCTCTCTTTCCACCATGTGCATCCTGTGCATTAAACTCAGATCATCAGACCTGTTTTTAACATCTCTCTATGTTTTGGGGTCTACACAAGGCTCATTGTTTCTAATTGCTCCATAATACTTCATGTGTGCTTCACTGCACAATGTGACTGTGCCTTTTCCTAGAGACTTGCTTTGCCTCATCATAACCAGAATGGAGCCATGAACCTTGTGTATAGTTCTCTACAAAGTTGTGACGTACTATTTTGTCTAACTTTTCCCCCCTCCCTCTACAAAGGACATTTTCTCCACTTCCCTCATGTTTCTGTACTTTACAACCATACAATTTCTGTGCTTTCTTCTACACTTTCTTTGGGGATTGCACATTGTGTGTAATACATTCTATTCTCCTTTGCATATCACAGTCCTATGACATAGGGTCTTTAGATTTTGTTGCAGTTCCCTGTTTGAATCAGACAGCAGATGTGAAATCTGAAGAAGGCAGGGGTTAGGTCTGTCCTAGTCTGTCTTTAGTATGTGATGTGGCATATGCACAAAGCGTTAATCAAAGTACTTGGAACATGAATACTGGATCCATCAGACACTTATTTGGTAGCAACCTCATGCCAACCCTTTACTCTATTAAAAAAATAAAATTACATCTCTTTCTTTAGTGTATGAAGGGCATGCATGCCATAGTATACAAGTAGAGCGCACATGGGAACTGTCTGGAGTGGGTCATGGGGCTGGAATTCACCTCAGCCTTGGTGGCAGGCCTCTTTACCCACTAAGCCTCTGACCTCTGCTTTATTTTCAATGTGTATCCTTCAAAGTTTCCATACACACAGGAATAAAAAGCAGTAAGACTATTTTATTGGCCCTTTGGCAAACCAAGCAGATTTGCTACATTCTAAGGAGCACCACTGCTTTTTGAGTAGCCCCCTTGGAAGGGAATCATTATGCCAGGGAAAGTACCCTCACATTTGGGGGGGGGCGGAACTTTTGACGGGGGGGGGGGGGAATAAAACCTTTCTTAATCCACAGAATATTCTTTGAATCTTCTGGGTGGGGGAAGGGGTTGTTTCTTGAAGGCAATTTGATTTTTGGAAACAGCTAAAAGCCACTTGGCAGCAAAGCTAGCGAATGAGGTGTGTGATCAAGCTGAGGAATATGACTATTGGCTCCAAGCAAGGTGTGAGCTTCAAGAAACGAGACCGATTCGCTTGTATGGCACATAAAGCAGCTCAGTGGGGCTTCCAAAGGAAGACTTCCAAACATGCTGAGGCCTTGGCAAGAAAAGAATTTCTCTGCTACTACTAACCACCATCACCACCAGTAACTCCCACCCCTGCCCCACCCCCACCCCCACCTTGGGCTGGGGCGGGGCAGCGAGACTGTCTGACGGATCATGTAGAGAAAATAAAATATTTAGACTTTTGTTTTCGAAAACCAATAGTGGTTCTGGAACAGTGGTGCACACCTCCTCTCAGCGATGGGGAGGCAGAAGCAGGTAGATCTCTGTGAGGTCAAGTCTAGCCTTGTCTTTACAGGAAGACAAATCCTCTCTCAAAAACAAGCCAGCAAGCAAGGAAACTAACAAGGAAAAGATACAAGTATGAGATAGAAAGACTTAGTTGGTAGCTGTTTCTCAAAGCTACCTTGGTAGTTCAGTTGGTTGCAAGATAATTTGTCCAGCATAGTATGAGGGACGAGGGATATAGCTCAGTTGCTATAATGCCTGCCTACCATATATCAATATCATACAAAGCAGGTTTGCACATGCCTGTAACTCCCAGAACTCTGGGACGTGGGGCGGCAGGAGAATTAGAAGTTTAAGATCATCCTCTATTACATAGTTAGTTCTAGGCTAGCCTAAAAGAGATCCTGTCTTAATATCAAAGTTCATGATTGCAAGGGAAGCCTCTGCATTCTTTGGCCCTGGGCCTCTGTGGAAGGCTCTCTCTTCCACTTTGCTTAGTCTGAACCTGCACCACAGGTACAGCAATTGGCCTAGCAGTCCAACAGAACTCCTGATCCATTTCGGCATGGAAAAGGAAACATGTGTTTACGGGTTTTATAAGACATGCTTAGAAAAGCAAAGAATGGAAAAGAGGTATAACAATTATTGTTGAAAGACAATTGTGAGAAGCCATTATTTTATCCTTAATCTCGTGTTGTTCTTTATGGAGGAGGCAGATCAATGGGCTGACACAATAGGGAGATTTAGACTCCACTAATAAGGACTGGGTCACATTATGAGTTGTGTGTTAATATAATCCCAAGTGTTTGAATCTATATCTATAGAGGGAAAAGGGAAAGTGACTAAACAATCAAAAGTTTAGCAGTAGGGGTGGCAGTGGTGCTCAGTGGTAGTGTCACAAATGACACTTACCTAGTCATTTGTGCAAGGTGCTGGGTTCATCTCCAGACCACACCTCCCTAATTAACAGTGGACACCAATGGCTGTGTCACCCAGCTTTCCATCATTCTGGCAAAATATCCGAGGTAACTAATGTTCATAGTGCCTTGTTATTGAAATTCATTTGCCTGACTCTCAGGGTGGAAACATTTGTTACAGGAACAAAATGTGGTTTCACAGCTACCAATTTATTATTATTGTTACTACTACTACAACTATTTTTGCAAAATTAAGTAAAGCTTTTTTTTTTTTAACAATGACAGGGGAAATTTTTAGATGATAACTGGGTTTAAGCCCTTCTTCTGGTCTGTTGTTGCTAGTGAATCAGGCTGCAAATCTAAAGAATGAACATTTTCAGTGTTCGGTTTCCATAAATCCAGGACCAAAGGTTCTCACTAACCTCATTCAAATTTAGAAGCAAGAACAACTTCATCTTCAAACTACCTTCAAAACAAAGATACTTTCTTGTTCTTTGTATCTCATGAACCATTGTGTATCATGCAAGTTATATCAGAAAATAAAACTAGCAACAACCAGACAAAACCAGAACTTGTTTAGGAAAAGGCTAGCCCACCTTTCCAACTGGCGTTTGCAGGCATTTCTGAAAGGGACAAAGACAAGTGGATATTGAAAAGTTATGCTCAGCAGGAGGCCAACAGAAGAATGTTGGGGACAGCAGGAGTGAGGACTTAGATGGGATGCTAAGCTGTGATAAATTGTACCTTCTGCTTCCCCTGGTGACCTTCTACTATGGGACTGAAGCTGGAGCTCCTGCAGGGAACTATTTCCAGAATCAAAGAGAACTGCCCATCCTCTCCCTGCACCTCACCCTGGCTCTCTCTATTGACATTACCTGATAGGAAAGCCGTGCACAGAGCATTACATACATGATAAAAAAAAATGACAAATTGGTTATTCCCAGAGTTCTTTGGCAGCAGGAAGGCAATCAAAGTAAAATAGTAAGTACCATGAGTGCTTGAGGTGCTGTCTGTGGACAAAAAAAGGAGTGAAGTCAGAGTGCTGGGCGAACGATTCACGGAAGGACACTGTTAGAGCCAGTACCAGTGCTGGTACCTCAGCTACACGACAGTAGTGATCAAGGGCTCTCGTCCTTGCCACTCTCTCTAGTAACTGGTGCCTTATGAATCACTCCATAAGTTCACAAAATTGAGCTTTATGTAAAGCACCCGTTGAGCAAGCCAACTGAGGCTGAGGCTTAGAGGTGTTTCTGGTAAATCATAAGCTTTGACAACTTTTCCAACCCAAATGCAGGGCATCTCTTAGACCTGCCATGCTGCAGTCTTTGAAGAGAGAGGCATGACAGAGAGTAAGCCTAAGACAGCAGGAAAGAGCGGAGAGAATTCTTTGTGCTGCTTCGGCTCACCTCTCTAGCTTATTTAAAAAAAAAAAAGGAGGATATTGATTTTATGACTTGTGAATAATCTGCACAGAAGCTTTTCTTTTTGAAGTTTGTGTATATGTACATGCCTCTATGTATGCTGATGAACATTATGTGTGCAGGTGCATGTGAAGACCAGAGGTAAACTTTCTGCTCCTTTAGATTTCTATCTTGCTTTTTGAGATAATATCTCTCACTGATCTGGCACTCATGGAACAGGTGTGGCTGGCTGGCTCACAACCTCAGGGTTTCTCCTGTCTCCGTTCCTACAAAGCCGGGATTAGAGATGCAGGGCACCAGGCTTTGCTCTCTGCGTGCGGGTTCTGGGGTTTGAGCTTGAGTTTTCATGCTTTTAAGGCAAGCACGTTAGCAATGGAGGCGTCTGTGTCTTCATTTCAAAAGGGAAATTTGTAAAGAGAGGTCATGGTGGAACTCTTTTGTGCCACCTTTGGTCTCATACACAGGCCAATCCAACCTAAGGATTTTCAATGGAAGAGACTGGGCATGAGATATACCTTGAGAATGGGCAGTTGAATCAGGACATAAAGCCAGCATTGGTACTCATTCAGAGGGTATAGGTAGAGAAACTGTTGTGCAGGTTTTTTTTTTTTTGGATAGTAATGGGATTATACTGAATAAAAAGCCAGATGAAAGGGGCAAAGTTTGGATGAACGGAGACGTAAATTATATATATATGCATATATATTCATAATACATATATAATAGTATGTATTATATGTATAAATAACACATATATTATTTAATATATATATTAAAAAGGACCAACACCATTTATTTGAATGTTTATTTATTTTTTTTTGTCAAAGAAATCCATGCAGAGAAAGAGAAAAGAGGGAAACATGACAACCATGTTCCAGCAGTCAAATGTAAGAAAATAATTTGGCACAACTTGAAGGTTTTTTTTTTTTTTTCTTTGCAAAAAGACAATCTATCCTACCACTAAAATTTACCATCCTCATAAAGATACCATTTGATTTTCGAAAACATAACACATGGTTAGTCTCCTACTTAATGGCGGTGGGAGGAGGTATAAAAGATAAAAAAAAAAAAAAAAAAAAAGAAGGTGGCTCCCTTTATGTGGGAGGACCACAAGGTGCTGCAGGGCAGCACAGGCACTGGGACACTGGCAAGTCAGTGCACCAGGAAAAAAAAGCACACCACATAGATGGCCACACCGATGAGGATTTTCATTGGGGACGGCTTGTTTCCCACGCTGTGAGAGGTGGTGATCTCGTTTTCCTTCTGATTTCCATGTTGCTTGGTCCCAGGAGCATCGTCCACATCCAGATCATATGCCAGTTCTGTCAAAAGAGAAAGAGGATTTGAGTTGGAGGGTTTTTTTTTTTCCTACCACATCAGGTCTATACCACTCACAGCTTCTGGCCTGACTGACCTGGTGAGGAACTCAACTCCCATTTAGACTTTTCTTTTGTTTGGAAAGCCAGGCTTCCCAGAGGTGGGAAGGAGAGGGTGTAATTGGAGGATGTGGACTGGAAGGAGATGACCAGAAGTACTCTTTTGTAGAGGACAGCAACCGGGAATGAGTCAGTCAGTGCTTCCCTCTCTGCTCTGTCAATACAACAGGATGTTTGTTGGTCCCTTGCAACATCTCCAGGGCAGAAATGTACCCTTGAATTGAAGGTCAGTTTCATCAGAACTTACATCAAAATGTGCTATTTGGTGAACTAATCTGTCCTTGTGTGTTGGGGAAGGGAAGGAGGGATACTGGTGAGTAAGAGTTGTCCTTTTCCTTAACCCCTTGCAGTGGACTGGGTATTCTTACCCCAGGGGTTTAGATGAGTTAATGCTGAAGGACAGGGTAATTTGCTGTTGAAAGTGGTTTTATTTTCCCCCAAGTACTTCCTCTTTTATACAGTTTCCTCCCCCACAAAAATCAATAAAACCACACCCAAAAGTCACATCTATCAGAGAAATCTTGTCCAACCTCTTGGCACTGTGATGCAGCACTGTCACCTACAACTTTCACATTTGAGAATTACTAGATCAAGTTATCTTCCAGAAAAAGCTACCCCAAACTCTCCAAATGTTTTAAGTAAGTTTATGAATTTGTGTTGGGGCACATTCCTAGCTGTCCTTGGGCGTATGAGGCTTTTGATTGGACATGCCTGAATTCTAATGCCAAGTGAATTAGGCCTAAGGAGAGGCTAATGGGTAAAAGTCTTGCATTCTTTGACTGTTATGTATGAGATGTATACATGATTCTGAAACAAAACAAAACAAAAAACCACAAAAAACCAAAAAGTAAAACCAAAATGTCCTTGATTTGGTCTAAAACAAAAGTCTCCTAGAAAGCAAATCTAAGCAGATTGAGGTTTCTATGTGAAATTCAGGGGTCAGATTCTTGCAAATTTGCATTTTCAGATCCAATCCACCACCCTCCCCTTTTACAGGAGTCCATGGCTACTGTTTTTATTTCAGTATCTTGTGAAGGTGATGTGAGTGACTTACAACCAACCAACTGTCCCATTGCCAGAGGGCTAGGAGGAAATGGCTGGGATTCTACCCAAAGAAGGCAAGGGGAGGAAGGAAGAGCTCCTATTACATGTCATGAAAATACTCAGTAAGTCCCAGGAAGCAAGGGTGGAGACTCAACTAGTCCGGAATCCAGGCAGAGCAGGGTCCAAGACCAGGCAGCTCTGAGGCTGGCATGGCTTAGTACAGGAAGCAAAGTCAAGGAGATCAAAGTCAGGGGGTCTGATTTCATAGGCTGTGACCCCATCTTCCAAAAAGGATATTGCATTCTATAATGCTACCAGGGATGATGAGAGAAGCAATTTTAATGTGCCTCACCTGAAGAAACAAGACGTTTTATCAAGGTTTCTGTAATTTGCATACACTTAGTCACCAGAGTAGATTAAGTTTTTTCTGTGCTTTGGCTTACTAATTATATTCCTCAATGGGCAACAGTTCCATATTATCTTGCCTTTTAGTGTGATGGGTATTGATATTTTCCCTATTAATTTGAATAATACATATTATATTGGACCATATGCTTATATTAACCAAAACCAAGTATTTTTGATCTTTCAATTTATTATAATTCTCTATCATTGTGTCCCAAAGATATGAGGACAGAGCTTTTAATGTGTATAAATCTGATTCTATTTTACTCGTCTAAAATTGAAGCAAGTTTCTTTTGCCCAAATGCTGATAGTAATTCAGATCTTGTTTTTCAGGAAACTCTGTTACTTAGGAAAAGTAATTTAGCAGGCTGTAATCCAGATCCCCCTCAGTACATACAGAAAGACAAAATAAAAGGGAAAAAGAACAAAGAGCAACACTCTACTTGGAGATCAGACCTCTTTCTCTGAAAGGTGAACTATGCGCAGTGCACAAGAAGGCAGGGGTCAGCTGTCAGTCGGCAAGGATAGCACAGGCTTAGGGCATGATCAGATTTCACTAAAGCAGAGCGCCTATATGGCTCATCTGTTGAAAGCCAAGACTTGGGTCCCACGGCAGCTTCTCCACTTAAGCAAAGAGCGGGTATTTTTAGGGTTGACCCGAATGAGAAGGCTCTCCGAATTGCTTTCACATTCCTTTTCTGGATGATACTCTTGCCCAACAGCAAGATGAAACAATATCTATTAATGTTTCCACTTCGCTCTTGCACTATTAGCTCTGCTCTTCAAATAATCCGCTACCACTAAACAGTCTTGATGACTGGAGCAGCTACAGCAGGTGTAACACTTCTGCTCAACCCAGGAGTTTCTAATCCTTTTAAATACAAGCTGTACTTTACATTTATTTATTTATTTATTTATTTATTTATCTATCTATCTATCTATCTATCTATCTATTTATTTATGCGTGCGCATGCGCATCATGTGAGGGTAAAATGTATAGAATGAAGTCAGAAAGCAACTCTCAGGAGTAGCTTCTTTTCTTCCACGTGGCTTCTGGGGGACTGAACTCAGGCTTGTGCAGCAAGTGTGTTCCCAGGCCTCTAAATGTTTTCTTTGAATCTTGTGCATGGAAATGATAATAGGGACCTCTAAACTATTGAATGCCCATTTATACCAGACAATGTGCTATTTATCTCATTTATTTTAACGCTTCCCACCACCTTAAGAAGTAGGTATTGCAATTCCTATTTAAGAAAGGAGGAAGCTCAAGTTCAGAGTAATGATTTTGATCCATATTTCCACTGCAACCAGTAGCTGTACTATCTGAATCCAGCATCTAACTGTATACCTCTTTGGAAGCCATGTTGCTTCTTTTTTACTTTTTTAAATGATTGGATGTTTTCATTTTGTTTTATATTTTAGGTATTGATGTTTTATGTGTGCCTATGGAGATGAGAAGAAGTGATTGGATCCCCTGAAACTGGAGTTGTGGATAGTTGTGAACTGCTATGTGGGTGCTGGAATTGACTCCAAGTTCTTTGCGAGAGCAAGAGCTCTTATGCTGAGCCATCCCTTCAGACCCACCATACCGCTTCTTGGAAAATTTTGTATACCAAATATGTTGCAGGACTGTGGAGTAATGGATTCTCATTAAAAACAAAACAAAACAAAACCAAAAACCTCAATTGGTGACTATATATCACAAAAGGGAACTTCCAAAGCATGACAAAAGGCATTGTTTCCACATCAAGTTCACCATTTGTTCGAATAAGAAACCTTGTTAAACTATAGAATAGTGCAGGGAGTTCTTGATTTGGGGAGCTGATGGTGGAAATTATCAGTTCTGTTCCCCAAGAAATGAGTAATGATGGCTAAGGCCATTAGATCCCTGGCATACATCTAGGCCACCAAATGGCCTCTAGGAACATCCTTATCTAAATTATGGCTAGAGATTGTGTGAGGCTCTCCCTTCAGCAGGAAGAGATGTCTGTCGCTCAATCCCTCAGCGCAGTGCCTGACGTGTAAACTGACAGGAAGCCCAGCACAGGCACACTCTGAGCTAGGGCCACCACCACAGGATTAGAGCTTAAAGAGGGGTCTGAGAACAATAAGAAAGTATTATGGGAGACAGAGAAAATAGGACCTTGGTCCAAGATAAATAAGGACATTCCTGGATACAAGGAACAGAATGCAATTTCATTTAACAAACAATACTATCTTAAGTATGGTGTCCAAGGGCGTAAGCGGAAGACTGGGGGAAGATTTAGCTACTCTTTCAAGGAATCCCAAACCTCAGCAAGGTCACCACACCCATAGATAAACCAGATAGACATTCCTCAGATCAAGGAGAGGGTTCATAGGAAGACAGTTGCAAATTACCAACAGGATCGATAAAACAAAACAAAACAAAACAAAACAAAAAAACCCCGAAAGGGGAGTATCTAGGACGATTTCTTAAGCCAACTTGGCTATCTCCATTAGGAGATGTGTGATGACCACAGCAGGGCACAGGAATGGAGGTTGGAGGCAGTGTCTTTCAGTAAGACCTTGTGGCTTAGGAATGCTACAACTATCCTGAAGGCAGTAGGAAGGGCTGTCCCAGTTTCTAAGGCAGAACCTGCACAATCTGATCTCTGGTTTTAGGAAGATCCCTGTTATCAGTGTGAAGCACAACCCTAAACCAGAATGACTCAGATATCTTGTCCTGAAGAAAGAAGAAGCCTGTGGGAACAGGAGCTGGGGATCAGTAAGTAGCACACTGGGAAAAAAAAAAGCCTATGAAAAGCTAAATCTAGGTTTTACTATAAACCAGACATATTATGAAAAACACCACACACTATTTTATTTGAAATCAGTTATATTTTTCAGTGATTTTTTTCAGCCTATATTTTCATCATGTTAAGTGTATGTTTTAAAAGGATCATAAATTTGTTTTTCTCTTGGAGTGGTTCTTCTGTGAGAACCTTTTGGACCAGCTAGGAGACTTTTTCCCCCAGCTTCATCTAAAAATCTGTTTCTATTTGTAATCAGTTTAACGATGCCCAGGGGGTAGACCCAACTATCTGTACTAATTACACACTCAGTCCGGACTCTCATTTTTGCCTCCATGGCCTTTGTGTTGTAGATTAGATGATCCATTTAAAATAACAGTCAGTCATTAGGGGCTGCCTGGTGTTTGTGTTGGAAAAGTTTTTCTGCACCCAGCAAAGCTCTGAAAGGAGAGTCCTGTATTCCTGGTTATTGAAAATCTCCTCCTGGAATCCCCAGGGAGTCTTTACTGTTCCCTGAGGTCTGGACCTCTGGATTCCTGGCCTTCCCACCTCACTTCTGACAAGCCATTTCCTACTTAGAGCTTCAGTTGCTCTATACGTCAAATCACAGCGCTGAACTGATGACCCGAACATTTCTTTCCAGTTTTATTTATTTATTTTTTTTCTGGTTTCAATGCTCTTGGGACCTGGAAAAGGAATATTGTCTGCTGAAGGCTGGAATCATTCCTTTACTTGTAAGAGCCAAGGCAGCCTCTTCCAGCAGAGCCTCCCCATAGCATTAGGGTCCATCAGATGGTTCACTGCGGATATTTCTCTAGCAATCATCAGCCATGGAAGTTCTTGCCTCTTGAGCTTCCTAGTCATGGATGAGAGACCCTGGCAATAAACAAATCCACGATGCACACTGTTCTGGTTTTGTTTTTAACCCATGGTCTGACAACCCCCACTAAAGTCACTGCCCACAAAGCTTTGGGGGAAAAGTTGCGGGATCAAGCAGGCCTGCACAGGCAGTGGAGGAGAAGGATTTGGTGGCCAAGGAGATAAGTCTTGGGATTCTTTCAAAGCCAATGAGGGCCTGAGCATATAACAACAAGGAAATGCTCATCCTCTGAGGGAAGTTGCTATGGGAACTTCACTTACACTGACAATACAGGGCAGCTCAGCTTGCCCTCAAAATGGAAGGGGAGCGAGTAGGGCCGGAAAGATGTGTCAGTGGTAAAGAGCACTAGTTGTTTGTCCAAAAGACCCGGTTGGATTCCCAGCACCCACATGGCAGCTCACAACTGTAACTCCATTTTCAGGGAATCTGACACTCTCATACCAATGCACATAAAATAAACTAAACTATTTTTAGAAATGGAAGGGGAGGAGGCTAGGGATGAAGCTCAGTTGTTAAAATGCTGGTCTCAACCGTACAAGTCCTTGGGTTAAAACTCTAGCCGTGTACAAACTGGGTGTGGTGGCCAAGGCCAGAAATCTCAGTACATGGGAGGTGGAAGCAGGAAGATCAGAAGTTCAAGGTCGTCTTTGGCTGAAGACCCTGTCTTAAAGATAAAAATGGCAGGAAAGAGGATGCTACTGCTAAGCCAAGCATGAGGGTTGCCATGGCTCTTCCTTGCCAAGCCTGTTCCAGCAGATGGCTTCAATCTGGCCCTAATATAGCAACAGAACAACACTGCCATCCATCCCTGTGTTTTCCATTTGCTGTGTACAGTTAAGACATGAGTATGTGAAACCTCAGGACATTGCCTGGCATACCCCAGAGGATAAAACTGGGGGCAATCTCCAAGGAAACGGCACTCACTGCAACACTGCTCACTTTGCTGCCCATTCACATGGGCATCCTGGGGCTCTGCCATTGGTTTCTGATTCCCAAACAGATCTTGGTTTCCTTGTCTTCTGAACCACAACAAAAGCCCCCTTCCTGCCACAGTAACTCCACCTCCTTTATGAACTTTCAGGAGTGAAATGAGTACTTAGGACTTGAAAGCAGAAGCAAGTGCCTCTGCAAACGAAGCCAGGCTCTCTGGAGGTCTGCATTTTCTTCTTCAGATGTGGGTAAACAGGCATACTTCAGGCCTTTGGTTTTGAATTCTTCTAATGGGACCCCACTGAGAACAGGCACATTTCATAGTGTATCTTATTGACTACACTGTCAATAAGACTACAGCTGTCTATAATAAGTGAGATGTCTATTCTGCCTACTTGATAACTGATTATAAAACCTGGCAGTGATCTCATGGCCTCTCCTGGAATAGGGTTAGGCAGTTGTGTCTCCACTTCACGTACTATTGCTAATTCCGGCCTGCAAACACCCTCAGCTACAACAATGCAGTACGTTATCCCCATTCGAGGAGGCATGGTCTCTCTCATCATGGACCTGTTTTTCAAGTTGGGGTAGAGTATCTTCAGGTTACACTGCACTGGCTATGGGCATACTTCCCAGGGACGTAGAATAACAGTATATTCTTTATAGTAAAACATTCAATGCTGGGGCTGGAGAGATGGATCAATTGTTAGGAACACTTTTTACCCTAGCAGAGGACCTGGGTTTGATTCACAATACATAAATGGCAGCTAACAACACACTCTAACTCTGATTCCAGGGTGACTCTGATACCCTCTTGAGGCTTCTTTTGGCTTTTGTATGTACATTATAAATCTATATATATTGAGGCAGGAATTCGATTGTGCATGCATACACGCATGCACAGTTACATGAATGAACCTAAAACATATTTTTTAAAGAACATGTAAAATTGTATGGTGGAGTAAGAGTGCCCTGAAAACTTCATTGAATATTGATGATTGAGCTAGCCCTTCAAATTAGGTTCCATATCCTCATAGGCAGAGATTTGATGGTGCTCTTTGATATACATAGGGTGGAAAGGTCTTAAAGGCACTGTTAGGTGACCCAGATCACCTGCTACCAGAGGGCATTCTGACTCTCAAATTCCGAAGGTAACTCAATACATTCTTTTCTATGGTGACTTCCTTGTCAGGAGAGAACACCATTGGCTCTCAACTATGGTTCAGGCTGTTTAGGTTTCTAATATAAAATTGTTGCCAGGAATTTGAAACACCAACTGTGCTTTATTACTGTTTGGCAATTAAGAAATCACTTCATCTTTTAGCAAACAGCAAATGGTTTTATTATATAACCTATTATAACATGGGCCATTATTGTACTTATTTGGATGTGTCATGAATCAAATCATATCCCAAAAAGGAGAATAGCTGGATCCTGGATACTTGGAGAGGAAGAGCAGGTACTGGCCATCTTCCCCACCCAGCCCCCGCAGTCTCAGAGGCACTGTTACCACCTTTCTTCCTCAGGAGTGGTATTACTTACACTCTTGTCAATGTGTTCTTTCCCCAAGAGTGCTTAAAGCCCCAGAAGAATCAGCTCATCGAAGCCTTTACTTCCACAGTAAAACTTACTTTATTCTCAAGGAAGTGATGGGACCAAGAGACAGGAAAAGAAGAGAGGCCTTTTACAGTTATTGTTCCTATTACTGGTCTTACCATTATTACTATCACCCTCTCAGAAGAAAATGTTTGCAACAATTCTTTTAGTTCTTTTGTGTGTGTGTGTGTGTGTGTGTGTGCCTGCTTGTCTCTCTGTACACTGCGTGCAACAAAATAAAGCTAGAGAGATGACTCAGTGGGTAAGAGCACATGCCTCTCTTCCAGAGGACTGCAGTTCAATTCCTAGCATCGGTATCAAGTGGCTCACTACAACTAGCAAGAGTAGCTTCATGGGGATTTGACTCCTATGACCTCCACAGTCAAATTCATACCCTCAATAGTTTAAAAAATAATGGTTATATGTATGGAGACAGAAAATAAATGAATGGTGACTGAAGGCTAGAGATTCAGAGTAGTAGTATATTACTAAATTACCATTTCCTTGGAGTAGAGGTTATGTATAGAAATAATGCTGAGAACTGTCCAACAATGTGAATATAATCAATATCCTTTTCATTGTGCCTTTAAATGGTTAAAATGGCACGTCTGAGTTGCCTACATTTATTACAATTTTGAAAAAAAATTTATTAATCAGGAGAACATGGCTCCATTGGCAGAGAACTTTCCTATCAGGCAACAATACCCAGCCATTAATATCCAGTACCACATAACTAAGTATGGTGCATGCCTGTAAATCTCAGCATTTGGATGAAGGCAGAAGCATCATGAGTTCAAGGATATCCTTAATTGTAATTTGAGTTCAAGGAGCTGGCTACGTGAGGCCTTACCTACAACCAAATAATAAGTGAGCCTTTACTAGAAAGCAAGAGGCAATGGCATTTGGGGTGCAGACTCCCTAATCCCCAATGCAAGGGTATTGCTAGTCTAGTATCATACTATGTGGAGTGCTGTAAAGGAACCCAACTTCAAGGTACACACTGTAAATGGCCCCTTTCCAATGTTTTGAAACTCAGGCCAAGATGTGAACAACAACCAAAATGGCAGACTCTTCAGTATTATCATGAAATGTGTGTAAAGCTCCTCAACAGGGACTAGAGAAGAGGACGTTTAAAGGGGAGGGGCTTATAGATTTTAACTGGAAGCTAATTTTTAATGATCAAGTTTATACAATCTCAAGAAACTTACACTTGATGTTCTTTGAAACTCACACAAATGATGCTAAGCTTAAACTATATTTTGAAAAAAACAATAACTACAAGGAGACTCTCCCTATAAATTTACAAACTAATGGTTTAGATCCACGAAGCTCTGATTGTAACATCAATTGTGGGTATGACACAGTCACAGAGGCATGCATCTCTGGGCTCGAAGAATGTAGAAAACACAAAATGTCACTTATCGCAGCCAAATCCAACAACTACTGAGGGCTCATGGGAATAAAGAAGTGCTCATGTACTTCCTCAGAGTCAACTATGTTAGGAGTCCATCAAATACATGAGGGCTTTGTTTTGATGGGAAAATCCTTGGCAGCTTCCATTTTTTTTTCCCTTTTTGAGTACTGGAGGATCTGTGGGGTAGGGTTAGGGAGGGATCAATGTGCTTACAGTGTCCTGGCCACGTTCAACAGTAAGAAAAAAGTCTTGCACTCCAGCTGGGCAGGTGGGGCAAAAAAATAAAAAACAAAATTCCCCCACTCAGCTGGTTGTGGGAGCATCAGGCTGGAAATCAACAGCAGGCAGGTGTCTGCATAAAAGACAGCTGAAACCCTTCTCTAAGTTATTCCATCTGACTTTTGTTCATGAAATGCTTAGCAACTATAAACTCCTTGGGCAACCGAGTCTATCTTGAATGTACACACTGGCACCTTGGCTCCACCCTCTTCCACCTGTAGATCTGGACTGTCAGACAGTCCTCATTCCCTCTCACACAGGCACCTCTCCCCTGTAAGTCTAGCTGCTGACTGCTTCTCCTTTGCTTCAGCCCAGACTCTTGACCTAGTCCTTAATGACTCAGTAGTGTAAGATACCTGCTTCTCTCCAATGCCCCTCCCCTTTTTTCTTTTTGGTCCAGGAATGTTATATTTTTTTGGGTCAGCTAGAAATATATAGATTAATATATAGAAATGTGTCAGCATCCTATTCCTAAAAACACATGTGGGAGCACATCTCTCCCTGCCTCACAATACTTTGATGCATATGGGAGCGAATCTTAAGTCCTTAGCAGCTTCTCTGGCTCATGTTTCCTTGCTTTGTAACTGGAAAACTGCCTATATATTTTTCTAAGCATTATATACTGTAGTCCCTAGCAATGTTGAAAATGCCAAGGACTTTCAAGTCTTTTCAAGCTGTTTTCTTAGATTGGGATGATGTCTGTCTGTTCTTCCTCCTCTTTTTCCCCAGCTTTTGGGAGCTGCATCTTTTCTCATTTTCCCATGCCAGCTCTTCTACCCACAATTATATCTTCCAAGCTTTAATATACACATAACATAGCATATCTTCTAGGAAGTCTACTCTTCTCACTTTGGCCCAAATCAATAGCTTCTCTGTAATAAGAACTGAATTGGACTTCTATTATAGAACAAATGTCCAGTTGTGTCATAGTAAAGTTAGTCATTTCCAGGGTCTCCTTCTCAACTAGGTTGACTTCAGTGAGGTAAGAAATGATTTCTGTCGTGCTCACAGCTCCCACACAGCATTTGATTATTATGGAACTTAAACACACGCTTGTTGTCTGGATGAACAAATGCCCAAAATGGATACCCATCTCAAGCCTATTGGGAGTATATAGTCAAAGGCCAATCTCCTGTCAAGGAACCCATCCTTCAGGGACTGATGTTTCTGATTTCCTTAAGGGAAATAGTTGCCACTGACTCATGCGGAAGACAACAAAGATGCAGGGCCAATAGAGGGAACCTCAGGAAGAAAATGAAAGAATTCAAAGCATGGCCTTAGATTCCTAGGCATCAGTAAGCAGTAGCCAGTCTGTATGACCCAGAGCAGCATCAGTTTACTGTGCTCAGTGTGGATGCAATCCACAAAGATTATTTTTGTATTTGCTTTTGTTGCCTGGAACTTGATGCCATGCTATGCGAGCAGCTGACACATGCCAGCACTGCGTATGACATGCAGAGCAGGAAACGGGTTATCTAGTGAGTAGGTTCCATTCATGTCTCATTTGCAACCTTGACGACTGTGGTCCCATACCTTTGGCCTCCAAAATCTACCCACCCCTGGGCCACACTCCACCCTTCTCCCTACCATTGATTCCCAAGTGTAGAAGCCGCTGTGACTAAAATTTCAATGCCTGTCTTTGGAACATCAAAGTATAGCCTTGCTAATGAAGTCCTTTGCTTAGCTGTGATCAAACAAAGCAACAGGACATGAATCCTCTCAGTCCCACCTGCCAGCATCCCTTTCTCATTGCAGAGGTCCATGGGATGAGTGCCAGTAAAATACAATTGCATGCTGGCACAAGAATGAGTGCAAATCCTTAACCTGGAAGGTCTGTGCTTTCATCCCCCTTTCCATTTCTCAACTCACTTCTTTTTCTCTTTCCATTGCTCTCTAAACAACTTTCTGTAATCCAATTATTGTTTTCTGTCTGGTCCGATCATAGCTTTCTCTATCAAACACTTCACTCTCTTGTCTCCACAGGGTTCTTTTAACATATCCTTGGGCAAAGGCCAGGTTGGAATCATTAGATAGATTTTGATTTTTAAAAACTTTTTTGAGGCAGAGACTCACTCTGTAGCTTAGGACCATCTCTGAACTTGCTTTGATTCACCTGTCTCATTTCCTGACTGCTGGGGCTATAGGTGTGAGCTATCACTTTTAGAGAAACAGACGTTATCTTTTGTCTTCCCTCATCTCCTTTGAGTACTGAGGATTGAACCTAGGACCCGAAGAATGCTATGTTAGAGTTCTACCACTAAGCTACACCTCCCCCCACTTCTAGGATCCAAATAATGAACATTTTTTTTTTGTTCTTCCCCACTTAATGCAAATCTCTAAGTCAGGTTCTCTTTCTCCTGGAAGAGGTTCCAATATTTCCTTCCTTAGTCTTCCATTATCATTTCCACTGTCTTACTGTTTACTCCTCAGACACCATTCCCTTTTAGTTGATGATCTCTCTTTCTCTGAAGAGGAAAACAATTTGGACTTAAAAGAGATTAAGAACTTTCTAATCATTATTGTAATGTGAAAACTGGGCTGGAAAGGAACAGAGAACATTTTGACAAGTAGAACAATCTGAAAGGTATGTAGGTTCCCCTAGGTGGTCAGATCTCAGGAGAGAGATAGAACAATCGACCCCAGACTTGTTTACTCTGAATCTCCCAGAAGAACAGTTTGTAATTCCCAGGTGGTAGACAGCTCAACTTGTGCTAGGGTATCCGTCCCTCAGGAGAGATATTAGCTGGAGAAAAGCCCTTCTTAAGATCTAAGCTGAAAGGACCCAGTTGAAAGGCAGACAAACTGAGGAGAAAAAAAAGGCAGATGATATGCATATTAATAGCTCTCTGGGCATTAGATCACAGTACATGAGCTGAGCGAGTGTAGAGTGAGGTTGGGAAGGGAAAAAAGAGTGGTCTGGACCCACAGCTACCACCAGAAAGGAGAATTCTCTAGAGTGACAGCTCACTGAGGAAAAGTATTAAAAAAAAAAAAAAACCAGCAGGAAGGCAGTGCAGCAATATTAAAAGAAGATGCAGTTGGCAAGAAATGAGCACATTAAATATCACCATTAGTAGCCCTGCCTCTTTATTAGCCAAAAAGGAGACACATTTTCCATTATATTTTTACCTAATACAGAACACATCAAAGTGCCCATCAGCAAGACAAATACATTTTGTGATTGGTTAATTTGAATTAAGAAGGAAAATGGCTTTGGGCAAAGCACTATGCTATAAGTACCATAAAATGGGTGATGATGATGATGATGATGGTCATCTGAGTGACAATCTCAGTTGTTTCAGGGCCAATAAAGAATCTGTGTTAAAGCACATTAAACCATAGGATAAAAAGAGGACATGCATTTGAAAGAGAGCGAGAGGGGATGGAGAGAGGACAGGAAAGGGGAAAAAATGTTGCAATTACAATAAGAATGCAGTCACCAACAACCAAACCAGCTAAAAGTTGGGGCTTTGTAGCTGTGCACCTCTAAAATTCTAGAAATATATGGTTAAAATAAATAAAAATAAACACAGCAATCAATGTGCAATTATCCAAAGGAGGATGCAGTATGGGGTGGTAATATTCATGGCTTGGGGAAAAGGCAAATCAAATGCATAAGCTTGATCTTGACATTGTAATGGTAGATAAAGTATGCCACCAGGAAGCTCATATACTCACTTGACTCTTTTTCATGGCACCTTTCCCACACAAAGAAAAGATCATACTGGAAAGTGCTCCTTGGAAGCAGGTTCAATGTATTATTTTTATTTTTCTGGTTTACATTATGTACACTATTAAGGTCAAAATTTCATACCATAAAACTCATCCATTTCAAGTAAATTTCAAATGTTGCATGGGTTTCAGTGGGTCCACTGAGGTGTGCAATTGTAGAACACCTTCATCTTCCCAGGAAATCCCTCAGACCAGTTACACTTAATCCTTCCATGGAGTCTCTTTAATTTTTCATCCTGAGCCCTTTGCAGCATTCAATAATACTGCTGGCCACTGCCTGCTCTGAAACTTGCCATGACCCCTGTTTCCTGACACTGCTTCTGCCCTGTTCCTCTCCTGCCTTTCTGATTGTTCTGCAGGACTCCTTTCTCTTTTCTGCTCTGTTCTGAGGGTGGGAAGTCTATCTTCTACTCCCTTTGCCCATCTTCCTGGATATGCTCACTGGTTTTACCTCTAACATAGGATTTCCACATCTGGATTTAGCTCAGATATCTTTCTGGAAATTGTCATTTTGTTTTGTTTTGTTTTTCTAAGACAGGGTTTCTCTGTGAAGCCCTGGCTGTCCTAGAACTCACTCTGTAGACAAGGTAGGCCTTGAACTCAGAAATCTGCCTGCCTTTGCCTCCTGGGTGTTGGGACTAAAGGTATATGCCACCACTGCCCTGCGTTTCTGGAGATTTTTTATGTTCACTGCCTGTACCTACCTGGCTGAATGACACATCTCAAGTGGAAGGAGGTGTTGCCCTTCCCCTAATTGCTCCCCTTTCAGTGATTGTGTTAGTTATCACCAGGTAGCCCAAGTCAGATACCTAGATGGAACCCAGGGCTTTGCTACTATTAGGCAAGCACTCTATCAACTAAGCTATACCATTAGCTCATGTATACATATTTTATTTTATTATGCTGGGTTGCATAAGGCACTTCATATGCAAATATATAATGTATTTCGATTCTGTCCCACATATCCCGCTCCCTTCCCCTTTTCTGACCTTTCATACTCCATTAGTCTCTTGGGTTCCCATAGGTAGTTTCACTTTTAATTCTATGAAAACACACTTTTCTAAAACAAAAATTATAATACAAATGAGCAGGTGTCTTTATGACATGTTCATGTACATTTTGTTTTGATTGATTGCTCCTTGACACCCACCCCATTTTCTGCACTCCCTTCCTGCTTGTACCGTCCATCTCCAGTCTTGTCCTTTCAGGCCACATGGATTCTATTCCTCTTCCCAGTTCCCTCTCCTAGTCCTCTTGCTAGTATTAGGACTTACACTCACTCACACAGAGCTCACACATACTGGAGTTATAAGCTAGGGTCCATGCATAAGAGAGAAAATGAGATACGTCTTTCTGAGCCTGGGTTCCCTCACTTAACACAATGTTTTCCAGTCGTAAATATCTTCCTGAAGTTTTCATAATTTCACTCTTTTCCATGACTGAATGCATGGACCACTTTTTACCCATTCATCGACCCACAGCAACTGTGTGTGTTCCTTCTCTTTGCTGTTGAAAACACAGCAGCAGTAAAGATGGATGTGCAAATATCTGTGGTACGCTATTGGTCCTTTAGGATACATGCTTAGAAAGACTATAGCTGGGTCATAGGGTAATTCTCTTTTTAGCGCTTCATTTTTACTTTAATGTTTCTATATCTGTGATTGATGTGCTCATGTGTATGTATGCATTTATGTTCATATGTGGGAGTTCAGGCTCGTACTTGCTATGATGAATATATGATATCAAAACAACAGTCTTGGAATCAGATTTCACTTCCTAATTTTTTTGCCATTGTACATGCTAGACTAGCTGGCCTGCCAGGTTATTGGTACTCTCCTGTCTCTATCTCCCACCTCTTCAGAGGAACACTGGGATTGTAGTGATACACTACTTAGTCTCACTTTATGTGGGTTCTGGGGACTCCCACCCTCGAGTTTGTGCAGCAAGTGCTTTACCCACTGACTCATCTGCTCAGTCTCTCTTTTTCTTTCTTTCTGTTTTTTTTTTTTTTTTTTTTTTTGGCAAAACCTCTACATGGTATTTCTATGAATATATTCTTGAGATTAAAGATTCAAGCAATACCAAAATATATGTTATCTAAATGCACAAATGCACATGCACACACATATTTTCCATCTCACTATTTCCTCTGACAACTTCTCAGTGATGATTACTGGTGAATGTGTTTTATATGCAAGCATGGACACAGATTCTAGCATCTAATAAATCTTTGTTATTAATATTTGCAGAATGACCTCATTCTTTTGAACCACTACAAGAAATTCCATACAGTGAACATAATAATGAGACATTCCCACGGCTAGGCATTTGGGTTGTTTCTGATTTCGCCTTTATAAAAATTGTTTCAGTGAATATCCTTTGATATATGCCTTTGCCACGTGATTTATGCCCACGAGGTCTATTTCACTCTAGCATGTAGGAATGATGGCCAAATATGGTCAAGTTGCAAGACAACAGAGCAGAAAGCAGTTCAGACTGATTGGAAAAAGGAATTTTGAAAGGAGGGCTAATGCCTTTTTTTTTTCTAAAAAAGACAATGTAGAGTATGTTAACAAGGGAATATTACAATGTTAAGGAATTGTAATGGAAATCAGCTTATAATAAGATTACTATAATGCAGGAGATATTTTAAAAATATCTGGAGTCAGACATAGTAGTGTACATCTGTAATTTTAGCTCCTTGGTAGGTTCAGACATGAATGAAAAATGTTACTTTGAGTGTAGCCTGGGCAAATACAGTAAAACCTTCTTCCCTCTTAAAGAACCAAACCAAACCAAACCAACCAACCAACCAACCAACCAACCAACCAACCAAACAAACAAACAAACAAACAATAATATTCCTGTAGCCATTCACTTAAAAACCTGCAATTTCAAGATATGAAAAATCTGGCTGCACAGAATTGTGGAAGAGAAACTGGGAGTCATGGTCACCTATTACTGAATATGGCTGGAGAACAGAATGCTTTCATTAAGCATACCAGCATGTCTCTAGGGTACATATGTTGGTTGGTAGAGCAAATCCTAGCATGTAAACTACCTCCATGGCCATTGGTTGGACCCACATACAATATCTTTTTTATCTTCACAATTTTTAAGATGTTGAAAATATTTGGTAGAGAAGAGCATTCAATTCATTAACATGGTAGAAAATGGGTCTTCTGAGAAAATGCTAAAGAAAATGGATTTGTCTAGTGACCTTTGATTTTCTTCCCAAAGTGGTGGATGACATTGTGGTCCCGAGACCTTTAGGGAGTTTTTGGTTATGAGGATTTAAGGCTGGTATTCAGTTTGCTGCTCAGCCTGAAAACCCACAACTGCACAAACAACAACCAATGTGTAAAGGGAAAACTGAAATGAGCATGCTGTAATTAGGTGTGCAATGCCACTAGAAAAAGCAATTTGCCAAAGGGATTGCCGTGATTAAAGATGCAGGGCCCTTAAATAAAGATTGTTCTCTTCAATTGATTTGTCCCAATCGGTTCTCCCTAGGCCATGGAGAATTCCAGATGTACCGCAATGTCTGGTTGTTTTTTTAATTTCTCCACCAAGAGATTAGAGGAAGTAAATGGAGCCTCTCTAGTCACTATAACTTCCTTACAAATGCAAGAAGTATTAACAGAGGGCTATAGAGACATATTACAGTTTAGGTCACCCAGTGGAGAAATACACCCCCCCCCCCAGTAACAACAAGGTAAGTAATCCAAGAGTTTCCTTACCATTAAGACTAAGACCAAGTTTAAGAGGCTCCCTTTTCTATTTAGCTTTCTTTTTTACTTTTTTTCTTTTTTTTGGTTTTACCTTTCTTGTGCTCCAGGCAGGCAGACAGCAAGAGGATTCAGAGCCCTCATAACAGACAGGCAGAATTCTTCCCCTACCAATCTTTCTCAGCTTGTATTCTTTACCTTACTGCGTTTTCTCCTCCCCCCCCCCCCCCCCCCCCGCAGTTTCTCTACCTAAACCCATTTCCAACTCTGGCCACTTATTTTTCTCAGGGAGAAAAGGGACAGAAATAGATGGAGTGCAGATGAAATGCCTGTCACCATTACCTGAGTCTATATAAACATGTATTTTTATATGTGTATGATCATTAACCATGTCTTAAAATGGATAAATGGGGAGGGGGTTAATGCCGCAGCCATAGATGAACAGAAGGGTGTATTTTAAGTGTATTTAATTAATTCATTAAACATTTCTTGAGAGGTAGGAATACTTATTATGGTACTAGGAGCCAGACAGACAGGCCTTGAGGACACTGGATAAGTTATAGAATCTATTCTCAAGGAGCTCTCTGTGTAACAGGAAGTGGAGATGCATACAACTGATACAACTGATTCTTGGTTTTTTTTGTACTAGTACCTTGAGCCAGAATCTCCGGCTATGTAGCCCAGGCTGCCCTTGAGCAGGTGGTGAGATGAGGCAGCAGTGAGCAGGAATGCTTTTCATTTGCCGGGCATGGTGCCAGACGCTACGGCAGGAGAAAACTCCCTCTTGGCCTCCTGGAATTCTCTCTTCTGAGGCAGATGATTTGAGTCCCAAAATAACTTGTCCTCCCGAGTTAGAATGTGCTAAGTGCCACAAGAGAGGCATGAGAGCAAAGAGCTCTGGGAATCTGAGTGGGAGCAGAGCATGCAGTGGGTCTGAGAAGAAAACCTGGGGAGACCAGCCAATTCCCTGACTGCTCTGCTTATAAGAATTCCTCTCACTTCTCAAGTAACAATGGCGCAAGATATGGATCTATTTGTAAACCTTAACAAGCATATGGTTCATTTTTTTTTGGCCCTAATGCTTTGAGACAGTGTCTTTGGATATGTGCTCCTGGCTGTACTGATCCTCCTGCCTCAACTTCCCCAGCATTGGGATTAACAAGTGTTTACCACCACACCCAGCAAGATGTTACTTATATGGTCTAACTGAATATTTCTTGTGAAACATTCTTGTTCCTAAGGCCATTCACATATTTGCATGCTCCTTTCCCCTCTTTTCCATCCACCCTCTTTTCCTATTTCCCTCTGTTTTTACACGTTATTGGTTAATAAAACATTCAGACAAAGCTCTTGTGCTTTGGCCCCCATTACTGCCTGACTAAAAACAAAGCTAAGTCAACAACCTTGGGCTGGATGTGCAGAAGGCCTGGGTTGCCAGGGTGCCTTGGCATCCAAGGCTTCTGCTGTCGCTGCACTTGGGACTACTTCCAAGGTCTGCTTGGCTTGTTGGTGTCTGGTGTTTGATATATCTGACTACAAGCACAGTAGGATACAGCTGTTCTTCAGATGAAACCTTAAACCCTTTCAAATACTCGGCCACCATCCTGCTTTCTTCGCTTGTGAGGCTCTGAAGATTACCCTCTGTACCTTTGGCCAGCACATACAATGTCAGCTAGTTGAGAGATTTTGCCATTAGTTGTCTATCTGTTTCCTTGCACATTTTCTAAACTGAAGATCAAATATGCTTCCATTATTTAAAAAAATCCAGTCACTCTACATTATGAACATACAGGAAAACATCACAATGTATCTCGTAAACACACACATTATCTGTTAATTAAAGATAAAATGAAAAGAAAACCTTGGAAGGTTTTCTTTGCCTTTCCCAATTATTGAAAGGAACACAATTAAGAAGCCAGATAGAAATCATCAAAGGGGTCAAATGCAAGGAGCTGACGGAGTGACAAATCTTCCCTGTCTTGTAGTCTCATTCCTGGTTAGAGAAAGAAAAGTGAAGACTGCTTAGATTGCTTTCTAAAGAGTTTCTCACTAAGGTGTCCTTGCGCTGGTTATGGTCCCCCTCTTGATCACATGTCTTAAAATACCAGCTCACCTTAGCTGAGAAATGGTGCAGAGGTGACGGGCTGCTTTCAAGGACGAGCCCCCATCCCCTCCCCCTTAAAGAGAGACTATCAGCTTGAATTACTGAAATTAGCAAGGCTAATGCAATGTCACTATTCAAAACCTTGCCAATTTGGAATTTCTTAATGGCCTCAGGAGAGGGAGTCTTTATACATACTACAATCTCTCTTCATTCTTACCTAAATTCCTTCTCCAGGATGTTGTGAATGGCCTGTTTTGTAGCCAACACAAACTTTGTCCTGGTAAAATAATGTAAGGAACTCAGAATGAAAAGAGATTAGCTGTTCCTGGCTCCTGTTATTTTAAAGCAGAAATAACTTTGGCTTCTACTGATTGATAGACAAAGCTTGAAATGCAAAGCATGCTCAAGTCTAGATTCAGCATGAAAAGGACCTTAAAATATGCCCAAGTGCAAGTAATGGACTTATTAAAGGGAAGAAAAGAGGCACTTTTCACACACTCCCAAGCGCTTTAGTCCTGTCATATCAGTAATCTTGCTTAAGAATTTCATCCTATTTACTTTGCATCTCCCTTTAAATATCCTCGGGACTCATAGGGCTTCCAATATTGAGGCTCTTAAGACATTAATTTCTTTATGTTAATTATGAGTGATAAAACTTGGAGCACTTGCAGTGATTTCAATAGGAATTAAAAACCAGCTCTGTAGTTTTCATTGAACCCCTGCTAACTTATCAGGGCAGATATGTTAGAAACCAAGCTTCCAGGAGCTTCTTTGGGCCATTTTTGGCACCATGCCAGAACAATTGCATTTTTTTCTTCCCCCTTGAGGACATTAGTTTGTATTTGATGACAAAAGCATGAACTGTACCATTTGGGTGATTATGAAAATATTTATTAAATCAAAATGACATGGAAGGATTTCAAGTCACAGCGCATGAAGCACACAGTCTAAAACATGTGGATGCGTACCCATAGAGGCTTTCTGTTTCAACTTTAAGAGGAATAAAAAGATGAAAACAGTGCCTTCAAAATGTTTGAGGAACTCGGAATATTTATGTGGCGTATAAAAGGCGAAGGAGTCACGAGTAGTTTTCCAAGCAACATTAAATGTTGGACTGGCCCCATTCTCCTTAGAGGTACTGAGTTCTCCTACTTTTCCTGAGGAGTTTTAAATGAAAACCTGGGTGTGGTAGTGTACGTCTATATGCCCGGTATGAAGTAAATGTACTTAAGACTATCAGGAGCTGTCCTCAGATACACAAGGAATCTGAGGACAGCCTAGGCCTCATTATATATTGTATCAAAAATAAAGTAAAACAGCATTATCCTCACATATATGAAGCCCTTGTTTCATTCCTAGGACCAAAAGAAAAAGGAAAAAAAATGAAGAATGAATAAATAAATGTCCATGTCTCACTCACCAATCTTTGATGTAGGTTTATCCTGGCACAGTAAGACTTAGAGTTAGACATGGGCAGGTCTATGGTGATAAAATGCTAATCTGTTTGTATGGGGTTACTTAGAATAGGATTTCACAGAGCTACCAATAGGAATCTGAGAGAACAGAGACAATTAGAAAGATTGCATCTCCCTTGTCACCTACTACCTATATGACCACAGCCCTTCAAATCTGAGCCAACATGAAAACTAGTGGCAATAAAAATATTCCATCAATTGATTATAGAGGGAATGAACTGAAATACTATCTGTATCCCAGTTCATGGACCAACGACATGGAAAGGGTCATGAATAAGGAGAAAGGTAAAGGCCAAGTGAAATATGCTGTTGTTTCCGAATAGGGCTTAGGGGAGAATTATGCAAAGTTCAGTTCAGGTATATTTAAAATTAGTGTAAAAATTGAAACTGGGTCATAACTCTACTTTTGGGACAAAGAAGCAAGCTAACAAGCTAAGTAATGTTATCTCTACAAGACAAAAGGGAGAGTGTCCTGTTGAATTCAACTTTTCTCTCTGTCTCTGTCTCTGTCTCTGTCTCTCTGTCTCTGTCTCTGTCTCTCTCTCTCTCTCTCTCTCTCTCTCTCTGTGTGTGTGTGTGTGTGTGTGTGTGTGTGTGTGTGTGTGTGTGTGTATAGAGACTAGAGGTTAATGCTAAGTATGTTCTATCACTATCTTTTCATTTTTTTTCCATTTGAGATAAGGTCTCATGATCTAGTTCTGACTAACCTGGAACCAGCTATTCAGAATAGGCTGACCTTGAACTCTGATACATCTGCCGGTTTCTGCCTTCTTAGTGCTGGGATTAAGGCTGTGTTACCATACCCAGGTTCCACCTTATTTTTGACACAATCTGTCATTGTATAGCACTGCTATTTCTAGCCTGACTGGCTGAGCAAAAATCTTTGTCTCCAGGTACATCCATGCATATACAACTCACTGAGTTATCTCTTCAGACCCTCCTTTTTTTTTTTAAAAAAAAGGAAACAAATCCAACTGGCTTGCATCTAGGAGGTTATATTGAGTTAGAATTCAGCATAGTTATGTTAGCATTTAAAAATGTTAAAATAATCAGAATCACAATTCTGCTCAAAATAGCCAATAAAAGAGCTGGTTATGAGTACTGGCTAAATGTGATGTCAGTGAATATGGTATTTTGTTAAGTTACAGCAACTACATTAAAATGCCAAATCCTAGATTTTAAGGCAGAAATCAAATTATTATAACCTTGTTACTGGTATAGACAATGTCATTTTGAAATAAGAAAGCTCAAATACTGGCTTTTTTCTTTTGAGACAGGTCAGGCTACTTGGTTCTTTATTTTCTGACGAGTTGTTCTAACTTTTAATCATCTCTCCATATCAAAGACCACTGTCCCAGGCATTAATGACTATTTATTTGACTTAACCAGGCACAATGCTACTTTGCATTTTCAGTGGTGGGAGTGGTTGGGCTCTAACCAGGGCCTCATTTCCTACCCCAGAACTGAATGTAGGGAGAGAATATGCTAGAGTGGTTAGTACCACTTGGAATTGGGTAGTAATTCCAAGTTACAAAGTCACAATTTCAAATTGGTACAAAACTGAAAGGGGTCTAATACTCAAATCTGTGACTGAGGCCCATTCTGGAGTGAAGTTTGGGCTGGGTCTATTTACCACCTAGAACTCTGACATCAACCAAAACAATGCTTGAGGAAAAGTAGCACCACAGGGGTGACAGGAATCTGTCTCCACCAAGAAATCTGATGGTCTTTTTGTATTTATTTTTAAATTTTTATCTTATTATTTTGATTATATATATATGGTGTGTATGTACCCATTGAGGTTGGAGATGTCACATCTCCCTGAAACTGGAATTATAGACAGTTGTAAGGCACCTTACACGACTGCTAGATACTGAACTCAGGTCCTCTGCAAGAACAATATGTGTTCTCAATCTCTGGGCCACATTTCCAGCCTTCTCGTTTTACATTCATAGTGTGTACATTGTAAAGTAGGGGACTGAGGATATGGTTTGATTGAGAACTTGTCTAATATACAAAAGCCGTTGAGTATGCACACCTATAATCTACTACAGGCGTAGGTAGAGGCAAGAAAGTCAAGAATTTAAGGTCATCCTTGACTACATAGTAAGTCAAAGGCCAGCCTGGGATTTATTAAATCCTATCTTTAAAAACAAATTTGGAAGAAGGACAAGGTAGCTTTAATTCATCATTGTTGGCATTTCTATTGTAGCTTCTCTTTGTCTTCTAAAGAGAGATTTGTTGACTTTGTGATTTTACAGCTGACTAGGACAATCTTACTGGTTTAGCACTACTAAGTATCTGATTCTCTCAATATGTTGCTCTCCATGTCAAATGCAGTCTGACCCTCATTTCAGCAGGGCCAGGTGTTTTGTTTAAAAGGCAATTGGTGCTTATGAGCAAGTCAGAGACTCTGGTTCCTTCCTGGTGACTCAGACAATATATACCCTAGGAGTATGCGACCCACCATAGTGGGTGGTATTGTGGTAGAATCCTATTCTTGGAGCCAAATAAATGTAGTTGTAAGTACTACATACTCAGTATTGACTTGGATATTCATATCATTTTATGGACCATAATTTCTTTATCTACAAATTGAGATTGCTATGAGTACATAAAGACTTATTTTGGTTTGATACATAAAAGGAAAGAGATAAATGTAAGCATTCCATGAAAAGTGAATAGGGATGGGAAGATGGTCTTCAAGATGGATAGAACATTATGTGCTCTAATTGTGCATCCCGGGAGCTTTAATTCACTTATAGATTTTAATCTCCCCAAAGTAGCAATTTGCAAGTTCCTTTTAAAAGGATTCTGGTGGAACCAATATAAATATGCTAGTAACAGAAACCATAAGAAGAATGGAAGATGAACAATTAATAGAACCACTATGAGAATATCAGGCAGATGCTCTTCTTTCAACTGGTTCAAAGTTGCTAAGTCTTCATGCTGGTGTTTCCTTTTTAAACAAATATGTTGCTACAGATGGTTGGTTTATATTCTTTTCATTAAACTGTGGGAGTTCACATTTACAGAAGGTGCTAGGCAGAGATGCAGACACTGTCATGGCTTTAATATCCCTGTGTAACATAGTAAAGATTTTCAGTAATCACTGTCTCATGCTCCTCCTGCTCTCTCTTGACCTCCTCCCCTAGTAATGATGTGAAAATAAATAAAGGCATATTGGGAATGGTTGATTGTTATATACACAGGATGAAGCCCAATCACTTTGGTCCTCTTGAGCTTACCCACCTTTTACAGAGCAAGTACAGTCACATTCTAATATTGCACCTAAAAGAATTAGGAACAAACAAGATGCTCTGTAGATATCTACAAGTTGAACCTAAATGACTGACTGAACTGAATCAGTTCTCTTTGACAATTTCTTCCTTCCTTGTGGCCTCCCAACTCAACAGTGATCCCTGTGTCATGAATAAGGTCACTTTTACTATGTATACCATTTACTAGTGTGGAACTTGGGAAATGTTGAGTGTCTCCCTTTAAAAGTAAACATTATTTTTATAAACATGTTTATATATGCCTATATTTATAAACATCTCCCAAATTATGTTTATAACCAAGAAGCTCTAGTATATCCATGTTTGTTGGTAAATGTGAACCATGAAATAATTATGAGTAATAAGGAAATGAGAATGACTATAATTTATTTATTACTATAATTCAATTTTTAAGCGAAAGGAACTCATGTGACCAAAGCCTCAAACTCCCTATGTATGCCGTGATGACTGAACTCCTGATCCTCCTGCCTCAACCTCCTAAGTTCTGGGAGGATTACTAGTACCACAACATCTGGTTTATATAGTGGTGCTATAAAGCTCATGGCCTCGTGCATACTAGGCAAGGACTCTATTAACTAAGCACATACCTATTCTAATTTTGTGTGTGTATACGTGATTCTAATTTTGTTTTTTAAAAGTAGTCTGTCCCAGAGCTTGACAGCTATAAGGTTTTGTTTTAGTTATAGTGGAACTTTCTACATAGACATTTAAAATTCTGCCCTGACACTCTTCCCACCACCAATGTGCAATGCTGGACCATGTGTTTCTCCAAATATTTCCATTTGTTTGGATGATGCTTTGTCTTCTAGCAAGATGGATAGACCATTTTTATGAGATGCAGGAGCCATGGGGAGATAGTGAAGGATTTAGAAATACAGACCAGGAAATACCATTGAGGGTTCTGGAGTGCATGAGGAATAAAGCCCTGGGTTTCATATCCAGCACTTCATAAACCAGGCATGATGTCTCATACTTGCAATTCCAGAATTCAGGAGGTGAAGCAAAAGATCAGAGAGAGGATATATTAGATATATTAGTACTCTATATTGATATACTAATATTCTATAATATTATCTAGACTGAGCCGAGTATACATGCATTTTACACACACACACAAACACACACACACACACACACACACACGCCTCCAGTGAAGGCGTGTATTATTAGTCATGCACTCTAATTTATTTAAATATGTATTGTACTAGGCATCATTTTAGTGTTAAATTTCCCAGGTGAACCCTAACTTGTCCCAATCGTCATGTACTTGTAAGTAAGAAAGATATACATTTAAACATACCACATTGCCCCACACACAGACTGTCCCATCTCTCTAGGCACTTATAGTATTTACAAAAACAGAAGCAGCAGTGCATGTTAACTATCCCAGGCAATTAACAATTATGGTTAACTTTCCAAGGATAACCAATCTTATTCCAATGAATAATACTTTCCAAACCATAATAGTACAGCAAAATGGTTGTTTTGTCTGCAAAAGACCATTTACTTAATCATATAATCCTTGGCAGATAAGACAATGGTCTAAGGCACACTTCTGCTGGTTACTTTTCTTTTTAAATTTGTGATCATTGATTTGTGAGTTTGTCCTTATCTCCTGAAAACGTGGTTGAATTCTTTTGGACAATGTCTTCACCACTGAATGGCCTTTCCTTCTATCCCTCTACTTTCTCTAAGGCATAGTGACAATTTTGGTTTTCTTAAAACAGAAACATTATAAGAATATTTTCATTTTAATACCAGGTGTAGAATATGGGGCTGCTTTGGGTTGTTTACAACATTTGATTATGATTTGCCTCATGCTCTGGCAGGAGTGTGATTTTGCCAGCAGCAGATAGGGGTGGGGAAAGGTAGGAGAAAGAAACCTATAAAGTAGCCAAATCTAGTACACCTTAGATTTAAAGAAAACAGGAATATTGTTTAATTTAAAGTCAATGTGGATCTGGAATTACAGGTGGGCTGCCATGCCCACTTGTCACTTTATGTGGGCTCTGGGGATCTTAACTCTGGTTCAGGCTTCAGTGGCAAGTGTTTAACCAGTGAGCCATCTCTCCAACCCTGAATCCACTTTTTCCTTATTATGGTCCACAGGAATTTGAACTGAAGTAAAGATACAACTTGACTTAAAATTGCCTTAAAGCACTACTCTGTGGCTTTTTGTTTTCCTCTAACCAGAAAGGCCATCTATTTTTGTGAGCAAAACCAACATTTGGCAATTAAATGTTGCATTTTAAATCTCTCCGTGCTGAATGGATGTTGGTATCTATTTTATGGTTAAATATGAGACACATGTGGTAATAAACACCTATCCATGTAGTGTCCCTGTAGATATAAACAGCAAGCTCTTAAGAGCAATTTCCATATTGCATAATGAGTATCAGCAGATGGAATTCATTTCTAGATTATACAAATTTTGGTTACGCTAGAAACATCAGCCTTAACACATTTGTATTGGAAAAGAACATTTTAAAACAGAGGTATTAACAAATAGGAGATGAAATGGGCACATCTGGAGATGACTCATTCTGAGTTGAAAAAAAATTTCCTTAAAAGCATCCATTCTCCAAACTCCCAGCAGAATCAGGGGCCTTTGACTCAAACCTTCCTCTTTTCTCAGCATGAGATCCATTGCCTTCACTACCTTGATTTACTAAGTAGAATTAAATACACAGTGTAGGTCTGAGAGCCTGGTGTTTAGTCCCATGACCAATTGCTTAAAGTGATTCACCATTTCTTGCTGGTCCTTGGCCATTTTTCTATTGCTATAGCCAGTGTACCCAATTTTATTACGTAGAGGCAGGGTATATTTTTTTGGATTTTAAGAGTTCTTATATAAGAACTAAAAAAAAAAAAATCATAGAAAATATAGTTCTCCTGTGTCTGAATCTTAAACCTACCTACTGTGAAAAATCTGTGATTTTATTGTATAGCTTTATAAACTTATACATATGTGTATGGCATAAGTATCACGAGAATTTTGAAGCATGAAAAGGGATCAGACATTTCTTTCTTTTTGTCTTTAAACCAACATCTTGGTTGACCATAATATTTTTGTTTCTTTGATGTGTATTTGTATTACCTTATAAATCTACAAGTGAGAATGGTTTCTCTGACAAAAGGCAATACCGAATGCCATTTAAAATAGGAAATTAATTCCAGAACTTATTTTTGAGGCACAGCTGGTTTTTTTTTAAATGCCATGAATTATACCAATGGAGAGTTTAAGCATCACAGCTGACTTTAGCAAGGCACTCACACTCAGCCACAGTGCTTTGTACATTTGAGCTATCAGCATTCTGATAGGTATTTTATAGAGCTAATATGTCACCAAGAAGCCTAGCAATACTAGCTTTTTAAAACAAAACAAAACAAAACAAAAAGAAACCCAAAGCATATTGAGTCCCTATGATTTCAGTGGCAAGCTAACAAACTGCCATCCTCTGATATTTAAACATCTATATCTTTTGTGTCAGCTTATACCAGTGATCCGAACTAAGACACATGGCAGTAGGCTTGAGAATGGTAGGCTATTTCTGTTAAGATAGAAAATGAGACATCATGTGGATAGTTAAGTGCTTCCTATGTGGTTCTCAAAGGCTGGGGATGTTGCAATGGCAAGGAGAGGACTTTCTCTAGGTCTACTGTCAATTCACATGTTCTTTTCTAAAAGCCACAGAAAAGGGTTATGGAAGAAAGCTTGTTTTTAAATATGAAGTTGATACTGGAAAAAAATCACTTTACACTTTTACATTAATCTTGCCAAAAGACAGGCTAGTACAAAGTAATTCATACATTCTTGTAAAACGGATATAGAATTTTTTTCTAGAACAGACTGGTTGGCCATAAAACAGCCACAATAAATGTAAAAACATGAATAGCACATAAAGTGTATTATCTACAGAGCTTGGTAGCAACATACAGCTAAATTTTAGTTACTTGGAAAGCTGAGGCTAATGGATCCTAAGTTAGGGTCCAGACCAGAAAACTTATCAAGTTTCTATCTCAAAATAAAGTGTAAAAAGGGTTAGGGATGTAGCTTCCTGGTAGAGTGTTTGCTGAGCATCATCAAGGCCCTGGGCTTAATCCCCAGTACTGAAAAGTAAAGACAATAACAGACACAAGGGATTCCACCAAGCACCATGGGAGGAAAGAAATTAGGAATCCGTAATAGAAGGCTGTTTGTCAAATTCGCCATCTGAGAAATTACCCAGCACAAGAAGAAGCCAGAGAGAGGACAATGGAAAATATTTTGAAAGAAATTAAAATGAGGATACAACATAGACAATTTTACCAGACAGGGAAAGTGGTGTTTTGAGGAAAATTTAGACTTAGAGTCAACTACATCGGTCATGAAGATTTTCACAGCCATAATTTAATCTTCCACCTGGCTTAAAGGTGGGAAAACCCAGGGAGCCCTTAGCACAGCCTCCAGGCTCAAGCAATAGAGCATAAAGGTTTGCTCTCTCCTGACTGTGGCATCTGACTCTTGCAAGTGCTTGCCACTGCAATCCCAACATAGCCCAGCTAGTTAAGAGGACCAGATGTGAAGCTAAAATGAAAATACAGCACTTCAACTAGCTACTGGAACATCCAGGTCCTTAAAGCAATTGGTCTCCTGTAATATTCAAATGACCAAAAGAAAGTGCTTTGGAAAATATGAAGTTGTTTTACAAATGGAACAAGCATAAATATTTATATACACAGAGGAACATAGCACAATTATTGAAATGAGAGAAGATTAATCATTGGAAAAAACAACAGAGCTCCGTGTGTTGTATTTTTTAAATTCAATACCTTTCCTAACCTTGCCCTTTTCATTTGTTTCTCGGAGCAGACTTGTTTTCATTATAACTTTGGTAACATGGGCTGCTCGGAAGCTAGCCAGACCCTCACCCCCTATTCCTTTTTCTTTTCAGAATAGAACACATATTTTATATCTGAAGCTTCATTTGGAAGCTTCATTTAGGTCATCATTTGGATAGACTTGTTTTAATTCTAGTCCTACTGGTGTTTGTCTTTGGAAGTAGAACAGATGTGGATGGTACTGTAGATTCATGCACATTGAAACAGCCCGTTTCCAAGAACTGTAAATCCTCTGGTTTCTAAAACATTAGAGATGAACTGATAAACCCCTTCATGGGTACCTGGCGACCTAGTTGGCTCCATCCATATTAATTTAAAAGATGCAGTGATGTTCTTTAGTTTCTCTTTCTCTAAAATGTTCCCATTTGTGTCCTTGATTGTGTTTGTTTTTTTTTTTTTCAATATGCTACACTTCTTCATATAGTTTTAGCTGTAAGGCAGAAATAATAATAGCATCTGCTCTACAGCCATGTTGAGAGAGAAAAATGATCTGATTTACATTAAGTGCTTAAAATCATGCAGTTAGTATCCCAAGATGTGAGCTACTGGGCTGGCAAGATGGCTTACTGTATAAAGGTGCTTGCCACCAAGCCTGATGACTTGCATTCAATCCCCTAGAAAAGCAGTTCTCAGCCTCTGGTTGCCACTCTTGGGTAAATTTCTATCTCTCAAAATGTTTACGTTACAACTTACAACAATAGCAAAATTATAGTAATGAAGTAGCAACAAAACAATGTTATGATTTGGGTCACCACAACATGAGGAACTTTATTAAAGGGTCCCAGCATTAGGAAGGGGGAGAACCACTGGGCTACACTTACATAGAAGAAGGAGAGAGAACTGACCTCTATATTTCTACATTCTCCATCTCTCTCTCTCTCTCTCTCTCTCTCTCTCTCTCTCTCTCTCTCTCTCTCTCTCTCTCTCTCTCTCTCTTCTCTCCCACCCACACAATGAATGAATAAAAGTATTAAAAAAAACTGTGGTCTATTATTGTTATCCGTAACACAGCATTACCTCCTTCATGTTCTGTTGGCTGAATAATTTTGATATCTGCTCATCTTCCAAAGTAGGACCGCTGACTTTTTCCTTGCCTATTCTTTCTTTACTATTTTGCCACAGCTGAATAAGTAGGCCCTGCTGGTACTTTTCCACTTCTACATTTTCATCTCCTCCCCTGGTTGAATCCTGGCCACTGCTTTTTTTTTTTTATCACTTGTATTTTCTGACCACCTTCTCATCATCCAGGCACATACACAGACAGAGGCACACACACACACACACACACACACACACACTTTTTCACCAGCAAACCACAGTAGCACATTCAGTCATATTCTGTTCCCCTGAAGTGTTATATTGTTTCTCTGTAGTGTTATGTTGCAAAGGATTAGAAGACCCCCCATTTGTTCTCAGTAGAATGGGGTGCTGTGACTGATTAGCAGTGTCTTCCATGGAGAGGGATAGCAAGGAGCTAATAGATAGATAACAAACCTACTGTAAGTGTGTAGGGCCTGCCGAAGGATCAAGGCCAAATTCACTAACAGGACCAGGATGCACCTCATGATACACTCTCTAGCAAATCTTCCAGCCGTATTTCTAGCTTCCTTCTGCTCCAGCTACACCACAGGAAAACCCCAAATTCTTGCTCATCTCCATGCCTTTACTTATACCTGCCTGCCAGCTTTCTCCTCATTTCACCTAAATCGATGTTATTTCAGACTAGCTTGGTTTCTGACCACTGCAGTATGGGTTTGTAACTTTTCCTCTGTGTTTATATAACCGCCTGTGCATGCTACAATAAGTACTTGAACAGCAGTACAGTCTAATTTTCTGGATAGGTGTGTATGCCCTTTCTGTTGCGCTCTTTTCTTCCCTCAATCCCAACCATATGATACCAGCAGGTATTGTGCCTATTCATTTTTTTTTTACATGGTCAGGGGCATAACGGACCCTAATTGAGCACTAATTATGAGCTAGGCCCTGGGAGTTACCTGACCTCAAGCTGCCAGGAAGAATATTAACAAAGCACTCTGCCTAGGGTGAAGCTTCCCAGGAGGGAGAGGTGCCTCTCAAGTGAATTTAAAAGACACAGAAGGGGAAATAATTATGGTCTAAGAGATCAGCCTGTGCAGAACATTAACAGTCACCTCTTATTGAAACCTATCAAAGAAAAGGCACTGGACTAAGTGCTTTCTTTATGTGTGCTACAAAGTCCCAGACAGGCTTGAGTGACTAAAATGACACTGTGAGAACTGAACTATAGGACGGGGTAGGGGTTTTTGTGAATAGCTGGACTATAGGATGGGGTAGGGGTTAATGGCATCCAGGGCTGGAGATGGTTGGAGCCAGATGAGGAAGGGCAGATTAAAGCATTTGTCTTCACTGTCACTCATTCCTTCCTGGAATCTAGGGGACAGCAAGGAGGACATCTTTTCGACTTTTAGTTGGATACTGAGAAGATTCTAGCCTCTCCTTGAGGGAAGGCATACCAACTTTCACTCCTTAACTAAACCTGATTCCAAACTCCCCTTTAGCAATTTGAAGCTAAATTATGGCTTCTCTAATTAGATCTTAAAAGGGCTAGAATATAATCTACATGACTCCACAGATACTGCCCAAATCATCATTGTCCATCTTCCCACAGTCTATCTTTCTTGCTCCAGCTGTCATTACAGATGAAGTGATATGTGGGAGAGAAGTAAAGATGGAACAGAATGAAAATAATAGAGAAATTTATGGCCCTACAGTCTAAAAATCTTTGCCTCAGAAAGTAGCATCTCAGATGTAGACTAAGAATGATCCCGAACTTATAAACTAACAGTCACAAAATCCCTGTACTTCTTTTCAGGGTTTAGGCTTTCAGTGTTGTGTCTCTCAGACAGATTCAGAAATGGGTAGAAACAGAGCATGGCCATTTTTAACATGCAGCTGCATGCATATGTGGAAAATAGCCAGTTATCTGACCACATTGAGGGAGAATCTCATTTCTTAGTTTTCTTAGTTGGTGGGGTACGTGAGTGTGAGCATTGGTGGGGCACATGAGTGTGAGTATTGGTGGGGCACGTGAGAGTGAGTATTGGTGGGGCACGTGAGTGTGAGTAATGTGTTGCCTCCCTGCACAAACAAGAAAGAAATGTTGAACAGAAGAGTGGGGGGTGTGTTCCAAATTTAACTGTCTTTCCAACCTCTACCCATATGGTTGATGGTTTAAAAAAAAAATGATCACCAAGCCAACAAAGTGTAATCTGATATTAGGAGTTCCAGTCTCTGTGAAACCAGAGCTAATAGCAGCACACAGGATTCATTTGTCCTAATGCCCTCTGATAGAGAGGCTAAACTCTCCAAGTGGTCCTTGCTTCTATGCCTCTGTGAGCTGACCTATCAAGACTCCCGTGCAGATTGGGGATGGAACTGATGAGATTTCTATTGGTTAAGTGAGACTTCAGAAGGAGCCTGTCAAACTCAATAAGGAACAAAGAGCTTTGGGAAAGAACAAGTTTATGGATCTGGTTAGCAGTCTCAGAGGTAAGGAAGTTTCCAAGTCTAGGATTCCTAGAAGTCAAAGTGACTAAAAATGAGAAGCTCTTTCATTTGTTAGAATAATTTTGAAAGACAGGAACTTTTCTCCATGGTGGAAAGAGCTACTGCTTTAAGCTAAGAGCCCCGAAGGATGAAAGAAGGATGAAGCAGAGAAAATAAATTTTTCCAATGCACCTCCTCACTGCAGTGGTATGCTAGTAAATATTTAACAACTGGCTCTCAGAACAAGAAATATGCATGTCTTTTTATTTTAAACTTTATTAGAATAAAGGATGTGCAGCAAATGATTTATAGATAAAATATATGATACTCTAATGCTTTCATTGACCTTTCCTTTGCCAGAAGTTTGCATCTATAACTAAGCTACATTGCAACTGATTAACAAATATGGTTTCTACAGGAATATGAGTTGCTATACCGGTTTACATTAAGGAAACACTCTCTCTCTCTCTCTCTCTCTCTCTCTCTCTCTCTTTTGGTTGTTTGGATTTTGGTTTTTTTCGACACAGGGTTTCTCTGTGTAGCCCTGGCTGTCCTGGAACTCACTCTGTAGACCAGGCTGGCCTTGAACTCAGAAATCTGCCTGTCTCTGCCTCCCAGAGTGCTGGGATCACAGGCGTGCGCCACCACCACCCAGCTAAGGAAACTCTCTTAAGTGAAGAGACAAAGTATCAGTTGGGACTTCACTACATCAGTGACCAGAGTGAGATATTTAGTGCTGGCTAATAGTTTTCAAATTTTGGGAGAATATTCCCTCAAACAGTATGCTATTGAGGATGTGATGGCTATACCTAGAACACAATTAGTAGTGCAGGTTACACCACTCACATTTCCCTTAAGTTTAAATTCTAAGCAATGAACAGAACAATAACTCAAGCCCTGACTTACTGAGTTTGCTGACTTCTAAAGGATTAACTACTTCTATCACAGGCACCATCAAGCTACAGATGTGCTGGCACTTGATGCAGAGTGGGAAAAGTATACAGTATTTCTGCCTCACAGATAAAATGGACACAGACAATGGGCAGTGTAATTAGCATAAGATGACTTTGGAGAATCATCCTTTTTTGAATAGAATTTATTTATTACAAATTTATAATGTTTACTCTCTATTAATAATGTATATATATATATATATATATATATATAAAACTGGCTCACAGAAATTCTGAAAATGTAACAATTGGCTTTTGTGATATATGCTACACAACTCGAGTAGACCACTGCCCTCAACCGATTCAGACTGCTTTTGAGTGGATCCCACCAAGGTAAGGAGGGATGCCAAGCAGACACACACAGGACGAGCTACTTTTTCCTGCTTGAAGTGCACTCTGCTACTCTGCTCTTTATTGCTGATCTGTAAGAAGATAACAGAAACTGAAAGTCAGCACTTAAACTTTTATAGCATCTCGACAGATACTTTGGTCTGTTGAATCTCTTAATTAAAAATTGTGGTTTATCTTTGGCGGGCCTCTTTGTTATTTCCTTTTTTCTAGTAATGTATCTTTATTATATTCTACAAAAGTATGGGTCCATGATTGCTTTGGTAGAGGGAGTTCTGGATCATAGATTACTTGAGATATACTACTTTATTCTCTGCGAACAAAAGCATATTGGAGAGGGCAGCGTAGGAAATGAGCGTGAACCAGATAACCTAGATCTTGATAATTCAGCCATTTAGGCTAATTGCTTGAGGCTGGGGTGGAGGGGGCTCTATTCCAAGTCTGTCTTCTAACACAATGGCAGGAAGGCCACAAGAGTATAAATAATCAGGAAGAAAAATAAGATCTATTGTCTCATAGAAGAAAGACAACTCCACGGGCTGTGAGTGACAGAGGATGCTGAAAGGATTCTCTTGTAAAATCTGTGCCATTCTTAAGGAGCCATTTGCTTAGAAAAATAGTTACAGAAAATCGTAATTGGTGACATGTGCTCAAATACAAATAACCCGAGACTCTGCTCTCCATTCTTCTTTCCTTCTTCTAGGTTGAAAAGCTATTTTGTTCTACCATCATTTTCTTTTGCTCTACTTACATACAACGATGCCACGTCAGAGCTTTTCACTGTCTTTGAAATGGAAATGACAGGGGTATTAATCCACACTCACTTTATGCCTATTAGACTAACCTTTCAAATATATTCTGTTTAATGAATACTACCCACACTCCCTTATAGTCAGGAGCTGATTGTTTCTTATTGCAAGTCATTCATTCCACTGAGGAATTGCTGAAAGAGTAGGAAAGTTCATCCTTCCATCGGTCAAAGTATGAGTCCTTACAAATTCCCTGCTTTGCTTCTGGTTCTCATCTTCCCTGTGTCTGACTGCTAAGCCACAGACATGTCCACATCTTCTGAATCCTCATCTTGTGTACACTGAACACCGATACTTAATTCCACTGTCTTCCCATTGTCACTTCTTAAATTCTTCCTTGTACTCCTCATCCTCGTCTTGATGCTCTTTGGTTACCAATGCTCACTTAGTGCCTGCCCTGACTTGCCTACTTGACTGAGTCCCCTACACCTTTGTAGAGTAGAACGGTGATCTCTTATTCAAGTCCTCATTATGGGAAGCTAGAGGGGCCTTGGAAGGAGGAGTCAGTTCATAAGATGGCAACAGTGGGGACAGTTTGCTACCCTGCCAAAAATGGGAAGAAAGGGAGCAAATGTGAAAACTAAATATTGCACACAGGGTTTGGGATGTGGCTCAGTGGCAAGGAGCTTACTTAGTAAGCATGAAGTCCTCAGTACTGTAAAAGAAAAAAAAATCATAGCAGCACTGCACATGGATAATTATCCATTTATTTTGTGATACTGGGGATAAAACCTAGGTCTTCCCACATAGTAGGTAAGCATTTTACTAGTGAGCTTTCTGCCTCTGTCCTCAAATGTTTATTAAATGACGTCTACTAAGCAGGTATGTGTGCGTATGTGAGGGGTTGGGGGTGGTGAGCTTAGTGACTGACAGCTGAGTCCTTAGGGTAAAAATGGGGGCAGAGGACCCAGCATAAGCAGACTTTCCTAATTCGTCACTCATTGATAGACTTGATCAGCAGTATAATTACCACGTAAATAAAAGTGTAGTAGAGGCTTTCCTCCAAATTCTAGTGTCTGGGATAGTCTGTGAGCAGAAGGAAATCTCATTAGCACCTTCAGGATAAAAAGTGTAGATATAGGATGAAAAAGACATGCTTGAAACTCTCCCAGGAGCTCATGGGTACTTGGGCAAATCACTTTACTCAGAAAGCCATCCTGAAGGTGCTAATGAGATTTCCCCCTGCTCTCACACACAGGCTGCCTGCAGATACTCGCATTTGTAGGGCAACCTTCACTCTTTTTTATGTACTTGGTAATTATATCACTGCTTAAGTCCACCCACAAGTTACAAATGAAGAGTCTCTGCTAGCTTTCCAGTTCTTACCTTAAAGGCTTAAAATCAGCCTCGTACATTAGGGTTTTTTTTTTTTTAAATCAAAAGATAAAAATGAGTATATTTGGAACTTATCAGAACTATGAATTAAAAAACAGAAGCTGGACATGGTGGTTCACATTTGTAAGCCTGGTCCTTGCGGCACAGAGGACTGTCAAGGGTTTGAAGTGAGTCTAGGCTACATTTATAACTGTGTCTCAAAACAAACAACAATGACCACGACAACAACAAACCAAACAAAAAAAACCTACATTCTATCTATACTTACAAAGTTTAGTTGAGGCTGTCACTGAATTGGTCAGCATTGTTCCCCCATATACACACACATATACAGAAGAAACCAATTACAAACCCAGGTAGCCAAATTTGTAATTAATATTTTACTTGAATTATGATTATAAAATGTAATAATCTTAAGTTGTTCATATTAACAATAATATTATAAATAACTATCCTTGATACTGGGCTATGGTGACACACATCTTTAATCCCAGCATTCAGGAGGCAAAGGCAGATAGATCTCTGAGTTCAAGGCCAGCCTGGTCTAAAGAGTTCCAGGACAGCCAGGGCTGACACACAGAGAAAGCCTGTCTCAAAAAAACCAAACCAAACAACAAACCAACCAACCAAGCAACCAAAACCAAACCAAACCACAGAACAGTCAAACAAACAAAACCCCCACAATTTCTCTGGATATAAAGGCATCATACCCCAAGGGTCTTATGATGCAGTATCACAATGTAGAGACCTGGAAAATCAAGCATCAGAATAATCTCATCCCAAATAACAAACTCCTGAAAACACTCCTAACTGTAGTGACTTTATAAAAAGATTTCTACTTTTCTTCTTCTCATCTATCACCAGCTCATCTTTGGTGACTCCCTAGTCAACATTAAGACATTTGGAAGGCTCCTTTCTTGGTATATGTCTCAATTGGCAGGTAATAACACTGCTAAAGCTCACATCTAAGTCTTTCCTTGCAAGCTGGAGAAGCTGCACAAAGCTCTTAGGGATTGAGATTGGCTGTCTTGTCAATCTATTAGCAAGAAGCACCTGGTCTGTCTGTGGAAAGAGTGTTATTATAGTGAGCTTTGCTTCCTTCGGCTTTCCCAAGGTATTAACTCCCTAAAAGCAAAGACCTAGCTAGACATGAAAGCAGGCTGCGTGTGGCTAAGAACAAGGTGTAATGGAAAGCTTCAAGGGCCCTTTCTTGGCTCTCCCCAACAAGCTGTCCACTCCTGCCCTTACTGCCCTACTCCCACCAAAGAAAACAAACTATAACTAGCTGTGAGTCTTTCAAGATGTAGGTACCTACAGCTGTTCCGAGTCTGTGGTTATTCACACGACTTAGCAGACATAACTGTCATTGTTCAAATACTTTCTTACTTTAGACCACCCTGGGTTAAAAAGAAGTTAAAGAGTAAGTGAATGCCTCCTTTTTAGGAATGGAGAAGAGAATACGTCTAATGAACATTACTGGACAGAACATTTGGACCTTTTTCATTTTAGCCGAAGGCTTTTGCAAATAAAAAATTATTTAGAACCCAATAGTACTAAATGATGGTCAGATTAGTTAAAATGGGAACTCTGTTTTATAATTTTATAAATATGTTTCTATTCACTATTACATGTGGTTCAGCAACTAATGAGCTAGGCAGGCATGTTATCAACACTTTCACAAATGCAGAAACTGAAGTTTTGTAGAGCTAAGGGACACTGTCTAAAAGTTACCACATTGGGAAAAAGAAGGTTCAGTTTCCTTGACTCTGTGGACTACATGATGTTTTTAATATTGTAAACTTCAATGCCCTATGTATTGAGAGTGTCTCCATTCTCATTAGATAAGATCCACTTCCTAGTAGATAGATCAGCTCCTTTTGCATTGAAGTTGTGTTTTCAAAGGTTCTGATATCTTAATAAATACAAGATCTTGCCTGAGAGTTCCAAACATGGATTACTTAGCAAGAAGCAACCTGTAACTTAAGTGTCAAAGCTCTATATAGTAAGTTCCCAAGGAGGACAGAGGAAGTCAAACTTGGTTGCTCACTGCAGAATCCATTTTTAGAAACTACTGTAGTTTATGACTGAATTTGTTGCCAACTGGTCAGTGTAGATAGATATATTATTGCTTCTAATGTATTTTGAGCTCAGCACTGGACTCAACATGTCACCCATTAAAACAACAACCCGGGCCATTCATTCCTCCAAAAGCTCTCTGTCTGCAGATGTCACCTGGGATAAAAGGCCTATCATTAAGTTCCTTTGCTGGTTTTATCCCTTCCACAAGTCCAACCCATCAATGTATTTCTTAATACACAGTGCTTACCAGCTCACATTTGTGAGAATTTGACTTGACAGTTTAGAAGAATACATCACTGAAATGTCCTTCCCTTTATTATGCCACAAGTTTGTTGGTTGTACTTGATCATTAAAAAAAGCATGGAAAAGAGGCCCATTGTGATGGCACACAACTGTGTTCTTATCATATTAAAAAATCAGAAATTCAAGGAGATTCTGATTCTAGGCTACACAGTAAGTTGAAGACCAACGAGAGGTACATGAGGCGTTATCTCAAGAAAAAAAATAAGTATAAATAAAAGTAAGTGTCTTTAAAGGAGTTCCTAATCAATATTTGTTTCAAGTTGTCATTTTACCTTTCAAATATAAACTAACTGCAGAGAAAGAATATTTGATATAAGAAACAATAGAACTATTGGTTCTATGGTTGAGAAATCCTATAACCACTTCTACAAGCTCATGTGCCCTCCAAAATTCACCCTGAAACTCAATTCCCCATACAGCAGTAGTGGGAGCTGTAGCGGTAGAGGTAGCAGTAGTGGTAGTAGGGTGATGGCAGGTGATAAGGATGTGTGAGCTCTGCTTCCATGCAGCAGATTAGTCCCTTACTACAGGACTGGAGGGAGAATACTAAACTTTCGGTAGAGGTAGCAGTAGTGGTAGTAGGGTGATGGCAGGTGATAAGGATGTGTGAGCTCTGCTTCCATGCAGCAGATTAGTCCCTTACTACAGGACTGGAGGGAGAATACTAAACTTTCTCATTGTTGCCCTTTCATCAATTCTACCAGGTGAGGAATCAGCATTTGCATCTTTCACCATCTAAGAATACATCAAGAAAGGACTCTTGCAGAGGCCAGATGATGATGCTTTGATGTTAGACTTCCCAGCTGCCAGAACTGTGAGAAATTAATTGCTGTTCTTTATAAATCACTCAGTCGAAAGTATTTGTTAACAGCAGCATAAATAAGACACTCGTCAAGAGGAAAACATACTACTCTTGGTAAGCCATGGGTAAAGATGTAACTATGAGCGAAATATTGTTTTATAGCCATCCCACCAAAAAATTAAGTCATTAGTCAGAAAAGAGTAGAAACCCCGAAATTTTCTGTTTTTAAGAAATAGAAATGTAGAAATAAAAATTGCTGCACATTGGATTTAGTGGTCCATGTCTATTTGGGGCAGTTCAAGGCTACCCTGGGGTATGCTGTAAAACTTTGTCTTAAACCTCCCAAACCAAATAAATCATCAAAACATCAATAACAAACCCATCCCTGAACAAAATAAAATCTTTACAAGACAAAGGAAAAAGATGGAATAAAAGAAGGAAAGGATGAAGTCAGGAGCATTGAAAAGAAAGCATTTAACAAAATTTAGGATGAGTTTTAAAAGTGAATATACCCCCAGAAAGCTTAGACACATATAAAATCTTCTTGGTAATATCCTGTTATATGAGTGTGCTGATGGCTAGGTGCAGGCAATTCTTTGTAAGAAGGCTCAGTTCCCTGATGGGAAATGTCAGAATAATGGTTAGAACAGGAGCAATATTCACAGAAGAGAACAGAGAACCTGCTAGTTCGGTGGAAATGCATAAAGGTATACCCCAAAGACTCTTGTAAATATCTTGGCAGGAACCACAGCCAAAGAAATGGTAACAGACTGTTGGCAGTAGACAAGTCTGTAAGAATTGTTTAGGTGTTGTCTTTATGTTACAGATGGAGAAATTGACTCTTAAACAGTGAAAGGGACTTATGTAGTATATGAAAAGAAAGGAAGAAGCCAGCCAGGAAATCCAGCCAATAGGATCATTCACTGGTTATGATGTAAAATGTCTAATCAGGGACAAAAGAAAGATGCAAGAGAACTGAACAGATTCTAAGCCACGCTCTTTATTCCCAAGTTGCTTTCTGGAGGAGGCAATTTGCAGTACTAAATGAAATGGTAAATGTACATCATGTTCCAAGTCAAGTTGACTAAATAAATGGATGAAGATGAATCACCAGGACCACATGGCATCCACCCAGATTTTCGGTGAAATTATATAACAGCTAACCAATGTGTATAGCCTGTTGTTCCAAATAGCTATTGTGCCTTGAGCGTGACAGACTGGCAATGAATTTCTTCTCCACAAGAAGTGTTTTAAAGGAGACCCAAGGAACCACAGGCTGGTAGAATCACTGATCAGGGTAGGCACATGTACTGCTTTAGAGACAGGGCATCATTTTCCCTGTAAATTAAATTAACTACCTTCTATATAGTGTTTTACAGTTTATAAAACCCTTAAAGTTAACCATGCCTTACAAACTAAAGTTCTTTGAGAAGATCAATGTGCATGTAAACAATGGGAAACCAAGGATTCGATCTAAGTATATTTGACAATGTCCTTCACAAGGGTCTACACCAGGCATTGCCTACAAAAGTTAGGTCGCCTTGGAACTATAGAACATTTTAAAAAGTGGATAGAGACAGGACTTCCAGGCAGGAAATCTTGAGTTGAAATGAGCAGTGCTGTGAGATGAGGGCCAGTGTTGGGACTAATCAATATTTTGGTTAGTTGTCTGGAAAATTTTTGTAATGTATATGGTCACAAGAGTTGCTAAACACAGGTTGGGGGCTTAGGACCCAAAGTGCTTCAGGTTTTTTTTTTCAGATTATAGGATATTTATGCGGTCTTTACTGGTTGATCGTCTCTAAATATTTGACAGAATTTTAGCATCATGTTGCCTCTCAGAAGGTTTGAATTTTATAGTATTTTGGAGTTTGGGCTTTCAAAGAATGTTTAATTTATAGTATAATACAAAACTCATTTTCATATTATTCATGGTTACCCTGAGGAGCAAAGAAAACATTTGAGTAAAATAGTAGCCTTTGAAACCAGACTGCTTGAATATCAGTCCTGAATATGTCCCCATAGAACCAGGAAAATCACTTTAGAGTATATCTCGAAAGCATTGGCAAAGCTTATTTCAATAATTCAGAGAATTATTGTCCATATATCCATTGGTTTTAAAAGATTTTTAGGAGGGAAGCTAACAATTATGGGGTGCCTAGTGGTCCATGTTGTCAACTGCACCCTTGATATGTTCCTGCAATAGACCCATGAAGTTAGGGCATGATCCCCATTTGATGAGTGAAGAGTTGGGGTATTAAAAAGGAAGTGATAAAACTTAAGGAAATTTTTTCAAGTCATACTAACATGTAAGAAGAATATATGCCCATTCTATAGCAAAACTTAACTTTTTGTCCCCCAATCTTATATGAAATGAGCTGTGGGGTTCAGATATGATTTAAGAAGGAAGAAATGAGGCTTATCTTTATAGACATAAACATGGACAATGGTATGAAGATAGAAACCAGCACAGCATGTTTATTGGGTTCATGGGGCACAAATCAGCTTTTAAAGCTGAAGTAAAGAGTGTGTATGTGGCTAATGTAGGAAATATGGCCAGAAAGTTAGTTAGGGCTAGACTACAAGTCTCTTAGAATTCTGCGGAGGATCAGAGCTTTATCTTCAAAGCAATGGAGACAGGACGAAGGCAGCCGAGCTAGGGAGAGTATAAGATGCTTCAGAAAGATAATCATGTCATCTGCACATGATGAATTGTTAGAATCCTCTGCCTGGGTCTGTAATTCTGTTTGCTAATTTGTTCACCTAAGGCTCACAATACTCCTGCCTTAGCCTGGAATCCTGAAGAGCACTTAGGATTTGATTGCAATATCCTATGCAGGAGAGTGGGAGGAGGGAATGAGAGGAAGCAGTGATAGAAACAGAAATGTGTGCAGAAGGAAGGTGGATTAAAAAGTACAAGTTGTGTGTGTGTGTGTGGGGGTGCATGCCTGCACTATGGGTGTTGGGGGTAGGAGGATCAGCAGTTCAAGGTTATTCTCAGGTATGTCTTGAATTTGAGGTTATTCTAGGATGCTGAGTGAAAAAACAAAATACAAGTCAAGAAACGGAGGAAGAGGAAACCATGCCACCATACCCTCCATATGAAAGGAGCTTGAGGACATTATATTAAGAGAATCAGAGAAGGGCATTCATTGTACAATTCTACTTTATATGCGTTATGAAGCAGTGAAACTCAGAAGCCTCAAAGGAAAATACTCTTTTCCAGGGCTGGGGAGTGTCTGGGGAAAATGAAGAGGTGCTGTTCAACTGGCATAGTGCTTTGGGCATGCAAGATAGAAAATGCTGGACATCTGCTCTTAGCCAAATTGGACCTAATTAATGATGCTTACAGTACACATAAAATTTTGTTAAGAGGCAAGATTTCAATGAAATAGAATTGATTCCAAGAAAACATTTAAAGAGGGAGAGTGAATACGATGTGTGTGTTCTCTCTAGAGAAAAGGGAAGAAGAGGATTAAAATGAGACCTCTTGCTGACAACATCTTTCAGGGCCAGATCAGGATAGATAGCAGTTAGTTAAGGGAATGAGGCTATGAGAGAAACAGGAGGCCTGGGACAATAGAGTTTCAGGTAGAAGCAATGTGCTGAGGAGGAAAAGGCTTGGTAGTGAAAGTCCATTTCCTATGTAGAGAAATTTCATCCCTTCTCTGAGCCCAGCTTTATTAGGAAGGATTTATAATGGAAGGATGCATGCCAACGTGAAAGGACTTAGAAACTGAGACACAACAAATATAAGATTTGTTGTTTTTGTATTTCGTGATTGACCCCAGCATCCCTGGTATTTCTCTTTTCTATTGCTATTGTTTTTATGTAGCAATACAGTGATATGTTGTAACTGTACCAGACTGCCTTGAGGAAAAAAAAGAATAGACCTGTTGTTTGAAGAAGGAAAGTTCAGCCCATAGCTCTTTCTTGAAAGTTATTTCATTACTTTCATTACATAAACAAGGTCTACTTCCTTGTTTTATGGTGTTGGGGATTAACTCTAATACCTCCACAGGAGATGCAAGTACTGTACCCCACCACAACTCCAAGATTCACTGTAGGTTTGCACAAGATTGCAAGGACAGTATTTCTTCATATAACCAAGAAGGCCTAAGGACAGCTCCAATAGGAAAACAGAACCAACCAATCAACTCAATTCACTTTTAGAAAATGAAGAAATCGAGACTGCCTTTCTGGTCTCCCCACGGTTAGAGATGAGGGATTGGGATGGAAAACCTACCTGAAAGGTTGATACCTTTTGAGAGTATCATCTCTCCTAAGAGAGTTTATGGCATTGTGTACTGCATGGATTTTAGCAGTGGTCTAGAAAGCAACGGAGCATCAGCATTTTCAGCCAGTTACCTGCAAGGAAGCGCAGTTGGTTCTTCATTTTCATCATCCCGTCACCAGAGCTCCCGATGCACTCATCTTCATCATCACCGCAGTCTCCGCTCTCAAGTCCTTCCTCATCCAGGCTTTTATCCAGAACTTTACCCTTGGGCACAGACATGGTTCGTAGGAGCTGGAAGAGAATTAACAGGTGTATTGAAACTCTCATTTCTTTTTTTCTGAGAAGGTTAGAAGAATGTGTTACCACAAAATATACAACTTTTCACAACTGTTTTCTATGGGTCAGACATAGTAGCATACTCTGAAGGAGGCTGAAGCAGGAAGATTGCTTGGGTCCAGAGTTCAACACCAGTTTGTGTAACATAGCAAGACTCCATTTAAAAAAATCATCTTCAAATCTAACTATGTATAAGTTGCTTAGATATTTTAGAACTTCATACTTCTGGACAGTTTCATAGCATTTGACATGATTCTTTATTCTTCCAGCCTACTTATACCACACTGAAATCAGAGGATACATCACATTTTACATTTCTGTAACATTGTATCTAAGTTCCTTGACAGATGAAGTATATGTACAGTATGTTAGGGCACCAAGATCAGGAAAAAGTTTCCTATGAAAGTGTACTAGGATGGCATTTACCTTCATTATATGAAAACAACACCTGTTTCTAATGGAATAAAGACATAACAGTCTCTTAAAGGAATAACACTCCATTTAAATGATAACGTATAATTGTCAAATCCCACATTTTGACCAGTTGAAAAATAATTGTAAACAGATCTCTCTTCTGCAGGTTTCAGTAAGTAAGGTGCTTTGAAATCATTCTGCTTTATCATAGTTAATATACTCATTAAGGGACATGTTTCTTTTGATCTTGGGGCATAGCTTTTTAGTCATGTGGCTTAGTTTTAGAGGACTCCTATCATCCCAGTGTCTCTCTATTATCAGACCCATACTGGCGATGAATGCGTGTCCATTGTATTTCCCTTGTTATCTCTCTCTAAGGCTTTGTGCTGTTATCCTCAATTCCTGCTCCAATTGCTGTCTTGTCGCCCATTTTCGGTCATCTAGGTACCACCCTTTGCTTTTCAGTGAGAGTTGGTGATGATTTATCTTGATCATCAGCTGGACAAGATTGAGACTGAGCATGAGGGAAAGTCTCTGGGCATGCCTGTTAAGGATTTTCTAGCTTAGGTTAGTAGAGGTAGAAAAATCTACCCTAACTGTGGGTGCCACCATCCCATGCTTGGAGTACCAGACTGGAGAAAAAGGAGAGAGCACCTGCAAACTCCCATTTGCGCTTTTGTTGGTACAGTATGGCCAGCTGCCCCACACTCTTGCCAACTCTTAGTCTGCTCTTAAAAGCTAGAGTTTTATCATTTAGCAATAAGTATGAGTAGTTATTTTCCTCATGCTGACAGCCTCTCTTTGTTTCTTTTCAAGACAATAACATATAAGTAGAATTCCTTGAAATGTACACTGGTGTACAGTGGAAGCATACGCTGTGTACCTCCCACTTCATAACCCAAACTACTATGGAATTCACAAACACAAATGATGAAAGGGGGCTAAATTTAGTTTACATCACTGATCTCCCAAGAGTATTTCCTTGAGATGCACACTGACAGGTAGCAGAGGCACAAATACTTCGTGTACTTTCATCTCATAGCCCAAACTAATAAGAAATAATAATTGCTTTTAAGTATTGAGGTTTAATAAATTCAGTAATTTCCACAGCTTCAGCAACAGTACTCTTAGGTGACTGCCACCTATTTTCCTGCCAACATATGTAATGATGACTATGGTGACAACTGCATTTTAGTGTCACTGCTTTTATTTATACAGTGGTGCCAACAGTTTCCCTAGTCAGTGCTTTGGCAAATACCAACACAGTAAAAACAACAAATAAAATTTTAGTATTGTTGTCAAAATAGTTTCGATCTTGTGGCTCTCCAGAGTTCAGGGACTTCCAGAGTCCATAGACCATTCTCTGAGAATGGGTGAGTTTATGTTATAACAAGCATCACTATAGTTTAACTCAAACTTCCAATCTATCCTTAACCATTATTTCATATGGGAAAATTGCTTTTGACATAAGCATTTTGTGTTAATTTTCAAGAATGCATCCTTTGTGTATAACACGGACTGTTTGCATTAGAAATTCTTACATGAGGAGATTTTGTGGTTAGGTCTATATTAGTGAACTTGCTATTTTTTTAAGCACATCTCACATTTGAGCTTTTTATTAATACCTTCAGTAAACATTAACTGAGAACATACTATGAGCTGTTGTTCATTTCTGTCTATTGAACAGCTTCCAGGTTTTCAAGCCAAGTTCAAGTGCCATGTCCTTAATAAAGCCGTCTTGGCAGATGATCATTATAATTCTCCTCCTCCATTCCACATGAGTGTTTCTTTTATCTCTACCCCCTAAATGGTACTTTCTATATGTAATCTGGCATTACTTATGTATAGTCATGATTTTCTCCACTACTAAACTGGAGTTGCTAGGGTCTTCATCTTACATGTTTTTGAAACCCACAGCATTTAAGGGACTATTTGGCATAGAGTTGATACTCAATAAATGTGCTATGGAACCGAAGAAGCAAAATGAAGTGGCATGGTAGACCTTAAAGTTACTTCCATAACCAGATAAGAAAATAAATGAATAGCAAAACTCCCTTTTAAAAAACGATATTTTTATTTTATGTATAAGCATGTGTGCATGTGTGCCACGTGCATGCTAGGTGCCTGCAGCAGCCAGTAGATGGCTTCTGATGTCCTGGAATTGGAGTGATGGTGGTTGTGAGTCATTGTGTTGGTGTTGAGAACTAGATCTGGATCCTCTGAAAAAGAAGCAAGTGCGCTTACCAAATGAGCCATCTCTCCAGCCCTGACAAAACACTTTTGGTTAAGACCAGTAGCTTATTTCGAGAGGCCATTTCTGACCCTTCATAAATGTCTCCAATATCATAGGATAGCCCTGTTCAAACAGAGTGAGACTTGATAAAAAGGCCTTAAAATTTTGCTGAGGAGGTAGCTAGCACTTTAGGTCTTAAATTATGTTTATTTTAAACAAATCCAGCATGGAAAGGTGATTGTGACAGGTTTCCTGGTAATTTCACCTGGATAGCTCCTGAGGAGTCTAGTCCTTACACACTAACAAAACAAATTCAAACCAGGAAAATGATTATTTTTAAAGAGAGCGAAGAAGAGGGTTGAAAGAAAGAAAATGGGTCTGAGGAAGAATTGCCAATAAATGGATATGGATTTAGTGCAGCTTTGATTTTCACTGAGAAATCCAATCAGGCTAATTCCATTTCACAACATGGCCCTTTTGTTCTCTCACTATTTACAATGTCTTTCAGACTTAACATTTACTTTATAAAAAAGAAGACTGGGAGAGACCAGTACATAAGCACAGGTAACACAAAGGGCTTAGTGTTGTTGATGAACTGTTTGTCATTTGCACAGGATAGTATCCTGTCAGCTTTTAAAAATAAGCTTTCGGCTCAGAATAGTGATTAGCAATGTCAAATATTATTAAAACACAAATCTGACCGTTTCATCCACTGTCCACACAGCCAGGCTTTAAACCTAAAGCATCTGCCACACATGGATTCACATATGCAGAGTGGGAAAGACCATTCATGACCCAACATTTTCAATAGCTGCTACCCTCTGCTTGGCTGTTTGAGCTACTGTTACAGGTAGCTAAGCATATTGCAAATATATATTGATACGTTGGATTTGACATAAGGTCTTGCTATGTATCCCAGATTTGGCCTCAAATTTGGGATTCTCCTACCTCGATCTCTGGAGTGCTAAGACTTATAGGCATATGCCACCATATATAAGCCTTGATTTTATTTTAGAATCTTTTTTTTAATGTGTAAAGTACCATGTTATGTTTTTCACCTATCTTTTTTTTCTTTATCCTCTAAGACAGAATCTTATTACATAGACCAGGTTGGCCTTGATCTCATAATCTTCTTGCTTCAGTCTAGGACTTCTGCCATGTATCACACTACTGGCCGCATTGGAATCTTAAATCCAACCCCCACCCCCATGTGCATATAGTAAAGGCTTAGCAATTAAGGAATTTATCAAAATTTTCTTAACTGTTTTTCAGCAATGAATGTTTGCATTATGGCCATGTCTGAACTGTGTGTGTTCCACACACAGTTATTCTCATCAACTGTTTTCATATCACTTTACATTTTTGATCATTTCTTTTTGTAGGATTGCTAGGTTAAAGAGTATGTACTCTGAGTCTGTAGACAACCATGGAAGTGAGAATAAAACTTCTATAAACGTCATCTAAGATGCTGGTTGGAAATGAGGCTCCCTGGGCTGGGGATATAGCTCAATGGTAAGTTCCAGAGAGTGTGGTAAGTGTGAGGTCCTAAGCTGGATTCATAATATCTCAAAGACAAAACATATCTGCATTTCTAAACACATGTCTTCCAGAATCTTGATGTTAGTGAACCCCAGATGAGGTACTTTTGTTATTTGTTTGTTTGGTTTTGGGAGGGGTCAGGTTTTAAAATGTTACCAGGCTGGTCCCACACTTAAGAGTTCAGAGATATTCTCCTGTCTCACTTTCTTTCTTTTTTTAAAAATATTTTTATTTTCTATATTCTTTGTTTACATTCTAAATGATTTCCCCTTTCCCAGATCCCCCCTCCCCATATGTCCCATAAACCTTCTTCTCTCCATCCATTCTCCAATCACCTCCCTCCTTTTTCTCTGTCCTTATATTCCCCTCCAATGCTAGATCAATCCTTTCAAGGATCAAGACCCTTTCTTAAGTAACTGAGATTTAAGGTTTACATCGCACTCTAATAAAGGTTTCTCAGTATTACTCTGCTTCTTAGAAACTCTCTAGAGCTGGCTTTGGACTTGAATTGTGCTATCAAGATATCCATGGTTATGCTTGTTGGAATCTTTCTTACTGCTCTTCAAACCAGTTTGTGAAAGAGTAGAAGACAATGACATTTTTCTTTTCCCCGAGGTATGACCATCATGACCTTTTGCCCTCATAGTTAATAAAAATCCTCTTCTAAGGAGAATGAAAAGCCTCTTCTATAAAGGTGATTGACTTCATTTGATTAGAAAGGCAAACATTGGAAAGAAAGCATAGAAACAGGTCCTCAGGTTCATGCAATAAAAGGAAACATAACCCTGACATAATTATGTAAGGAAATTAGCAACATGGTGAAGGAAAGAAAATAAGCTTTCTAGAATTTATCAATTTCATATTCTTAAACACACATCCTGAAAGGGGCACTGCATTATGGGACAATACAATTTGTTCAACGTTTTTTTATGCTTGGTTGACAAGAGAAAAAGATCAGAATAATCTACTTCTTGTTCTTAAGGAGATCAAATATGCTGCAAAGAGGCCCATGGGAGAAGCCCCTCTTGATCTGTCTATATGGTGCAGACAATGTGCCTCTTGTTACTGTGCTGATTGTAAGGGCAAGAGTCTTATCAGCCTCACACTGAGCTAGGACTGAGTACATGTCCTCTCACAGAGTCACAAAGTCCTTTGGAATGCTGTTCTCCAATTTGCGCGTGTGTGTGTGGGGGGGGGGGATGCCACTCCCATTTTCTTCATCAAGGGAGCACTCTAAGCCAGAGAGTGTATAAGACAAAGTTACTGGGTGATTGATAAAGATCTTAGTAAAAAAAAAAAAAAGACATCATTAATTCCTTAAGTCTCAAGCTCTCTAAGAAGTACTAGTTAGGGAAAGACATCTATAACTGAGATGTTTAGTTTCCCTTTTTCAATTCAGTTGCCTTGATTTCTGGTAACTTCCTCCTCTATGACATTTTCTTAGATGCTAGGTGTTAATTATAACCTGATGGGAAAGACTTTTACTATTGGGTGGGAAAGTAAAGAGAGGGCAATAACACTAGGTGTGGTTGTACACACCTCAATTCCAGCACCCCAGCAGAGGGGAGGGAAGGAGAGGGAGGGGAAGAGAGAGAGAGAGAGAGAGAGAGAGAGAGAGGTAATTGGATCTCTGAGTTACAGGCTTTCGTGGTCTGCTTAGGGAGTTTCAGGGTAGTAGAGGCTTCATAGTGGGACCCCTGTTTCAAAAGTAAAACAAAACAAAACCAAGAAGGGTCAATAAGGCTATGCTCTTAATAACACTGGATACTTTCCATCTACTGTGTCTCATATAACCAAAGCATCTCATCATGAATGGGTTTGTTTTGAGAAGCTTTGGACAGCCGGTTAAGATGGAATCAATAAGGCCATTCCTGTTGCTACACAGCTAAGAGTTCTCTTGACTCTAAGCTCTTTAACATTTACAAAATAATAAAGAATAAGCAACAAAATAGATACTGTAAATAGGGGGTTTGATACATAGTTTGGGTATTTAGCTGATGTCTCTTTGGCTACTCACAGACCTTCTAGGCATTTTGGTGGAGGGGGGGGGGAGTGGAGGGATCCAGGTTACATTTTAAAGCTATTAAGCTGGGCTCACACAAACTGATTTGGAATTGTTTGGGTGCTTAGCTTTATACAACCTGCAAGGAATGTTTTGGGGGCATGGCTCTCCATGTCCACAGTAATGTAAACACATGCTTTACTGTTTGTATGTGAGTAGCTAATGGGAAACAAATGTGGTAACTCCAATGAATGTTGGACCTTTTGGAATGCCAGTACGACTTACACATTGTGTATATCCCAAGGCCTCAAATGCGACCCCCACTTTGCACGCACACTTTCTTTGAACAAATACACCAAACCACAGCCACAAGTAATTGGAAACAATTGGAAACTCTGCACTTTTGAGATGAAGCCAGAACCTCAAATGCACAAGGCTAGAATTAATGGCTATATATGTACTTTATACACCGAGGAAGCCATGCTGCATAGCAGTTAAGAGTGTGAGCTTTGGAATATGATCAGCATGGATTTAAATCTCTACCCAGCCAATTTACTACCTGCATGCTGTTGTATAAGTCACTTACTCTTGCTGAGTTTCAACTTTCTTACCCGTAAAAATGGGGACTAATACTATTAAGTCTATAAAAAAATAAAAGTACCAGCATTTACATTTGAGATTTCTTTTCTTTTTTTTTTTTTACATTTGAGATTTCTATGGATGCTCTCTCACAGAATTTTCTGCAATTTGCAATTATACATTTTCCTTTTGCATTTCTAATAGACTAAAGAAGTGACTCAGGCCGGGCGGTGGTGGCGCACGCCTTTAATCCCGGAACTTGGGAGGCAGAGGCAGGTGGATTTCTGAGTTCGAGGCCAGCCTGGTCTACAGAGTGAGTTCTAGGACAGCCAAGGCTAGACAGAGAAACCCTGTCTCGACACGCCCCCCCCCCCTCAAAAAAAAAAGAAGTAACTCAGTCTGCCCTGATTATCTGTGGCTAGCATGGTATTTGTCACAAAGTAATTATTATTCGATAAATGCTCATTACAATGAGTGGATATAGAAAAATACATACATGGTGCTTACTATATTTCCTGACAAGGTACTAAGTTCTTTGACATGTGAACTACTGTTCAGGATAATGATCTCAAGGAAGAAGAAAAAGCAGAGGGAGAAGGGCCAGCAGCCCCCACCACACCAACAGAGGTAACGGGCTTGTTGAATATGCCTTGTCTTAAGGTCAAGTAAAGTGCTTTGGCCACACAACTAGGTACCAGAAAAATCATTGGGGTCAGATCTTTTCAAGTGTGAGAAAACCCATTTGAATGTTCCCGGTAAGGCAAGGAAAGGTCTGCACCAAGGAAGTTTAGTTGAGGGAGCATTAGGGGAACTGCCTGCTAGAGGCTGTGCTTCCATAGGTGGCCCTCACTGAAACTCTCTTCCACACCCATCTCTCAGACTTCACATCTACTCTCCAGCTTCCACAAGTCTCACTGCATCTTGGTAAGGAAACACTGAAATGTATGAAGACAAGACTCTCCACTGAATCCATGTCTAGATAGTAAGACAAACTGGAATGTGAAAGAAGCATTTAGAATGGAATCTATGGAATTCAAACCATTTGAGATGACAGCTCTCTGTAGTTTGAGGAAGCCATTTACTATCTCTAGAAAATTTCCAGTAATGTTACCAATATAGGTTGAATTTGCCTTAATTGAAATGTTTGGCACCAGGAGCTTTGGGATGTATACAAATACATGAAGAGGTATCCTAAGGCTGGGACCCAAGTCTAAATATAAAACCATCTTCTCTGCCATATTTACCTTGCATACACAGCCCACACAGCGCTTTTACTACTCCTGTGCTTGAAACATGTATCATGCTGCAGAGTTTTGTACTCATGGCTTCAGGTTGGCATTCACATGGTTTTGGATTTTTGGAGCATTTGGGTCTCAAATGACCAGATTAAGGGTTTTCAGTTGGTATCTCAAAACTGTACAACCCTTTAGTCTTTCTTAGAGAGGAGGCATACCAATGGGGCTAAAGGCTTATACTCTGGAGTCAGAAAACTTGGCTCCAAATCTGGACACCATTGCCTCCCAGCCTTAGGACTGTAAACAAATCATTTGAGGTCTCTATGCTTTATGCTTCTTGCTTCTTATCTCTGAGATAGGCATGGTAATACCTCTACTTGTCTCTCACGCAGTGTGACTACAGAAATTGAATAAAGCACTGAGCTTAGTATGTGGCACACAGTTCACACAATAATGCATTACAGTTATATATTAAATACTACATATTTATAAAGAACAGAATGAATGCTTAATTGTTTTAGGTATAGGCTATGATTCAGTTACGGCCTAAGTACAGCTAATTATGGGGAAGAATAATCCCTTACTGTTACCTATACTATGATTACTATTAGCATTATTTTAGTAATTAAAACCACTTCCTTATCTGTCCTCTCAGTTGATCTTCTCCAGAACCCTAGGAGGCAACAGCAGAGACATCATTAGCTTTATTTTACAAAAGCAGTATGCTGAACTAAAGAAAGATATTAGGCAACATGTCTGTTTTTAGCCTAAATGCTTGTAAAAAGGCTGGACATGGTGGCGCTTACCCCTAATCCCAGTATTCAGGAGGCTGGGTCAGAAGAATTACAAGTTTGAGGACAGCCTGGTATAGATGGTGAGATTCTATCTCTGAAAACAAAATAAAAACTTTATGAAAGGGTATTTACAGTAATACTTAGCTAGGGTTTGGAATAGTGCCAAAAGGAGGGACTTAATACTCTAGCCTTAACTTGTAATAATCACAGGATCTGGACAATAATGGATAGGAATGGATAAACTAATGGGTTAACAAATGGAATAAGAACTGTATGCACTGAACTTTATGTTTCCTAGCCTCTATCTCTTCCTGCTAGGCTTGCCCTGGTATACTAACAGCTCATTCCCGAAAGGACTTGGATGCAGAGCCTAAAGAGCTAGATCAGATGCATAGTAGTTTAGGTGAGGGATAGAGGGCCACCATTCACTTTATTGGGTGACACTAAGTGGCAGATGCCATATTTATCTTCAGATTCTGGATCCTTTATCTCTGTCAAAGTGAAGCAAAATCAAAGAGGAGAGGAGACAATTGGTCTTCTTAAATGAACGAGACAACTAACACAAGAGGGTATGATAACTTAAATGGCTCCATGAGGCTCCCATATTCAACAAGGGAGCCTCTTCCAATCCATAACCAAATAGATTTCTGTTAGGTTAGTCTGCCAGTCGGTTAAAGATGGGCTGTATAACTCCCTCAAGGGTCTCCAGCTTTACTTGAATAAGCCTCTCTTTTAGAAACTAAAGGCCCCAAAGAGTTGCAGTTATAAGAAAAGATGCACCGAGATGCTCATTCCAGTGCAATCCTAGGAACATAACAGAAAGGCAGGCCAGCAAGTCAAGCTTTCCTCTGGAGGCCACTGACCCAGAGCATTTCTTTCACTAAAGATTACAAGCATGCTTGTCCCTGTATCAGTTTTAAACCACTGTGAAATGCCATAAGGATGAAATACCATTTTGTTTGTCTGGAAGGAAAACCAGCTTCAAAGGCCTCTGTGAACCCTCATGCCACTGCTTGCTTTCCGAAGGAATTGCCCCATCTAGATGAGGGCCATTGACGGGAGGCAAAGGGTCCTGAGGTGAGAGTGTACCAAGATATTACATATTTCCCCAGGGAACTGAGGGTACACAGGCATGATCTGAGCGTTTCCTACTGTCTGAGGGCATAAATGTGATCCATTCCAAATAGACATCATGTGGTTATACTTTTGGGAAATGAGAATTCTTGCCTCTAAAAATAGCTCTATGTATGAACCACAGCAGCCATGTCATCAGGCATTGGGTTTGGAGTCAGCCTGAGGAGGACTGATGCCTCCCTACTCTTCCTGAGGGCCTCTGGTCCACCAAGAGTTAACTAGATGTCTCTAGTTTCCCTATCAAAGATTCTTCCTTCTTTGCAAGAACAAGTCAAAATCAGGCTATGTAGATAGTTTTTTTGTTGTTGTTGTTGTTTTGTTTTTAGTAAAAACTAGTTTTTCTCCTTGGTATACCATCTGAAAAATATAAATTTTGCAATATTTCTGATAATTAAGGTAGCACTATAACATCTTGAAGGAAAATAAATGACTCAGGGCATCTGGTATAAGTAAATGAGATGGGAGTTGTTGAAAAACTATACTGAGTTTTTAGTTTCCTTGGAGGTCAGAGAATTTCAGACATTACTCTTTCCTTGAGCTTATGGAGTACTGGGAAGTGAGCTCTCCCATGAAGTAGGGAACAGGGGCAGAAGCATTACAATATTCACATTTCATCATCCATATTTGCAGGCTGAAAGAGAAGAAACCAAGACTAGTTTTCTTCTGTCTTTCAAGCTTCCTTAAGTAAAAGCTAACTTCGAGACTTGGATAATTGAATAATAGAAACGACAGTCCTTTGCTTGGTAAATGTAGCATTAAAGATGCTGAAATGGCTGCCTCTTCAGAACTCACCACCATGGTTCTATAAGACTTTGGTCCCAGAAGAACACTTGAGCACTAGGCTCTACACTGTACCCCTGGCATGCTTTGTTGGGCGCAGCATCTACCAAATGATTGACTACTGCCTTATGGCGATGGTTTTTCTTTCTGTATTTTAACGGGTTTGAATGGCAAGGTCAAGCAGGGGATGAAGGAATGTGAAATGGAACTTCTGGCATTTTTCAATAGAGAAGGAATTTGAACTCTGCTTTTAGTAAATACTTAGAAGACCCCCCCTTTCAGAACTAGCAGCTGAACTTAGGGTTCTGTGCATGTACCCCACCCCTGAACTATACCAATAGCCCTTGCTTAGAACACTTTAAAAGTTATATCATGAGCAATACATTTCAAATAAAGCCTAACCAGTAAGACACTGAATGAATCATTATATTGTTGGAATCCTCTACTAAACAGTCTTTTAGCAAAATCCACTCACTCACTTTGCATGTATTATGTATTGATATTGGCAGACATTATACCAATTTCAGTCTAGTAAATTCCATATATACTTTGCAGGATTTTAAAGCAGTAATACTTTCTGCCTGGTTGATTTTAAGTCTAAGAAATATTTTTGACTTAACGTTTGCCCAAACTAACCTTTACAAAAATATGTTATTTATCACTTGCCTAAACCAACCTTCACACTCACCTTTCAGTCCCTAAGCTAAGAACTGGTTCATAGGGGGATAGTTTGGCCTTCAGGTTAATTTTACTTCTCTGAAGTATGAATAGGATTTTGCAAATATAATCAGTTCCTTTTCTCACAGTAACTCTTTTATCATTTCTTCTTATTATTTAATTCTAAACCACTTCAACCATTTCTCCTGCTAGATCTGCCTATGAATCCATTCCAGAGACAGACCCTTTGATTTTCCCAAAAAGCTTATTAGAATGTAACTGCAAGCTCTGGGAAGAACACTTTGTAGCTAAGTCTAGCCAATGTACACTAGGTGCTGGGGAGAGCTAGATCTTATGCTGTTTGGCTAGGTTCAAGTAGGTGACCATGACGTTAAATTCATTGTTTCACTGGCACTCTCTGGTGGCTGTAGGATGCACATTTTGCTTGTTTCTAAGACTAACGTACTTGGCTGGGTATCTTACCTGGAAATGATTTGGGGATGATGGCGGTGATAGAATGGCAGGAATAAGAGAATGCAAGTGTGGGAGGGGAAAAGGGAAACGCACATAACAAATTACAGCCAACATAATCTATGGCTCCACCTTTCTTTGTTTCCGTTCACTGAGCTCAATATGGAAGAATGTCTTGACCAGTTCTGACATGGGTTTCCCCACCATCCTCTGAGATTCCTGGCAGTCATACTCAATTAAAGTCTTTCCCCTTTTCCCTTTCTCATAACATTTAACCTTATAATGGGTAACATAAATACATTCCAAGCATTGTGCTCACTTAATGATTCTGGATAGAGTAATATTTTTTTTTTATCTTCGAAAATATAAATTGAGTGCCCTAGTGAAAACCAGCATATTCACCTCTCAGAGAATGACACTTAGTGTGGATAAAAGGATTTACTACATATTTTGAACACATTCAGTAAGAAGTACTCAGTATTATATGCAACACTTTACTAAGTGGATAACCAAGGAGTGTTGACTTAGAAAGGATGGGGTGATTACACAGTCCAGGTCCAATCCCCTGATTTTACAGATGAGGACAGCAAGTCATTACAAGCAACAGACATAGCATGTTCCAACCATACAACTGGCTTTTTAGACTTAGATTCTATGAGGAATGCTAGCTGTCTGTTGTATCCTTGGAGATAGTATGGGAAATTCCACTCAGGTTGGTGAAAAAGAGGCAAAGGGACTCGAGAGCTACAAACATGTGTTTAAATATTCTAAGAGGGGGAGGAAGTTCTCCTTTCTAAAGTCTAGCTAAATACAGAAGTATCAGCAGCAAAGGGGAGGGCCACAAAGTGTCTGGGCATGGGCAAGGCAATATACAGCCTGCAATTAAGAAATACATGGTTCCCCAGAAGGTTTTGCCTCGTATGTGTGGAACTGTAATATGGACTAAAACTAGGTCAAATGCAGATTTTTTTTGATAACCACTGAGTTCAAATTCAGAGGTGATCTGGTTGTACAAAGAGGACTTGTGATTTTTATACTTACGTCATTAACTTCCATATCCTTCCCAGTCTTCATTTTTATTTCTTCTTAATGAGCTGTCTCAATCTGCCAAAATATCTAGCCATTTCCCTTTCTCCCTCCTATTTGTCTTCTCGAACACTTCAACGAGTCTTAATTATAATGAATCCTTGCATGTGTATTTAATTGAATACAATTATATTTTATTTCCTACGTGCCTTACTCTATTTAAGGACTTACTTTACCATCTCAGATGGCTGCTATTTAACGTTTTTGTTTCTGAAAAGAGGCAGTGACATATATATTGTATGCATGGGTAAAATTGTCTGTAATGACTCCACAAGTTCAAACTACACTCTAAGATAATCATCTGAAGTGACCATACAGAGACAAGCATACCCTCCACAACACCAGGGAGAAAATGGCCAGAAATTCAAAGGCATAAATATTTATGCCTACACAGATTCCATGCTTAGAGGCAACTACTAAGTTTTGTAACAGTAATGTCAAACCTGAGGGCCACAAGAGTTTAGAGAAGGCAAATGTTACTAACCCAGTCCTTCACTGTCCTGATACATGTCCCTGCCTCACCCTAGCCCAGCCTGACATATGTTTCTTTTTCCTAAGCATACAAGCCAGGAATAAAATTTCATTTCCATTAATTCAACTGGGAAAACTGTTCCTTCTCTTGAAGCATTTAGGCATTAGCATTTTTATATGGGTCAAATCTGTATATTTAGTAACATTACCTTACTTTTAGAGAAACACACCTAAACACTGTATGGCTCTGTGAAATTTCCCTTCCCAACTCTATGGGAAAGAGTTATACATGTCCATTATTTCTCATGTCCATGTTTCACTACATCCTTGTACTTGATAGAACGTTTTTAAAACTTTGGCTAGCTCACTGGAAAATAACAAAGAAATAATACTTACAAGTGGACATGGTTAGTCTCTCTAGAGGACCCAGATTTTCCCAACAGTTCCTTGAATATTCAGTCTGTCAATGCACTTGTGTAATTGTGGTGCATGCATCAGATCCTCCACTCTGCCAAAGCCTATCTTTAAATTTTCTCAAAATCTTTTTCATAGTTAAAGTCTCCAAGCACTAGCCTCTGCAGTTACCAAATGGTGATTATACCAGGTGCCTTATATAGCCTATCACAGAGAAATAATTTGATATGATATGTGGGAACACAACAGACCGCAGTCAATGCTAGATTTCTTTGTTGATAGTGATTAATCTTGAAGCTTTAGATGTGGCTCTTCTCTGATAAACTATTCCCTTAACCCCTGGCTTTGTGGGGAGAGTGGCTCCCTGAAGAGATGGAAGGAAACACAGAGGAAGAGATGTTGGCCTGTGTGAAACATCTCTGGATGTCCATGTATTAACTTCACATTGACAGTTTTCTACTTCTGCTTTTCAACACAAATTCCCTAAGTGATAAGTTAAAAAAAAAAACCCTCAAAATTACACCAATTGTTGAACAATAACATTTATTTCTAATAAAGATGGGAGAAGAAAGAACAATTCCCTTCTTTCTATGGAGCTAGCCAACTAAAACCAAACATTATAAAAAGCACAGATCAATATCTTATGAATACAGGCACAAAAATCTTCTAAAAAATTTAGACTTATTAATTTTGTGTGTACACATGTTTTGCCTGCATATATGCATATGTGTATCGTGTGTGCCTGGTACCAGGGAGGTCAGAGGAGAACATCAGAACTTCTGCAACTGAGAGTTGGAGTTGTGAACTACTGTGTGGGTGCTAGGATCTGAATCTAGATCTCTGGAAGAGTAGCAAATCCTCATAACAACTAAGCCATCACCTCAACTCCAAGTGTTTTAATGATGATCAGATTTGCTCTTTTCTTTTTTCTCTTTTCTTTCTTTCTTTCTTTCTTTCTTTTTTCTTTCTTTCTTTCTTTCCTTCCTTCCTTCCTTCCTTCCTTCCTTCCTTCCTTCCTTCCTTCCTTCCTTCCTTCCTTCCTTCCTTCCTTCCTTCCTTCCTTCCTTCCTTTGGAACTAGTCCATGCCACAAGAGCTTCTGAGGAGAACTCTGAAATGAGATACTAGTTCGGTTCAGATCTCTCACCCTAACTGGTTGATTGCTAATGGATTTGAAGCGAGTAAATGATATGTGCCCTTAACCACATGCACAACAATAAATCAGCCATGAGATAACATGACTGCTACAGAGACTTCTTTATTCTCAGGCACCATGCATTTTATTTCCATTATACTCTAGACAACCTTTCCTATCAAGCCAGCTATTTTCTGGTTTTCATTTAGCTCCACAGTGTTTATATCACTTACAAATAGGATATATCATGCATAGTAAAGCCAGATAATTCCTAATAAAAATTCCCTTCAGATTCTGCTGTAGTACCGATGCAAATCAAAACTACCAAGTAATTTCAGTGGATACATGTGGCCTAACTGTTATATGTTTGCACATAAAACAAAATGTTAGACTACAGTTTACTGTACATGCTTACATGCTGTGAGACTGATTTATTTCAGGTTTTAAATTTCACACTCAGTTTACAAATTGTATTACCTATGAGAAATCATATTCTGGCACTCAAATAAAACCCCGGTTATTTGCTGGTCCAATAAACTATAAACAAATTTGACCTAGAGTCACAAATACATCCAGCTCCTGCCTATCAAATTCTAATGAGGTATCGCAGTATGCCAGAATGAGCCCCAGATAAGCAGTCATATATTCTCAGTTCTGTCAGCATTTGCATCTTGGTGGGACTCCTTTTTTTAAACCTCTCTGAGCCTTTGTTTTTTCCCCTAATTTCCAGAAAGGAAGGTGGGTCACATGAATCCTAAATATTTTTTCAGCTCTGACAGTGTATTGTTGAGAGTACTCAGAAGAGGAAAGGGGAAATAATTTTGGAATGATTATGTTTGTTTATTTATTTATTTGTTTGTTTGTTTGAGAACAGTGCCTGGCTGTCCTAGAACTCACTTTGTAGATCAGGCTGGCCTTACCCTCACAGAGGCACCTCTGCCTCCCCAGTGTTGGGATTAAAGTCCTGTGATACCACTGAAAGGCTAGATGAACATCCCCCCACCAATGAAAGAAATACAGAATTATTGGGGGTTTTATTTGGGGGGAGGGACAATGTCAGGAAATCAGATTCTAATTTTAGGTTTGACACAGTAAGGCATAACTGCTAATCAAATATTACCAAAATGCTTGCAAGTCACAGGTCTGGAAAAGCCATTTGAAGCCCTTAGAAAAACAATGGAGAATGTCAGCTGTTTTTAACCTGCTCATGGAGGAAATTCTTGGCTTTTAACCATGTCATTGTTCTTTAACTCAACTACAGCATATATAAACCTACAAGTAACCTTCCATTCTGAATTACACATGAAACATTCAACCCAAGTTTTCTATTTTTTTAAAATCCTGAATCCTCTCTATCCACGAGTTTCTGCACAGCATTAACCTTCTTCCTTGGAAAGGCTGGCTCTCTGTATTAGAATGACAAGATGGCTTAAGGAAGCCATGCAGCTCTAGGATCACATATGTAGTGAAGATGGGTCTCTCTGAGGTGTAACTACTACTCTCAGCATTGTCAAAATGCCAGGCTGACCTTGCAAGCAGGCAGAAGAGTTTGGCCATTGGCAAGTACAGAGATGGTAGGTGGCCAGATGCTCTAAACCTTAGGCATTTGCAAGGATTAACATTCTATTTTTAGAGACACATTTCTTTTGCATAAGCATTAATTAGTGCAGGTATCTCTTTGAAATAAAATGTCTGGTATAGGGGTAAGGCCTTAAATCACTAACAGTTTATACAGTAACATTTTGTAAAATGCACTCATAAATACATTGGGCAAGTTGCATAGTACATTGGAAACATAGATCCATGGACATACAAGTTGAGAAAATGTCATATACTATGTACCTTCTTACAAAGGCATAGTGTAAATTATGGTAAAGTTGTCTATAAATGAATTGCCTTTGGCTTAGAGTACCGTTTTGTTATTTCAGAATACGAAAACACATTTAGAAGTTATTTGTGCTACATTGCACATAATAAAAAAATCATTATCTTTTAAAAATATGTGTTACTTAAATTTATTTGTGTTTGGGAGGGGCACGTGCTATGGTACATGGGTAATAAAGTTCAGAGGACAACTTTTAGAAGTTATTTCTCTACTTCCACCATGTGGGTGCCAGGGATTGAACTTCTGCTGTCAGGCATGAAGACAAGTGCCAAAAACTATCTACTTCAGTAGTGTTAATTATCTTCACAGTGCAATACAGCCAATCTCAAGAACTTTTTCATCTTGTAATCTCACCTCTATAGATGAAATGACAACCCATTATTTTCTTCTCAAAAATCCTGTAAGGCACCGTTCTCCTTTGTGTTTGCATGGGCTTAACCATTCTAGATGCACGTGGAGTAATGAAGTCGTTGACATTTGGTGATGGACTTACTATGATGCCTTCAAGATTCACCCATGTTCTAGCAATGTGAAAGAATCATCTTTTTAAGTTGAGTAATACCCCACTGTGTTCTCAACATTGTGCTCATCCAACTGCTGATGGAAACCTTACTCCTATCATAGCTATGGGAAATGATGCTCTTATGTGCACAGATGTGTAAATATCCCTAGCTTTTGATTCTTTTCGATGTATTAGCCAGAAGCATGATTCCTAGATCATATCATAATGTCATTGTTAGCATTATGAGGAACAACTGTCTGACTGATTTTCATAATGGTTGTATCATTTTACCTTCCTACCAACAGTGTACAAAATTTAAACTCTCCCCTTCCCTCATTAACACTAAAACTTAATATTTTGTGTTTGTAGGGTATTTTTGTTGTTTTGGTTTGTTTTAGTAGTCATCATAAGGGGCATGAGGACCTATTTCATGGATTAATGATTTTTTTAGCATTTCTTCCTTATGCTTTCTGGAGGAATAATTTCAAAAGTCACAGGAAAAAGAGTCTATGGATGATATTTAATACATGGCTCTGGGGCAAATGAATGATTATAAATCCATTTTCAGGATAGAGGAGTTTTTATTTAGCTTGTGAACACTTAAGGTTTACTATTTTGGGGCCAACAAGATTGTCCCACAGCTGAAGGGACAGTTATAAGTTTCCAGAGATATCTTCTGTCTCACAATTCTTATTGATTCTTTATTTCTCTTGTATGTTGTAGTAATAAAAGCCACAGTTGCCAACCCTAACCAAAACATCTAATCTAATGAAGTGTGTGTGTGTGTCTCTGTGTGTGTGTGTCTGTATGAGTGTCTATTGTACTGAATATGTAAGGTAATCTGGAAGTTTCACAGACATTAAATGTTGAAACATACATTTCTAATGATTTATGAAGTTAATATGATAAAATATTTTAAAAATATGCCTCTGAATGACATAAAACTGTTATTTCCTTGCCTACTTCTTCAGATAAAATTTCCTTAAAACACTTGAGGCAACTGAATACAATACATTTTACATATATTAATATTTTATTTATACATTTAATTTTAACAATATTTTGGCCTACAACTTAGCACATTGTCAATTGAACATTGTTTTGTTGGCTTAAGTAAACGGTTTTCTTCCTAAAATAATCTCCATTCAGAATATGCCACCTCATCTATTGGATTTCCTTTTCTCAGCAGATGTTCTGAGTCTGTATTGTTTCCAGATTACAATCAGGTTGTCTATAATACAGAGATTCAGACATCTGGGCCAAGAGAAAATGGGCCAACTCATTTTAATCAGGTTAGGGAGGAAATACTTCCTGAAAGCTTGCCCTAAAGACATTCCCACTTTATATCCTAAAGGTGCTGGTCTGGGCTTTGCTGGAATTCTAAAGCATGACATTTCAAAATGTACCTTCAAGTGTGACCACTTCCCACAACACAGGAAAGAATAGGAGATTAGAAGACTAAGTATAGGGGCTGGATATATATTTCAGTGGGAAAATGTTTAGATTACATCTCCATTACCCAAATTAAAAAAAAAAAAGACTCAGGTATACTATTTTAAAATTGATTCCCTTTGTGTGCATTATACAATTATAGCTTCATGTGTAAAAAGCAGACAATGAAGTATATCCCTCGTGGAAAACCTCTGAAGATTCAGTGAGATAATATATACAAAAGCACCTTGTGTTTGAGGCCAGCCTAGTCTACTGAGTGAGTTCCAGGACAAAGCAAAATAAAACAAACAAACAAATTCATAAACAAACAAATATTTCCCCCAAACAAATACAAAAAGAGACAAAGGCTGATGAGCACTTCACAGAAGGGAGGGTGCTATGTCCTCACACATTCACATTCTTTCATTTCTCTTTCTTATGTAAACTATAAAACAGCCATAAGAACTATTTGCATGGGCAGTCCACCCATGAATACCCATAACTGGCCATACACATAACTGGAATTAAAAATCACAGTGAAATACTAATAAAAGCAGCTAGAAAGTCTAATCAATGCATGACAACAATAAATATCTAAAAGTATATGGACCAACTAGATCTTCATACATTGCTGTTGGAAAACAAGATGGTACAACCACTCTGGAAAATACTTGATCAGTTTCTCAAGAAATTAAGTGCCTTTTTATCAGATGCCCCTGTCATTATACCCCTATGGAATCTACCTAAAAGAATCAAAACCATCTGTCTATACAAAGGTTTTTATGTGAATGTTCTTAGCAGCATTATTCACACAAGTCCAAACTGGGAACTAATCCAAGAGTCCATCAATTGGTGACTGAATAAATGAAATGTAGTATAGCTATACAAAAAATACTATTTAGTGATTTAAAAAAAAAAAAACAAGGAACAGATACATGTTTCAATACACTTCAATATTCAAAACATTGTGCTAAGTGAAAGAAGCCGAACACATACACTCCCCCCCCCCATCTTGTATAAGTTCATTTATATGAAATGCTAAAAAGAGGCAAATGTACAGGGACAGAAAGTAATGGCTGCCCAAGACTAAGGTAGAAAGATAGGCTGAACAATGTGAATTTGTTAGGGTGCTAGAACAAAATGAAACAGGCTAATAATTGCCCAACTGGGTAGAATTTAGTTAAACTCTTTAGATTGTATACTTATAATGGGTGAATTTATAAAATGTAAGTTATACTTCAATCAAGTAATTAAAATATCTTTGCCAAGAGGGAGAGCTTATGCTAGTCAATGTGACAAGTGAAGAGCTCAAGCCTGGATTAAAATACCAGCCCCTGGAGTCCAACTCAGTAGGAAGCTAGCTCTCTTTAGCCAGTGATGTCTTCTTTCCTGTTCCAACACTCAACCACCTGCAATTATCTCATTAGCCTGGAGTCACATTAGCTACATGAAGCTCAAGTTGACACTTTTAAATAAGACTCAATTACTACTCTTATGAAATCTCATTTCCATCTCTCTTCCATTTCCTAATGTTTGTGTTACTTCCTCTTGTCCTCAAGAAAACATGCTTACATCTTTTATTTTTTTCCTCTAATAGTATGTTTCAGCTATTTTGCTCTTGCCTAATTCCACCCCATGGATTCCACAGACAATATTTAATAATAATGTATCTGGGCCAGAGAGATGGCTCAGCAGGTAAAGCTTCTTTTCATTGATTTGATAACCTGAGTTTTATCTCTGGGACCCATGTGGTTGAAGGAGAGACTTGGCTCCCACAAGTTATTCTCTAACGTCCATAGGTATGCCATGGCAAAACACACGCGCGCGCGTGCGCGCGCGCGCGCGCGCGCACACACACACACACACACACACAATGTAATTTTTTTTAAAAAGTACAATGTATCTGTAGGGAAACAGTCCTCATCTGATGAGTAAATGACTTGCTTTTGGGAATTAGTAATTTCTAGTATTTTACTGGAATAAAATGTTATTTATCTAAGAAGACAGAAGCGAAAATAGAACACTTATATGAGTTGTCACATGGTGTCTGGAGGTACCCGGGACAAAGCTAAATTGTAGACAACCTAAAATGTGTAGAGAACAATGCAATTATATGACAAGTTAAGAACATGTGTATTTAAAAAGGTTTCCAAGTTTTAGAAAGAGAGAGACCCCTGGCCTTTCCAGAATCCCCAAGGTTTCTAGCTTCTCAGTGTTTAATATACACACCCACCCTTCATTCATCAAGCCACCAACAGCACACTACTCTGCAGTTTCATTGTGCTCTAGAGTAAAGCAACTGGTGTCAACTGGCCTGGCTCCAAATCCCTTTGTTTCTTGCACTTGCTAGAGTGAGACCTTAAGTAGATCCAGAAACTGAACTCATTCCTCGTTTTCTACATTATAACATCAAGCTAAGCTATCCCATACTTCCCAGGGTTGGGAAATTGAAGTGCATTTGGATGTTTGGAAGCTGCAAAGACCCACATGAAGAGCCTCCCTTCCAGCAGACTCTAGAATTCCTTACATGTTCTGAAATTACAAGTCACATTTCAGAATTACTACCAAAACCCCATTCTCTTTCCATTTCCCTATCTCTAATAGGCCTTGCTGATTCCTTGACATACCTGGCCTTGCATATGACTACTGTTTCCTCTGCTGCACACATTAACAGTTATCCTGAATAGTGTTTGAATCTATTTCATACATTTCTACTTCTTGCCTTAATAAATAAATAAATAAACAAATAAATAAATAAATAAATGCTGTCAACTCGACCTTTCTATAGCTTGCTACTCCCAAAGGCTTTCCACATGTATTCCTGCTGGGTTCAACATGATTGCTGTTTCATAGCACATAGCAAGACAACAGTTAAGACAGGATGCAAGACAGGAATATTGTATACAGCTGAAAGGACAAGGGTGGCCAGTGTCAACAGATGCAATTACCAGATGTGAACTTTGGCCAAGAAGGTCAGAGAAAACACTTTTTTAAAGAAGTGCTTCAGGATATTTAATGCCCCAACGTCATTGTAATCTTGGCATCACATCTTACTAGAAATGCAATCCTCTAGGGCTCCGACCATGCGCTGTGCAGAATGGAACCACTTTTACTGCGGGGTGGGGACGGGGATGGGGTGGGGCGCCAGTACAACATATGGCTTCCCTCGTAGATCTCCCTGCTATTCATAAAGCAGGCTTTCTGGAAAACTTATTTCATAAGAGCTTGCCATTATTCGAGGGTGATTTAAGTAAATATAGCTCAAGTGGCTATGCACACAAGCCACAATTTAACACTCGCTTCCAGGGAGGCTGCCTTGCCCTTCCCCTTAGCACAGTGGGAAGAGTGATTACTTTCCAGTCCCACAGAGACGTGGAATGAGCCAATTGTTCTTATTCTGTCCTCACTTTGACACTTATTTCCTTTCCAATACAGGGCAGGTGCACTGGTCCTTGTGTTACATGGTGAGGGAAATGAACTGGGGAGAAGGATGCTTTAAAAGGCAGCAGATGCCTTCCTCAACCAAATTCAAAGGGAGAACTAGGGGTTCTCTTCTAGTCATCTCACCCAATTCCCTTCCAAGACCTCCTTTGGGATTTGCATAATGTTCTCCAGAAGGGAACTCAATTTGGGGAAACACTGAGTTACTCAATGATAATCATTTACGTCTATGACAAGCATAACTGCATGTAAGCACCTGGCATTTCAAATGAGCCACTGCTAAACACTTGAAAGTGTCAATTACCTACATATGTTCATCCATGATGAGAAAGCTTGTGTCCCTTGAACCCCACGTACTGGTAAGAAAAACTTGCCTTTCTCATACCTTACAAAGGCAAAGAAGGAACGCCCTGCTGGCACACACCTTTAATCCCAGTACCCAGGAGACAGAGGCAGGGAGATCTCTGAGTTCCAGGCCAGCCTGGTCTATAGAACAGGTTCTAGCACAGCCAGGGCTATGCTGAGAAAACTTTCCTCACAAAACAAAGAAGCAAACAAAACAAAACAAAAACAAGAAAGCAAAGAAGAACCGAGGCTTGCCTGCTTACTTCCTTCTACGTCACTAGGTGTTGCTTTCAAAAAAAAAAAAAGAGAAGAGATATTATGTTCACAACTAAACAAGAACAAATCAATTACCTAGATTTTTATGAGCAGTTAATTTTTTTTTATTCTCCAGACTAAAGATGAATTGTCTGTCAATCCTTTCTGCTCTGTCATCAGCTGTCACCCCAGTCAGTCACTTGAAGTGGGATTCTGGTTTATAGCAAGTTTTGTTTAGAAGGCTGTGACATTTGAAGAGGATGTAGGTGCCAAGGTTCTAATTTGGCTAGAAAGGTGACTCACCTATATGGACCTTGTGCTCTCCTGCACCCGTCCCTTGGTTGGTACTCATGTGTACTGCAACACACTACTCAGGTCATTCTGTTTTTCTAGAGTGTATGAGTGCCTTGCCTCTAAGTGAGTTGTGCCACTCCCAAAGAGGCTGTTTCTAATACTATTCTTCAAATTCTCTGGCCGAATTCCTTTTCACACTTTTAAATAAAGTTTCTATGTCTGGACTTGATCCTTGGGCTCTTAACTCAAAGGTCTGATAACTTCCGGTATGCTTGTCTTTCCTATCCCATAAGACTCCCCATGTAGCTTCTCTCCTCTGAGTTCTCCAAATAAGCCATAGCATTTCCCACCCGTGCACTTTGTCCATGCTGCTCTCTTAGCCTTGTGTGATCTTCCCTGTTGACACGCTGTTTATTCGAAAGGAATCATCTCAAATATCATTTCCTTCACACATTCTTTCCTGATTTCTGGAGCTGAATCTAATTGTTTCATCTTTACTCTCACTACACCTCTCACTACACTTTCTTTAGAAGGACTTGACTCCAAATCTCAATGACCTTCTCTGCCTAGTTAGTATTGTGGTTGTTTGTGTCCGTCTGTCACCCCTACGAAGCCCAAGGGTTTTTAAGGGCAGAACTGTGTTTGACTCATCTTTGTGCGTCTCAAGATTCCCAGGACCTAACAGAGCACCTGACACTCATTGGTTGAACAAACAATAAGCATTTCGAGGCAGAGTTCAAGTATTATGCGTTGATTTATTGAACTGTCTGTATGTGTTCTAGCTGTTAATCAAGGAGCCTGGCATAGACCACAAACTAAATACAGAATGCACAACATCTGTGCTGGAATAACTCCACTTGTTTAATGTCAAAGTTTTGGAGAGTGGTTTGAATTCTTTTGCTTGCATGGAACCTTCGTAGGTCCAGCAGTTAGCAAGAAAATAAACTCCAAATCACTGACTTACCTCCAAGAGCTTCAGCCACAGAACATGTTGCAGACCATTAAGAATGAGAGCTTCTGTTCAAGCAGTTAATGTCTAAAGCAGAAAGTTATTTCTGCTTATACTTTCAGTAGACAGACTAACTGCCCACATTCTAAACATCCCCAGAGTGCCTGCCTTTCTGAGGGTTCCAGCAACAGGAATTTCTACCACGATGCAATCAGAAAACCTCCTACCATGCAGACCATTCTACCACAGCCAAATTTGGTGTTTCCCTGCCAGATGCCCTTGTGTCTGCCATCAGAAACTCTGGAATTACCTGAAATCCTTTTCCAGAAAAACAAGGGAAAGTACCTTGGAAGGCTGAGACAAAGTTTCTCCTTTCAGACATCATAAATCCATCCCCAGGATGCAAGGTGTTGATTCATGTGGTGTGTGTGTGTGTGTGTGTGTGTGTGTGTTGGGTGTGTATGTGTGTGTGTGTTTGCATTTTTCTGAGTCCTACGCATCTTGGAATGTATGCCATAGATATTCCAACATGCAAGTTATTACCATGACTAACACAGACAAAGTTACCTGCTGCTACATTCCAGGTATGTTTATGTATTTCCCTGTCTAATCTGCTTCCCTCCAGCTGTCTTGTGTGGGGGGAAACGGGGATTTTCCCCCCTCTCTCCTTGAGTTTTCTCTAACAACTGTGATGTCAAATGCAATTATTTGCAGAGGAATCTGCTATATGCATGGATGAAAGGGACACATGCAAATCCTCAACAAGAAAGGGAAATACCAGCTATCTGGAACTATGTCCCCAAAGCACGCTGCTCTGGCAGCGTCTGCTGAAGGCCCCCTGTGCAGATATTAACAAGCTGAACACAATATGACTTTAGGAATGCAAAAGAAAAAAAAAACTGTTTAACATTTGAAAAATCTCCTCCTCAATCTGAGGTCAAGTCAGCTAATAAAAAAGCTTCAAAAACTTCTTTAAAAAAAAAAAAGCATGAATAAGCCCCAGATGTTCCCGTTCTCAGCTGAACTTTCCACCAAGTTATTTCATACCCTCTATTTTTCACAAGTGCAGCTATTTCAACCTCTTGTGCTGGCCTATCTCTTTCCAAAGAAAATTGCCTCCAGCCAAATTCCTTCTCCCACCCACAGTAACTAATTGTCCATACTGTTATTCATCTCCTTTTCTGAAGAAGAATTAAATTGGCAAGACCCTTTAGTAGAAGGGTGGGGACCTTTTTTTTTTCAAGGGCCACTGACCCACAGGGGGAAAAAAAATCAATTGGGGCCACACACAAGTAAAAAGCCGTTGGACTCAGTTTAGTCCATATGCTTTGTTTGTTTTGTGGAAGAAAAAAAAGTGCCATCCATTTTAGGGTGGAAAAAAAAAGAGGGAAAGCAGAACTCCATTAAAAAGATGGAAGAAATAATAATAATAAAAAGCACTTCCAGGTCTATGCTATCCCACTTTTAGGAATGTGTTTAAAAGAAAAGGAATATGACACAGAGAGAAATTAAGAAGAGAACAGTATGACAAAGAGGGGATGGCGAGAAAGAGACCCAGAAATAGTGAAAGATAAACAGTGGGATATACACAGGAAGACGTGGCAAGTCTCCATATTCATGTCCTAGTTGTCTTAACCACTTTTCTCCAACCTGGAGTTCCCTGTGCTGTGCCCATTAGAATATAAGTTATCACTGCCCTTTGAAATCCTTATTAACTTTCTCACAGTTTAGGAACAGTCCTTTCTACACTGAGAAACAGCTGCCTTGCTTTCATTTGCTTTGATTTTCAAACTTCAAAGCCATCTCTCTCTTTTTTTTAAAAAAAAATAAAGGTTATTTTCTCAAGACCATCTGAAGGTTTTACACGTGTGTAAAGACTGTGTAAAGAATGACTCAAGTCCCTGATGTTGCAAAGCTGTCAGATGGCCTTATCTTTACCCTTTGAGAGATTAGCACTGTCTTATTCCTTAGAGCTTGCACATTATGTTATGAAAGCATTTATTTCATTGATTTGAAGCCCATGCCCCCACTTACTTTGCATCCTAAGTTTGGATACTAGTGTATTAGACAATATAAGGTGGAGAGCACATACGTATCTGTAAGGAAAGCAATAGTCAACATGCACAGCTCTTCAGTGGCTCCTTTGCTGTTAAGACACTGGATTTCTGAATGACTGCACCTAGCAGCCCACTGACAAAGATGTTCCTTTCAAGCTGCTGTACTGACTTGAGAGCTGTGTGTATATGCTACTGTACCTTGGACCCAAAATATTCAGCCTTCTCTACTGCTGTCTGAACAATCGTAGGACAACAGCGGAATAGGGCAATGTCAGGAGAAGAGGAAGAAAAGAATGAGGGCTGTAATCTAGAGTGACCCATGGAAGGACAGACCATTAACCTGTGGAGCCTGAAAAGCTGACTGGTGAAGGTGAACTACGAGTGAGAAAGCACTATAAGCTGCCGTGGTGGTGCATGCTTGTGTTGGAAACACATGGTGCGGCACAAGGGACCACAGAAGCAAAGTAAAAGTAGCTCAGCACGGCATTTTTCTCCCCCAAGAAAAGGGTGTACCAGAACCCAAACCAGGCTACCAAGCACACCTGGCCAAGATGGACTCTCTCTTATTTCTGACATAGGTGATTGCTGTGTCTCAAGTCATTGGCAGGAGCGCAACTTCCCAATCTGACATTTGCTAACCAGTGTAGAAGAGAAGGGGAGGTTCAGGAAATATAAGCCTTTGCTGAGCTAACTGCCTTTGATAGAAACCCAAAATTAAACAAAACTGTTTTCTTGTACCTAGAATCCTAGCTACAGGAAGGTAGGCAGTTCAAGGCTTGCTTGGGTTACATAGTGAATCTGAGGCCAGCTGGGGCAATTTTAGAGAAGGCGCTCAAAATAAAAGTTTTGAATGACCTAGGAAAGGACTGTTGCTTTCCTAGCTGTGGGACTATAGCTCCATAGAACAGTGCTGTCTAGAGTCTGTTTAGCATGAGCAAGACATTGACTTCAGTCTCCTTGACCTCAGTTCCCACTACCGAAGTCCACAATGGTGATAAGTAGGATCTGCACACTGGAACTCAGAAGTTACACCTTTACAGGTGATCATCCTGTCTTAGCCTCCCGAATTCCAAGATTATAAATGGGTACTACCATACCTGGCTATCCTCACCTTTCATACTTAGTAATAAGTGTAATGGATATCTTTCTAAGGACAATAAAGATTTTGAAAAAACATTTTTTGATGCCTGTATCTAACTCTATTGTGTAGGAACAGTACAACTCACATAGTATCTATTTGATGGATTGTTTAATTACTTTTACAGATTTTTGTTTCTGTGGGATTTTTTTCATTGCTGGGTTTTGTTCACTATTCACAAACAATGACAGTGGCATATCCGTATACATCTTGTGGATTGTAATAAACTTTCTTAGGGAGAAATGATTGTAAATGGAGCTGCTAGCTGCAGGCTTCTTCAACTGACTTCTTAGGCAATGGCTTTATTCTAATGATTCTTATTAGCACTTATTCCACGGAATTCAGAGTAAAAAGATAGGGAATCAAATCCAAATTTAACTTTTGGATCATTTATAATCTGAATATTAGCTTTCTCATCTGTGAAACAGAACAATAATATGTTAATGATAGCTAGATCCTGGCATAGATGTAAATGTGGTATTGGAAATAAACATTTAACCACAGTGGTGCACATTTTTATTAATATCTATATAGTGCTAAGATTTCATAAGCAGCTATAAGCATGGTGGTACATACCCAGAATTCTAGCACTTGAGAGGCAGAGACAAGGGAAATGCTGTGAGTTTAAGACCAGCTTGAGTTATTTAGCAATCTCCATTATGATTTCCATAACAATAAGAATTAAAAAGGAGCTTTAGTTGCCCACAAGTAACTGCTTCAAAGAAGGCTGCCCAATAGCATCCAGGGCAATATTTCTAGGTTCCTAGATTCAATTCAGCTGCTGTTTCAAGTTGGGCTGTGCATATGGTGGGGAGCAGGGGCTTTCAATCCAGTGCAAGTCTGGCTGTCACTTACTTAGATGATATTTGACCCCCTAAAGTTCTTAAGTGCAGAACATTCACCTGGCGATTATTTGTCATTGTCTGCTGTGCTGGGGAGCAAAGCTGATCATGTTTTTTCTTCCTCCTCATTGGGCCCTCTATAAATACACCCAGAGTGTGTGGGTCTGAATTGAACACTCTGGCGAGACACCAACTTTCTCAGGAAGAAAGAGATCAGTTGCATTATAACACTACTTGCAATTCCTTTCCAAACTTCTGGTGCTTTTGCTTTGGAAAAAAAACTGCTGCTGTTCATCATTGCTAGCCAAAAGCATTTATAGATTATGGATTCTCTTATTGAAAATGAAGCATTCAACAAGCAAGGTATGCTTTCTTAGAGGTTGTGAGGCATAAACCAATTGTACAGCAGGCATATAGTACATACTATTGGTTCTGACAGTTGCCTTTCTCTAAGTTATTTATTTTACTTACTATTTTCTATTAAATGTAGAGTCAGATCTCAAGTTGTGAGCCACGATGTGGTTGCTTGGAATTGAACTCAGGACCTTCAGTCAGAGCTCTTAACTGCTGAGCCATCTCTCCAGCCCTTAATGTACAGTCATAAGACACATCCACACAAAAGCTTTAATTTAGCCTGGGCATGGTGATACATGTCTTTAATCCTAGCATTCAGGAAGTCAAGGCACGTAGATCTCTAGGTTTAAGGCCAGGTCTTCAAAAAGAGTTTCAGGCAAGCCAGTATACCGTCTCAAAAAAACATTTTAACCTGCACAAGAAATTCCTATATTATTTAAAAGATGGAAGTAGGTGGACAAACAAACAAAACAAAACGCACATACACAAAAGAAACAAAAAAAAATCAAAAGCTGTGAAAGAGGAGCTGTAGAAAAGCACTGTCTTTTAGCTAGAGAAGGTAGGAATCAAGGAAATGTAAGGCTTCTAAGCTTTTTTTGTACCAGAGAAAGAAGTTACACAATCACACACACACACACACACACACACACACCCCACACCTGTTTTGCATCAACAAAAGAAAATACATAAAGCAAACTAGGAATAGAACTCAGGTTGGTGTTTATTGTGCTAAATGTAAACAAAAGGGGAAAGGTGAAGAAAAAAAAAAAACCCATAGGTTCCTAGAAGCCAAAGGTGGTGCTGACTTAGGATTTTTTTCTAGTCTTTGTGCCCAACATGGGACCCTCGGTAAACAAAAGCAAGCCTGAATGGGCATAAATGGAACAGGGATATAACAGTATCTCAAAAAGACAGTGTTATAGAGAATAACCTTAAAGTATTTGGTGACTGGCTACAGAGGAGAGTATAGAGCTAGTGACATATTCAGAGAAATGATGATTTAATGTGAGTGGGATATAGGCTGTGGGAATAATTAGAGGACAAGCTGTCCTTCTTCGTGGATACTATACCCTGTAGCAAGTATAACAAATCTGTACCAAAAGGGATGGTGTGCCCAAGGTTTTATTTACTTGCAAATAAGAATGCTTTTCAATTTCTACCTACTACACATGAGGCATGAGTCACTACAGGACTTCAGGACCCAGGAAGAGCAGAGTCTTAGAAATCAAAAGGGTGCATGAAGTTGTGTTTTATCTCAGCTGTTCAAGCCTCAACAAGCTAAACTTGAAGTGAAAAGGAGCCAAGAAAATGAAAGTGCCTATTACTCAAGCTTTGACAGACAAAGTAGGTTGCTTGGTATCATATTTGAAAGTGATAGAACAGGCGAGAGAAGAAGGCGGAGGACATGGTTCGATGTCTCTGTCAAAAAAAGAACCAACATGCATTCTCCAAGTGAGAGTCAGAACAGGGAGAGGGAAGAGAAGACTATGGGTTTCCCAGTTCTTGCAGAGTTAAAGAGATTCTGAACAAGTAGAACAAGAAACTCACATGGAGAACATGGTACTATTCTAGAATATTTCTCAAGAAAGTGAAAACAGGAGTACTCTAGATGACTTTATTATTGCTATTGCTGATTGAGACAGTCTGTGCAGTCCAAGGCTGGTCTTGAACACCCCGTGTTAGCAAGAATGGACTCGAACATTGGATCCTCCTGCTTCTATCTCTCAAGTGCTGGGATTATAAACATGTGATACCACACCTGGCTTTCTAGATGGCCTTTGGAAAAACCCAGAATATTCCATATATCAATTTTAAAATCAAATACCCAGTGTAAACATTTCTTCATTTTTAATGGCAAAAGGATTCCCTGTGTGTTCTCTTCCTCTCTGAATGTGTCTATACATTTCCTTCCCTCAAAAGTATTATTTTCTCCATGTGCAAAATTTCTCCATGTGCAAAATATATTCACCTTGTCTTTTTTAACTGCATCAACTCTAATTCCAAATAATCTCAAGTATTATTAGCGCCCATCGATCCAAAAGTATATCATCTAACTCAAAGATGGATGAGATTAAATTTATGACTCATCATAGGGCAAGATCTCCTTCTACCTGTGTACTTACAAAAGCAGATAACATGATCCATTTTCAGAATGTGACGGCAGAGCAGGTGTTGGACAGAGACATTCTGTCCAAACAGGGAAACAGGTGGGTCAAAACAAGAACTAAATAATCCACTTATTCATACAAATATGTGTCACCCTACTACATGCCAAGCTGTTTTAAGAGCACACAGCCCAGTGCTGAGTAGTAGGACAAATATCTACCCTTGTGGAAAGGCTGTAATTCAGCTCCTGTGCTACCCATCCTAAATACTTTGCTGGCCTTCTTAGCATCGGATCTGATCAGCAGGGCACAAGTGTGTGCGGAGGCAGAGAAGAAAGAGCCTGACTGTTTGGTAAAAAGTCAGGTCCCTTGCTGTCTGCATACACTTGAATAAAACAACAGGCAAGGCGCTGTATACCATTCTAGGGAAACAGAGCAAACTACAAGTAGCTGCTATAATTAGAAAAACACAGAAGTTGCTTTCAAATAAGGAAATTTGTTCTAAAAAGGTATGGAGAAGGCAAACAGTCACTGCTTCCCTCTGGTTCCCCACGCCTCTTTGTGAGGCTGTCACGAAGCACAGTAGTCTCTCCAACACATCTAAGCTCCCACAGTGGCAGCTGAAGAAAAACACGATAATCTCTCTCGATCTTTCTCACAGTTTCAGTAATTTTTGAGACTTCAGTGAATGGATGACACTCAACATTCAACATCCAAGGAGCCACTTTTAATTGGGATATTGACTAAAAAAAACGTGTAACAAATTGATTAAAGAGTAATAGTTAACACATTCATCAGGGAATCTAAATACCTCATTGTGAGAACTTCTTAAAGTTCAATGAAGGATAAATCTTTACAGGTACTAGGGTTTTCTTTTAACTTTGCACTGTGGGACCTAGAATGGCTACTGGTGTGGTTTGAGTGGCTTATGACACATAGTACATTCTTCTGAGAGCCTATCACTGCCTATTCCGATCCTTATGTCCTCACTAACAGGTAAAAAGTGACAGGGCCAAATTTAAAGACAAAGCAGTTCTCATTCCCTAGGCTATTCCGCCAGGCAGAAGAAAAGAAGGTTTAATACATTTTAAAGGCAGGCTTCATTCACTTCCCTTCCTTGGAAACTCTTGCAGGATTAGCTGGACTGCTTGCTGCCAATTTCCACCCTCTAACCCCCATGTCTTCAAGCTACACTCAACAGTGGACATTACAAAACCCTGTTCTCTGTCCATATCGGCTCTCGTGTTCCTATCCCTTCAGTGGCTGTCACTACCAAAAAGAGTACAACTCTGGATTTCTTCTTATGCTTTCTATAGCCCCTGGCATTTCTGACACACCTTTTCAGTCTCATCTCTCACTACACACACACACACACACACACACACACACACACGCTACTCCACCTTGTGGCTTCAGCTCTCCAGCCACATGTCTACTGATGCACTTTCGTGTCTTTGAGCCACTGCTCATACCACATTCCTCTGCTGGGAAGATCCTTCCTTGCAATCATTATCTGCCAAAATTCTCCATGTCTTTCAAAGGCTGGCTTAAAGGTTACCTATATTTGAAGTCCTGTCTGATTCTCTCAGTCCCTTCTCTGGGCTAGCTGGACCTTATTTATGCTTCTCTTATAACACTAATACAAGTCTAGGATAGTAGCAATGTAGGTATGTCTCATCATCTACCTCGAAAGAGATGGCACTCAAGTAGTATCCATACACCCATAGTACTGGGCATAGTTGCCCAGCACTGGATGAATGGATCCAAGGGATGGCGATACATCCACATGAGATGATAGATGTGTATGTAGAGTGGATTCTGTATATCCTTATCAATGTAGTTAGTACCACATAAATCACAGATGCATAATACATAAAATAATTCCCAATGTGACAGCATGTATGTATAACCACACTTTACTAGATGTTCTTCTGCCTTATAGGCTTCACTTTGAAAGGGTGTCAAAGAAATGATTACAGCTTAAGTGACTTCCAAGAATGAACAGAGTCCATGCACCCAAGGAGAAGCTCATTTCTGTGTGGAATCTCAACCCTAGAGTGAAAACCTGTAGCTTCAACAATTTGCACTGGAAAAAGTTATCCGATGGCAATTATTGAGCAACCATTTTGCCACACAATAGTCCAGAAACCCACATAAATAAAAAAGATATCAGCAGTAAGATTACCGCTTCCTGCTTCTGGGCTGGACAGCTTTTGGCTCTCCACCTCCTTCAAGAATCCATCCGCAGCAATAACGAAAGGCCTCTAGTTTGTTTTAGGCTTTTGTATTAGCTCATTAATGAGTCTGGATTCCTTCCCCATTTTCCACGGTATCCCAGGCAGAGACAAAGACTCAGGCAGCAGGGGGCAGCTTTCCTTTTGCTAGATAACAAGTGCTCACTAGTCTCTGTCTGTAGTTAACAAATTCCATAGGTCTTTGAAGGTAGAGCCCACAGAATGGGTCGGCCTGCTCTAAGCTCTGCAATGCAAAACAGAGCTTCTCTGCAATTCAAATAGAGCTCAGGAATTCGGGCCTTAAGCAGTGTTCCGGGCATCTCTGACATCACCCCAACAGCTGACAGTGATGGTGTCTTAAGGAAAGCTCAGGAGCCCCATGCCTTGTAAATTCTTTCTGCTCTGCTGGCATGTGAAATGCACACACACTCACAAATACATTATATGCGTTTCCAAACCATTCTAAATACCTCCTGGAAGACATCTGCCCATAAGCATCCCGTGGCAGCCATAGTTTAAATATAGAAACTTCTCAACATCTTCAACTAGAGAACAAAATGCAAAAGGAATGCAGGTTAACTTGCCATGAACTTTATAGTTCTGAAGTCTATTTGATACTACTGTTCCATGAAAGGTCCTGGTAGGATGAAGATCAAAATGAGACTTCTGGATCACGTGCTAAGATTCCTAAGCTGCACTCGGAGGGTAGCTTGCTTATTAATAGAGTACCTAATTTAGGGCAGAGTTCAAACTTGGGGGAAATCTAAAGAACTTGATTTCAACACACACACACACACACACACACACACACACACACACACTCACTCACTCACACATGCATGCAGATACCGCCTATATTTCATCTATCAGTGTCCTTCTTCTCTTCAAGAACTTTGAGCCAAACTAAATTTTCAACAGTTAAAAAATCTGTTGAAGTTTGGCTAGATACAATTTTTCCAAGAATCTTTAGAATTTAGATTATTGTGTTTAGAATTTTAAGATCACGAAAACATTCCAAATTAGAAAAGACACAGTTTCTCCAATCCTGCACAAAGACTCAAATAGCTTGACTTTCCCTTGTGCTAACATTTTATACTATAATAATAAGAAAGGAAATAGTAGCTGTACTTTATGTGTATATTGCACCTTATTTTCTTCGAGACAGATGATAGTATACCCATTTTCCAGGTATTAAGAAACTGGAACAACAACAGGAAGTTAAAGAATTCATCCAAAGACATGACTGGTAGCTGAGTACGGATCCTTTTTGCTTTATGCCGAAGTAAATACACACATGTTGTGGTTGCAATCTTCTCACTGTAATTCTAATCCTGTGCCAAGAAGGTTTTAGAATAATGACAGGCACCGCTCCGCTGTAATTAAAAACTTATTTTCCCCCTTTTCTTTTGTTCTTTTCTCTTCCTCTTCTTCCTTTTCTTTTGTGGTGGTCACAAAGGTTGGGAGTAGGCCTGAGAGGACTGGGAAGTGAATGTGACTGGGGTGCACTATGTGAAATTTCCAAATAATTAATAAAATATCTTAATAAAAATAAAAAGCCTTAACATTAAAAAACAACAAAAAAGCAAAAAAAAAAAAAAAAACCCTGAAAAACCAAACCCTCAGCAATGAACCTTGCAGTCATCAAACAGTCCTTTAAAACCTTCAAATAGAGTGAAGAAAATTTTCCTAGTCTCTTTCATGTTTTTCCCATTCCAATGTACCTATGTACATATACACTTCTTCCCTGCAAATACTAACCTACTAACCATAGAATCTAAGGTCCTTATTGCTGTTTCCATTATCACCAAAACCAATGTCTACAAAGTCAGCTTCCCTATCACTAGCACACTTTTGTTTGGGAATCCCAATGGAATACTGTACATTTATCCCTGGAACTTCTCAACTCTAGCTTTCTCTTGTCATTCAGTCTATTAAGATATATTTGGATTTCAATGATAATATCAATATAATAGTTAATTCTACCTTCCTGCATGCTATGACTGAATATTAATGACATGGCTTGCTTCTCTGTCTTCTTAAAAAAAAAAAGGTTTCTGACAATAAAATTTAAGTTCAAAGCAAAGCAGCAAAGACCTCTCTCCAGGCTGATAGCAGTTGGCTATGAAAATATTTTTTAGGTTTGATAATTAATTAGCTACACATTGACTAAGGCAGGTTATCTATTTACCAACATTTCTTGTCACTTGTTGAAAGGAACTCATGGTTATTTCTGTCTAAAACCATATCTATAACAGACATACAGACCATCAACACATGTTCAATGACATAGCTGTATGTCTTGATTTTTCTGTGAGAGAGTCCACAGTGGTTTCTAGTTCATAATTATTATGGAGAACTCACACTATCCAAGAGATTGACCCAGAACTTTGCTAAGATATGATGTTAGGTTCCCTAGCTTATGATTTCTACGATACAATTTCGGCTTCTTAAAGTTAAGGGTAGAACCTACTGGATTCCAGATTTGTGGCTCTTCCTCTATTTTTTGTGCTAGTTCAAAGTTTATTGACAGTGCTAGCATGATAATTATTCTAAGACTGCTCAGTACCTTAGGATGTAATTGACCTGAACTTGAGCATCATTTTCATGACATAACACAAAATAACTATTTTAGCTTCATTTTTTAATCTTGTCATAGACTTGCTCATACTGTGTAATGTTTGGGGAACAACTGAAAAATATGGGTTACAAGAAAGTGTCTAGGTCAACTTATTAAGGAGAAAAAGAAATCACATGTTAAAACTCTTAAAAAAGCCGGGCAGTGGTGGCACACGCCTGTAATCCCAGCATTCTGGGAGGCAGAGGCAGGTGAATTTCTGAGTTCGAGGCCAATCTGGTCTACAGAGTGAGTTCCAGGACAGCCAGGGCTACACAGAGAAACCCTGTCTCAGGGGAAAAAAAAACAAAAAACAAAACAACAACAAAAAAAACTCTTAAAAAAATTACCAGCTGAAATCCAGTGCATTAAACAATGGTGTAATTTTCATCTTGTATATTAGATGGGCGTCTAGTGGAAAAAAATCTACTTTTCAGTTGCTATGCAAAAATCACTGTGGTTGCTGCCTAAGGAGATGCTATAATTAGAGATACAGGATTGATTTTATTAAGACTTTATTTCCTCTAAATACCAATAATGAGCTCATAAAGAATAAGGCCCCATGTCTGCTCATGTGTCAAATGCATTTAAAATGCAATGAGCAGACTCAACTAACCATGGGAAAGGCCCCATCTTAAAAAAATAAGAACAAAACAAGCAACTTTAGGTGGGCTAGACTATGGCCAGATATTTTGTTGGGACAACTAACATGGGACATTGTCTGGGGTTGAGACTACGGAAAAGATCGTTCTAGGCAAGATAGCTAAGCATTCTTTATGTCCATTGGATTTTGTCAGAATTCTAATGACATGGGCAAGGAAATTTTGGAAGCATTGGTCATCAGCTTTGAAGAAGACACTTTAGTTCATTAGCACTAGAACATGGGATTTCACTTATCATTTCTAAAAGGAATAATGTTACCACCAAGCCACACATATTCTCTTGTCTGATCTCCATTTTTACCACCAGTTAAGTTTAGGAGGTTGCTGAAAAGCAAATACAGTGATTTCTTTGTGTGTTGTTGGTATTCTGTATATTGAGGCAGTGTTCACATTGGATTAAACATTCAAAAGTTTTAAGAGCAGCCTGAGATTTTATTGTTTTATTCAGAAGACCAATATCTATCTAAGAAGAAGTTTACAACTAGAATTTTTGGTTGAAATAAGAATGAGAGACTCCCACACTCACCATGGAACAGAATTTGAATGCACTGTCCTAAAATAACTGAGTTATTTGGCATTTAAATCTACTGACTAATATGATGTTAATTTTTGTCATCCTTAGAAGGGGGAGGCAAATCTTGAATTGTTAATGTATCCTGGAAGATAGAGGAATTAAGATCCAGGGTATGTGAGTATAAAGATGAGTGATTCTGGATGTAGAATGGAGTCAGCCTCTGGGAGAGGGCCCAGTTGTCTGCACAATAGGTTCTCCTGGCTCTGCCTGCTTTGGGTTCAATGATCCCTCCCCACAGAGACTACCCCCACTCAGTGTATTAACTAGTCAGCGGGTTTAATGAGTGAGGTGGTGGGTAATGAGGTGTACTTGTTATGAACAAACCTAGTTAATAATGTCCACGAAAGATAAATAATTAGCAAGCTCATGCCTTATGCCAAGGGCATTTTTGTTTCAAAGAGGAACTGCTGAAGCATGACCTCCTGCCATGACCTGAAGTACATACTGTACAAGAAAACATGCTTGTACATATATATTCATATTTGCATTAGAAAAGAGTTTAGGGGCAAACTAGAGTATATATACACACACAACAACAATGACAAATGATGATAAATAAAATAAGTTAAAAATCTATAGAAAATCGAATACAGTAAAATATAGTAATAAAAAAAATGTATCTCCCTCTGTTGCTTGATCACGGTTATCATAATAGTGCTGCCAAAACCATGCTGCTCACCATTCCTGACCTATCTTCCAGTTTTGAATAGTTTAATTAATATGCAAGGACTAAAATACATGACCCTATTTAAGTACATTTAATGCTCAATATTCTAAATATAGCAAGTAGTTCCTTTTCAAGAAATTTAATCTAAAATATCTGAGAATCCTCTTTGGTACAATGTTATTAAACTGTAAATAGTAATTAGGATATTAAAAACACATGCTCCCCAAAGCCACCAGACATTGTAATTATATTTCAAGCTATTAAACAGAAAGACAAAAGATTTTTTTTAATGATAAATGTGCTTTGGAATGTATCAGTTAATTCCTGTTACTTTGTGAAATGATGTTTTGCTCCACAGAGTCTAGCAGCTCATATTTAATGACTAATTTACACTGTCCTTTTGTGACTGAGAAGTCTCTTCGTTGGCTTTTGCAGATACCCTGTCTCCTCTCTCACTAACCTAGTCTGGCTCTATAGGGAAATGAAAGTTACTCTTGTTCTGTAGCACCATTTGTAAGTAAAGACGTATCCAAGACATTGGGATATAGCAATATTTGAGAAAGGCCTTTTATTTAAATTTGATTTTCAGAAAGCTTCTTAAAATAACAGGAAACAAGACTGGAATTCATGTTTAAGACTAGTTTTTCTAGAAAGCACTGGATCAGGTCAGTGTTTTCCAGCTATTGGTTGTTAGAAGAAGACTCTGAAAAACTGACTTGATGTGTTTCTATCATAACTAAGAGCCAACTCAAAGATTTGGAAAAACGGCATGCTAAGGAATGTACCTCCTCTGTTACTCAACAACGTTACCAATTAACTTATTAAATATTTAACATTCTATTTAGACAACAAATGTCTTCATTTGTACCAGACTCTATCAAGCAGCTTAAAGATAGTTTGCCACTATTTCTAGAGAGAGACAGAAGTACAGATGTTTCACTCTCTGTTGTACATTTGATTTCTCCCCCCATGGCCCATTATTTAGGGATCTGAGATGATAGCTCACAGACTCACCTATGCTAAAAAGCACCTTTATTTGTTTATCATATAATGTGGTAGGCAGTTTTCTAATGATTATCCCAATTGGGATTCTGGAAAACATGCTTTGTCTTTCTTTGTTGAAGACTTTAAAGCCTTAGACTATAGAAATGTCTATATTTGGCCTTTGAAAATTGTTAACTCACAAAGTAAGGGGTTTCAGATATTTGTGCTCCTCCGCACCTCTTATGCATGGATCCTAATATTATCTTGTTCTTCTTCTCTTCATTAGATAAATAGATAAGCAGAAGAAAAGCCGAGAATAAAGCTAGTAGCCTTGGGGTCTGGGTTTCATTAGAGCATTTAGTTTCTTCTTCTGGTAATGCAAATAACAGAGCCCATCTTGCTTTCCTCTCAGAGCCAATGCATCAGTTTATCTAACATACATAAGAGTGCATCTACAAACTGATCTTTGCTGTGCAAATGTATGGCTGAATTATCATTTAGAGTTACCTGGTTAGCATGATTCAAAGACAGGTCAAATATCTGGCGCTGGGGAAGGGATACATACATAGTAGGAACGATAAATGCCATTTTTTTTTTACCACTTAATGTTTTATAGCCTGATGAAAAGAAGACAGAAGAACAGAAGAACTGGGTAGGGGGAGGGCAGGTTGAAGCCCCATCTGCCTGTGTTGGAAGGCTGGTGGGAAGGGAACAACTTTTGAAAGGATACGAGGTTACAAAGTGGAAAAGGGTGACCTGGGAACAGGGTGTCTTAAAAAGATTGCAGAGCAGAGAATAAAGTCACAAGACTTGTTCACAAGAGGGTGCTGGGTTAAAGCCTGACCTTGAGTCACAAATCACAGAATCACAAGGCTGGAAGGAATCTTAAGAGGCCATCTCGTCTCCTCCCCCCACCATTCAGCAGGACTTTGTAGCCATCCTAGACAGATGAGACTTTATCCTACTTTGAATGAGAAATTCTTGACACCAAACGGGCAGGTATTGACTGCTCTGGCCTCAACTCTTTACAACAGGCAGGAAAACAATTTCTGGAATTTCATTTGAACCTTTACTGAAATGGGCAACACGATAAATTACTACTGTTTCCTTGAGGACAATAACTTCTGTGGTAGTTTCAGAACAGCAAAATTAGCTGTAACTTACAAATACACTTAAAACAGAGAAAATGTTACTGACAAAACCAAGTTATAGGATCAGTTTCCCACAGTGTTGTAAGGGTGGGAAGGTATTATGTACATTCTTGGTATTTGGGAAGTCTTCTCTCCACATAGGAGTCTGAGCAGGAACAAAAGTTGGTTTAAAAAATATCGTCTAGTAAATTCCAGAACTAATACTGAGAACCAAGAATGGTTCAGTTCCTCCCCTAACAAAAACTAATAAATTCTCACATAAATTAGAAACTGAAAAAGAAATAAAAAAAGACCTTATTTTCAATCGTGGGAATCTTGCGCATGAACTATGTGGCTTATGAGGAAGAGGGAGTATATTACACACCTGTGCCCCTTTCCCAGGAAATGGGCCCAGTACTAAGCCTGAACCCATTCCCTCAAGGTTACACTGTGGGACTGTCAATGGAGAAATAATGTTACTTTATTCCCTTGGTGGGTATAGTATTTCCAGTGCTATCAACAGAACCATAATCAGAAAGGAGGCAGCTGAGAATGTCTGTGGAAGAAAAGTTGAGTTATTTTGGGAGATGCTCATAAATGCTCTAGCGCAACAGGATGGACACACAAATCCAAATAGGAAGATATCTCTGCATTTACAGATGGAAAGGATGGAAAGTAACATTACCTGGATTCTCCATTCACATGCAAACATTGGCAAGTTAACTTGATTCTACCTCCCCACTGCCAAAAGTTTAGGCCAATTTAGTCAGGCACTCACTGAATCCAGATGTTTGGCAGTATATAAGAAACAACATCTGGATAATTGATTGAATTTTCAACTATACTCACTAGATGCTTGGCAGCATGCCTGCATCACCTCTAATGGCTCCTTGCCTCAGTTTCTCTAGCTATAAAGAGGGGATAAACATTTATCACTTGGTGAGGATGATAAAAATCTTTAAGGGTAATGAATTCTTGAAAAGAATGGTTCTATGAGAGTATTATATCTCATATAATTCCAGATTGAATTCCCCACAACTAGTCTTAAGAGCATGCAGGGTTTGAAATAATGTAAAGTGCTATAGAAAGCTAATGCAATATCAGCATTAACATCTTTATCATCATAATTAAAACTCTGTTCTTTTGTCATTTTCCCAAATCATCTCACGTTCACACTGAATAATGGCCAAAATGTGAGTTTTAGCTAAGGTTTGAAATGATGTGTTTTGTGCATGTAAAGCAACACAGGTAAGAATAAAAGAAAGTCAGTGTGGATGTTTGGAACCAGACCAATGCTAACAGGTAAAACTGGTCTATCAATGACAATCGATTGCTCAATGGTATTTGTATAGAAACGGAAAATGTGCACATGCTGTTATGAGTAGAGGGAGAAGAAAGGAACGCTGATGGTAAATTTGCCCTCTCTTTGTTTATCTCTACCTCTCCATGGATTAGTTTGTGCTTTGTGGCTGAAAGTTAGAAAAAATTTTAAGAGAGAACGCAAGCAAAGTTGCATTCAACTCAAAGTTTAAGCAGTTGCATAAAACCCAGTGGTTAAAGTACTGAAGTTCCCTTTCAAAGTTATGTCCTGCCTACAGGGAAAAGCCTAAACAGCAGCTCTATAACTACCATTTAATAAAGGTCTGACATGCAAACACGATTATATTTATGCATATGTATATATTTATGAATGATATATTATGCACACGCACACATGTGCTTTAGCTAGCCTTATAGTATTACTGATGGGAGAATGAAAGCACTGATTTGCCTAAGGTTATATATTAAAAATACATATATAATATACATATTTATAGATTTATAAATATTGTATGTATATTTATACATGTATATATTTATGTATGTATATTTAATTTATATACACAAGTACATATATATGCATGTGCATATAATATATACATGTATATATTAAAAGACATAATGAAATTCAGACTCAATGTGGAAGCAAATTCATATTTAACTACAACTGAAGCCTTTACAAAAAGGCATGCTATAAACATCTTTGGTGATTACTAAATCATATTTAAGCCTGTATCTTCTCAACTTTCCCCCTTTTCGAGTGGATTCTGTCCACAGGTCTTTGTCTGAAATTGCTTTATGGCTGCCCTCTCTACTTATCTTTACATATTCTTCCCTTACCCATGGTTTATAGCAGCTCTTAACATTTGTCCCTTTCAAGGCTCTTCCCCCTAGCCTAGCTCACCCTATGTTTATGTCAGGTCACCCTAAACTACTGAGTAGCATCTCTCCACACTTTATCGTATATCACACTTGATCTTTCTGGAGATGTTTATGCTTGGGTTCCCTTCCAGGGAGGCTGTTAAAACAGAGCATTGCATTTCTTTTCAATCTCAGAAGTCTCCAGGACCCAGGAGAACACATATATACCAAGAATGCCTTAAAGTCTGGTGACATCTATACTTAGGATTAGAGGCACAGTGATGGGCCCCAAAATTTTGGTCTCACCAGTATGAGATGCTAACTGAGTAGACTCACCCAGACACAGGTAGTCGGGGTCATTATAAATAGTCTGAAGACCAATTCTGCCTTCTCTCCTAGGTGAAGTGGTCACATTGTCTTTGCCTTGGTCTCCTTGGAGACACATTTGGAAAGAATTACACTGCTGCGGCCATGTGCTCAGCAGCAGTAACAAGCATTTCTTAAGTGCTCACTGAGCTCAGAGCACTTTAGGAGACACTGGAGGAGTTCCTCCAAGTGTGCTTTCAGTATGCTCATGACGCAATCGAAGTGAAATATGTTACCATTAGAAAGCCTTGGCAAACAATTTTCTCAGAATGCCAAAAATTCACTAATGTTCACACAGAAAATAAAATCAAGCCTGTGTCTTCATGCAGAAACTTCTGTCTGTGCACAAACATTTTAGTCACATTAAATTCTTCCCAGACTACAAATAGTAGCCCAGTATCTGGGCCCTCCCATTCATGAAGAATGGCATGGCACAGAAACACTGTCACTGTGGCATATGGTGGCCTTTCTGGTGACTTTAAAAAAAAATTGTGGCCACAAAGCAATCACAAGCAGATGGTACAACTAACTTCTATTTGAGTCTTGTAAAACTCCTGACAAGAGGGGGAAAGTATGTGTATAGGTCAAGAAAATGAGAGGAGTGAGTCAGAATTTGGCAAAGGTGCTGTGAACCGGGTGTCTGAGATCTTGCTGGTGTTAGTGAAAACTGATACATTCTCATCGGAAAGCAATTTGGAGACAGCCATTGAAATATTCACATCTTTTAACGCAACAGCACAGTATTATAAGAAAATAATCTATGATCAAGAGATGGTGCTATAGATAAAGAGACAGCTCAAAGATGGAATGAAACTGGAATCAATTAGGATGTCCATCAATTATGATGAATAGACAACAGAATGTTACGTGGTCACAGCAAAGGATTAAGAGGAGCATGAGAATGTGTTGTCAGTATAGTATGATTTAAAACAAAATATTTTATGAAGCCAGGCATTGTGGCTATACCATTATGAGTTCTCTCTTATTGCAATATCATAGTAATTAATAATAATTAATATAATAGTGATTAAAATGGAGTGAAAGGTGTCAATTTTAGCAGGTAAAATCATTGAAGAAAAGGAATAATTGCTGCTTTCCCATGTGCCTAAATATTAGTTTCAGCAATGAAAATCATCTGCCTCATATTGATTTCTTTTGCATTTCCACTTTTGTTGGCTGTGACGCATACCTGGTTAATGTGCTTCAGTTTGTCAATGATCTGGCTCACCACAGGCTCGGGCCCCTTCATTTTCAGCTCATGGAGGTTAAACTGATTCTTCATTCCATTCCTTGCCGCCTTCTGGCTGTATCTATAGAGATGAAGGGAGAGAGAAAGTTTGTCAATGAGAGTCCCAATCAAAGACACTGACTCCACTGGGTACCAACAGTACAACCGACTAGAAATTCTCTCCTGCCTTTTAGAACATGAGAAGGCCAACTAGGAAGCACAGTGCTAGGGGACGTTCAAGGTCACGGTCAGTGAAAACCACCGTTAAGGATGGGGGGCTAGAAAAGGGGAAACCATTGGAAATGTAAATAAAAAATATATCGAATAAAAAATATATCAATATAAAAAAAAAGAAAAAAAAGGATGTGCTTCCCACTCATTTGAAGGAGAAAGAGTGTCCCATGCTCTTTACCTCCACCTTCCCCTCATACCCCTCCTCTCACAATTTCCTGCGGACACCACAGGAGCTGCTTTTCTGTTCAGGTAGCTTTTACAACCAGACAGAGCATACTTGGTACCTGCTAGCTTGCCTCCATGTTCTCCCCCGGCAGAGAAAGACACGGCTCGGGAGAGGCTGTTGACATTGTCCTGCGTGGGGAATCACAGGCTTTGCTTTAGAGCTGGAGGATATATTAAGGTCTCTATGGATGTGCTCATCAGGATGAGCAGGGCGAAGATTTGTAATCCAAGGCCATTCATTCTACCTTTATCCCCAGTGTCAGGCCTTTCTGGCTTCAACTGGGACAGTGATTCCCACTTGATTGAACATCTATTTGTACCCATGGTTCCAGTTAGTAATTTTAACCTAAATTAGAATCCTGTCATGCATCCTGATTTGCATAATTTTCTGTCCTAATATTATACTCTGGACATATTCCGTTTCAGAACATATTGAATTGCTTTGTGTTTTTTGTTCTGCATAACTACTATATCATAATTTATGTGTCCACTGTGATACTGATAAACAACTAAATTATTGGTAAAAAAAAAAAACCCTTTGATAATATAAACAATGCTGCAAAGAATAGCCTTGTGTGCTGATTTAATGTCATTATACTTTTTGTATAGCATTTTATATTACCAAGTTTATTCCTGCTCAGAGAGGGAGGGAAAGAGAGGGAGAGAAGGGGAGAGAGGGAGAAAGGGAGAGAGGGGGAGAGAAGGGGGAGGGAAGGAGGGAGGCGGGGAGAGAGAGGGAGGGAGGGAGGGAGAGAGAGAGAGGGAGGGAGAGAGAGAGAGACAGAGAGAGAGAGAGAGAGTCCATCATATACATATGCTCAGCTCCTAGAAGCTTTGTCGTTTCCTGGCACAGAATGAAAAGGCAACCGCTGAATTGTCAGATCCCTGAGCCAACTGCCTCCCTGGAGTCTTTATCAAACAGTATACTCAGTATTAGCCACCTCGTTTGTGTCCATAGAGTGCTGTACAAATGCGGTTCCTCCCTGATGATACCAATTCCAGCTTCTTTCTTTACTCCTCCTATTGCCTAAGGAAGAGATCTTATGTACAGTTGATGATATAGGACTCATTCAGAGAAGAACCTTTTAAATTTCCCTATTTAAAGATACCTCCTTGGTCTTGTCCATATCAAAGCTCTACCTTCCTACAAAACAAGCATTTTCCTGAAGCTCATTATCCTTAACCAGGATTGTAGAAAGACATGGCAGCTTAGCAGTTTGGTCCTGGACTCCCCATTCTAAAACTATTATGAATATTAAATCTAATTACTCGCACAGCTGATCCCTTGGTGACTGTACTGTAGGGTTCTCTGACACTCCAAAAAGTTACCCTCTAGTAAATAAAGCATAGTTTCTGGTTACAGAAGTGTTGGGAAGGGCTGGCTTGCGGTTTAGATGTAAAACTCTCCCCTTATCTCATTTTTGCTAAATGTACTCATCCAACTGATGCTCACTGCTGCTAAAATGTAGTGACACTAGTTAAATACTATGTTAAATACTATCCTGTAGGCACTCAGTACGCTCCCCTTCCTCACATCTTTTCCTGTATCTTATCTTGCTATCCTTTCTTTCTACAGTAGCTTGAAAAAAACCCCACTGAACTAGATTTTAAAAGCAATGACTGTCATAATGGAATATATGATGCAGAGATTAAGAGAGCATAGTAGATCTGTATGCACTAATAGAGAAGAAAGGCCAAGATACATTAAAACAGACAAAAAAAAAAAAGAAAAAGAAACCCTCACAAGTTGAAAGTGCCCAGTGTGGTTCTATTTGTGATAAAAATGGGTTTGTACAGACATTATAATAGGCCTTCCCCACTTATCTACAGCTTCCCCTTCTATAGAGTCACTGGCTAGCAATTAACAATAGTGATAGTCTGAAAACATTAAGTGAAAAACTACAGAAAAATTAATTCATACGTTTTAAATTGAATGTTGTTCTAAGTATGATAAAACCTATACCATCCCACTCATTCATGCCTAGGATATAAATGATCTCTGTGTTTAACAAGTCTAAGTTGTTTATGCTACCCCGCTCAATACTTGTCACTTAAAAGCTGCCTAAGTCATCAGACTGACTTCAGACTGAGGAAGAGATCACAAAACTTTCATTATAGTACACAGCTAGAATAATTTTATGATATTATTATTAATCTCTTGCTAAGTCTAATTTCTAAACTAAACTTCAGAATAGTTGTCTATGTTCAGGAGACAACAGTACAGGCGTCCCTTGGTATTCAAGTGTGATTAGTTCCAGAATCCCCCTTTATATAAAAACCACACAGTATATGTATATAACCTATACAATTCTCTCCTATAGTTTAAATCATCTCAATGTTATTTATAATACTTACTGTAATACAAATAATTATGATATTATTTAGGAACTCATGGCAAGAAAAACTATATCATTTATCTATATATTCATTATATTCAGCACAATACAGCCCCCTCATACTTATTTATCCTCTCCAGGGTCTCATTATATAGCCTTGGTTGGCTTGGAACTCACTGTGAGACCAGGGTGGTCCTGAACTCACAGGAATCTGTCTGCCTTTGCCTCTGGAGTGCTGGGATTAAAGATGTATACCACCATCGCCAACTCTTGTTTTGTTTTCTTTTCAGTGCTGGGTCTCATCCATACCAGGAAAATGTTCTGCCACTGACCAACACTTTTCTTTCCCTTATCCTGTCAAAGATCAAACTCAGGACCTTTGGCCTGCTAAGCATGAGGTCTACCACAGACATCACCAGTCTTTTCCTACTTGTATTTTCAAATTGTGTTTAGTTGAATCCTTGGACATAGAGAGGTGACTATTTATGTGGGGTTCAGTACTATCATTTTTTTAAGGAACTAACCAGGGGTCTTGTGATCCATATTTTACAAAAGGAGAACACCTGTACTCTCATGTGTTGTATATAACCGTTCAAATATGTATAGAAAACAAGAAACTAGTGGCAACTGTTACTTTCAATAAGTGCCGGGCATGACTTGCTTAAATATTTTATAACTTTATTTATCTTCTGTATTTTACACCATGAATATTTGTTTCTCTGGGTAGTTCTGACAACTGGACCTAGGGCCTTGCCCACGCTAGAGAAGTTCGTTGCTATTGTGTTATATCTTCAGTCCCCTACTGTGAGCTTTCTAAACCTTTGTAACTATTAGATTTTAAAAAAAATTAATGAAATTGTACATCACAGTTAACCTCATTTTTTCATCGTTTGTAAGGCACGATTGACAAAATTTGAATGTATTTATCATGTACACTGTGATGCTCAGATACGTGTATGTCTAGTGAAATGATTTCCAAAGCCAGTTGTTTAATCTATCCATTGCTTCACTCCATCGTCCCTTTTGTTTAATAACTTAAAAATTTTTACTGTGTTTACTTAAGCACATGTACCTCCCTGCTATAGCAAAGGGGCACAGATGGTGTGCTCTCAGGGTATTTCATGGAACATGTGTACGCTGAGTGTCAAGCCCAAAAGGGAATCAGTTAGGATGTCCCTGGAGTTTGCAGTTAATGAATTCATTCAGCATTTCACTTCCATGGGTTCCCTCAGTGCTGCTGATGCATGGAGCTCATGAGAGTCTTTGAATAAGGTTGAGCCATCGTAGCCCCAATTCATCTGATCCACACACTGCAAAGGGACAGGAACACTCATTAGCCTCGGGAGATTTTAACGGTGGGTTATCTGGTTAGCAAGACTTATCTGTGGCTTGATTAATTGTCCTCTTTTTACAACTGCCTCTTCCCAGAAGTTTTAACATGCCTCTGGCAATAAAAGAACAGAAATGCCCACCTCCGCCGCCGCAACAGAATGCTTTTTTAGCTCTATATATTTTGCATGATGTTAGAGCTGTTACCTTCAAGCACCTCGTGCACTATCTTCTTACCCCATCCTGTTTGGATCTATTCAGCACAAAAATGACTGCCGTGATACTAAGAAAACCCTATTTGTGCAGTGAAAAGGAGAACGTTTCTCCCTTTCAGGAAGATTGGTTAAGGCCTGGAGGGGGAGGGAGGGAGGAAACCTGTGTAAAAGCCTTAAAGAGAAAAGGAACCTAATTAAAACAGGACATCTGGGCATGCTTGTCCTGGGACAGTTGAAGCAAAGAGAGCACTTGTAAAAGAGGAATAGAGTCAAACAAGCGTAAAATGGGCGAGCTTTTCTTCCTAAATCTGCACTGGCTGAGGCAATCAGTGGATGCAAATAGAGAATGCTGGAGATGGAAGCGCCTTCACAGACCAGCGGGCCCAACCCCTTCTCCATGTACATGAAGAAACAGACTCAGCGAGGGACTTTTCAAACAGCGAATAGTACAAGTTTCATACTCAGAATAAAATTCTTCTTTAAAGGTCCCTCAAACATATCCTGTGCATTCCTAACACTGCTGGTTCTGATTTAGGACAAGGGGGTTGGTTGTTGGGGACTTCACTTTCCTTCTTGCCCTAGGCATTAGAATGGTGGTAAGGGTTTGTGAGCAAGTCTCAGAAGGACTAACTCCTGGCAAAAAGGATTTGATTTCACAAAAGTTTACATTCAATTCAATTTCTGCCTGATTATGGCTGAGCGCCGGGGGGGGGGGGGGGGGGGGGGGGGGGGGGGGGGAGGAGCTATAGATCATACATGCTCAGGGCGCCATCTTATGGACAGACTGTGGCATGACAATAAAGGGTCTGTCATCCTTGGAAAATATTCTGGCCACAAGAGCTGGGAGAAAATGGTATAATTTAAAGAGAACAAATAGCTTCAAAAGCAAACTAGAACACCACGGAATAGCAAAAAGCATCTTATTAAGAATCTTTAAGAGAAAACTGTTTTCTGTTGGAGATGCAGCCTTAATTTGCACAAATACACAAAAATAAAAGTAAAGATGAAGTTAGCTGAGATTTTAAATGTGTTTAATAAAGAAAGTGACATTTTTTTCCTACTGAATTGTAGACATTTCCTTGTTTATTTTGGGTCATAGTGTCTACCCCTGGCTACCCTGGGACTTGAAATATATACATTAAGCTGACCCTATACTGATGGCAAACATGGATCATTTTTGTGGATATAGTCAAAGAGAAATATTTCATTTTTTTTTCTAACTGCAACATGGCAGTTACAAACAACTTCAGGGCAAATTTTCAATGCTAACAACACACTTATCCACGATATTCCAAGAAATACCTGTGTTTTCACACAATTACCTTTCAGAAATTACAGAGATTTTAGTAGCAAGAACGAAAATGCTAGGGAAGAAACAGAAGGATGCAAAGCCATTTACATCTCATTTTAGAAGACATTAGCATGGTAGGAGAGTAAGTGAATGTCAATCCTTTTCTATCCTTGTTTTAAACCCCACTTGGGAAAGGGCTAAAAGATTACTCTTGGAATATCAATGACTTAAATCCATAGATGCAGTGAATATTTTCTAGCCAGTGAAGGAAATGTGAGAAGTTGATATTATCCATCAGAGTCTGGGACTGGGAGAAGCAGTTGTCCCAGCAGAGAGGGGATGTTAGAGACAATGCCTGGGGGGATAATGCCACTTGCATGTTTTGGGGGAGTTGTAGATACGCCAAATGCTATTGAGTTGAGATTACATGGGCTATCTCAGTCTTTAACAATCAAAGGATCCAGGAGGGGGGAAGAGAGAAAGGGAAACCTACCTCCCAAGCGCTTTGATTACAGGCAAGCTCTCTACCAGTTGCGATACAGCTACATTCCTCCCGCTATATAACACATTTACAAAAGGACCAAGGCATGTGGTAGAAAGAGAATTGGGCTTATCTTCAAAGATATAGATTCAAATATTGGTTTGAGCTGAGCTTGGGGTATAGGCCTGAAATCTTTGGTAGTAGTCTGAAGGCTGAGACAGGAAGACTGTAGGTTCAAAGCCTGTCTGGAATTCCGAGTGAATTCAAGAACAGCCTGGGCAATTTAGTGACACAAGGTCTCAAAAAATGATACAAAGAGGGCTGGTAAGGCACTTGCCTAGCATGTGTGGTTCAGTCCCCGAATAAAAATAAAACTGGCTTCCCTTCAAACGGATGGGGATAATGTCACTTGCATGTTTTGGGAGAATTGTAGATACGACAAATGCTATTGAGTTGAGATTATATAGGCTATGTGTTTCCAACTGTGCCTAGAACATAGAATGTTCTAGAGGAGAGCTCTTGTTATGTGAAAGTACTAAACACAGTGCCAGACAGATAGTAGACCTTCAATAAACATTGTTTGCAAAGGGCGCCCAAATGAACCTTGAGAACAATAGTTAGGAGAAGCTTCAAGTTCCTCACGCCTACCCTGAGAGAGACCCAAGGCTTCAGTTATGTTCAGTCTGGTTCTATGTAAAGTGTAAGTTAAGGTTGAGGTGGGAATATTATAGGGCCAGAACATGGGATCAAGGTAAAGAACACTTAACATTTTCTTTGTTTGCCTTTGCACTTGAACTCTGACTGCTAAGCGACAGGCAGTGAATACTCATGCCTAGCCGGAGGACTTTCCAGCAGAGAGACCTTCACAGAGCTTCCAAGGGACAGGGTCTGTCAAGGAAGAACCTGTTGTCCAGGACTTCATCGTGTTGTTTTGAATGTCAAAATGAATTTCCAGAGGTCTAGAGCAAAGGGCAGACTGGTCTATAGCAATGGGAGCTGCTGAGATCCTTTAAAAGATAAACATTCCTGTTATCATCACTTGGCTGGAAGCATCTGTTCCCTTAGCTATAGTTACTTGCAGGCCTCAAAACCTTTCACCTGCAAGGTTATCGCCCCTCCACCTCCACTCTCCCACCTCCGCCCCAGGTCTTGGGCCAGAGGAAACAGAGCTGCTAAAGGTGTTAGCTTAGCTGACTCACCTGGCAAGCCCTAGGCTTTGGAATTCGCCTTGTTCTTCAAAGCCACTCTTTCAAGCTCTTGGAGTGAGCCCTGGGTGTTCAGGCACGACTTCCTCTTGCCTGGCGATGTTTCATATTTCCCTGGGCTATCTGACCTGAACTCGGTCCTGTTTCCCTCATTTGTATTCGCCTCTGTGTCTACCACCCCTTCTTCATTTCCTGGCGGACTTTAGGGCCTCACTAGCTGTCTGTGGGGCTGATTCAAGGTGGAAGGCCTCACCCACAAAGCTCAGTTTATAGTTCTAATTATTCAGTCTTGCCGGATCTGCAGTCATTGACTGGGGACCTGCCTTACATTGACTGGCCTTCTGGTCTCTCTGCCAGTCTCTTCCACCCATCAAGTCACCCTACTTAGTGATCAGTTGCTGTCTCTGAGGCAGACTTAACTTTTCTATGCGTTACTAAATGTTACCATTCAAGTGGTGTGACACATACCACTTTGTCTGGCTAGCCAGAGAGATGGCCACAGCCCTCAGCCCTCCCCTTCCAGCCCCTTCAGACTAGTCATTGGGCTTCCAAACCTGCTAGCAGCATGCCTTGCGATCACAACCTCTTTTTGAGTGGCACAACTTCCCATTGCTGTTTCAACTCATGATGTTCTATGGCTGTGAAGCAAATCTGACATACCTGGGACATCCGCTGTCAACATGTGATGGAGGATGTAACTTTACTTATTACAGGTGGAGATTTTTAGTCCAAAATGCTCAGGACTGGAAATGTTTGGATTTCCTCACACCCCCCAATTTTTGGATATTGTCTTGTGTATAATAAGATATCCTGTAGATGAGACTCACATATAAATATAAAATTCCTTCTTGTTTCCTATATTCTTTATCCACATAATTCAAACCACCTAGTGGTATGGGATATTTGTAATGTACCTACATTTTGACTGTGACTCATCACGTAAGGTTAGCTGTGGGATTTTTCCAATTCTGATATCCTATCGACCCTCAGGAAGTTTCTGATCCTGAGGCAGTAGGGACTTTGGAATTTTAGTGTTCACATATTGAAAGGCAAAGCCTTCTGTATTGCAGCATCTACTGGACTGGAATGGTGTGCCTTTCACTGTGGGGAAGGAGCTAGCAAGGGCAAAGTGAGACAGTGTGAACCTGGGCCCAGAACACTGAAGGTTATCACACACGGTGGGACTACCCCTTCATGGCCTTCTCTTAACATCAGTTTCTCAATTCCTGGACCAACGTCTGGAGGTAGTGTAAAGAAAGAACACTCAGTGCGTCTTCATTTGGTGGACAAGTGGCAATGTGGAGCACAGAGAGATGTGACAACCAGTCTAGACAAAGAGCTTGTCACCACCAGCGGCTCCAGATCAGACTAGCCCCACCCTTCACAGGCTTGGGCCTGGCACTGGCACCTTCTAGTCACCAGCCATCAATGCGAGTCAAAGAATAACAGAGGGAAAGGGGGTGTGTGCTCCAGCATGATCCAGGTCCACTCTGACTGCCCAGGTTGCCCAGGTACCCCCAGCAGTTTGCACCTGCTCTCCCTCTAGAACAAGCCGCTCATTGTGTGAGGCTGTAGGCGCGGCGTCGGTGCTCAGCAAACAACAACAAACCGAGTCCCTCGAGCCAGCCTAAAGCAGATGGGAGTCCAGGAAAACTTTACTCAGCCAAATAAAAGTGACTGTAAAGCACTTGGTAAGATATAAAGTGCCGCATAAATACTTAATAAAAGCGTGCAGCAATTCACACAAGGACAACTGGGTCAGAAACTACCCAAGCTCTCTAGCCTAGAGGTTCTTAGAAAGAGTGGAAATTGTCTTCTTCCTCCCTCTGGCTGCTAGGCTACTTTGTGTCTCTCTGCTCTTGCGTGCCTTTCAGGCCTTGGCACCTCTCTAGATAGAGCTCTCCGGTCACTGATCTAGCTCTGGGGCTAGAGGGTGTCTAATTTTCATCCCGGGCAGTTGTGTCGAGTATTATTGCAAGCAACAGATATTGAATCCCAATTCTTTTGCTCAGAAGCCCCACCAGAGCTGTGTGGTGCTTTAAGTTTTCTTTTAGATTTAATCACTCGAGGTGGCACCCCAAATTCTCCAGGATCAGAAACTAAAAATGACTTCGACAACATCTCGGACAGCTGGCCTGCCTGCTCCCCTGTTAGCTGCTGGGAGACTGAAATGAAGGCCTCACCGAGATCCTAATGAGACTGATTATACCTTGGGGCTCTGCTTAAATACTCTCACTGTAGGCTATCTGGGAAGCCGTCAAGGACAGAAGTAGAAATTCAAAGTCACTCAGGTGGCTGCAGGGCATTCATTCTGCCTTTCAAATTCCCAGTTCCCTCCCAAATACCCCCCATAAACCAGCCTAAAGCCCCATGTCCTGAAACAAAGGAACAAAGAGATAAAGAAAAGAAAGTTACCCGGCTAGAAGAAGTTGAAGGAAGAGCTAGCCTCAGAGGCGAGCAAAGGGCGCCCTCTAGCGACGCACTGGAGTAGCTGTTAGGCAAAGAACTCTCCTCTGACTTAAAAACACACACACACACACACACACACACACACACACACACACACACACACACACACACACACACAAACCAACAAAACAAAACAAGACTGGAGAGATTGGAGATTGGAAAGGCCTGATGCTCTTGTTTGGACCTGAGGGTGGGGCGAGGAGCAAAGAAAGGACTAGATTTAGCTGCTGCACGGAGCACTCATCCTACGTATAGTGGTCTAGCAGTGAAAGCAAACTTAGGTTAGAGATTTGATCAAGAATAAGAAGAAAGCATAAAGTTCTGAATCCCAAAGACGAGCAGAGCTTCTTCCAGCCAGAGCAGTATAATGGATAATGGATGACTGCATGGGCTGGCTGCCTCTGAATTTCATCTACTTTATTAGCGCAGTGTCCTCTGCTAATATGTACTTATTTTTTTTCAGTAAAAATGGGAAGATGGGGGGAAATGGCACAGCCCCTCTCCCACAAAGGCTGTTGCAAGAATGAATGTCCACAATGTACTTAGCACACAGGACCTGGCAGAGAGCAAGCATGCGAGCAAAGATAGCTCTTCTCATCCTTCACCATGTCTCCTGGTTGAGCCCTGCTTTGTGAAGTGTCAGACTTGGAAAGGATGTATGAGTCAAGATAGCAGTGATAGCAGTGCTTGGGAATCCTTCAGGCAGGAGAAGGTCAGGGGAGTTAAAAGAGGAAAGGCCGATAAACCAACAGAATGAGGAAGCAAAAGCCCCATCGGAATGACATCTTTCCCCCATATTTAGTAGATGTCAAGAGACACAGGGGCCTAAAGGTGGCCAGCTATTGGCAATTGGCCCAAACCTGAGGGGATTTGTGGGACCTGTAAACTTCTATGTAAAAACTGGAAAGTCCCAGGTGAGTAAGACTAGCAAACTTACCACTGTTGGTGCCAGAGACATTTGGTGTTCTGGGTGAATTATTTTGCTTTGAGACAGGGTTTCACATAGCCCAGGGTAACCCAAACTTGTTATGTAGACAAGGATGACCTTCCTCCTTCTACCTCCTTAGAGGTATAAATATATACCTCCCAAAATATAGCTGTGTGTTCCCACGCTCAATTTATGCAGTGCTGAGGATCAAATTCAGCCCCCAAGTTGCTTTATTATTTTTATATTTTAATAACCAAAGCACAGTGCATTGTTGCTAGGTGCTATCCACTGGCATTAAGAAAAGCTGCACTATCAGTATCTATGGATATGAATTTTTTAAACTGGGAAATTCTTTGTATGTAGGAAGGAAGAAGAATATCTTAAATAAATAGGCTTCCCAGGGGCACGATAATCAGTCTGAAAATAAGGTTCTTTAGCTGGACAGTAACACAACAATAGCCTCATTATCAGTGATTCTCATTTGTTTATTCCATTATCTTATACATGCTTCAAGTTCAGTCTCCAACACTATTATTACATGTGTTTGAAAGTAATATAAGTGCTCCTTCTTTGAAATGATGTCACTCAGACCTTTTGTTCTTTACAACTGATACCTCCAGTTTCTCTGAGGAGCTCCCAATCCAGGGCCAATTGCTTTATTCAAGACCACGGGCTGACTTGTTTAAAAATAGAATCTGTGGGGCCAAGTGGATTTGCTTAAAGAAAATAATTTAGAGTTATGCACAGAGAGAGCTGCTCAGGAGGCTGCTCAAGGAGTGCGTGCTTGCAAAGAGAATCCAGTAATGCTGTGTTCATCATCTACTGTGCAGCCCTATTTACTCAGGGCAGTGTTCTCCCAGTATCCGACCCACTCTTTCACATTAAAATCTAGTATAAGAAAGGTACTTTCAACTTCCAAACCATTTCATGTGCGAGTTCTTATTGGGGGATCACCATAACCCCTTAAGAGGTTAAAGAGAAAGTTCGAGTCACCTGCCCAAAGTATGCAGTATCCCCAAGGGTCTAGTCCTTATGCTTGCTCCTCTCAAAAGTCTCTGTGTTGCTTCACCTTTTGAGTTGAGTGCATCACGAGTCTACAGGAAGCCCCTATATAGCTCCCGGGCACAACATAAACAGGTTACTGTGGTATACAGGCTATAATCCTAGCACAATGGAAGCAGAGGCAGGAAGATCATACTTTCAATGCCATCCTCAGCTACATAGTAGGCTGTAGGCTAGCCTGGACTGTGCAAGACCGTGTCTCAAAACAAAACTAAGAGTTCATTCATTCATTCATTGATATTATTTTTTTAAAGTTCCATCTCACCACGTGGCTCACTGAGATCGGAGGACAGTAGGAAGCTCCTCTGACTCCTGAGCTACAAATGGAAATGCATTTCCCTTCACACAGAAATGAAGTGACACTATAAAGGAGACAAACCCGAGGACCGAAGCCAGCCTTGTGTAAAAGAATAAAGTTCACTGGCTTGAAAAATTGGGAAGTCATGCCTAACGTTAATGATCTGTCTCCTTTGCCACAGAGGCTCAGGGCAAGGTGACAGGAAGAAGTTGAGAGTGTTAAGCAACTGCTTTGAACTGCTAACTAACCCTATTTTGGTTTCTAAACGGGCTGTGGACTATCACTCAGGCCAAGCACAGGGAATTTCATGTTTTGCAGAAGAGATAAGCTAAAAAAGAGGGGAGGCAGGTTCCTGAGAAATGGGTCATCGAGAGGAGCTGCTGCATCCAGGCCTAGTAAATATCTACAAGGGATGCGTGGATAGATGCGTTTCCTTTTTTCTGTGCTGAGGATGCAATCCAGGCTCTTGCACATGCTAGGCAAATGCTTGTTCTGTCCGTGACCACCCCCCGACCCCCGGAATCAAAAGAAATCTTGACTAACTGCCTTGACAGCAACAATAGCTGCTATTTTTTGATGGCCCATTTTAACAATATTGCTAAAGTTATTAGCAATCTCTTAAGTGAACAATTACCTCTATTCACATGGGGAAGCTGGGGCTTGGAAAAGAAAACAGACTAAGACGTACAGAACAGAAATTCAACACTAGACATGCTGAGTCCAGATAGGCCTCAATAGTCCTGCTTCACGGTACCATGTAGCTTTAAAATTTGCCTCTGGTTTTTGTTTGTTTGCTTTAGAAATTCATTGTTTTCTTTTCCTTAATTGTCAACTGTTTGAGTGTATTTATAGCAGTAAAAATAATCAGATAAGTCATTTTCTTTCAAGAGAACCACCAAAGGTTTGTACCCTGAGGCAAAAAGTGGGGCCAGTAAGTGTAAAGAATGGGTGACTGCCAGCCATTTCCATGACAAACCCAGAACCACAATGACAGCCATCACACCAACTGGATTGGATCTAATGGCAAGCCCATCATTAGGTGGCTCCTAAGAAAATGGCTTCCTTAAAATACTTCTCTCTGTGCTTTCTACCCCAAGTCCAAAGACTCCATTTTGATGCTCAGGGGCTACCAGAAGTAACCCTGCTGAGTCAAAGTAATTAGAAAAGGATTTCAGAGGCATGGCTATTTGGGAAGGTCAGAAATATTCTAATGAGGTGATAAAGGAAACTGACTGTCTGCCTTATCCGGAAAGGTGAGAAGACTTATCCAGCACCAAAGATTGAATTAGTTCTCTACCCAATTTACAGGCTCTCTGAGGGGTAAATTTTAATTTGTGTATTAGCTACCAGAATGTCCCAGACATGCTGTTTCCCCATTCATGATACTGATATCATTCAAACCATTTTAAGAATTCTTCTTTGCAAAGCCCATCTAAAGGTAGTGTGTGAAAACCCAAACATTCCAGTCTTTCATCCTCTCACACTAAGTGGACCCCAAAAGGTGCAAGTCTTCTTAGTCAGTGGTCCCACTCAGCAGCTTGGTTTCCCAAAACTTGTAAGCCTTAAAAAACAAAACAAACAAAATCCAATTTACCTTTCTGGGAAGAAGATGGCCGACAAATGTCCTTGTTACTGACATTTACATAGTCCTTTCTACGATGCTATAAATGGTTGGGTGGTGCCAATGGTTGCACTTACATTTCAGAAGACACCTTTCAACTGGGGAGTAGGCATCAGCATACCATCTTTCAAGTCAGTTGGCAGAATTTGGTGTTAAATGCCCCACCGCAGCATAGAGTTCATGAATGAATAAGAGTTCAGAGCTCCATCGGGATCCTTCTAAAGAGTCTAATTTCCTCAGAATACCTCCCTTACCTGGGTCCTGTTTCCTAACTTCTCAGGTTCTTATTACTAGAACCCTCAGCATGCACCAGTGATAATCTTCCCACTGCAGGGACTACTCATTCATAACCCCGTAGGTCTCTTTCAAAAGATGATGTAAAAATAATATTGGGAGGGTGGGGAACATCAATGAAATCAGCCTACAAAGTTCCTGCTTTGCCCTTTGAAGGAGGCAAAGACACTTGACAGATGCAGAAGCTCACATATGTCACTTTGAAATTTTCCTTAAAAATAGCCATTTCCCTTCATGGCTTCACTGCTTTACCTTTCCAGGTGCAGTGACAGTGAGAGAAGGCTTTTCCTTTTGAATCTTGATGAAGAACAAGTGATATTTATTTGTTGAGGACACATATATTATGGGGACTTACCAAGAAGACCCTCAAATGCTCTCTGTATAACAAAATGATGAGTCCATGGAATACTGGCATTGTGTATTACAAGGACAAACATACTCTGTGTAAAATAATAAGCCATCCAAACTTCAACAGGTGGTCTACAGGCACAGCCATGTCCTACATGAGGAAACATTTAAAACATGACAACCAACCAAAGGCAGCCCATTCTGCTTTGAAGAGAATGAGGCACTCTGTGTTAAGCCATCAGTCAACAGGATGAACATTTTTTTTCTCATTCAATTCTGAAGATAAAGCTACTGTATGTGGCACCACAAAATAATCTTAAGGGATAAATGTTACTATATTGTCATGGAGTGGGTCCTGATAAATAGCTGTCACTAAGGACTATTTTTGAGATAAATCTACGATGAAAAATATAGCAATCTAATCCCCTAGATGGAACATTACACATGGGTACACTCCAGACATATCTGTCTTGTTCTACCATGATTTTTTTAAATTCTCAGCAGCCATCAATAATATTTCATGCCATAGCAAATTAAGTAATTTTCTGTGTAATGCATTAGTCTCCCAAAGCTTTTTCACAAACAGTATTGACTTAGCTCTCTAGGACGAAGTAAAAATGTAAACTGCTACACTAGCAAACAACTGGATCTGTCCATGCTTCCATTTTAGGATATACATAGTAGTTCATCAAGTTGGAATGAATGGCGTGTCCTGATTCTGCTTCCTGGAAAACTGATGAATGAAATCCAAGGATAGTCAAGAGAGACTAAGATGTGGACAGAGCTAGCAATAAACGAAATAAAAAAAAATGCCATGTTTGCTCTCCTACCCGCTATCCATCCATTCAGAAACAGGAAAACAAGAAGAAAATGATTAAGTATAAATGAGAAGACAGAACCAGAGAGGTAAAGGGTAAACCTCCATTTCTAAGCCCCAAAGCATGTTGGGCTACTGAGTAAGTATCAGCTACAGTGTGCTCTTAGGGAGCTCTTAGAGTTCTCTTAGGGTGCTACCGAGGGAGCTCTGAAACAAATGGTCCAACTCAACCCACCTAATGCCATTTCCATACTCCAAGAGTTTAATTTTCTCTTGTCCTCCCTTCCTGTTGGCTGTAAATTCTGTCCTCTAGGTTTGCTTCCTTATTGCCCTTTTTTTTGGTGGGGTTACGGTTACATGGAATGAAACTCAGGTTCTCACACATGTTAGGCAATTGCTGGCTCTTCCATTTATTTACGTTCCCACACTGCTGCTTCATTGGCAGAACTATATTTAAAACAGTGCATACTGCTTTGGGTCCTTTGGACAAAAGCCACACTATAAACCTAAAAATAAGCCCAAACATCAAAAAATAAACAGTCTATTTTAAAACAAGAGCGTGGGAGCTATGTATAGTATCTGCTCCCTTCTATTGGACTATTCTCATGCAGCTGAAATGAGATGAACGTGTGTGTGTGTGTATGTGTGTGTATGTGTGTGTGTGTGTGTGTGAGAGAGAGAGAGAGAGAGACAGACAGACAGACAGACAGACAGACAGACAGAGAGACACAGACAGAGAAAATATGCACATACTATGACATGAGGTCCTTCCTTAATTCTTTTGATGACTGCTTGCTATATAAAGCAATGAGAGGCTTGATAGTTGACAGTACTCGAAGTCTATTCCCACACCAAAGTCCTCAAAAGAAGCCATTCTTAAAATAACAGCAGTATAAAAACAGGATCAAGTATTCTCCACAGCCTTTCCTAGATCATGGAAGAAAATAAGCTATTTTATTAACCTATTTTTGGAAAGTATTTTGCAGTATTTGTCAGGAACTGGTTGGTAAAGTTTCTCTCATTCATTCCTACTTGCTGGTATGCCACAGTTTAGCCCCCTAATGTAGCGGTGAAGAAAATAAAAGGTCAGGGTTCGGGAGATGCCTCAGTAGGTATGTGTTCTTGCTTGACAAATAGAAAAAAATTCTGAATTTGAATCCAGCACCCATGCAAAAGGCCAAGCATGGCTCTACATGCCTGTAACCCCCAGCATTGGAGAACAGAGACAAGGGAAGTGGATCATAGGAACTCACTGGCTGGCCAGGTTGAGTGAAATGGTGAGTTCCTGATTCAGCATGAGTCCCTGTTTTCAGGCAATAGAGGAAGAAATTCAACCTTTACTGACCTCCATGGTTGTGCATGGTTGTGTTCAACTACACACTCATACGCATACCCCCCCACATGCGGGTGTGTGTGTGTGTCCCAAACTTCAAAACTTAAAATGTCTCCGTATTCCATTTTGCAACACCCATAAGGTTTTGAGACCAGAACATCAGTCTTTGAGAACTAAAAGAGTTGTTTTGCATATCCCCACTTCTGCCTTTCCAGTTTTCAGAGACATCTTGGCAAGGCATTATAAACACGAGAAGGTTTGGCTGATCACTGGAAATCAGAAAGAGAATTCACAGTGCATGTGTGTATACAATTTCTCAGCTGAAAATACAAAGTAAGATTGCAAAACATGGAGAAGAGGCACCTTCACTGTAATTAGCTCTCTGTAGATCTCAAAGCATTTGTTCTGTAATGTTGGGATGCCCCAAGTGACAGTCTAAGCCATTCCGGGAGCAAGATGAATACAGATTTCCCATAAACAGAAGTAACAAACTGTTAGCCAGAAAAGATAACAGCTAATTCCTGGAACTGACACCTTGTCTGAGGTCTATCCAGCCCAGCTACATCACAGGAGCAACAGGAGCATCTAGGGCCTAATCAAAGGGAGCTAAGGCATCATCCACATGTTAAAATTCAAGTGGTTGTCTTTACACTGTTGGTCATCCTCCATGGTTATAGGAGGAATGCTAACTATAAAAAAAACAAACTGATTTTACACACAGGGCTGAGAAGAAAAGACTCAGGAGAGAATGACTGCAATAAAACATGGACATGATGTTGGGCAATGACATTATGGCTAACATTATGGCTGTATGAGTGAACTCTGTGTGTGAGCTCAGAGAACTACTTTTAGGAGTTAGCTCTCCACTTCTGCTGTGGCCTCTCAAGTTGTAAGGCTAGAACAGCAAGTGCTTTGACCCACTGAGCCACACATTGCTGGCCCCTGTTACAATACAGTAAAGTTCGATACAATTAAACAGTGAAACTGGGCTTACGTGAGACCAACTGTCCAGAAAAAGAATGAAGATGTCAGCCAACTACTCAGACAGGAGACTGGACAACTTGGCATTTTCAACACATACTCCCACTTAGGCATTTGCTCTTCATTTATGTATTTTCAGGGAGTTACCTATTGCTAATCCCAGGGTTAATTTGGTGGGGTTGTTTATTTTTCTCTTTATCTTAGTGAGTCCCTAATTGTAATTCTGTCTCATAAAGGCAAGAGCTGGAAGAATTCTGCTTTCTCCAGTTATAGGTGGCTCAACTGGGCCAAGGTTGTTAATTTGAAGACTTCTCAGTTTAATCCTGAAATCTCATGCTATCTAAAGCTAAAATGGAGAGGTCAGAAGAACAAATGTAAGTGGCCCTCACTGAGACTGGGTCTGGAAAAACATTCCTTCAGTTGATTGCATTCAGGAGATAAAAACAGAAAGGAATTGAAATTCCCTTATTTGCAGAGAGAGGAGAGGGGAGAGGTGGGTATGCCTGGACAGTAGGGACACACTACTCAGCAGACAGAACTATTTCTCAGGATTTCTAGCATCTATATTTTCCATTGATCAAGTATCTCCAATGACCAAGTCTCATTCTCTGTCAGGACTTTTAATTTTCATGAATTACCTTGTCTAAAAGTAAAATCGTTTCCAAGGAATATAAATCGAATTTATAAAGATAGCAGTGATACTCTGAAGTGGAGACTACTACTGAAGACAAAGTTAAATAAGAAAGTCGATAAAAGATATTTTTACTGCAGATGAGACAGGAGTGTAAAGCTAATCTTTACAAATGACATAAATAGAGGGCACACATGTCTTCAGGCTAAAGAACTCTATATCATGAAGTGTACATTGCTGCGGATCTTTTTTAAAAAAATTAAGTTTGGCACTATTCCCTAGTCTCATCATCCCATTAGGTCACTAATACAAGTACAGGTTAATTATCACCCGAGGTTACTAACCAAAGACAAGTTGCTTCCTGGTTTATATTAGCTTTATTCTATCTGCAAATATGTTATTTCTTCCCTCCCTTCTTTTTTATCTTTTGTTCCTAGACAGCCTGACACAAAACTGTGACAAAAATACTTCAGATGTAAAAATAAGAATTTAGAGTAACTTTCCTCCACATTGAAGTGTTTATTTTATTCTAATCATTAATGCATTAAAAGAAAGAAAACTCAACAAAAATATTTTTCCACTAACAAGAGCTTGCTATTTTAACTAAGTGATTCAAAGGCTACCATCTATGAAAGTAGTTAATATGAACAGAGCACAATAAAATATTCTGCTTATTCAAACACCTTGGAAAAGTACTGTTTTGAATAAGTTCAAACTAGACCTTCTGATTACTTCCTTGAAGCATTAGAAGATATATCTGGTGCAGTTATATGCACTTTAAAAATTATAATAATGAAGAAACAATACCATGGCTTGATATATAGGAGGTGCTCACACAGAGTAAAATGAATTAATTAGCACATTATTAAATATATTATACATTAAAATGTCTGTATTAATGTGAGATCATTGTTATTAGCATATATGTCACTTCAATATTCAAGAAGGCATTTTCTTTCTTTTTCATGCTATCATAGCATTAGAGCAAGTAATTAGGGTGTTTGCTCATCAAGTTTATATAAGAGCTGCATTTGGCTTATGGGAATTTTCTAAAGACTATATTTTCTGTGTGTGCTAAAGTATAAATTTTTATAAAGCCGATACCAACTGTCTTTTATTTCTGACAATTAAAAAATTGCCATAACAGTTAAGTACATTTTTATGATTCTGTTTAATACTCTTGACCATTCAGGATGACAAGTAAACATTGTTTCTCCAGCATGAGGATGCTACATGGAGCCATTAATCCTTCCAGGTCCATTCATATTTTTCCAAGGGAGTCTATCACCATACAAGTTCAGTGCATCATCTAGGGTGGCATGCAATCTCATTCTTACGTCTCATGTCAGAAAAATTACTTAGATGAGAAACAAGCTATTTGGGGGCATGTCTTTTATCTTGTACTGTGAAGAAAAGAGTTAGAGGAGAAAGGAAGGGAAAAAGAGTTTAGACACGAGTGGAGCTTGCAGTATGAGCTTTACGTGCCTCACCTGGCTTAAGGGTACTTTACTTAAGGGTACCTTAGTTAAGGGTTACTTAAGGTAACTTTGTAAAATGCCCTTCCCTTAAAGAAAAGGACCTGGAGACCTCTGTGTTATCTGACTGTGCCAAGGCAACACGCAGAACTAAGATGCAAACAAGTTCCTTTGCTCCTCTGTTTGTTATACTACATTTTGAATACATTTTATTCACCAACCTTATGTATTAAGAATCAGAGTACACTGGAATGTAAGCTCTTCAAAGGAAGTAACATGCATTTGTCTTTTTCCTGTATTCCTAGCATCTAGCTCTGTACCTAACATATTTCTATAACTCAGACACTGCTGATTAATAGATAATATCTATCTATCTATCTATCTATCTATCTATCTATCTATCTATCTACCTATAAAACTTTTCAAAAAAGAAGAGTTTAAACTAAAGAGAAGGCTGAAGCAATAACTCAGTGATTAACTCCACTTCCAGGAGATCTGACTCCCTCTTCTGTCCTCTACAGGTACCAGGAACATATGTGGCACACAGATATACATGCAGGCAAAACATTGACGCACATAAAGTAAAAATTAATAAAAACTAACAGATAAATAAAGTTAAGAACTGGGAGGAGGAATTGGACTTGGGAGGAAATAGCAAAGGAGAAGGAAGAAGGGGAATTGAAGACCCAGAAATGAACCCACACACCTATGGTCACTTGATCTTTGATAAAGGAGCTACAACCATCCAGTGGAAAAAAGATAGCTTTTTCAACAAATGGTGCTGGTTGAACTGGAGGTCAGCATGCAAAAGAATGTAAATTGAGCCATTCTTATCTTCTTGTACTAAGCTCAAGTCCAAGTGGATCAAGAACCTCCACATAAAACTAGACACTGAAACTAATAGAAAAGAAACTGGGGAAGACACTTGAGGATATAGGCAAAGGGGAAAATTTCCTCGACAGAACACTAATAGCTTATGCTCTAAAATCAAGAATTGACAAATGGGACCTCATAAAACTACAAAGTTTATGTAAGGCAAAGGACATTGTCAAAAGAACAAAATGGCAACCAACAAATTGGGAAAAGATCTTTACCAACACTACATCTGAAAGAGGGCTTATATCCAATATATACAAAGAACTTAAGAAGGTAAACTCCAGAGAGCCAAATATCCCCCTTAAAAAATGGAGTACAGAGCTAAACAAAGAATTTTCACCTGAGGAATATTGAATGGCTGAGAAGCACCTAAAGAAATGTTCAACATCCTTAGTCATCAGGGAAATGAAAATCAAAACAACCCTGAGATTTCACCTCACACCAGTCAGAATGGCTAAGATCAAAAAGTCAGGAGAAAACAGGTGCTGGTGAGGATGTGGAGAAAGAGGAACACTCCTCCACTGCTGGTGGGGTTGCAAGGTGGTACAACCACTCTAGAAATCAGTCTGGCGGTTCCTCAGAAAACTGGGCATGATACTACAGGAGGACCCCGCTATACCACTCCTGGGCATATACCCAGAGTATTCCCCAGCATGTAATAAGGATATATGCTCTACTATGTTCATAGCAGCCCTATTTATAATTGCCAGATGCTGGAAAGAACCCAGGTATCCCTCAACAGAAGAGTGGATGCAAAAAATGTGATATATCTACACAATGGAGTACTATTCAGCCATTAGAAACAATGAATTCATGAAATTCTTAGACAAATGGATGGAACTGGAGAACATCATACTAAGTGAGGTAACCCAGTCTCAAAAGATTAATCATGGTATGCACTCACTGATAAGCTTGGAATACACAAGACACAATGCACATATCAAATGATGCCCAAGAAGAAGGAAAGAGAGGCCCCTGGTCCTGGAAAGGCTCAGTGCAGCAGTGTCGGGGACTACCAGGACAGGGAAATGGGAAGGGGTGGATTAGGAAACGGGGAGGGAAGAGGGTTTATGGGACTTTCAGGGAGGGGGGATCCAGGAAAGGGAAAAATCACTTGAAATGTAAATAAAGAATATATCGAATAAAAAAAATAAAAAAATTATGTTCAGCAACTAACCAGCGCAAAGACTCAGAATTCTATTTCAAATCTCTTTCCTATTCTCCTCTTTGTATGTTTACAAAAACTTGCATATCTTTAAAAGCAAGTTGTAGGCTCCTAAGCATCCTACCACATAGACTTCACTCTGTAACTACAAGCGAGTACTCTGTGCACAGCACAATGGTGGTGAAGAACCATTAACCTACTAGAGCAAAACTCCATGAGGACAGGGCTGCTTACCTGTTTTGTTCAATTCCAGATGCCTGGCACTTAACAAGGTGTTCAATATTGGCTGAATAAATGAATATATTCTTTTTTTGGTCAGTGATAAGCAAATTCTTTATAAACAATGGTGTGATAGTTACTATAGATTACACTAAAAGTCCTCAAATGAGCAAACATTTCAGCAAATGGTTTTCCCTCCTTTTCTTCATCCTCAGAATTTATTTCATTGGATTGTTGCAAAGAAATAGAGTTAATATATACAAATTACTTAGCATGGTGTTTAATGCACAGTTAACTCCCAATAATTGAGAGCACTCAGCATGAATATGATTGTTTCATATAGAAGGAATAATAGTCCACCTAGTGACAAGATGAAAATAACCAAAGATGAAAAAAGTTCATCATATGCTTTATACTTTGTCAAATATCCCTGAATACATGGTTCTGCATGGGCTTCAAAACGAGTTACAAGTTTATGCAACATTTGGACTATCATAAATAAATGCTAACAGGTAAGTTTTGTGGAGTTTTTTTTCCTATGAAGTGAATGAAGGATGGGAATTTACTCGATCTTCAGATATGATTAGCTGTCAAATGCTGCCATATATAACTAACTTTCACAAAAGATTACCTCTCCACAAGTTCTTGTCCGTTCCAGCACAGGGTATCATTTTCGGCCACGGGGCTATGGCTGCAGATGTAGCCAGGCAAAGCGCTATAGAAGCTGATGAAAGACTTCAACTTCTGAATCAGTTCCCTGAAAGGAAAACAAAACATCTGTGCATCAGAGGCAAGTAAGCACAGTATGAGAAAAGTTTAATTTCCTTATCAGCATGACAGAAAAGCTCTGCCAGGCTGATTAGAGCAATAAATGATTTTTAAAGACATTCTTAGCTACAAGGCCACAATTTAGCTTTTTTTTTTTTTTAAATCAATAAAATGATAGTGGGGGTGGGGGACGGTTGCCTTCCACAGAAAATGCTGTTCCTATCAGGAAGATGATTTAATTCCAACATCCATTTTCTCACACGTACAGCAGCTTCCTTTTTTTTTTTTTTCATTCAGAATGCTGTTACCTAGATTCTCAAAGGTGCTGATTACAAGGCACACCAGAGCACTACATATCTTTTGGTTTCTGAGCGTAATTGAGTACATTGATTGTAATTTACAATGCTATTACCCTAGAGATGGCCCCTTTCCATAAAGTCTCTGGCTAATGGCTGCAGATCCAAATGGTAGGGTGCTCAAAATAGTATAAGCTCTATGAAATTCTCCTGATTATATAGTCAGAAAAACTCCCATCTGCTAAGAAGAGGAAGGTTGCTTTGTTCTTTTGTCTGTATATTGTTTTTCCTGTAAGGCAGAGCAAAGGGGAAAGGGCTGTAGTAGTATATTATTATTATTATTATTATTATTATTATTATTATTATTATATATTTGCTTTCATTTCTATGCTGTTTATGATAATAAAAGTGACCCCAAGAGAGCAATAATATAATATGCAAAAGTATAGAAATATACAGATATCAATTATAGCAAGACTTTTTGCCTATTATCTTGTTTCAGCTGTACATGTGTATGTTACATAAGTTATCAGGCTATACATGAATATGATTATGAAACATTTAAATATTTTTACAATATTTTTATAATATCCAGTCATAAGCAGAAATTTTTAAAAAGTCAAAGCAATGGCCCATGATAGAAAGCAACAATGCTCTTTAAGTCCCAGTCTGGTCAGGCTATTTTCTGGCAGAGGAGCAATTATTCAACACGCTCTACCAGCTAAGAATGGATGCCCTTTTGCATGGGCCTTATTAGGATCCACAGGTTTGACTTCCATTTGAAGGGTAGTGGAAGTCATGAGCCTAGCAATGTTCTCAGATCCAGCTGAAACTGGAAGACCTGTGGAAATGTTCTTATAGTTCATCCTATTTTGTATTTACCACAAAACTATTATTTTATCTAATGTGTGTGTGTGTGTGTGTGTGTGTGAGAGAGAGAGAGAGAGAGAGAGAGAGAGAGAGAGAGAGAGAGAGAGAGAGAGAAAGGCATAGCTTTCAGTACATGTCTATAAAAGCTTGGGTCACAGGGAAGCCAGGGTGATGGACAGAACAACCAGAAGAGCTTATTGGGACATAGAGTGTGACTGATACTCCAATACTTGCTTCCTGCTGTGCACACACTCACCTCCCAGCCTATGCCTGATATCTGAGCACCGTCAATCTCCAAAAAGAAGAGGCTCAATACAGAGCTCTGAAAATAAAAGTCAACACTAGGGTTTCTCAAGAGGAGAAAGATGGGTTCAATTAATGGCTAATAGGAGAGATGTTCTGTTTTACAAGGTAATAATCCAGTTCCGGAGAGTGGAAGCTCAAAGACTGAAGGCTGAGGCTGAGAAATTCCCCCTACTCCAGGAGGAAATAGAAGGTGGGCATTAGTCTAGGGGAAATGATGGCCTTTTTAATGAAAGAGTTTCCTTTAGGCATTTTCCTACCTCTTCATACACTCTCACAAACATGGAACTGGGTGATAAAAATGGAACCCATTCCAAGGCTTTCCAATTTGATATCCCTAGAAGTTGAAAACAAATGGAACCTGAACTCCCCCGCTCCCACTTTCAACCCTTGAAGCTTTCTTAGCTGATCATAAAGATAACTGACAAGTGGAGGAAGATCCAGATGAGGTTCTACCTAAATGTAAAAGGGACAAGGGCCTGCAATAAATCTAAAACACACACACACACACACACACACACACACACACACACACACACACACATATATATATCCTAAGATGGTTTCTAAAGAAACTGCAAAGAATGTGGATAATATAACACAGTTGGGGCAGGCATCACGTTCTAGAACTGAGAGAGGTTTGGAAGCTTGAAGTAACTCAGAGAAACAAAAGCCATCTTGCTTCATATGTCATTACCTCCTTCAACAAGGATGGACACACGAGAGTGGCCTTTTAAAACTTCCTTTAGAATTAGTCATTGTCAACTTGGAACACCATTTCACTCAGCCACCATGCTATCATTGTGAGTGGATTCTCACAACAGCCCCTTCAAATGATCTATGAGTAGTAGCTCAGAGCTTGGGTTTTGGCCCTCTCACCCAGCTGAGTTTTAAGTGCTAGCTTGGTTTCACTTACGCAGAAATGCAACCTTAGGCAGATTCTAAATTTGTCTGAGCTTTGATTTCCTTTGTCATAAAATGAAGGTAATGATAGCATCTATGTCACAAGGTTTCTGTGATGATTCAATGGACAATGAATGTAAGTTGATTACCTCGTTAACTACCACCACCATAGTACCCACACAAGTAATCAGCCATCTTCATACTGTAAGTCATGGCCCACTCTCCACTAATCATGAATCTGAAGGACAATATGCATTACATATGAAATAATATATTCTACATAATTGGTGTAATTAAAATTCAACTTCCAGGTAACACATTTGTGCAACATGATTAAGACCTCACATCTTTTGAGGTGCATATTCATAAGTACAAGTAAGTTCTCTCTAAAAGGAGAAGAATTTGGGGGCGAGCTCTGGAGATTGAATCTAGGGCCTTGCAAGTGTTCTACCACTGAGCTACATGCCCCACTCTCTTTTGGCCTTTTGAAACAAAGTCTCAGTAAATTCTCTAAACAGGTTTTAAACTTCTGATGTCCCTGCCTCAGCCTCCTTAGAAGCTGAAATAACAGGCAAAGCTTCAACTTTAGTTCCATCCATTTCTTCTATCATCTTTTAAAACAAAGTCTTTTGACTTTATTTTTGTAAAAGAAACTCATGTTCACCCTGAGTAATCTAGAAAATGAAAGAAAGTAGAAGGAAAAAAAATCATAGACCTACGAGCCAGAAATACTATGTTGATAATGTGTAGTATACTGCCTTCTGTTTGTGGTAGGTTTATCACTAGTTTCTTTCTGGTTCTTCAATTGATTCTGAATAGAATCAAGACATGGTTTGTCTAGAGAGAAATCTCAGAATAACAAAACGGAGGCTAGGGATGTGTCTTAGTGGCAGAGCATCTACCTAGAATGTGCAAGACCCTGAACTCTGAGTTTTTGACCCAGTGCCACAAAACAGATGCTCTCAAATAATCTCTAGCTTTGTGAGACAAAATGCTATCTATTCTTCAGAGAATTAAGAAAGGGTCTCTAGGACAAATAGTACACAGACCAATCCCTCAGTGCTCCAAAGGACACTGTTAGAATACTGGATCATTGCTTTGTGCAACGTCTTTTGTATCAGTGGTTTCCAAGAAACACTTTGACCTTGAAAATAGATGCAGTCATACTACTTTTGAAGGTAGGAAAACACTAAACTGTGGGAGAGTCAATGAGCTTCTGAAGAACAGTGACAACAGGTAATAATGTCCTCTGACACCATGACAGCAGAGCGTGGCAGGAGTCATTTACCTCCTACTGAGTTTGTTGTGTTTCTCATTTCTCCTCTTCTTTGTCTTCTGTCATCTCTCCTCAAACTTGCTCTAGTATGAGAGCTAAGTATATTTTATTTTTATGCTTTCTTAAATGAAGCTTCACAATGTCTTCACACATATAATTTTAAAAGACAATATGTTGACTATTTTTATTTTTTCCTTTTTAATGAAAGACACTTGAAACTAGGTGGCATGTTAATTTTCTCAGATTTTTGTCTTTGTGTTGGTACTCCATGACAGACAACACAAGAATCTCTACTTAGGAACTAAGGCGGCCTATTTGGCCGAGATTGGAGAAATCATTTGACTTGAAAGGAATGTTCTTTGATTCTAATCTATGAATGTGACATGCCAGTGACATAGAAAGGGTACAGCTTATGGCTCTCATTTGCTTAGGAAAGGGTCTCTTCATAGAAGGGTCCATTTAGGGTGGGAAATGTGGAACTAAAGGATGGGCTTCCTTTGCAGGCTTGAGCCATTCGAAAGTATTGGAGCTCAGTGCATGTGATTTTCCAATGGGGCATCCATCATCCCAGAGAGGGCATCCCCAATTTCAGATGCTGCCTTCACTTTCTCACATTGATCTCCTGTGGGCAGGCATCAAAGCAGTGCTAATTGGAAACCACTGCAATTTAAACAGAGCCTTTCATCCCTGACTGTAGATCCTGAACTTCCCTCTTGTCAGTAAGGTTTCTTTTTCTTTCATTTTTTCTTTCATTTTTCATTTATTTTATTTATATGCATACTCTATAGCTGTCTTCATGCATACCAGAATGACATCAGATTCCATTACAGATGGTTGTGAGCCACCATGTGGTTGCTGGGAATTGAACTCAGGACCTCAGGAAGAGCAGTCAGTGCTCTTAACCACTGAGCCACCTCTCCAACCTGGTTCCTTTTTTCTTAATGTAAAGTAATATGATGTCATTGTACAAAAACCAAAGTAAGTCAAATTTGAGTGGTGCAAGATCACACTTAATTCTAATGGAGGAAGACTTTTCCACTTTTTGTTGCTACAGACACTACCATCCTTCTTCTCTTCCCATTAACTTTGCCTGAAACACCTTTTTTGTCCTTTATCAGTTGAATTCCTGCTCATCTCTTAGGCTGTGTTTAAAAGCTATCTGATACAAGTAGCCATGTTTGAGCCTCCCAGAGAGGCCCAGGACTCCATCCCTCCAGCTATGATGCTGTTACTGTCTTGTAGGTAGCTCAGTCAGATGACTCAAATTCAATATAAGATATTATTCATTTGTATGTCTGTCCCCTTGACTGGACTGTGTAGGGTCCTTTACTCATCATAACCTGTCTTATACTATGCTCAGCTCATAGATATGCTTGAAAGCTTTTATTATAAAGGCTTGTGTGGGGTAGGAAAATGTCTACCAGAATGAAAACTCATTTACTGACTCATTCAATATATATTCTATTGCTTCCAGCAGAGGCTGGAAGATACCCCTGAACTTACAAGGCCGCCTAGCAAAGGCAAACATCTAAGGCAGTGGTCTGAGAGGAGGCAGGAATTAGCCTCAGGTTTGGATCATGGAGAGACCACCTTCTACCTTTTTTTTCCTGTGTAGCTTACTAGTGGTACCTAATCCATTGCCCCTTCAGACTAAGAATTACAGAAAGCAGGAGGTTCCAATATGTAGAGGGAATTCCACAAGGGTGGAGGGCTATAGCTTTATCACAGGTTGGCAGTTGGATCACAAGCTTGGTGTATAGGGGCTGGGTGGACTAGTCAACTACCAATTCTGCATTTGAAAAGTAAAAAGTATTACTCATGTGCTCTACCAAACAGTATCTGGGACCGAGTATCACAAGTGAGGTGATGGAGAAATTAAGAACAGCAAAGAGGGAGAGACTGAAAACCCAAATGTACTGAACATATCAGTAAAGGGCTGGGATGAGCATATTGCTTCTGTTTTGATGCATTATGAATGCAAAGTATTTTGTCTTCCGTGTTCTAAATTTCACAACAGATATTTTCAACATGTATTTCATAAAGAAAACTTAAATCCCATACATAGACCACCGGCTGAGAATAAATTGCCTCTAAACAGAGCTAAGCTATTTCTAAGACTAGTTGTGTGCTGCGAAGTACCCAGTTGGGGGCAGACAAAACAAACAGATGATTTCTGAATACTTCCAAAGGAATCCTGTGTTTCTTTGTGTGCTGTTACTTTAATAAAGCAAAGGTCTTTTTGATTTGTAATCAGACCCAGATAGCTTGCTTGTAACCTCCACACATTGAGTAAACTACGACAGCATTCCCTTCTAATTGTTCTGTTTGTAATCCCTAATAGATCTTGGGCATGAGTGCTGAAGCTGATAGATGAATACATCCATTTCTCTTGAGTGTCTGAAATGCTGAAGTGATCACAGTAAGAAATATATATAGGTATTAAAATTCTTCCAAAAGAAACCCTTCCAGTAACACTCACTCCCCCCCTCCCAAAATCCTGCCATTAATTCAAATCTATAGCTTTTTAATTTTCTCTTACTATCATTTCAATTATTTGGAAGTTGCCTTCAGGCTCAAAAATGGCTCTAAACAAAATACTATATCTAAGTGTCCAGAGGTGAGGTGGGGGGGGGGGACCTCCTTTATCAATTTCTTTTTCCCCCTAGACCAGCATCTAGATCAAGAGTTCTCCCAAAGTAAAGTGAATACGAATAGACAATACAGAGCCCAGCATAGATAGAATCCATGAAGCAGGGTCTTCCACAAACCTCCCATTTAAAAATGTGTCTGAAGGGGCTGGAGAGATGGCGCAGCGGTTAAGAGCACTGAGTGCTCTTCCAAAGGTTCTGAGTTCAATTCCCAGCAACTACATTGTGGCTCACAACCCTCTGTAATGGGATCTGATGCCCTCTTCTGAAGTGTCTGAAGACAGTGAGAGTGTACTCACATATAATAAATAAATAAATAAATAAATAAATAAATAAATATCTGTAAAAAATAGAAAAAATAAAATGTGTCTGGATTGATAAGTTAATTTAATTAAAAATACTTTAACTTATACCTGATAAATAAAAACTGTACATAGCAACAGAACAATTTCAAGATGGAGTTGATTTGCTCAGTTTAAGATTGCTCTGTATGTGACTGTTATAAATTTTTAAACCATTTCTTCCATGAAGCCTTTTCTGAAGATCCCCTTACCTGAGGGTCTGTCTTTCTGTAGACTGCCTGTGTCTTCTGGAAATTCTTTTGCTTTTGCTTGTATTTATATCTATTTTTCCACTAGAATGACCTAGAGATCATATCTTCCTGTTTTCACTGCCGGCATACATTGTAGCACTACTAAGTATTTGACACAATCTCTAGAGGGCTGGGCATGATGACTTGGGCTTCTAATTGCCCCACTTAGTGGGCAGGAACAGGCAGATCTCTGTGCTTTTACATAAGAGGTTCTGGTCTACATAAGGAGTTCCAGGACAGCTAGGGATATATGTATGTATGTATATATATATATATATATATATATATATATATATATATATATATATATAGAGAGAGAGAGAGAGAGAGAGAGAGAGAGAGAGAGAGAGATTCTGTCTCAAAAAATCCAAAACCAAAACATTAAACAAACGAACAACAACTCATATCTAAGATATTACTTATTTGATATAAATTTTCTACCTGTAGGCCAATCTCTCAAAACTCCCTAAAAATTCAACAAGAACAACAAAAGACTAATGTCTAACTGTTCTTGAGTCAGTGTAGAGTTGGTTACAAGGATAATTCTTTGGGTAGCACAATTTTCTTAAGGTCTTCTCATGTGGTCTCTACCTCTTAACTATAACCCAGAAGCTTGAACAGAGTTGGAGGGAACCTGAGTAAGGGTGGGGATGGATGGGAAGAAAGGTTATGAGAATCTGCATTTTGGCTCCTGAGTGATGTTTTAAGAACTGTGAAAGGCAAACGCAGTTTTGTGTAAAATGTGTCATGTATGTTGAGAGTGTCTTGCTAAACTCCCTCTGGGGAACTTACTGGTAATAATGAGAATAACCACAAGATCGATCATTGAACTATAAGATTTTATAAGCAGAAAATATTTTTTTAATAAATAAGGGGTCCTGATTAGGGAAGTTCATTCTACCCTGTGTTGCCCAACTAGATATTTATACCTGGAAACTTTACACTTAAATATGTCTTAGTTACCAGTAATAGTTTTCTTTAACAGAGACAAATTATAGATCTTAATTGAGCACTCTACTCAGAAGAACTAAATAGCACATATGTAAGAATCTTCACTCCAGTGATTTTTGGCCTGAAAATCCAGTGGTTACTTGTATGCTGAAATGGAGGAGAAAAATTCTCTCACCTTCTTCGGCTGGATAAGGTTTCTTCATGTTCGATATGAGCGACCTTTAATACCTTCTTGTCAATAAACAGATCTTCAGGGTAATAAGCAGATCTATATTGGCGTTGCTGGGAGTGGGCACACAACTTGCCAATCTGAAAAGAGAGAGAGAGAGAGATGTAGCATAACAGCACAATCATTCCATGGCTATGATGACAGAAACAGATTTGGAAATGCACTACAATTTTCTCCATCAATTTCCTTTCAAAGAGAACAGAGTCATTAATAGAGTCAAATCATGAAATAAGGTTTTAAGGCAAAGAACCAGAAGTAGAAGGGAAGGCACTCTGGGTGAGGAGTAGTGGACCATTCTGAGTGCGGTCTGCTCAGATGCTAAAGTAGAAAGGGAAACACAGGCCTCCGCTGATAGCTTTCGATGGCACTTATTGTTTGTATGTATGGAGAAGTTCACAAAAGGCAATTTAGAAAATTGAGATAATCTGAAATGAGAGATGGAAAGGTGTTCAAGGCGGCACTGAGTGGCCTCTTGATAGAAGAGCAGCCTTCAGGGCACAGAGTGTGCCCAGTTCTTTAAAGTGTGTCTTACTAGACTCAAGTTAAAGTGTTTTGAAAACAGTCAGTATAGTTGCTCCTGTGAATTTCCTACAAAGGCAGGAGGGAAGCAAGCACATCAACCTATAGGCAGCATCATCAACTGTGAGTTGTGTATCAACTAAGTCACTGTAGGATTTCATTAAAAGAGCACGGCACTTAAGAAACTAATGCCTAAAACAACTTCCACATAAATATGCATATAAATAGTATGAATATCAACGTTATTATATTGCTCCTAGTGCCAGACACTAAAATACTATCACCTCTACTTTATTATAGATGCAGAAATTGAGGCTCATGGAGATTAAGAGAAGCTGCCAGGCAGTGGTGGCACACACCTTTAATCCCAGAACTTGGGAGGCAGAGGCAGGTAGATTTCTGAGTTTGAGGCCAGGCTGGTCTACAGAGTGAGTTCCAGGACAGCCAGGGCTACACAGAGAAACCCTGTCTCAAAAAACAAACAAACAAACAAACAAACAAACAAACAAAAAAGGAGGTTAAGAGACTTGCCTAAAGCAAACAGGCAGCGGATCCACTTGACTATCTTTGAACCCATTAGTCTGACTTCTAATCTTAACACAATACTACTTACCTAAAACATGATGCCTGCTATTTATTTGCTTACATTTTATTTTGGAGAGAAAGATTATTATCTTGCAATGACATATCACCAACTAACATAGCTCAGGTGAATATATAGACTGTAAAGTTGAGGGAATGTATTGGAAGCATCTTGTGAAGACATTGAATATGAATCACTTCTGTGACTTCACATAGTTTAGAGTTGACTTTATAGTCTTCTAGGCAAATTAAGTGAATTGTAGGAATTTTCTATTAGTGCATTAGGCCCCAAATACCAGTCTATCACTAAACCACTGATTCTGGGTATTCGTCTGGCTTTGGGATATTTCAGGATGGCCCAATAGCATTTACTGGATTATCTATGTGTGCAAAGAGGCATACATGCCATTTAGTTTGCATAACTCTGGAAGGCTTCTCACACAAATTCTTGAGTCAGAAAACATATTGAATGAGCAGCAGAATTACTTCCATGTGTTCAAACTGGCTCTCCTCAATCATTTATTCTAACATGGAAAACAAAATGAAGATTCGGGGAAAAATACTCCATCTGACTTTGGAATGCAAGATATTGACATCTTTGCATGTGCCTATGCAATGCTATTTGACTTGAGCTGATTCTAACTCTATGTACAGAATCTGCAGTCTCTGAATCTATTCTACCTTGGGAGTCTGATAGGGTGTTTTTAGGATAGGGGCTGCCTAACTGTACTTAGGTCTCGGGGTTCTATTCATTTCAAAGCTTGTAGTGCAGACACAAATAACTGGCAAATTGTACAATGTAAGTTTATGTCCATAGGCAAATACATGTTTATTACTATTTTTAAACTGCAGGTAAATTTCAGATAATAAACCTTTTTTTTGTTCTTTAAGTGTCTATATGTTATGACATGAGCATAGATCAATGTTAGGATCTGTTTTACCAGGTTCAAAATATCCTCACATTCAGGTGCACAGGTCACATTTTCTTTTAAGTATATGTGTCCTCCACAGAACACCCAAATGAAAATATATTACATTATGCTGTCTAGTTGAAAAACATAGCTGTATGATGACCCATCTGAAGGAAAATTGATCCTATGTATCATCAAATTCTTATTGGACCAGAACATGACTTCAAAGTATTTGCTCCCACCCCCAAATCTAGCCTACTCACATATGGAGCAGATGAAGCAAAAGTAGGAAGTTTAAGCACAAAGAAGAAAGTATCCAGTCAGTATTCTCATCATCTTTCTTCCCAAGTTCACAATATGGCATTATCAACAAGACTTCTCAAGGCATTGTGCAGGATAAAAGACAAATGATGGAGTCTTGCTAACATCTCCAGCTCCTATTCAAGGTGTACCATACCTTATCAGGCAGGCTGTATTTTCACCAATCTACGATGAAGTCAATTCTTCTCTTGTGCAAAGCCTTTGCCAGAGATGGCCCACTCCCACTTAGGGTCCCCTAAACCCATCTTTCACCTCCACATTCAAATTTGGAAGAAAATATCTTGAGCTTATTGAGAGAAGAGGAGTTAGGACTAACAGACGTTCTAACTTGCAGAGATGTGGCATACCCACGGAAGATGGCCTTCCAGCTTCTCACTCTTGAGCTGCACTCATGAAAGAAGCCTGGCTCTCTCAAGTGGTGTTTTAGAAATCATAGCCTGCCTAGGAGTTTTAAACTCTTAAATAAGAAATGCAATCCGATTTTCATCCCCTGAGTAATGTACCTGGTCAAGAATGCTGCCACTTTTACATTTGGCTACTTGAAATAAATTTATTGGATAGGTGAGTGTCTTCATCAAAAGCCTAAGAATTTAAAAACCTTTTAGTTTTTCCTAAACCTAAAGCAAAATCACAGTTCTAGCAATAGGCAGAGCTGGGATTTTGACACTGATTTCTCCTACTTCAAAATATATTTTTATTTTCCATGGACTGTTCTGTGCCTTAAGTTCTCATCAATAACATAGGTTCAGGGGTATCCCGGTATTGGGTTTGGCCAAGATCTGACATCTTGTGAAACATCCACAAGCACATCCCTGAAGCCTATTGTCTAGTCAGCCTAACTGAACTAACTGATGGAGCAGTACATTCTCCAAGAGATCCAGTCTCAAAAATTCAACTGACAAGCTATTAAGGGAGACGTCTGCTGTTGACTTCTGCCCCACCCTGGACAGAAAATATGTAATGTAAGATGTATATGTGACTGGGTTATCTAAATGTATGCGGTCTAACTTAGATGATATTTTATAAAAGAAGGAAAGAAAGAATGTGAAAGAAGAGGGAAAAGATGAGAAAGGAAAAATAAGCAGAGATCAAAAGTTTATGGGTGACTGAATGGCACTGCCCTTGGAACCCGACAGTTTGCCAGGGGATGAAGGCTAGACTTCTGGACTCTGTGATCAGAGTAACTCCTGTTTTAAGGAGCTGTCCCTGAAGACATGACTCTTTAGCCTCTGGAGGTATCTGCCGTTTTTTTGGTTTTTTTGAGTTTTTTTTTTTTTGTTTGTTTGTTTGTTTGTTTTTGTTTTTGTTTTTGAGAGACAAGGTTTCTCTGTGTAGCCCTGGCTGTCCTAGAACTTAACTCTGTAGACCAGCTGGCCTCTAACTCAGAAATCTACCTGCCTCTGCCTCCGGAGTGCTGGGATTAAAGGTGTGCACCACCACTGCCCAGCAGGTATCTGCAGTTTTAGTGACTTACAGAATTGCTTTACTGCTCGTGACCATGGATAACTGTGAGTCCAATGAATATTTTTTTTCTGAAAACTGTTGCTAAATATTTCTTATAACTTTAGTCTTTGTTAATAGGCTGACTTATTGGGAGCCAGAAGAACTCAAAATGAATTTTCCTATAAGATAATGCATATTAAATATGAGCTAGGCTCTAATGAACTACTTTAAACAAATATTGCCCATGAAATTTGTTTGAGGGGTATCTTGGACTGAGGATGAGAATTCTAAAAGATTCTAGTTAAAACACTGAGTTTCTCCATAAGCTATATACTGTGGTGGTGTTGTACAGTTTTGTTTAATTAAATCTTAAAAGATTTCAAACAAAATATACATTGAAATGATCAACTTTTAAATAGTAGTAACCATACCCATTTAACAATTCTGCAGGTATAATAAAAATGCTAATGTATGTTAATGTTTAGTCTGTGGTTAATGTTTTGTCTTGTTAATTTCCCCAGGGCTTTTATTACTGATTTAAATCTGCCACACTACTCAACTGATTGCACTGCTTCTGTAAACTACATGGAAGTAGCTCAAGTGAATCCTGATGAACAGAAATGAACAAACATTTGGCTAAGTCAACCATTCTTATTAGATGTGGGTAATTGTTACATACGTTTCTGTACAACGAGATGGGCATGACAGGCATTTCCCCATTCATTTTCTGTTATAGAAACTATGCATATGAGCATTAAATTAATTTATAACCTTGTACTTGAGGAAGCACATCATTATTAATTAACTATTGATTGATCTGGATTTAGAGCAGAAAGGATAATGAACAGACCCTGGTAACAATGTGTTTTTTTTTTTCCTACCCCACAGACATTTTACTGTGACTCATAATTAATTGCCAGGCCATTAAAGTAAAAGCTCTCTAATAATTTGCAGTGTATTAGGAATTGAGCTATTTTAAGAAATCAGGTGGCATTAGCTGAACATTTTATATAAGTCATCTCTTGAAATTGGAATTTAAGGGGGGGGAAAATGAACTGAAAGTCCCAAGGATCAGTTTGCCTTTAATTTGAGGCACATCACCATATTAAAGGGAAAGGGACAGTTTGAAATCAGGATGCCTGGGGTTTTAGTCACAGCTCATCCTCTGACCATTTCAAAACATCAGACAAGATACTTAATTTCCTTGCATCTCTTAGTTTCAGCATCTTTAAAATGGAGACAAAAGCAATGCCTGCCAAGCCTGACTGCAAGATGAGGATAAAGTAACACAATGATCCAAAGGGTAATGACACTCCTGACTAGACTAACTTATTGTGTAAGCTGAGCCTACTTACCTTTGGCAGCCTGCCTCAGTGTCACAGTCCTGGCTTGGATGGTCAATAGCTATTACTAATTCCATTCAGAGGAGTTCTTATAGTCATATACTATGTCTTGGTGTGTTGTTGTGTCTCTTTTAAATAGCTTCCAACGTATTTCTTAAACTTTAATATAAAAAGAAATTCCTTAGCAATCTTAGTGGCATAGAAGCCTATTCAATAGACTTAGGGTGTGGTCTAAGATGAGTAACAAGACCCATAATGTAGTCTTCATGGACTTGTGTGAGATGCAAATTTGGGAGCCCAAACTCAGACACATGTTGTTGTAAATCCCAGGAGTGGGGCTTGGCCATCTGTATGTTCTATGCTGGCCTTCAACTCAACATTCTCCTGCCTTAGCCTCACAAGTACTAACATTACAGGTGTGTTCCACTATGTCTGACTGTTATCATTATAACCTTCAGTTTATCTGTGTGGAAGTACATACAACCGTAGTTTATTTTTCAATAATACTTTGATTTAAAAAAAAATATCTGTAACACATTACTATAGAGGTCTATGCCTTTACTCTCAGCACGTAGGAGGCAGAAGCATGTAGATCTCTCTGATTTCCAAGTGAGTTTGGCCTACAAAGAAAGTTGTAAGACAGCCATGGTTACATATTGAGTTCCTTCATTAAAAAAAAGTTGTCATAGAAGAGAGGAATATATTGATTGCAATTGTAATTAAGAAACAAATTTATGGGGGTGGCTGATATAGGTCCACAGTAGACCACTATTCTAGCATGAATAACTAGGTTTGATCATCAGGATATAGGATGTGTTGAGAGGGGGCGGAGGCTATCTCCCTTTAATTTTACAGATATAAATAATCTATTGGTTTTGCTTATGAGACAGAAAGAACATAAAGTTGGGTGGGTAGGGAGGAGGGGAAGACATACGGAGAGTTGTAGGAGGGGAAAGAATATGATCAAAATATATTTTATCAAATTCTCAAAGAATAAATAAATACATTAAAAATACAAGTAATTTAAGTTATGTTTTCTATAAGAAAACATTTAAGAATTGTATTACCTTCCAAGCTAAGCTGTAGAAGTATCTTGAATTCAATCATTCTCAGTTTAAAGAAAATGGAATTCAATATTGAAAATAAATGTTATGAGCTCTCTAAAAGTCAAAATTGTTCATTACAACTTTCCAAAGTAGAATTGTAAAAGTCAATGAAATATCTGAGATGATAGCTCACTGTGTTATATTTGCCAGAATAGTGTACACAACAGGGGAAAAAGTAATAAAACTCTGCAGGGTTCACACTACTCCATGCCAGCTAAGGGAAAAGTCAGTAGATGGAGTCTTGCCACTTTTGAAGGAGAGAGAGAGAGAGAGAGAGAGAGAGAGAGAGAGAGAGAGAGAGAGAGAGAGAGAGCGTGTCTCTGAAGTCTGAACTGCAAATATAAAAATAAAGTGAATATATTCTCTATAGAGTATACTTTCATCCTGCAAGTGAATGAACCTGCAAACATGGGCTGGGGTTACTATTTTCTTGCTATTTATTTGTTTGCAGCAGTAATTGATCTTCCAAGGTCTGTTAGGTGAAAGCTTAGTATGCATGTTGGGGTTGGGAGGGTAGGGCATTAATAATACTGTAAATATCCAAAGCACTGAAACAGGTTTAAATTTAGTGTTCCCTCAAGTGATTCTGCAATGATAATGTGCAAACTCTAGGGTGGGAGATGGGTAAAACCATGGTACTGCAGCATGTGTAGAGGCAGTGACACGAAACTGCAAGCCACTGTAGTTTTACTGCCAAACAATCACCCTTTAAAAAATAGCCAGTCTCACTTAACAATACTCTTGAAGAGGCAGTAAAACTCAATTGACCTTTGATTATATGTCTTTTTGAATACTATGTATATAATGAAATGAGATGTATACTCAATGTACTCCCATCACATACTGAGGTACAATTGTCAACTGGAGCACAGTACATGTACCATTGAGTTATGATATGAACTAAAGATTCATGTCGTGGAACAGTTTTTACTTAAGAAGGCTGGCACACAAACTGTCTTCCAACTTGAATATTGACAGACATCTCCTCAGAAGTAAACGTGCAAGCTCATCCCTTCAAGGAAAGCATTTGACAGCGTTTCCAGCCAATGATCACACACAAGCAAAAGCCGCATGCCATAGTCAGATCCATAGGATAACATGTAGGGGAGGGGGAAGAGGAGTTTGCCATATAAATTCCGATAGAAAACAAACTGGTAACAAAAAGAAGGTAACCATTAAAAGCAAAAGAAATAATGTATAAAGCATTTAGAAAGCCAGTTCACATACTGAGATCTCTTTTTTATCAGTAAGTATATTAATGGCATGGGCATTGAATGTGCAAATCAAAAGGTAGAATGAATCATTTAAATCCAAAACAACATGTTATAAGTCTATGCTTTTGTAAAAAGAGATATAATTTGCATTGAAAGTAAAAAGATGTGGAAAGATACAAGCATTACCAACTGTAATCAAACGAGAGCTGGAACAGCTGTGATAATATAAGACAGTCTTCAAGACAGATGAAAATTTATTAAGAGAGACAACAAAAGATTAAAGTGTCAACTCATCCAAAAGATAATGCAAGCATATATGTACTGGAGCTACATTATGTGAATGAAAACTGTTAAATTTTAAGGGGGAAAGAGACAATTCAACAGTAATATTTAGTTTTCAACTCTCTCCTTAAGTAATGGATAGAGTAACCAAGCAGAAAAGCAACAAGGAACTGGAAGACTTGAAGACCAAAATTCTAAAGAGATCACACAGACATCTATAGCACATTCAAGAGAACAACAAAACCTACTATTGAGTGCATGTGAGACATTCTTTAAATAGTTATTATGTTTGTATAGTAGTATTGTCTGGATATATACATCTGCACACTGCATATATGTCTAGTGCCCAAGAAGACCAGCAGAGGACATTGGATTCCCTGGACTGGGGTCACACATGGTTGTGAGCCTCTATGTAGGTGCTGCAAGTCCAATCTACAGCTACTGCACGTGACTGCTCTTTTCCTGGGACCACCACCCCAGCCTCTCTGCTCCATCATGCTCAGCCCAGGCATGGAAATGACCTGAAACTTCTGAAATTCTGAGCAAAACCAAACAAGTCCTCCCTTTAGGTTGTTCTCTTAAGGTGACAAAAAGCTAACTAGCATATACTATGTATAACAATGAACACAAAGTCAATACCAACTCACATTGAATTGTTAAAAATATCTGCCAAATCTGTGGGAGGACACACATCTCAATTTTTGTGGTCTTAAATCTGGCACTATTTCCTTAGCAATGGCAACTAATGGGAGGAGGGTATAAGACAGATCAAGTGGATGGTATATAAATTAAAGACATTTATGCTTGGAACTGTTCAAGTAAGAAAATGAAAAGACAGCCTACAACCATAATTTAAAATCATTTATCTGATAAAGGTCTACTGTTCTGATTATGTAGAGAGCTCTTGTAACCCAACAACAAAATAATAACAATAATACACACTTTGCCGCAAAGGGGTCTGATGAACCCCTGTACTGTTTGTCTCTTACCTGGTACTAATACTGTGCCTGTGCTTCATTTTTATAACTTTTTGGTTTTCATGTACTTATTCTGATTCAAATTATACACAATTTAGGCTTGAGTCTGATTGGAAAGTTTCTAGAAATCCAAGGCATATACAAATAGAGCAGACTTACGTGTAATATTACATACAACCTTATCACCAAACACAGCAACATCTCTGCCTTCCCAGAATACAAGGAAATCACTACATACATAGTCCAGGATGTCAGGACCAGCTAAGTATGAATCTTATTTTCTGCACTGTGATTAAATTCTTACTGGCTGAAGGAATACTAAATGATGAATTAAGAGGGAAAATGTTAAAACACACCTTAGATCATTTTCATAACCCTTTTGTATGGAAATAATAAAAACTCACTGTATTCAACCACACACCATTCCTAAAATTATATGAATGGCAGTGGGCCTGATAGGCAGCAGTGCTGTTGCAAGATTGCTCTGATTGTGACTCCAGCCAAACTGATTAGCCACTGTCTATCTAAATGAAGATATCCTTGCTGACCAATACCTTGGATCTTAGCTGATTGTCCTCCACAGCAGATAGACCTTCACTGATTGGTTTTAGCCAAAGTTATAATCAGAACCACTTCTGAGATAAATTCTGAAAAGAACATGATTGAAAGGAGTGAGAAAATCAGGTGAATTGAGAAGCATCGTGACCTCAGAGCGGAAATAGCTCCAAGAGACTCATCTCATGCAGATCCCTCTGTGTCATCTTAGGCATGCCCCTCTGTGACAGCAGCACTGGGCAGTGCCGTCATCTCAGCTCTGCTTCTCTACGCATGCTATTTTCACTCTCCAATTTCTTCTTCTGATGACCTCCTTACATGTCAGTCAGGATTCGTCATGCCTACTTTTCTCTTTGCCCAGTCTATTAATCAGGGGATACCGTCATGAAATCTCATCATTTTCCCAAGTATTTATATAACTTCAGCTATACTGCATGAATTTTCAGATGGGGATTGAGGACCAATGCTCTTCAATAGTGTAACTACTGGCAAGGCACATCTGTTCCTGTAAACTTAATACCCATGTATGCTCCTATAAACAACCTTCATGTAACACGTTGGTTCACATATATACACAAAACCACATGGAAGTAGAAAGGGGAATACTTCAGGAGAAAAAAAAGGAATTAATGGAAACAGGAAGAGAACAAGATATGTGAATAAGGACAGTGAACATGATCAAATATATTACTCATATGTATGAAAATATCATAGTGGAACCTCTCATTATATATAATTGATAAAGTTAGCAGAACAATATAAAAAGTAGGGCCTGTTTTATTTTTAATTTCTAGTGAAGAATGATGGTGCCTTTGTCTGAAATATATCTTATGAGTTGAAAACTCGAACAAATTCAATTCTTCTTCTTTTTGAAGTACAGAATTAAGAGCAGAGCAACAGTATGAGATTACATTCTTTTGGGGGCACTCTCAGCTCTCTAGGCCTCGGTAATTTCACCCATACAGTAAAGAGGACTGGATCAAATGATCACTCCCAATTGCAGCATCTTAAAATTCTGTGAACCTCAGAGCAAAACTATAAAAGATTGGGAAGTAATTTCAAGTTGCCTTTTCACATCATCCTACCATTTTTGTCTCTCAAGATATTTCAGCAGCCATAACAAAATGAGCAACACCTGCACAGAGACTTAGATCTCTGTGTTAGAGTCTTAGAAAGGGTTCATAATTGAACATTTTTGAACATGAAAGACAGTATTGTACAACAAGCAACTTGGAGGCTATGCCTGGGGGGTGGTGAGAGGCGCCATCAGAGCAGTTGGACTGCAATGTATTAGAACACATCACCTCAGGAAGCTAGGTAAAATGTGAAATCCAGGCCATACAATCTTCTATTGATTTCAAATGATGGCCAGAATGTTGCAGCTAGAAATAATGTCAGTGTGGCTACTTGCACAAATCATCTAGCCTCTTACAAGAGAATTTTCTAAGCAAGATTCTTCCTGAGGAAAGGTACTTTCAATAAAAAAAAAATCCTTCCTATAGCATCATGTTGGGGATACTTGTGCCCTTGGTTAGGAAAGGTTGGTGGGCACAGTTAGCATGGTTTTAAGGGTTACATGACATTGCAAAGTATAGCTTGGGTTAGGGGACACATGAAACCCACTGCTCCACTTGAAGAATCAAATTACTTCATTTTGGAGTCAATTTATAGGAAAGGAGAGCAAGACTTCAAAGACATAGGTTCAGAGGAGGACAAGTATGACAAAGAAATGAATTACTGTGTACATGCCTGAAGAAGAGAGGGAGGAAAAGTGATGCTTGGCTACACATAGCTAGTGTTAATATTCTTCCAGCTTTTCCAAGGAGTTAGACTCCAGTCTTTTATCACAAGGAAGAGAAAGAAAATGAGATTCTCACCCTTTACAGAAAGGGCACCAGTACTACTGTTGGTAATGCTGCCACAGAGAACGAACAACCTACACACCAGAAGTCCTACAGTCACAAGGAAAAGACAAGATGATGATTAGCCTCCTTTGTATTGACTTTTCTTTAACAACTTTTGATTAACTGACAAACCAGCATCTCTCTCTTGCTAGAATCATGAAATCACATATATCTGGCGCCAAAGGAGGGGGATTAAGGCCAGACACATGAGTGCTCTATCCATTCAGTTCTATTAAAAACTCATTGCATGGTACAAAGAAATATAATAAAAGTTTTCTTTTTCTAATAAAGGTGATATCTTCATTCTCTGTTTTCTTATCTAGGTTTCACTAATAAAACAGTATCTGACTCATGTCTTGACACCCAGCTGGAGTTAATAACATACATGAATCAGAGAATGGATGGTTTTGATTTGAACATTGTCAGTATGGTAACAAAAGAAGACAGTAGCATTCGGGTTATTACTGCTCTGTAAAAGGGCACTGGGTAAGGCCCCTTAGGACATTGTTTCAAATATCAACTCCAAGCTAGGGAATCCAAATTAATGAGTCATCATAAACATTCAAAAAGCAAAGAATTCAATAATAATCATAAAGATATACAAAGAAGAAGCAACGTCTTCAAGGAATTAGTATTCAGTCATCTAGATCATGCCATAAAAAATGCCTCATACAAATGTCGAGAGAGCAAACCAGGTTGGGAAGAGCTCTCTGGAGTGTTTTTTTCCCTGTATTGCCTAGTCATTCACTTTCCTATCTTACTCATCTGATATACAATCCCCAATCCCTCCATCCTCTTTTGTATAGATATTTCTCTTTCAACAGATTGCCACATGCCTGTCATCTCTTTGCCTTTCTCCTTTTGCTTCTCTGTGTTCAAACACAGCTTCTTTCCCTGACCCCTCTATCTCCATGTTCATAGATCATTCTGCTTGCTCCCACCTATCATACATCCAAAGAAGACACATTTCACATGGGTGGGCTTGTGCACTACCACTGTGCTAGGTACACACATGTTCTTCTTGTCAGAAACTCCCTCCAGACCTAGCCTTCTCATCTCCTGATCTTTGTATTTATTGCCTTCATAGCTAAAATGTATACTCGTGGAGTTTTCTCCTAGGTTACATACTTGGAAATTTGGACAGGCAGCAAGGTGTCTAACCTCTGGAAAGATTGTTGTATGGTCTTACTCCTCCTGCTTCTTGTTAAAAGAAAAGAACTATTTTATCCTCCAGTTCTCTGCATCTCATCCAAAAAAGTGGGGGGAAATCAGCTTTGCTTTATGAGGCTATGTTGGGGGTTACATGAAAGAACACAGACGGAAATGCTAGGAATGAAGCCTCCTAGAAGAGACACTTAATAAGCAGCCATTGTTTCTCATGGTCTCTTCTCTTTACTACATCCTATCCTGTAACTTACTAAAATCATTAGGGCACTTCTTAACCAACTCTCTCTCCCAACTATTTAATGTTGTGGCTGTCTCACGATTCCTCTACTCTTTATGTACTCTCTCGTTCCATTGTTCATGAAACAATGGGATTACACTAAGGATTTCTAAAGGTCTTGAAAGGAACCTTGTAAACCAATAACCTGGGTTCCAGTGGTTCCCAGGCAACCTAGTGTTGAAAGTATTCTCAGAAACAGTATGTTTTGTAACATTTCTTAAGGGCATTTCACTTTGTACTTATTTGTTTTCTGATCAGAAGGCAATGCATGAGAAATAGTTAAAGAAACGACATTTGCCATTTCAATGAAAATCTCCACAAAGCAAATACGTATTACTACAGTCTAGTGAAGACTTGGCCTTTAGATTAAAAGCATGAAAGTGACATATGGTGCCTTCCCATCCCCAGAGAAGCATAATATTTATTGGCTTCTGAAAGTTTTGAGTTTCCACTTTGATTCCTGCAACCTATTTTTTTTTTTTTTTTTTTTTTTTTGGATTTTGTTTTTTTCGAGACAGGGTTTCTCTGTGTAGCCCTGGCTGCCCTGGAACTCACTCTGTAGACCAGGCTGGCCTCGAACTCAGAAATCCGCCTGCCTCTGCCTCCCAGAGTGCTGGGATTACAGGCGTGCGCCACCACCGCCCGACCCTGTAACCTATTCTAAAGGCAAGGGAAAAGTGTGAGGTTGGCTCCAGTTCTCCCCACATGCAAACAGTGATCCATGGGGCAATGTAGATAGATCCCTTTGGCTTCCCTTCCTGGACAAACAAACATCTGTTGCTAGAGACAAACCACTTGGTAGCAGCTTTTCCCATCCAATGAAATGGAAATCATCTGTTTTCAATCGTGCATTTTTCTTGAGGGACAGAGATGGGGAGGAAGAAAGAGGAAGGAAAAAGGAATGGAAGGAAGGAGGAAGAGAAAAAGAGGAGAAGGGGCTATTTAAATAGGAAACATAATTAATTACCTTCCAGGATATGCTACCCTCAAATGTACACCAGAACTCATTATATGAATCTCTGCTACTGACAATGAGTGAGTTTATTTAAAAACATCTCCAGAGCAAGGCATGTGGCATTTGTCTAGGAAGCACAAGTTTGCCTCTTAGCACACCCTGCACACCTTTCTTGCCCCACTTAGTGAGTTTGTTCAAATCTATCCCAAGTACCTTAAAGCCTATGAAACAATCTTCCTTAGCAGTGTTTATCTAAAATAAGGATTGACTATAGCTTGGTTTTTAAAACTATGAATGCACCCTAAGACAATAAGTACATTTTACTGTGGAAGCAATTTATGCTTAACAGAACCTGAGCCTTGAAGGGCAATACGTTGAAAAGCTGCACATTAGCTTTTCTACAAGGGTTTCATGAGAGCTTTTAAAGAAAACAGTACTCATAAAACTCAACTAGGAAAATTATTAATGATGCTAAGGTCTCTTAATGAGTTCTACACTCCACTAATAGCAATCTAAAAGCAGTGATACATTTTTATAGAATTGGTTTCATTAGAACCAGGTTTTACTTTTTGTCTTGATTTTCTATAACTAGCCCTGTTTGCCCTAGCAAACAGTCAAATTCCAACTCTTCAAACTCCCTCTAAATGTAGAAGGCAGGTCCAGTGTGAGTTGCCTGATCTTTCCAGCCATACTGGGGCCTGCTTGCTGCCAAAGTAGCTGGAGAAAAGACAACATTTTTTTTTAAAAAGCCTTTCTTTCCAGAGTTCATGTAAGGTTCCAGGACCTGGATGGCTTAAGATATATGTCTGGGCTATTGAAGGAGCCCTGAACCACAGAAAGAAAAACCTTCTTCCAGTAAACCTTATTCCCCAGTTTCTAGGAAAGTCCTAAGCTTCTGTTGTCCTTCAAAACCAGCAACATATTTCTTAGAGACCCGTTGCTTGTCATCCCAGTGGACAACTCCTCTAGGACACCTTTTCTGACCTTCTCAAGTGTGGCTGGATAATTCCCATTGCTCACTATGTTGCTGTGATGTTGTACATTGGCTGTTCTCCCTTTTGGTCACTGTATCCCTCACTAGATTAGGAAGTCTTTTTGAGAGCAGGTGTGGTTGCTTCTATTTCTCTATCCATAATACTTGGTACAGAATATATCAAAACACTCACTGAATATCTGTATGAAATTCAGTGACCTTGATAACATTGGCTCATCCACTTAGCCAAGTATTTGCTACTAGAGGAAAAAAAAACCCTTATCAAATGAAATCTGCTCTCTGAAAGTAACTAGGTAACAAAAGAATGTTCATACACATTGTCAAACACTTAAGAAAACCACTTAAATATTCATTTCTATCTATATTTTAAGCGTTCATTTAATTAACACTGACACTTTGAAAGTCTGAGAAATAATCACGATCATTAGTGTCAGCCTGACAAAGGCATGAAGAAAGTTTCTGTAACATCACCCAAACTGCTTTCACAAGATTGTCTAGAAATAAATAGCTCACTGTGAAATTTATGTCTTTCTTTATATATTAATCAATGATACAGTGAAACTATAACAAGGTTAAAAGTGTTCTCTGATTTCCATTATAAAGATAGGCTCAATCAAGCAGCCTACCAGCGTATCGAAGCAGGTCATTCAATAATTCAATTGTACTAACGACTATGGCATGCATGCAAACAAGAGAATGAAACAGGCTGAGACACCAAACCTGGGAAAATGCTTTCTAAAAAAATAACAACAGTGATTTGCATCATGCATTTTCAAAAGCCCTTGGAGCATGCATTGCAAATGAAATGGAATCTATTTCTCACGACCCAACAGATAGCTTTTATTCTTGCTTATCCATTACATGTAAATTACACCTGCTGACCTTTAATTGACTGTAACTGAAACACATTTTGAGGAACAGTTTTTCATTGATATGCTTAGATGTATGCAAGAGTCGGAAGAGGAAGAGACCAGACTAACAGTTTCTATTCACCACTGCTCTCGTGAATAGTACCACATCTTTGAGTTGTCTTTGTCTCAATTGCATATTTATACTTGATTCTCTCCTCATCAAAAATTTCTCAGGCAACACAGATGCAAAACTATCTTGGCATGGAATTTCATCCTCTGCCTATTTTATTTCTGTTCTTCACAGAAAAATACTCATAATGCCCAGCGTGCTGAAATCTATAGTAATGAGGTGTCTATTGTGATCTCTAGGAATTTTACAATCAGAGCACAAAGCAAATCAGGAAGTAACTTCAGATGCCAGCTTGAATATTTAAGGTAGAAGGAGACAGAATCATTGAAAGAGTTGGGTGATACAGCACAAACAATACTGGACTGATGGGCAGAAGCCAGGCATTTTTGTCCTAGTTTGCCTTAAACTGATACAGCTTGGGCAAACACCTTTCTTCTGATCATATGCTTCAGTTCCCTCATCTTTCCAAAATCACTCTCTGATTTAAATGTAAGAGGAAGAAGACAACTTGAAGAAAAAGAAGAAAAAATACTTTAAGCTTTAATAGCAGGTAAGAAAAACGAAATGATCAAGAGAATGGAATACGCTGTAGAACCAGATGGGGAAATGGAGTTGATAATGATGAAAAACAGAAACAAACAAAGGTCCCAGCTTAAGGTCAGCATTTCCCTCTGGAGCTCCTAAGAGCAGACTATTGAGGAATCCTTGTGAAGTGGGAAGTGCTTCCTGGAACATCTCTGACAGAAAAGAACCCGAGCTTACCAACATGCCATGAGACCGACTAGAAGAACAAAGTTCTGATTCTGTGACACCTGTATATATTTCAGGCTGGATCATTATCTATATTTATACACTTAAGTGTTTCATGATCCCCTGCAAGTTGGTTTCTCATTGGTCCAATTAGCCATGCAGTACAAAGCAGACATCTTGAAGTATTTATGGCTCTTTCCTTTGATCCCAGGACTCACAGATGCTACATAGGTGCCTACTTTATATTTGTTTTTTCCATCTTTCCAACAGGAACATAAAGTTTTGGACTCCCTTTTCTTAGTTCCCCATGTTTTAGCTCTCACTTTCCTAGACTGTTGGCTTGTTTCCCACCGTTAACCAATTAAATCTCCTTACTCTGGTTTGAAAAGATAAAACAAGGAAATGTCTTTCCTGTCTGTGTTAAGCCTTCCTGGCTGCTGGACTGATAGATTTGTTTTCTTTCTATCCACTAGCTGCTTTCATTTGGCAGAGTAAAGCTCCTCACTTTCGGCCTCTTGAAATTTGCATTTTATCTCGAATATTATATTTAACGAGTCTTTCTTTTTCCCTCTTGCATTATCTCTTCGAAGTTCAAGATGAAGAACCAGGAGAGCTGGCTGTGGGTATTGATTCTGGCTGTTTCTTGGCACTGGGAGGTGTAATTGCTGTAGCAAAAGATGTTGGTGAGGAATGAAAGGGGGAAATAAAGCCATGATAGAGCTTCAGGGAAACCTGCAAGGTCCAGGGACCCAGACAAGAATCTCTGAATCAAACACTAGACCAAGAATCTAATCACTTAATCTGGGCAAGAGGTAAGGTGTCTCTGTAGTCTCTATGACAGGCTCATGGAATTCTCAGATGAGAAGAGGAGTCCACAGTCTCTGTGAAAGTCAGACAGTAACAGGTGAGAATGTATCTTAGGAATGGAAAAAGGAAACAGTAAAGGCAGGTCATATTTAGGCGGACATAAGTATATACGTACATATATACATATATACATGTATATAATGCATGCATATACATGTATACAATAACAATTAGTGAAAAATAGGCCATGAATTTGAAAGAGAGCAAAAGGGGTGTATGGGAGGGTTTAGCCCGAGGAAATAGAAGGAGGAAATGATGAAATATATTATAATCTCAAAAATAAAAGGAACTTTAACAAATGAAGTCAAGGCTAATGAATTTTCAAGTGATAAGAAACATTTAATCATCTTTATGATGAGTCCAATAAGGAAAATTAATAAAGGGAGATATCGGAGAACATATGCAGATGACTGCACTGGTCTCACTGTCTTCCAGCATCCAGCATCCATCCAAAATGAATGAAAAAATAGGCCATTTAGGAGGAGTATCACCCACAGTGGCTTGGATTCCTCTTGTTTCTGTATCTTTCTACTTTTCTCCTCATCCTTTGCATTAATATTTTTCTTTGTCAGGGACCCATCTGAGATTTATGGCATCAAAACTTTTACATTTCAATTGTAGGAGAGGAATGTTTTCTTTCTGTCCTATATTTCAGTGTATCCACAGGGTAGGAGGGAGGATCTGGTATTTAATCTTTCTGTTCAACAGAAAATAGAATGGTAATCCAAACCCTAAGAGTCAGAAAGATAATAGAAGGGGAAAGAATGTAAGCAGAGTAGATATGAACAGAAGAGACATTTTAGCAATAGAATAAAAGCTTAGCATTTAAACCAAGAGGATATCAATAAATTATCCCAGAGATAAATAATAGACATCTATTCATTTTTATACCAACCTAAGTTTAATCATCATTTAACAGTGGTGCCCAGTAAAAAGCAATTTAACATTATAATGCATAAATAACATTCCCAAAACAAAGGAGCCATAAACACAGCTTGAGTCCTCTCCCTATTCCAGGAGATTTCAGCAGTAAGCCACAGCAGACTAACAAACCAAAACAAGCCCTATCAGGGGTCCAGATTACATTTTGCTACCCCTTTCTCATGAGTCCTCTGGGAAGACCTATTGTGAGCAGCCAGCAACTTGTAGATGGTCCAGTTGGTCTGCTTGGTAGGGAACTGACCTTAACATTTGGGAAAACATGGTTGGCCTTGGTAGGGTTTGGGCAGGTAGAAGAAGAGTCCTATAACTACAGAGACTAAAGATGTTGATTTTAAAGATACATCAAGCCCTAAATGTAGCAAGGAGTGAGAAATTAAGACCTTAGGAAACATGTGGAGAACCTGGTCAAGCATATTTATCTGAAAGAACAATATTAACATTAGAAAAATTATCCAGAAATTCTTCTGCAGGCCAATTGGTTTATCTTCCCCAAACAGATTCTTGATATTTGTATTGGTACCTCCCAGCAAAAGAACTTTTTCTTTGGAACTCAGTAAATATGGTACTGCTACTATGGGGACCCAAAAGATGAACACCCCACCATGCAAAGGAAGATGTAGGGAGAAAAGGCTACTTTGCTTCACAGTAGGTAAAGTGAATCATATTACATTTAAGAGTTTTTTTCCATTGCCTTTAAGCACTAGGCATTTTTGTCAGTGCTTTTATTCTCAATGTACATATGAAACAACATTTGTGGAGATAAAACATATTCAGGGATGCAAAGATTTCTCACTGTAACTCCTGAAGCTCAAGCTACTTCTTCCAAGTCATATACACTTTTCTTACTCTATTCCATGCAAGGACAAACTGTGTGTATTCCTTTATTAGGTATAGCCTCATTTTGCTGTGCAGAAAACTTTGATATTTCAAAACCTTTAACCTACATGCAACTGTGGACTGGGAGGAGAATTAGCCTCTCCTGTAGATAAGTCCCCATACTGGTTGTTCAATGCAGAGTGGTCGACCTTAAAACCATATACTCACACAAGAAAAATGTGTGTGTGTGTGTGTGTGTGTGTTTGTGTGTGTGTGTGTGCATGCGTGCGTGCGCGCGCATGCGTGTGCATAATAAATAAGCTATCAACATGAGAGTAGGGGACATGGGAGTAGTTTGACAGAGAGTAACTGAGAAAAGAGGAAAGGGAGGGGGAAATGATGTAATTCTATTTCAGAAATCAAATTTAAAAAATGAAGCTTTGTAGTAAATTTTCATTCCTGGTATCTCACACAGTCTCTGGCCAATAATAACCGGAGCTGTGACAGTTCTGAATGGGGCCTTTCAGAATAGAGCACTTTGAGTCACACATTAATTTTTTTTAATCAGAGCATTACAGATTCAGGAGAAATGGTGAGAGGAAATAGACTTTCAAGCTTGATAAACACAGATGTGTGAAGGAGCGTTCCTCCAGTGTGTTCCTTTGCCCTTTGAGTTCCGAGGAAGGTTGATATCCTTCTCAGAGGAGTGGGCTACATAGCATGGATTCTATAGCTCTGTCAGGATTGATTATACCAATTTGTAACAATTATTACTTTATTTTTAATCAGGTTGAGGATCTTAGTTTAGGCTCCAAATATTTTGCCTAAATAACACTATGTCTAGAAAACTTGTAAAGTGCTAAAAGATGACTTAAAAATGCTCACAATTAAAAAGAAGTAGTTCATTATAGTCAAGACAACAATCATTTTGCATTAAGGATTTGTTCAGGGGAATGAGCAGTTGAATCACTCAGAAATCCATTTAATAGGGAACTCCTTCCACGTTTGGCAAAAGATAATTTCAAGGTTTAGTGCAGAATAAGAAAGCTACAGAGCTTCATATTTCACCATGAATATTTGAACTGAAAGGGAAAAAACACAGCACTATATACCTTTAAAGCATTAAAGGGGGAAAAAACCTAAGCTCATCAAGAACAGATTCTGTTTTAAAAAGGTAAATTAAATAGGCGACAATCCTGGGGGAAGCCTGAGCTCTAAGCAGACTTTGAAAAATCTAATTAGGATTAATTAATACAAAAATGAGGAAGAGAAGAGAGGCCCATTGGAAGTTCCCATGCAATTCTCAAGGCCATATGTAGAAAACAGGATGAATAATAACTGAAAAAGTTGGCAAGAAGGAAAGACCCTGAGAAATTTCTGGCTTCCCTTCCTTCTTCCCACTAACTGAGTCAGTGCACAACCAAGGCCTACCCCTTACCAGATATTTTAAAACTGGTTCTTGCTGGAGGTGCGGGATGTACCTCAGGGCTCTACATAGCCCCTGAAGCAGCTGTACAGCTAGCATCTACTTCCAAGTCTCTTTACCTCTGTTCTTTTACCAGGAAAACGGCAATCACCATAATCCTCTTTTTCTCATGATTATCATAAACCAAAGGAGGCCATTCATGGATAGAGCAGAGATCTCCATAAGGTATACAGCAAGTTCTAATAATTGCTGTCTCTTCCTCAATCCTCCTGCCCTGTTCACATTTTTTTCCCTTATACACATTCAGAAATAGAAATTGAAGAGTTGCAGTGGCCGTAGGCCGTGGCAGTACAAGGCTGAGATCCTATGTAAAAACTCTAATTCCTAATCTGACATTTCTCATAGCAGGAGATTTCATAAAGTGCAGCATACCACTCAGGTGATTCTCTATACAAATGGATGACATTGGCTAAGAGCCACTTTACTTCCTTTTTCAGAAGACTTTTCTGGCAAGAAAAGAAAAGAATTTCTCAAAGGGAAGTAGATTGTTCTTCCATAGAACAAATATACTAGTTAGTATACTAGCAGAAGCAGAAATAGGGTCCCTGTGATGCTTGAACTATGATCAGCCATCGTCACTTTAAACACAGAACAGGGATGGAATGAATGAGATGCAAGTACTATATAATCCTAAAAGAGGGTGAAAAGGGATGGGTTTCGATTAGGACTTGGCTAGAGGTACAGGGACAGCAGTGTGAATAAAAGGGTGCATCCTTTCCCAAAGAGCACACAGCGACCTCTTTCAGAAACACTGTACTCGTGGGATCTGACCATTCCCAATTTCCTGGGAGAATAAGAGAAATTCACATCTAGAACTGAGAAATGTGTATATGTTGACAATTTGATTTCTGCACCAAATCAAAGTCTCTTTCAGCTCTGTTACATGAGATTTGATGATGAATAGAATTCATACAACAGGCTTGAGTTGAAAAAAAGGGCCCTATCTATTAACTGTGAAAGAAAAGCAAGAAGAACTTTAAAAATTGTATGTGTGTGTGTGTGTGTGTGTGTGTAGTATGTATGTTTCCTTTGGAAAAAAAAGATAGCACATTAACTTCAAGCAGTGCCGGGGCTGCATATTTTATGGGGTTTATTTGCACTACACATCTTTGATAGGTTCTATTTGTAGCTGAAAATACAAACATACTGATTACAATCATTCTTCTCTACATTTAGAACAAAATTAATTATCTGCAAAAAGCAGAAAGGATTAGATAGACTCTGAGTCAGTAAATGATAATAGACAGCACCCAAATATAATGACTCCGTTTCCTATTTTATCTGGTTCAGGCATTCTGAGTGGAATGAATAGGCAAACTTAATTCGCTTTCTGCATATTCTTCAGAAAGGATCTGAATTGGGTAATAAGGGGGCAGCATTGGCTCTTTCCTTCCCCCACCGCAGACCCCACAGAAAGCAGGAAAACAGCATTGTGGGGTCATGTACATCCCAAAGGGACATTTTTGAAAGGATATGATGAAATCTGTACTTTCACAGAAACAAAACTCACTTGTTTTACTTGTTGATACCCTTGCCCGACACACACACACACACACCACAGAAAGGAACAGAAAACAGGGAGGCTCACTGCAGTGCAGAGAGCTCAGCACTCAGCCAAGCTGGGCTGCTGAGAATGACGAGGAGGCACTTGATCTCCAAAAGGCGGCAGCACACAGGATGATACTTGCGGAGACTCACTTCCTGTTGACCCTGTAATTTTTATTTTTTTTATTCGATATATTTTTTATTTACATTTCAAATGATTTCCCTTTTTAACTGAAGCAACCATTGCAATTGCTCACTACCTTAAGGAAATAATTATTTCCTACCTGTTTAAAATCAGCTTCTGTGATGGCAAGAATTGTTCTGTTTTCCAATTTTGAGGTTTGGGGAGTTGAAGAAGAGAGCCAAGGTAGAAAGAACTTTGGCCTGAATACCTGAGCAAGTAGCAAAATGCATAGGCCTAAGAGGTTAATGGGCCAAGGTATCTTGTGCAGGGCATGGGGGGCATCATTAGTGACCGACTGTCAGTACATTTGCCAAGACAGACTTTAACTTCAGGCGAAGGAAAAGGCATAGAAGAGGAACCACACTGTGAATTTTGAGGCTTTTCAGCTTTTGTAATGAATAAATATCCAGAGGCTATTCTGCCTTCATAAAGTGAAGGCTGCTTTCAGCAAGTTCTGACTCCCTGAGCAGCCAACATTTGAAACAGGCATTTTGTGCTCACTCACTGTCACCCTGGGAGCACATGGGTCCTTATAATGTTGGGTCTCGGGGGTATCTTTCTTAACTTCTGCACTCTTGGGCAAATGGCCTTGAATTATCGAACCTTTCTGAATATCCTTTGGGGAAAAAATCCGTTCTCCCTGTCACGACCAGCAGACATGGATAAGTGTCAGTTAACTACCCTGTGGTTATCACATCTGCCACCTTTTAAGTTCAATAAAAGAGGTAACTTCTACAGCCTGTGTAGCTGTAGCAATAGAAAACTTACAACTCTGTACCCTCAAAAAGCAGGAAAGGAAAAGATAACTGCAGAGAGAGAGAGAGGGGAGAGAGAGAGAGAGAGAGAGAGAGAGAGAGAGAGAGAGAGAGAGAGAGAGCGCGCACTGGAAGACCAAAGCAATAGAGTTTTACTGCTAATGAGAAGCTAATATCAAGTGCTCCTTTGGTAAGGTTTTGTAATGTCTGAATGGCTGACAACACTGTCACTGTCACTGTTTTTGGTCTTTGTGTGTACCTTTGGCTATGCTCCAACAGGCAGCACATAAGCTGCCTCATGGCCAACCAGACAAAGCTGAACTAATTGTTCTGTAGTTTCTAGCTCCTTGGTTTGATCCTCCAAAGGCATGGAGAACTTCTGAGGGTCTTGCCATCATCCAAAGGTAGCAACTTGTAAGACAATTTGTTATAGATAGCTTGTGCTTCTGCATGTCTTACAAGTGAAAACAACACGTTTTGTTGCAAAGATCTCTTCCAAGTATCTTTATGTCGTATCTGTATAGTTTGGATGCTATAGTATCTCCCCTCAGAGACTTGAGCACTAGCAGTGGTGAGAATCAACTTACCCAGGTGCAATGTTGAGAATCTGGCCATTAGACCAACAGATCGCTGTTCTGCTTGGTATTATTCCTGTAGTGCTAAGGATACACTGAGTGCTCTAGGCTGAAAATACTCTGTAGTAAAGTATCACATGGTGTTTGCAGGAGTTAACCAGCCCTCTTCGCCTTGCTTCATGGGAACTGAGGCTAGGGAATCTGACATAAATGCTAATCCTCTGGTTCCTGCCATTGCTGTGAGAAATTAATAGTTCTGTATCTAACTCATTCCTTTTAACTGGTTTACATAAAATGACAGAAGAACGATGTATGAGCTTGCAACTGAAGAGAAAGCCCAGACTTTCCACAGTTCTTGAGGGCATATTCTCAACTTATCAGTTCATGGATCATAGAAAAGAGGCTTAGAAATGAATTCCTAAGGACAAAAGGAAAGAACGACCCATCATTATGCTGTCCCTCACCTAGGTAAAGGCAAACAATGCTAGATTTGCAGAGAGCCTATTTTATCTCCTAAAATAACCTACAATCTGCATGTAACATCAGGATGACACAGTCAAAAGCATTCTTCATATGATTAGCTTTGGAAACACCCTGTGAAATTAACACTCAGTAGTGTCAATTCTTCCTTTGTAGTATTTCAATAATTAGGTCGTCTATGTTTAATAACTACCTATCTCAGGCTGAGGGGGTAGGACCATAAGTTCAGTGCCAGCCTGGGCAATGAGAGAATCCTCAAGACAGAACAAAAGACCAAATCATCACCCTTGTCTGATGGCAATCACTAGCACTATTTTTATTGGGAATGTAAAAAAGTGGATGAAAAATGTAAATTTTGCTATCACGTCAGAAATGGACCTCATTTGAATAATATTGCTTATTGCAGTCTCAGATGCTTGCCTGCAGACACTAATGAGGCACTGAGATAGTGCTGGATTTATCACTTCTGAATCTCTTCAGAAAGGAGAGCAGCTTCTATGAATTCAGAGAAGGTATGTATGTCTGAGACAAAAAAAAAGATGAAGGTACAGTGATAGCACACAAGGAGAGAAGCTCGGACAAACTGACATCTGAGAAATGGCCTTAGCCTTCAAAGGCAGAGACGAAAGGTACAGCTAATCTTGGAAATTCTGATGACTTACAGTCACTCACACAGACAGGAAAGTGCATGAATTTGATAGAGTGAATTATTATTGCAGCTCAGAAGGAGAATCTGCCTCAAAACTTCCTACCATCCATGATTAAATACTAACTATATTGCCTCTTCAAACATTCTAGCCAAAGAAGTGGGTGAACTTGGATATCAGCATAGGTTAGGCTCTAAGAAGGCAAAGTTACTACCTAAGGAAAGACCGAAATAGACATCTGAATATAATTCGAGATTCAGAATAAACACCATCACCCTGAAAACTGTCTGTTGGGGCTGGCTGGAGATGTAGCTTTGTCTTAGAGCACATGTTTAACATGCACAAGGCCCTGAGTTCCATCACTGCAAAATCCAAGATGGCTGGCATCTGTTGTTCGACTCAACACTGCAACTGGAACTTAGTAATTTTCACTATTGACAACACTAACAGGCAGAGCTTATACAAATATTCTCCTAGAAACTATTCTGTGCCTTTAAGGGTAAGGAATATGAAAAGAGAAAAGGAAAAAAAAAAAGCAGCCTCATGTCTTTTAGTTCTTCATTGGGAAATAGTGGAGCAAGAGTCTCCAAGGAGAGAGAATGAATTCAAAAACTGATTGTGCAGCTGGAAAAACAGTAGGGAGTAATACAGGATATTAAATAATATAATAAAAAACCAATTTAGGCTGCATTTGGGGAATGAAGATTCTAGTGAATAGAGAATGGAAGTGTTTGAGAGAGCAATAGAGAGTCATGGTAACAAGCAAGAGCTTTGGAGTCAGACAGAACCCAGCTCTGAATCTGAGTTCTGAGACCTGCTGGCTTAGTGACCCCTAAATGGAGCAAAAGAATCTTTCATGCTCAGCTTCCCTACCCTCGTGATGATGCTCGGTGTCCACCACACTGCCTCCACAATGTATTCTGTAATAGACATTTGCAGAATCTCTTCCAAGGAGTCTCAGTGACAGAAGAAAGGGAGAAATGGCTGTGATAGAAAGGGTTGCAATTTTGTACAACTTTCAGTTGTACAAAGTCAAGGTAATAAAATTATGGGCCAGGAAACCCTAAGACAGGGGCATGCTAAGGAGAGGCAATAAAGTATACTAGCAAATAGGGAAAAAGAAAACTACCAATAGCCAAGCAAGAGCGTAAGAGTCTGAATTTGAAGGAGAGCAGGAAGGGGTATATGGAAGGAAAGGGAAGGGAGAAATGTTGTAACTAAATTACATTCTCAGAAATAAACAACAATGATAACAACAAACAAGTATATGAGCAATTACACTGTGGACTAAAGACAGCCAATAAGATTAGCTACAGAAAGTTTTGGCAACTATTCTGGGAGAGAACAAGCGCCTGACATGTAACAAATGAGTGAGTTGTCCATGAAATGCACATAATCAACATTCGGGTATATGGTAATGATGATCAACGTGACTTGGAGGAAAAAATAGAACTTTTAAAACATGTTTTTACAGGCACTGTGAATGGTAGAGTGGCTGCCTAACATATACATAAATAAAGCTTGGCTCCATCCTCTATATTAGGTAATTAGCCATGGTAATCAGCAATGCTGATCGTAACTGCATTATAAGGTATACAGTATCTATATTTGCTTCAAGGTATAAAATGTGGAATTCAATAACATGCTGATCAAGTTTTACAGTGAGATTTTTGACCCAAGTATTATCAAAGGCTCAATAATCACTTGGGGCCAAGATAGGGGTCCTTGCTTCCAAATCCATTTGAAGATGAGAATGGAACTATTATTATTAATACCTTTTGGAGGGAACGTTTCAGTAAAGACGTCTGTCTCCTCCACTTTCTGTTCCCTTGCCCTCGTACATACACATATAGATATCTTTTACTCATTTATTGGCATTTTTATTCAATTTATTTACAATAAAATAATATCAATTGATCATAATCTAAAATAAGTGTATGGAGCTGGAGTTTATGGCTCTGTGATAGAACACTTTCTTGGCACATGTGATTCTTTGAGTTCATTCAGCAGTAATAAAAAAGTGTAAATGGGTTGGAGAAAAAGCTCAGAGGTTAAGGGCACTTGTTGCGCTTTCAGAGGACCTTAGTTCTCTGTTCCCAGCACCTACATAAGCACTTAATCCCAGCTCCAGGGGGATCTCATGCATCTAGCTTCCAAGGGTACCTGAATTCACATGCACATATATGCACATGAAGACACATATACATATAGTTAAAACAAATCTTTAAAAAGTGTAAAGAAAAGTCATTATTCACTGGGCACTTAGCAGTTTGAACTGGGGCTTAGTGAGTACTTGCATTTTCTAAACCTGACAATTCATTAACATCTAACATAGCAGCACCATTTTAGCGATATGTTGTCATTCTACCTCAGTCCAAACCAGCCTACAGTATCTGGGCTATTCACTTCCCAACTTCTCATTCTTCTTTTATCTTTCAAACAAGATGGACAGATGTTCCTAAGGGAACATCAGGATCAAGTAGGACACTGTTGAAATGGCAAGTTCTCTACCCTCTCCTTAGAGTTCTGTTATCAGATCTCTGGGCATGGATTCCCAGCAATGTTAATCAAGTTCTCCCATTGACTAGGAGATGAGTCAATTTTGAAACTGAATATTTGCTACATTTAGGGGTGCTGTAATAAGACCCCAATATTTGCCTACATGCCTTCAATTGGTAGTCTACAGGATTGAGAACCATTCTTGGAGAAACTACCACACCGACAATCTATACTTATGAAAGTCTAAGATTTTCACACCTATATAAAAGGCCAAAACCACCTTCAGGATGTGAAATGGATAATAGCGACCAACCCCAACACAACTGGACAACAGTTGTGTCCTCGCACAGACACCTCATGCCGTCACTTATGTAGCTCAGTTCATCAAGAAAGATGCCCCACCCCCACAACTCAGGAATGGCATGATGTTAAAGAAAGACCTCAGGACAACTGACCCTAGGTATGGTTTACTGTGGGTAAAACCTTCGCATCACAAGGAAGTGAGGGTACTCTAGTTGAATCTTGTTAACACTTAATTTCAAACCACCTTTTGGTTTGAAGAATTCTGTCTGTGGGTTTGTCCACATGAACAGAGTGCTTCAGTCGGCCAAACCCATAGTTCTCCTCACCCTAATCAAGAGCCCTGCCTGCTTGTAGCCTGTACAGAGAGAGTGTGGGCTGGAACACACCCAGACAGTAATTCCCTAATCCCCACCAGGTGATGCAGACAACTTAGTCTTCGTGATCATATAACAGCAGTGAGGCAGCACACATATGCTTTCTGGCTTAGTTCAAGCATTCCCAGGGGAAGACAGACTTCACGCTCTCATAACTAGCTGGGAGCTGGGAGCAATCAGGCCCTTAATGGCCAAAACAGAAAGGCACTGCATCACTGAGCACCTCCTGACAGCCAAGGCCTTTCCTCCTGAATGATAATGACACAAAATGTACTCCCTCTATTGCATAGTAGGTATGTGTGAGCACAAGCTCACATGTACACATACCTAAAATGTAGCACGTCTGAAAGCCTGAAATAACTATGCAATTTAAATCTTTGCAAAAATCCTAATGGTGCTTTTAGAGTGAAAAGTCTGAAGGGATCTACTGGGGAACAGGGTGCTATGGCAGAAAGGGTATTAGATTGCAGCAGCAGAATACCTTGGATTCTGCTTCTGGCTCCTTTGTTAGCTTAAAAAACTTTGGATATGACTCCAGAATCTTTATTTCTACATTTTCAAATGGGATTAGATTAGCTCGATTTTCACATTGCCATTCCAACATTCATATCACAGAAAAATATTCATTATGGTGGAATGCAGATCCATCTACCAGTAAAACTGTGGCATGCATGTCAAGACTCCAGACCTGCCTTGGGAGGCTATGGATCCTTAGCACCTGATAAAGTTCCTGCAGAAAGCAGATGTTGATAAATGTCCACTCAACAAGTCTTCATGCCTAGACCTCATTAGAACAGCATGGGTATTTTTGTTTCTTAATGGTTTCTTCTCTTTTCTTTCTCTTTTAGTTTGTTGTCGAAGACTGGATCTAAGTTTAGTCCAGGCAGTCTATTCAAACTCCCAATCCTTGTGCCCTAGTCCTTGAGGATCTGGGCTAAGGGGATGTGTCACTTGTACACTCGAAACTTTATCTTTTTGTTTTTAAACTTTTAAAAGTTTAAAAGTTCCTCCTGGGGGAGGAAGTTCCATTATGCTATGCTCAAAAACAATGTGCATGGATAACCTTTAAATACTCGTGCTCCCTGCCATTAAAGAAGATTGTAGATATTCTCACACTCTGATGCCCTTGGTTGGGGTGCTCACAGTGGACCCTTGATCAGTGCTAGTGAATGAACATATGAATGCACTTACTTTTCATTTTTCTAGTTCTGTGCAATTTACTTTTGCATACAGCCCCAGAATATGGCCTCAAATTATAAAGCAGTCAAGGGAATAATTAGCCATCGAAGAACACCATCGTTAGATAGGGCATTTCTGTTCATATTACTATAAAATATTTTCTCAGCAAATGGGTTTTAAATGGCCAACACTGTGAATGGGGCAATTAGAGCAGCTTTGTAAGTAGCCATGCTGAGGGTTGTATCATTTCTGTCATCCCTCCTAGTTTAATTCACCAAAGAAACCAATTACCCCATCAGTTGCACTTCCAGAGTTTAAAGACAGGGCTAACTAGCCCTTGCTGCTCTCTACATTCTCGTGAAGTAATAGCTCAGACTACATAGTTTCTAAATCATGTCTCTTCCACTAACTACAGAACTGGATGTCCCGGTGCAACATACAATTCACTAAGCTTCAGTTTCCTTGTTTAGAAGAGAGAGGAAATATTCCCATAAGGATCTTGATAATAACATTAACAGATAACGTTTAATAAAGACTTACCATATACCACACAGATGCTACATGTCTAAAAACAAGCTATTTTTTTTTCATGAGCTCAAAAAATAAAACTCATAAAGATAAAATTAGTTCCCAATACTCGGCAGCAAGGATGTATGTAGAGCTAGAATACATAGTCTGGTATTATGACTTTATAGCCTGTAGTTTTAACGTGCTGTCTGTTTCTGAGAGTTCATGCAGCCCATCTGCATTCTCACTTCTCTATTTTTCTATCAGTATCTGTTGCTGGAGAGGCCATCCCACCCACCACCTCAGTGATACTTACAGTGGTGGTCAGCTTGTCTCCGTTCTTCTGCACGTACTGGATGGAATCATGGATGGTAGAAAAGAGTCCGAGCAGCACATTCTCCATGTCATAGATTCTGTACATGCCGTTCACGAGCTCTTCAAGAGACAGAATGTATTCTCTCCAGTACTTGTCGATCTCCACCACACCAGCCATACAGCCTTGCATGACCACATTGCAATAACCACCGCAAGGCTTAACCATCATCAGTCCCTGGCAGTAAGAGCAGTACCACATTCGGGTAAGCATACGGCTACAGTCCTTACTAAACTTGAGGTGGTCGGTAGTGTTGATTACTTCAATTCCAAGATTCAGGGCTTGAAGGAAGATTCGAGTGACTTGCAGTGACTTGGAAACCTGGGTCATAATAAGCTTGGGGAAACTGCCAAATACTTTCAGGTCGCGTCTTGCTCCTCTGAGGCACTCATTGATGTCTAAGACTGACTCGGGCAGGCCTGGGTTCATCATCTGGGTGTAGATGACTGGAAAGAGGCTGTCGAACAATTCATTGACCATATCATCCACGTTGATATCAGAACCCAAGATGTAGAGAGACACATCTGTGAAAAATTCACTGACAAACTCAAAAGCTTGTGGAGTCAGGCTGGGGTAGTTATTCTTGAACATGGCATTGGTGTAGTTCTTGGCATGGCGAACAACAATTTCAAAGGCCTCTGTAAAATAAGAGAAAAAGACATGTCCCAAAATTAAAACATGAAATCTAGGGTGTAAACGAATTTGATACATCTCTGTTGCTTTGATTATTAAGATCCATTTGCCTTAAATAATTGACTCACATTCATTGCCGGTATTACCTATATTTCTATAGTTGTTTGTTGCCATAAATCAATTTTCCTTTCTCAGTGTGATGTCTTAACCCTGATGTACACATAAATTCTTAAACAAACAAATTGTATTTCAAATGACAACTGCCATGATTCAGTTAACATTTCAGCCTTTCATGAAAATATTGATCAAAAATTGGATAAATGAGAAATTATTCCTTTATTTTTTGAAATTATTTCTTTTTTTCATTGATTCTCCCAGTTAAAAGATTGTATCTAAGGACATTTCATTTTTAGACAGGGATAAATATTTCACAACAGACCATATACTATATAAACTCATATGACAACTTAGGCCTGTTTAAACCCAGAGGAGAAGCAAGTTATTAGCCAAGAACAAAAGATAAGCAAAATTTAATTATTTGGGGTAGACTTTCTCCAAAAGACTTTAAAGGGAGTTATCTGATAAACTGCCAGACCTGGAAAAGGTGTTTATTCACTGAATGGGTAACTGGCTGGAAAGAGCAATCCACACCCCTATCTATACATTTGATATTGACAGGAACTTCAAGCTGAACATCTGGAAGGCTAACCGCTACGCTCCCCTTGTAAGTTCAATTTCCACATGGCTTGGAAGCCTCATCCAGTCTACAGGGACCTCAAATTCAAGATTACATCTGCTGCTTCAGCCCCTTGGCATAAAGCCCAATTAGTGTCACTGCTTTGAGAGAAAAAAAAAAAGTAGTAATGCGCTATCTCATTTTCCCCAAATCAAAATACTCATCACAAACAACTGGAGTGTCACATTTATATTTGAAAAAAATTAAAACATTAAAAAATAATAATAATGGAAGGGTTTAAAAACAAACAAAACTAGCCAAATTTCCTGATATTTTACCTTAGTACATTCAGTTCCTTCCAAAATGCAAGGGTCCATGACAGATGTACTTTAAATGATGCCAATTCATGAGCCTTGAAAATTCAAATTATTACTACCTCCAGACTACTAGAGAGACTGTATTCCTTGGGATCACTTAGCCCAACATTTTAGTCATCTGTGGCAGAAGTGAGCTCTAGACTGAAAGACTGCCATCTGCCCTAGATCCCTCACAAGGTAGGACTCATTCCTTAGCTTCTTCCCTAGAGCTCATCACATGCCCAGTACTGTTGGAGAGGTGCCAGTGTAATTCTAAGAGTTCCCAAAGCCACCAGAGACCAAAAATGAATTTAAATTAGAACTTAGCCATCTACAAAGGTTTTCGAGAATATTGGACTGGCTATTGGTCTGAGGACGGCTTTTGTAGCACTGAGAGGTACTAGTGTTTGTTGATCCCTTCCATTTTGCAACTCTTTGATACTGGAGCTAATTTTTCCTTTCTGTCAATCATTACATGCTCACTGGTTTGCTCTCTTTTGTTTAGAACAGTAAATGATTCTGAGAAACTTTACCTTATAGAGTCTTCCTAGCTACACTTACTTCTTTCCTCTCCATCCTTGAATATAAATGTTGAAGGCAGCTATGTAGTCATCTAGCCCAGTGCAAAGGGCCAGTCACTCAATTGTTTAAAACCATCAGAAAATTTGATATTCTAGATTATTTATTCATTTTAACCTTAGGTAGAAATATGACATTACATAATTAGGCTTGGGAGGTGCTATGGGCACATAAGCTAGATGGACATCACTGGTAAACCATTCTTGTCTCAGAAATATTCACAAGTAGCCAAGCTCAGTGGCTCACTTTCATAAGCCAAACATTTGGGAAACAGAGGCTGGAGAACTACTCCAAGTTACTCCCAGGTAATAAGACCTTATCTCAAAAAACAAAACAAAACAAAAAAAAAACAAAAACAAAACAAAAAAAAAACATTTACAGGCAATACAGATTACAAGACACATAAAAGAAATTTTTGTTGGTCAATTTTTACAATAACCGTCTGAATTTGTTATTATGAACCCTGATTTAATAGACAATCAAACTGAGTCTCAGTAGAATGGAAATGTTTTCCCAAGGTCACACAGTTGCAGAGTAGACATGATCAATTCCAACCAGTGTCTCTAAGTGATGGGTACTCCCTAGTTGCCCTCAAACTGAGTCTACAATGCATTCTCAAAAATCTTTGTAGAAAGTTAAGTTCTATTTTAAACTCGTCATTTTCCCATCGACTCTCTCATCTCTGAACGAAAATGTACCAGAAGAAATTGAAACCCAAAGACCAATAAAGCTGAGTGTCACTTTCACCCTTGCCTTGGGGCAGCATGAAGTAAGAGATGGGAGAAGGCTGCTTTGCAGACAGGTTACCCCTAAAGAGCTCAATCATCCAGGCTACACGGAAATGAACTCTCTGGGAAGCAGAGTTTACCTGAATTGTGCTACACTCATTCTCTAATATACAAGATACACGGCAGGAAAACCCCACAGATTCTCCTGCCAATAACATTTCTTTATAAAAGTTCTGTTGCCAGCACTGCAGGATCAATAGAAAAAGAAAATTACAGAAGCACATGAACTCATCTACAGAAACAACAACACAGATCGCAGAGGGGAAAGGGCTGGAGTCCATACTGAACATCTAGCTCTCATGTGCTGTTGACAGCAGAGTATACATGTCAGAACAAACTTAGCACAGCTCTGGATTTTGCCCAATCCTCTCACTTCCGTATCACATGGCAGCAGAGAAAAATGCAAGGGCTTAAGTAAAGGGTTCGCAGGGCCTCATAGGAAACAACGCTAGGTGAAAAGTGATTCTTGGCCTTCTTATGTCTCTTCTTAAGTCTCTAGAGGGTTCAAAAAATAAAGTCAAGAGTAGGAATAAATGCAAGGATGTGTAAGTCCATTTACAACATAGTCTAATAATAATCATGTATACTTTAGCTAGAGATGATCTTCCTCTTTCTCTTTTCTTGGATGAAGTGAAGAGTAATGTCCACTCAACACTAGAGCAAATCTAGTGGAATCAGAGCTATCATGAAGAATTTGTCCCCAGAACATCCACAGACTTTATAATCTAAAGATGGAAATAAATGCAATTTAATCAATTGAGGTAATATGCCCAGATAAGGAAAGCTTCCATTTTCCTTCTGTTATTGCATGCTTATTGACTTACTGAGCATATGTATGTATGTGTGTGCACACACATGTGCTGTGGCATTCTTGTGGGGAGTCAGAGGACAACTAATGGTAATCAGTTCTTACATTCTACCATGCCAGTTCTGGGAATCAACATCAAACTCAAGTTGTCAGGCAATAGGTTTAGGCATCTCACCAGGTTAATCCCTAGATTTTGAAATGTTTGTATCACCATCCTAATCACCACAGATGCTAGTTATCAGTGTTCTTCTTAACCTTTGATTCTCAGTGGCAGACACAGTTCTCCGGATATAGTTCTATGGGGGGAAGTGTCGAGACTCTCTTTAAATGGTTCAAGAACCTCTTCTACTTACGCACCCCAAAGAAATATAGTCTGTCACAGGAGCAGAATGGCTATCTTTAGTATATGGTTCCTGCATTCAGACCTACACTAAAAGAAATGGGCTTTTATTTGCCTTCTTGGTAGTCAGCTGAGTATTTTTTTTAAAAGGAGAATATATTTAGGTTAAAAGACAAGAAAAATAAATGAAGCATGGAATCCCTTTCAAGGTCTGTAGAATAAGCAATTGTTATAGAAAGCAGTTCTTTTTCAAAGCAGTTTTCCCAGCACTGCAAGGATGGCCACTACTTTATGAGATTTATTTTTTATGTTACAAGGATGAATACTTCATAATGGCTTGGATGGAAAAGAAACCTTATTTTCAAGTACAGGTACTTGGATGGAAAAAGAAAACTAATCTTTCCCAGGCACCTGCACGATACATGTCAGAATCCACAGAAAACATGCTTATATCTACCCTCTACACACATGTGTCTTGTTTTATTTTACTGGGGAGGAAACTGAGGCTTGGAGGCAATATGGTCCACACAGGTAATATTTCTAGTCCAAGGCCTTAATGTAAAAGCAGAGGCATTTATTTTTGAGTAATTGCTAAAGGCTGATTGAGCATCAGTTTGTGAGGTAAAAATTCTCAGAGGAAGACGAGACAGCTCAGGTGGTAAAGGGCTTACTGTGAAAGCATACGAATCTGAGTTTAATCCCCAGAATCTATGTTTTTAAAAAAAGATGGGCATAAATAATAGCATGAGTTTGTAATCCCATTGCTAAGGAGGTAGAGTCTTGGTTACTTGGTGAGCTCCAGAGCAAAGAAAGACCCAGGCTTCAAAGAAGCAACAAAGAAACAAACAAAAACCCAACAAGTAGACAAAGTTGACATCTGCTTCTACATTCACACATGTACGTACACACACACACACACACACACACACACACACACACACCAAACTCCTGAGGTACCACACTGGGTTAAATTCAAAGCACCATTAAATGAATGAGTAAATGAATAAATAAATGAATATATAAATAAAATTCAACAGTAATAAAACCAACAAAACTCTTGGAAAATAGACAAAATAGCTGAACAGCTGCTTTCCCAACAAACAACCACATATCCCAAAGATTCTCAATACCATACAACTTTAGGAAATTAAAACTTAAAGTCCTAATGAGATTCTACTATGCAGGCATGAGAATGGTTAAAAGTCATACAATTGACAATGCCAAATACCATAAGGGGGTAGAGCATCAACAGATACTGGGCTATCTAGTGGGAATACAAGATGCTACAACAACTTTAGAGAGATGGTGTTTCCCTTAATGCCTACTTGACTTTTCTTTCAAATTTAAAACTATTTGAAATAAAGGCTATTAGTTTTTGAAAGCACCAGCACTTTAGAACTCAGTCTTTGATGGAAGTAGTGATGAGAATCACTGAACACAGTTAAGTCACTCCCTCTTTTTTCCTTTAATCTGCTTTGACATTTTGTTCCTGAAAAAGGGAGTCTTAACGTACAGTAGATGGCATATGACATCAATGTAATTTTAGTTGGAAAACCCACTGCAAAAGGTTAATGGACCAAAACACCCAAACAGGTAACACATTTCAGTTACTTTTGAATAGTAAATGATTTATTTTTTAAAACCAGCCACAAAGAAACAGAAAGTTTATGTTGCAAGTAAGGCTTTTTTTTTTAAATAGTTCATAGAGAAGACACTAAATACCATAGTTGTGTTGTATTTTCCTGGTGTTTTACAATCCACATTAATTTAACCAGAACTGACCAAGCTTAAGAATAAATTGCTATTAAATATGTTATTTATTTGTGCAGCTTATAAACACACATAATCTCCGTTTTTACCTTTCATACAGCATGTTTCTAAATATAAGAGAGATCAACTAGCAGTAAAGAAATATTTGAATGAAAGAATGAAAGAAATATATTTTTATGGGTTATTACATGCATTATTAGAGATAAGTGAAAGATCAATAGATTAGATAGACAGACAGGCAAACAGATGGATAATGATGCAATGAATGGATGGATAGATGAATGGATAGGCAAATAAATAGAAGAATGGATGGAGTATGACTATATAGATGGATAGATAGATAGATAGATAGATAGATGGATGAATAGAGATTGATAAAATTTCCTTCAAAGGCTATTACAGACTAGAGAAGACAATTAAAATGTTTTATTGCAAGAGTCCTCAGAAGTAAGAAGTGAACATCTGTACTAGAAAATTTATGAGCCTGCAACAGTTGACCACACTTTTGGCCCATTAGTCCAATAAGTTCTTATCATTTACTGTCCATTAGTTTTCTTGAACAACTAGTTTGCTTTCACCTTCTGGACTCTGTGAGTCATGTAACTCATAATTTTTCCCTCCTCACATTTATGACTTGAAAGCTTACAGCTAAATTTATAGCCTCCCTCTATCAAGCATAATAAACTTCATGTCGTGTTTTGTGTCATAATCTTACTCCATCGTTCCTACCTGTATTTTCCACTAGATTGAGTGTGCTTGGGTATTTTAGTTACAGTGCACCTCATAGTTATTATTGACAATCTTAAAGAGCACTTAAAATTCTTTAGGGAATAAACAAGTTGGTGAACAAGGGCATGGAGAAAGATAGACAAAATATCATTGCAATCACACAATCTCATGACTGCAGTGGCAATTACAGAAGTGCTCCCACTTATAAATGGGTGGTGCTCTTTCAGGAACACATTAGCAGATGCTACCCTCCCCAGCAGCTGTCAGAGCCCTCTCCTTACATTTCTTTTCCCCACAATTTAAAAACTGGAGTTAAATTTACCTAACAATGTTAACACAGGATAGGGTTTAGTGTGAGTAGCTTCAACAGGGCTAACAACGTCTATGTTCATATGGGATAAGCCATCCCTGGGAAACCAGACAGAACAGTATAGGCATGACACTCACTAAAAGCACAAATGTCATCCTCTCAGAACTTTCAGTTCATTCTTTAAAACAGGAAGTCGAATGCTATCCAAAGAAGTAAAGTCCTAGAGTTTTCTCAAGAATTCACATAGTTGATGGTAAAGGCCTGCTCACTGAACTATTACCTTAAAGACTCTAAAGAAAAGGCCCTTCTCCAGAAACTATGGCAGGGCACATGGATTACTAGATATAACTAAATGACTTATATTTTAACTGGACCAAAAAAATCCATTATGTCATCTTCTAGGCCTGGTTCTTGTCTCCTTGACTTCTGAAGATTTTGCTGTATGATCTATTATGATTCATGAATCACAGCTAAAGAGTTTCTTTCTTTAAGTACTTGCTAACCTAAGCTTAGCAAAATAAATATGCCTTTTGGGGGAGGAAGATACTTAATGATGGGTTCTGTTCCATTAAGAGGGTATAGTGTCATTGAAAGTTTGGCATGGAAGAATTCTGGTACTGGCTTTAGCTAATGAGAATCTGTTTCTCCTCAAAGTAACTTAAATAATGGACACAAAGATCACATCCTAGAGGATTTTCTGTGATGTTAGATCAATTAGCATGTATGGGTTGCACTGTTTTCTTTACTCGCTTAGACATTGAACTACCATTCTAAGGAAGGTTAATTGTCAATGGTTTATGTAACTCTTTCTTGTCCTTTTGAACAAAAATTTCTTTTTTATTGTTTGCCTGCATGTATGTCTGTGCACTCCATGTGGGCCTGCTTTCCACAGATGGAAAAAAAAGGCCATCAGACACACTGGGACTGGAGTTATAGACAGTTGTGAGCTGCCATGTGGGCTCTGGGAATAAAATTCAGGCCCTGTAGATTAAGTGCAACAATTGCTGTTAACCACTGAGCCATCTTTCTGCCCATCCACTTGTTTTTTTTTTTTTTTATTCGATATATTTTTTTATTTACATTTCAAATGATTTCCCCTTTTCTGGCTCCCCACTCCCCAAAAGTCCGATAAGCCCATTTCCCTCCCCCTGCTCCGCCATCCACCCCTTCCCACTTCCCTGTTCTGGTATTCCCCTACACTGCTGCACTGAGTCTTTCCAGAACAAGGGGCCACTCCTCCATTCTTCTTGGACATCATTTGAAGTGTGGATTATGCTTTGCATATTCCAGTTTTCCAAGCTAATATCCACTTATTAGTGAGTGCATACCATGATCGATCTTTTGAGACTGGGTTACCTCACTTAGTATGATGTTCTCCAGCTCCATCCATTTGTCTGAGAATTTCATGAATTCATTGTTTTAAAGAGAATTTTGTCTGTAACTTGCTAGTAAGGATTTCTATAGAAATCTGCATTTCCACAGGTACTTTACAGCCAAAGCTTTAGTAACACCAAGGCAACAGACTGTTCTTCCCTACAGTACTGGAATAAACAGTCCCCTCTTTACTCCCACCAGAAACCAAAAGTACCAAATCTGAGTTGCCTTAAAAGCTACACATGCATAACCTTTTGAAGGAATAATTCATTCATTAAGCCAACAGAGCTATCCATGTAACAATATTCTATTCAGTTTTTTACAGAGAGCCACAAGACTTGTTTATTCTTTTATGTAAGAAGAGACTGATTTGTGATGTGACCCCAAAACCTAAAATTTATTGAGATCCTTGTTGCCCCTCCTGTTCCTCAAGGGATTTGACCAATCTAAATTCCAACTCTTTTGGCATCTAAATGACCCCAGGCCCCTATCATTTTGTGATGTTAGCAATATTAAACAAATTCTCAAAAAATAAAGAACATTTATGATCTATTTTAATTGTCTCATTAGACTGAATACATTATTGGTATAAATATATGTTTCATTTAATACTTACTGAATGCATACTAAATGCTTGTCTGTGGGAAGAGCACAAAACTGCATAGTCCCTAAAAGGCTTATAATAGTCAGCTATGATAAAATAATACATGGCCTCTCTCTGTTGAAAAGCAAAAAACTCTGTTTATGTATGAAAAGCTTCAATATACACAGAATATAAGTTACTAAGTCACCATGACATATCTGTAAAGTACTTCATATCACTCCAGATGTTTCTCTCTCATTTTCCATAGCTGAAAGTGAGTGTGTGTATGTGCACTGGTGCATACATGTAGCCAAGAGAAACATTATTATCCCAATTTCACACATGAGCTAGCTAAAATTAAGACTGGATCTAAGCCATACAGCTATGTGGTTCACGGTAGGAATAATGGAACACAGGACTCTTGACCATGTGTATAATGCTGGTACATTATGTCCATCTCCCTGAAGGATAAAGATCCCATGCCAAACTTGGAAAGTGGAATTAGCAACCTTGGATCACTTATTGTGTCAGACAATGTTGCAAGCATTTTATGTGAAGTAATTCATATCATCATTATCAAAACTTCCTTATAAGGAGTGTCTATTGCTGTCTCCTCTCTAAGGGAAGACAACTGAGCCATAGAGAATCTGAATTAAGTAGAAGGGCTGAGATGTGAATTCATGCAGTCTTGAACCCAGAGATTACTGATCAAACCACTACAGCCTAAACCACTACTGCCTCTAAAGATATATGAGAGTGCTTGCCACTCAGACATAAGGACCCGAGGTCAGATTCCCTAGGACGAACATGAAGCTACATGTGGTAGCCCATATTTGTATTTCCAGTGCTCTCACAGAAAGAGGGAAGACAGGGACAGGAGAATCCCCAGAAGCGCATGAGCCAACTCACCTAGAGTATGCAACAGCAAACAACAAAGGGACCCTATCTCAAATGAGGTAGAAAGAGACAGATAACATGCAAAGTTGTTCTCGGACTTCTACACAAATGCCAGAGCGTGCTTCTCTGCTCTTTCTCAACACACAGATAAAAGAGGATGAATCTATTTGTCACAGACTGTATACATTTCTTTTTGCTTTTCTGTTGGTTGAACTTTAATGCTTCAGTTGCTTGGCTACCCTGAATCTACTGAATAGATATGAAAATAATTCCATGACATGGGTAAATCGTGAGAAGTACAGCAAAAGTGGACCTGCTCCAACAACTGCTTATAATACAATCATTTCTTCAGAAATGTACCGCTTGTCATGACCTATACTTACAATGAAATAGAAATTAGAAGAAAATCAAAAAAAAAAAAGATTATTGGGATTACTGGTGTGAGGCATGGAAATCTCGGTGCTCTGTTATAGCCATAAAACTATGGTATTTAACTGAAAAGCTAGTTTTTGTTAAAAAGAAAAATGTCAGGTCTTCTTTCAAATTACAGTTCCTTAAAGGGACTACTGGCAGAATGGCCAGAATCGTGACAGTTTTTGAATACTCAGTCTGTAGGAGGATAGAGCATGAGACTTAATTAAGGACAAAGAAGACTGGAGTATTCGTGAGGCTTGGAGGAGTCCTAGTGCAGGTTCTGATGAGCTCAGATGAGAGAGAGCTACTTAGATGCATTGGCTGGGCTCTGGCAACAGGAAATATCTTAGCAGGACTAGCAGGACGTGAAGTGCCACTCCAGCCAAGGTCAAGGGCAATAGGAATTGCTGCCATCCACAAGCCAACTGTACATATTTCCTGGGAGCTTGTCAAAGAAATGGAATTTAACCTTAGAAAATTTCGCTTATATTCTATAAACATTACTGTTCTTGCAGAGGATCAAGATTTGGTTCCCAGGACACATTCGATGGCTCATGGCAGCCTGTAACTACAGTTTAAAGGGATCTAATGCCCTCTTCTGGCCTCCTGGAGGCATCTAAGCACACACAAAGTACTCTCGTGTATGGACAGGCAAAACATTCATACATGTAAAAATAAAATAAATAAAATAATTTTTATAAGTCACATTTTTAGAAACCGAGAGTAGAATTGTTGATATTACATCCTGGGTAAGAACAAAAATGGGATGTTGATTAAATAGTACAAACTTTCAATCAGATAAGATTGAAAACATTCTTAGGAAGACAACATATAGTATATTGCCTGTAGGAAAACTCACCAAAAAAGTAAGCTTTTGTTTTAATTATAAAACAACAATAAATTGAGAATGTAGAAAAAGCTTTTGACGGAATGAATACACTTATGGTATAGATTGTGGTCATGGTTTTATGGCTGTCCACTTATATCCAAATTAAGCAGCAAAATATGCTTTCTGTATGTCTACTATGCACCAGTAAAGTGAAAAATACAGTACCATTGTGATTGAGAAGTTAGAACATCAAATCCATCTAGGCCTGAGTCACACAGTAATTGGTACTTCTTCACACCAAATCAATGAAGGCTGTGCTACTACCTGAGCTATTGGCTGTAGTAATTATCACAGGCTTTCGCAACTATGTAAGCAGCCTAACAAGCAAGTGTAAAGATATTAGTAAGAGCCTGGCAGAATGGTTCATGCCTATAATCCCAACACTTGGGTATTAAGGCTGGAGAATCAGGAGTCTGAAACCAGCCTCAACAATATGGTGAGTTGGAGGCTAGCCTGGAATGTATGAGAGTCTGTCATTAAAAAAAAAAAAAAAAAAGAAAAAAAGAAAAAAAAGAAAGACAGAACCCCCAAAAGGAAATGAATCAGAAAAATGTCTTTTTACTAAACATCCAATTGAATTTGTTTTTATAAAAATAACATTTCTTAAGACACAAATATATTACCCAAAGGTCACAGCCCTGTGAAATAAGTGGCATGTGCCTTGCCTCCTGGAGCACACCCTCTGCCCCACAAAGCCATGACTCGTTGGTCTATATTGTCCTGTGAAGAGTATTACTTGTGAGGTTAGTGAGCACAAACCAGGTGGCCTTATGGAATTTGATCTTCTGAACAATCTGGGACAGTTGATTACAGTAACAAAAGGTAGAGATGGATATAATAGAAGGTTAGAAAAAAAACGGAAAGGGGATGCAGCAACTGTGGAATCATCACTCGGGAGAGGTATGGTAAGAAATGTAAGCAGCCCTCTCACAAATATAAACACTTGATTCATCTTCCATGTTTTACATTGTCTACCTATGTAGACCTATTGTACTACCCCCTACTAACCATTATGACGATGCCACATTATTGGAGAAAGCCCCAGGTTCTGTGCTAAAATCAGGATAGCAGACACCTAGTACTGCCTCTGATTTGCAAGATTACAATGACAATTTTTTTATTCCATTTGTCATCAAACTTCTCCAAGTCATTATTTGCATAGGACCAAAGACCATGACTTCAGAACTGTCTCTGACAAACCTCAAAACTGAGCTCAGCAGATCTTCCCGACAGCAAGATGGTTTTCTTTGCCTGAAATTCCACCCCAGTAGCTTCATTCGCTCATCTGGTTTTAACTCATTAGTGTTACAGTTTATAGTCTTTATAGTTCTGTACTGACAGAGGAATCTCTGCAGTGGGCAAGTGGGACAGGGGGCGTTGCATACTCTCATCTGCAGGACATTTGTTCACAGAAGTGTTGCAAGGCATTTATATATTTGTATTCCGAAGAAACAAACAAATGCAACTGAGTGAGCAATCAAACCTGCATTTTTGGATAACTCATTTCTGAGAATTTTCTCTCATTTTCAAGCTATTTCTGGTGATGCCTAAAGCCTTAGCAATTGCTGTACACAAAAGTTCAGGTGGTACTAAGCCTCATAATTCTGTTGGTTTGGTGATAAAATATGTACCAATGACTTCCTTATTCAGCACTAGTGAGATTAGGTGACCTACTGCCTAGATCACAATGGCGCGTGTGCTTTTCACTTTGGTGAGTACTTGACCTACCTAAAGCATATGCTTGTACCTTAATTTCCTCTCACCTCACTACCTTATATCCCACCCCCATTAAGCACAATTTAATATTGAAATCTGAAGAGAAAAGGGACAAGGATTAAATCAGGGAAAAATAGTTCAATCCAGAAAGATGGACAAGGAAACATTTTACATTTATCTGTAGGAAAGGAGATCCACTGATTGTTCATGCAAACACCATTTCTGCGTGTTCTCAGTGCACTGACATTTTCTGGGTTCAAAGGCAATAGTTCCCAAATTACTGAAATGCCTGGGCACTGTTTTAAAATGATGCTTGGAGTGAGCTGATGTCTAAAGTGGCTTTCTGCCAAAAGGACCTTTGCCATAGTGCTGCATTCAAGGGGGCTTATTTTAAATGGGCATTAAAAAAATGGCCCATTGCTGTAATTTGGCAATATGCCTAGAAAAGGGTGATTTTGAGATTGGGTGTTTTAAACAGAATGGCTAAAATACAGCTACAGTTGCCTTCCCTAATGAATTCTTCTGCTCCCGTTGTTTAGCACTTTCCTTAACCATGCCTGGGGGTCCACTTGTACACAGGTGTGGGCTTGGGGTGTCCTTGATTCCAGCATAAAGGAAGATAAAATTGACTGTTGCCTCTTCAGTAGCAGCAGCAGGCCAGACTCAAATCTCTATCTCTTCCAAATCATGGGAACTGGGGCAGTGGAGTTGACATCATTGATAATTTTGTCTTGATTGAAAAAAAGAAAGCAATCCCTTCAATAGGTTATTGTTCAAGTCAGAGACTAAGAGATGAACTGAAATTCAAATTGGTTGTCTTGAAAAAAAAATCTCCATATGGGTGTCAATTAAGCCAGTACCTCTTAGCCCAGAATGGCTCAAACCAGTGAGCTCCACTCTGTTGTTTTCTATTCTTTCTTGGGATACAAATCATCTGAGCACAGAGGGCAATAAGAAATAGTGGTGCTGTAAAGTTCTAATTCACCTAACACCAAAGTTTTATTGGAATATTGATGTAAAAGGTGTTCAGATCATCCTTGTAATGGGCCAATAGTGACTTTGTCTGCCCTAGATCTTTGAACTTTTCCAGATCATTCAGAGATTTCACTATAGAACAAGGTATTGATGTGCATATGCCATATGCTAACAAATTCTAACAGACTCCTTTTCCACATATCCCTTTGCTCTCTCTGCATTGACCTTGCTCTCCTAGTCTTTATATCTTATCTCTGAGAGAATACCAGATACAGGGCACTGAATGTCTCCATATTAAAAAAAAAAATAAAGTTTCCCTGTCAATTGTCAATGCTTGTTAAAGTACAATGGCAGACAGAACTTTTTTTAAGTCAAGGGGTTATGTGGGTCAGCTTACATATTGGCTACAAAACTTGCTTCAAAAAAATGATTGGGCCAGGTGAAAATGTTAATTTTTTAAATATAGGTAAGTGAGTAATGATGCCAACACAAAGACTGCTGCAGACAACATCAAGAAAGGCTGGGTACTGGCAAACAATCATTTCCGTATTGTTCTACCTAATATAGCTGGACTCATATTTCTTAATTACTTTGGGCTGACAATATCACCATCCACCATCTCTCATACACACTATGCCTTTTATTTTACAACCATCCAATAAGGTGGTTATGGAGATTCCCACCACCACTTTATGGATAGAAAAATGGAGGCACGGGAAGCAAAATTAAGCAGCCCCAACCGTCACAATTCCTAAGTGGTATAGAGCTGGAAATCAATATGAACCATCCAGCATTCTCTGCTAACATTCAATATGAGAGAGAAGACATTCTCCTTGGTGAAAGAGAGAAAGTATTACCAGTTGGCATATTCATTATTAATGAAATTCCAAATAATATAAAAGGAGAGAACAGGATGAATATTTTTATTAAGCACAAGGCTCTGGGGTAGGGGGGGATGGCTTAGTTGGGAAACGTGTTTTCCACACAAGTGTGAGGACATTTGTTCAATCCTGGACCTCATGTAAAAATTCATATACTGTGGTATACACTAGATCTCACTGCCAGTGAGGTAGACACAGGGGAGCCTTAGGTCTCATTGGCTGGCCAGCCTAGCCTCATTAGTGAGCTGTGTATCTGAGTCTAAAAACATTCATCAGATGTCTCCTGAGGAATGACACCTGAGGTTGATCTCTGGCCTCTACACACATGCACACGCACTCCTCCACAGACAAACGCGCATAGCCTCTGGCACACAGCAGGTAGGGTTTGTAAGAAGAACATAGTCAGAGTGATTCACAAATGATATCGGGGCCAGAGCACCAATATAAAATGTGCCCCCCATTTTAGTCTAGTCTTCCTCTCTTAACTGCAAAAACAAAACAAACAAAACAAAGAACCCAAAATTCCTCAATGAGAACAATAAAAACAAATATTTGCAGTATAAAGATTATAACAAAGCTAGAGATGTTAAACACTGACTAAGAAATCACATAATTGTGCATGAACAAGTCACTATGGGGAGGCATTAATGGTACTGAGAGCAGCATTTTCAAAAGTGATGCCTTGGAAACAGAGCCATAATCCACTAACACAGCGCCTCTAGACATCTAGAAGAGGCATAAGTATAACTTCTGATGGCTCCAAACATTAGTATGTATTCCTTTACAAATGAAAATTTAAAGTTTAAGGAAAGATTCCTAGCCAGAACTGTTTTTGAAAGTGTTTTCTGTAAAAAGGATAAGACCAAAGTTAATGGAAAGTAAAAAGCTTCTCAGAAGGAAAAAAAATAAATTGGTGTGCATGGCAAATGTCAATGAGTAAGTACAAGGAACTATGGTAAAAGACATCTTTTCTGTCACATCAAAGCAGCCTTTTTGTTTCCATGGTACATTGAATGTTTAGAATTACAGTTGTGGAATTCTTAGTAGCTTTTGTACTACTCTAAATACACCATGAACACACACATATTTTGTCTGCTCTGTGTGTGTGTATGTGTGTGTGTGTGTGTGTGAGAGAGAGAGAGAGAGAGAGAGAGAGAGAGAGAGAGAGAGAAGGAAAGAGAGAAGGAGAGAGAGAGAGAGAGAGAGAGAGAGAGAGAGAGAGAGAGAGAGAGAACTGGGGTAATATGCTAAGCAAAATCCATTGTTATTTCTGAGGAAAACCTCAAAAAAAAAAAAAAAATCTTGTTACACCAGAGTAGCAACAAAATGGTTGGCGCCCCCTCCTGGCCTTCTGAGTAATGACACAAAACATTCCACAAGTCCTAATCCTTCACAGAACCCTTCTCGCTCAAGTGTGGTCCATCCCTATGATGCAGAGAACTCCCATGAGCCCTGTTGTTAGCATTAGTAAACATCAACTGCATTTTGGGCTTTCAACTGGTGTAGCGAAATAAAACTATAGAGGATGTGGAAAATCATTAAGAAAAAAGCTTCTCCATTATGTATAGCCAATGGTGCCCAATCCCCTTCACTTTCATTCATTATTTCTTGGTAGTAGTTCATCTCTGAGTCACTGGAACTATATATCTCAAGATGTTTCATGTCTACCTCCATCTCCTAATCTCTGTGTCCATATTGTCTGGCTGTTGTGCCTCTCCACCAGAGTTGCTTCCTTCTTAAGCCTTTCCCAGGGAAAATACTGAGTCTGGTATATCCCCAACACTCTGTGACTTAAGAGACATTCGCATTCCAATCATAATCCATCACAGGTTCTTATTCTCTCACAGCAATGAGCATACTAAAAAATCAGAGTGGGGTCTGTGGGACTTATCAGTGTGTAAGTGCAATTACAGCTCAAAGTTCAATCTGCAGAGCATACATGAAGTTGGAGGGAGAGAACACTAGCTCATAGGAGTGTCCTCTGATCTTCACACACTCACTAAGGCGTATGTCACCCCATATACATCATACCCACACAACACACCTGAGCACTAATAAAATATTTTTAAATTAGTGCAGAAAATGGACACAGTATTAAACTGACTCCTAATATCTCATACCCATGAATTCATTATACAAAATTCTCAAAAAAAACTAAAAGAATAGACAATCTTCTTTTCCTGCTCTCACTTCCTCTCCATCCATCTTTTGCTCTCCCTATTGATTTCCTTCTTGAATTCTAAGGCATAAGTAAATTTACAAACCTTTCTGTTGTTGCTTTCTATGTTGTTGCTCCTACATATTGATGACCATTCCAACATAATTGCCTAAGTTACCACACCTTCTTGATGAGTCTTCGTAATGGAGACTATAGACAGTAAACCAAAGCCCAAAGCAGAATGGGAAAAAAAGAATAACAAAGGGCTAATAAGTAGGCCTTGACTTGTCAGACATCCCTTCTTTAGCTGGGTGGAGTTGAGCCGTAATTTGACATCCAAACAGAGTCTCATAAAGCTGTTTTAAAATTACACTCAAATTTTGGGAAATTAAATTTGTAATGGACTCACCTAGTGACTGACTTTAATTGAAAGAAAAATAGATTATTAGCTATTATAAGCAGCTAGGAATGTAAAACAGTTTCCAAGTATTCTGTCTCCTAGCAAGATGAATATACAGTATATTCCAGTATTAGCGTAATCTCCATGATAAAAAGGAACAAGAAAATAGAACAAGAAAAAGGTCACTTCAGACATATGGCTAGACTAGTTTGCATAAGGAGGTCAAAGGGATACAAATTGGAAAGGAGGAAGTCAAACTATCATTATTTGCAGACGACATGATCGTCTACCTAAGTGACCCAAAGAACTCCACTAGAGAGCTCCTACAGCTGATAAACAACTTCAGCAAAGTGGCAGGTTACAAAATCAACTCAAGCAAATCAGTGGCCTTCCTATACTCAAAGGACTAGTTTGTCTACCTAATCTTCTATTGCCTAGGTATCTCTTGAGAATTTGGTTTGAATATAGTAAGAGTGAAGGTTCTGTGAGTGATTAGATAAATACCATGTGAGAAGACTCTTAAGTCATATAAAGATGTTACAAAGGCACTGGTTATCAAAGACACCAGACATGATATCAAAATATTTGCACGAGAGTTTACCATGTACAAATATCATAGGGCTCAGAAAGCTTGGTTTGGCAGTTACTAGAAAAACCATAGTTTCTTAAAGTCTAGGTACCTATGATGCATCTAGACATTCAATTTAATAAAAAAGGAAAACTAGTACTAGAAAAGAAAAACTACTTTGGCCTGTACATTTTATTCACTCTCATAGGATGTTTATAGTAAATTATACACACTGAAGCATAAGGAACATCCTTACTTACAAATCCACCTCCTGAGCTACACACTACATTACCCTGAAAATGAGGGCTATGTGTCTCCATCTTAACTCTAGGGTAAAGATATGTCGTGGGTATTCAGGAGGTTCTTGACTATATTAGCTAAATTAATGGATTAAGGAATAAGCAAAGCTATGAAAAGTCCGAGGATGCTAGATAGATATCATGAATGGTTCATACTGAACACCATTAATTTTTAAGAATAAAACTTCTAGTTAATCCATCAATTAGCTTGTTCCCATAATATCAAACTACCAATCTGCTTGTTTGTTCTTCCTTCTAGAAATCAAGGTTATTTCTTTTTATGTTGCAACCCAGCCAGATTTGAAGATCATAAAGTACCTTATACAACCGCAGAAGACTTGAAACATTCACATATGTTCTGCGTTTCTTTTCTAACTCATAGAAATATGGTCAACAATTATGGTTGGTATCTTGAAAAACATGCCCATTATCTAAGGACATCACAAGGAATATGGTAACATCTCATTAAATCATCAAAAGATAGCTTTAAGGCAAGAGAAGTGTTTACTGATGATGAGATGGTTGCTAAACAGGCCAAGTGTCTTACCTAATGCTATTACATTAATTCCTGACTCAGTTTATATGTATCACAGTTAACTGTTTTTAAGAATATACTTATATGTTGTCAGCTAAATTCACACACATTTTGGTTTTTTTTCCTTACACAGAGACAGATGTATAGTAAAGAGCACAGACTCTGAAACATATACACCATTTCAAATTGTGACTCTACTATGTGTTAAATATGTGGCCTTAGCTCTTAATCATTCTTCTGTTTAGTATGTCAACCTGTAACACTGGGCCAAATATTGTCCAAAGCCATTAGAGTTCTGATGTGCATACCCACATGCAGCATAGCCATATACATAACAATGCTTGGCTTATAACAAGCATTTCATCAATGTTAATTAACTGTTACTACTAACATTATCTCACATACACATTTCCATGTAATGTGATGTTTTATTGTGTTAATATATCACACACTGCTTACCCAATTTCAGTGTGCATGGTTTTCACTAAGTTTGTGGGAGTTGGAAATTCACTGAAAAATACAGAGTGGTTTGTATCTATCAACTTTGCTGTTCAATGTCTTTCTTCTGTCTCCCACCATATCCGTGTCCAATTTCCCCCCAGGCCATTTCTACAATCATTTCCAGACACTCAGCACCTCATAATTTTTTTTAATGGGGCCCAAGTAGGGCCATGGGGAACTAATAAAGCCCCTACCAAAAGGGAGTAATGTGGTGTTAGATCACAATACACCTAGCAATGTCTTACACATGGTGTCTCTCTATAAATGCCATATGGGTGGATGAAATAAAATGGCTATGGAGACCATATGGAAAAGGAGGCTGGGGCCAGGCTGGGCAGGAACTTAGGGGCAATGCTAGGGAATTCAGCCTCGATCTCATAAGCTGTGACGAGCCACTAAATTTTTCTAATCTTAAAAAGGTGGGACTGGAGAGAATGTTATTTGGAGATTAGGATTTATTTATGGCTTTAAGAGCGCAGTTCATTTCTCTTTAACCTTAAGAAATATTTTTAGTAATATTTGATTTTTTAAACTGCCCCTGATATTACGATTTCCCTTTATTTTTAGAACGCCTGGGTAAATCTCAGGCTAACTGCCTTTCTGTCTTATAGCATTTAATAGAGAAAATGTATACTCTAAATATTTACCTTCTCTTAGAGATGAGTCATTACTGGTGGCTTTGGAAACATGGTCTTGAGCTAATTGAGTCTAAGCTAGTTAGTATTACAATAATTGCCAAAGCTACCCACTTGCTTTCACAAGGCTGGCCCTGCAGACTCAGGGCAGCTACTGAATTCTGATCCCTTAAGAATGAAGAGGGTTCTGTTTGTTTTCTTTCTTGTAGAAGATGGATGGGCAATGTTACCACCCGAATCAACCTCTGCACATTCTACCTGTGCAATTGTTAGCTCCCAGGCAAAGAAAGTAACAGACCCAAGTACCTCAAGTAAAAACTTCCAAAAAGCAAAGCTGGAAATGAATTCTGGCTTTGTACCATTAGAGTAGAATCAGATTGAAGAGCAGAAAACTTTTCCATTGTGGCTGATCCCAAATATTAACTTCCCTTTTCTCATCATCTCAAGCTCTGTGCAATTGCCTAGCACTCACTGACTTGTTGAAAAAGATTTCAAAGACAATGCTTTTGCCACAGATGGACTACACTGAAGAAGTGGAAAGCTGATGAAATATGGCTGGTAGGCAAGTTGGTAGTGAGGGCACTAAGCAAGACCAAGGAAAGAGTCAAAGCTATTTCTTTCTAGGAGAGGATGGATGTGTGATATTACCACCTAGATCACACCCTTAGATAAACCACATCACCACTGTGTTCAGTGACTGCTGCTCTGGGACAGATATTATACTAAGGTGTGAGTAGATTGTGTGTGTGTGTGTGTGTGTGTGTGTGTGTGTGCCCCTGCACGCACCCCTGCACTTGCATGTGTGCGTGTGTACATTGCATTGTTAGGGATTATGCCTGGAGTTTTAAGCATGCTACACAGTCTTTTGTTGAGTTACACCTCTAGTACTTTCTTAATGTTTTTACTTTTAGACGGTCTCACTGTTTTCAAAGCCATCTTGAATCAACTTACATTATGCCTGCTTCAGGGCTTCCAGTAGCTGGGATTACAGGCTTGCACCCCACACCTGGCCCCTGTTTTAACTCACAGACACATTTGTCCTCTCAGTACGTCTCTTCAAATTTCCTAATCCACATTTCTGCCCCTCCCTCCCCCTTCCTTCACTCATGCTTTTCATTTCCTGCATTTCCTCTTCCTTATCCCCTCCTAGGACCTTACCATAAAACAAGTCAGGACCAGACTCTGTGAAGTTTCGGGTTATATATGACTGCCTGATGGATTGCACATGTCTGTTCAAACTCTAACACAAATGAAGTTTGGCTCGCCCCCTTCCCATCAGATTACTTACACATTTGAACCTTTTGTCATTGCCACTGACAGAAAGGCAGAAAGGAATGAAATGACGGTAGAATTTAGATGGGAGGGCTATCACACAAATTTCTCAGTTCAGCACTCCTGGTGGCAGAGATCTGCCACATGTTTGGGTATCATGTATATGCAGATAGATTGCCAAAACATTTGGCAGCAAGGATACAGATGAACAGATGCAAGTTTGGCATGTATCTAAGGGTCATAGGGAGAAGGTGACCAAAAAGGCCCGTGTGAGTGAATGAATATCAGCTTCATAAACCTCTCCCCGTCCCTCCCACCCCCCACCCTGCTGCTGCAAAGCCTAAAAGGGTGCCCAGGGTTCTGGAGTCCTCGGACTAAATATGGTTTAAAATGCCCAAGGAAAAAAATATCTAAATAACCCCTAGAAGTACTGAAAATACAGGTATAAACCTTAGGTGTAACCTCTGTTTCCCAATGTGAACTCTCAGCCAGCGTTTCTAGAAGTTATTTAATAGCTGCTGCTGTTTGCAACGACACGAGGAACTCTCCAGGAAGCATCAAGCAGTTCTGTGTCCAGGAATAATTTGCAAAGCTCTTTGGGGAGGGTTCTTTAAAATGGCATGGAAAGTGCATCTTACGGCTAGAAAGACAGGCACAGCATGTGTCAGTAATTCTTAGGGGAATGATGCTGCTTTCAAGTTCTTATCAGCCAAGAGAAGTAAAACAGATGACAGGACACAGTGTCCAAGCATTCCGTTGCCTTCCAGTTTCTTTGAACTTCTCGGTGCTGGCTGCAGCTCAGCAGAAGGCCCATCAAACAGGGAAGCCTGTTGTTTTCTATCTCACTCAAGCCCCCTCTGTGCAGAGAGGGTGAAGCTATCATTCTCCAACATGCTCAAGAGTGAAGGAGATTTTTGGACGGGCCTTCAAGGAAGAGATGCTGGATTGTTTAGTCTTCCTCTATCCTTCATTTGGATGCATCCCCAGAGGCAAATGTGGATCAGCACATATCTCCAAGATAAAGACTTTAACCCAAGAGGAACCACACCATTGCAGTCTTCTGTTATCACAGACAATCATGAGCTAATTGTAGGGTATTGCACTCAGTCCTTGGAAAACAAAAGCAAGTCTTACAAACACCTTCCTGGCCGCTGTTTTCAGGGGAGAAAACCTGGTATTGGTTTGTATGACACTGAGCCATGGTGGGGCTTTAGGATGCATTAAACAGCATCTCAAACTGCAGCAGACTGGATTCATTAATGGAACTGGAGCGCCCTTCTCAACATCACAGCAAGTTTTTTAGTAACGAGAAACCCTACATCCTCCACTTAGTTGAGCTGGAAAATTAATGTAGTGTGCTTCTGAAGAAACACATAATGAACATGATGAATTTTCATCATCCTGCTGGAAAGTGATTCTTTATGCTCTTATTCCAAATTTACAGCAAGTAAATTTAACGTTCCAAAGCTGCTGAGCCTTTTTAAGACCTCACTATCAATTTGTGGGGCGCTTTAACTGATCCTGACCTGGAATTGATTAGTGCTTTCTGAAAAACGCACGTGTAGCAAATTGCTGTACTTCAAGATAAATCAACTTGTTCGAGGGAAGTTACACTTCTAACTAGTCACATTTCTCATAAGGCAAAGCACAGCCTTTTTCCCTTAGTATCCTGCAGAGAAGGAGAAATTCGAACTGGCTCTCAAACTTTTTATAGGAAAGTTGTAATCAGGGAGTAGAAAATCTGCACTGGAAGCTAGGAGCTCATACTGACCAGCTCCTGGGCAGAGCTGATTTCAAAGCTCTGTTCTTTAGTCAAGGGTCAGAGGCCACGAATGGCATCCCAGAGCACTGTGAACCCCCAAGGATATGGATACTTTAAGCAGACATTCCATTTCCAGGAACTTTCTCCCTTAACAGCAGACTCTTCATAAGGCACAGACATTAAGGAAATTGCTAGAAAAGGAGGTGGAAGGGGAAGGGGGAGGGCACTCAATCATCACTGTTCTTAAAATGTTGGCATATAATGCACATGCCATAAATGTTACATCTTTAAAGCATCAGAGAGAGAGAGAGAGAGAGAGAGAGAGAGAGAGAGAGAGAGAGAGAGAGAGAGAAAGAGAGAAAGAGAGAAAGAGAGAAAGAGAGAAAGAAAGAGATAAAGAGAGAGAGGAATATCTCCACTATTAGATTCTAGAACATATTCACTTCCAAAAGAAATTCTGTACATATCAGTGGTCACTTTGCATTTTCTGTACAGCCTCCTCCAGGACTAGACAACTATTACTCTATTTTTCTATGGGTTTATATGATATGGAAAACTATTTTTTTTTGTATAAGGGCTGCCCTTCTGATTTTGTTTTGGAGTATCCAGTGGCTTCTTCCTTGTAAGAAACAACTCAGTAGGAAATGTTGAGGGGGGGTCCCACTTAAAATGCATATTTCTCAAGTATCGGGCTTACTTAGGATGGGAAATCTTCCTTTAGGGGCCTTTCACTTGCTTTCACACCAGGCCTGGGTCTCTCTTCCTCTTTTGGATGGGGTCCTATCCTTCTGGTCATAAAAGATAGAGCTGATCTGAATTTTTTTCATAAACTCAGTTTCGGTCCTTTTGCAAGAAGTTCTATAGCCGTGTATGCTCTTGAGCTAGGTAAAAACATGATCTCAAGTCTCAGCTCCACAACTTTTTGGAGACACAGGGTTATGTAACTTCCAAGTTCTACTGCCTCTCTATAAGCCTCTTCCTCCTAATCTTCTATGGATGGGAAATCATACTATTTATTTCATGGGAATTAAAAAAAATATTGCATCTTTTGAGATTGTACAGTAATTATATTCATTTTTCCCCTCCCTTTCCTCTCTCCAAACCCTCCCACATACCTTTCCTTGCTCTCTTTCAAATTCATTGGCTCCCTTTTCATTACTTTCATAAGATCTATTTTGAGAGAATCAAATGAGATGAGACAGACAGACAAATAGGTACTCTGTCAGATGCTAGAAGATGTCAGCGAATGAGTCTTTAGTGCTAGGTGCTTGTTTTCACATTACTCATGTCTTCCTGACACATAGGCTTACCTCATCAAAAGGCAAGACGAGGCTCTGAATACAAGGATTGGCGATGTCCCCGAAGGATAACCATGGCATAAATTGACACGACATCTGATCCAATGTGTAAGACTAATATTCTGTGAGGAAACACTAGCTCCAGATTAATGTCTTGACAGGCCCAGTAAGTTGACATTTTCAGGAAATTAAAATTCCAAGATGTTATTTTTCCCCTGCAAAGGCTACTACAGTTCATGAGGCTCGGTGTTTTACTGTGACTATGTGGCATTCAGTGTCTGTAGCCACAGACTGATACCTATGCCTACATAGTATAGTATGAAATCAATAAATCAATAAGACCCTTGGTTTACAAAACTTAATAGTAAACCATCAGGCACAAAAGATCTAGAAGAAGATACACGTCTTTACTCCAAAAGCTACTTTTAACACAATCCTGTCCAAAATAAAGAAGACATATTTCATACAGAATGTGTGAAAACACGGACAGGATTTTTAAACACAACCAATCATCCCTCTTCACTAAGAAAAGTTCCAAATCAAGAGCCTTATGACCACTACACAGGCATTGTGGAAAGTGAACCAAACCAAGGGGTGTGCTACAGGTGTGCTCCTCCTGCAATGAATATTTAACTCCTCCTTTAAAATTGTTTTGCATTTGTCTCTTCTTTCTCCTTGCAACAACCCAGGATTGATGCCCAATCCTACCTAGTTCTTTTCTGAAACCATTTGGTGTGCCTTTGTTTTGTTTTTGTTTTTTGAGACAGGGTTTCTCTGTGTAGCCCTGGCTGTCCTGGAACTCATTCTGTAGACCAGGTTGGCCTCAAACTCATAGATCCGCCTGCCTCTGCCTCCCAAGTGCTGGGATTAAAGGAGCATAATCCTTTATGATACAGAGATAGTGGAGGTCTCTTTTCCATAAGATTTTGATAACCAAGCTCTTAGGAATGGACAGGCTCTGCAAAATGATCCCTGCTGCCTTCATCCCTTTCCATACTCGCTGGCACATAACTTCTTTGAGTGCATGAAGATCTTCCAGAGCTATCTCTTTGCTTTGAGTTATTATAGCTTGTTTGGCGACCAGAGTACAAACTGCTTCCAGGGTCTTCAGAAAACATGGGCTACTTATATGAGCTGTAAACAGAAAGCAAATGTTCTGTTTCAATGTCTGCTAGGATTTCAACTGACTCTACTTCACTGGTTAGTCAGCCAACAGAGACGCTCTTATATATCTCGTAGGGTTGTTGCAAGGAGAAAGAAGAGACAAATGCAAAACAATTTTAAAGAGCTGGTTAGATGGGTTAGTGGTTAAGGATGCTTGTTGCCAAGCCTGATAACCTGAGTTTGATCCCTGGGGCCTACATGTGGAGGGACAGTTCAAAACTCCTGAAGGTTGTTTTCTGGTCTCCACATGTACACTGTGGTAGGTGCAACACACACACACACACACCTCAAAAAAATTTAAATGACATTTTAAAAATACCATGCAAACACAAGTGATTCTCATTTTAAATAATCACAAATGGATAATTTTGCTCTTCTTCAGCTTTAGTAAATGAAAGCCAAGAGTAACTAATAGAAGAATTTCCAAAATGGTAAAATTCTCAGTCAGCCAAAAACTTGGGGAACTCCTGCTGAATACTGTTTTTTTTAAAGCTCCCAAAAGCTCATTTCCAAAACAGTGCTGGTCCAAGGCATGCAACAAAGTGAGGTCAGTGAGTGCAGATCCCCTGTCCCTGCCCCCTCGGATCCCATAAAAAAGGAGTCAGTTTGCTGAATGACAGGGAAGAAGCAGAAACCAGGCCTCCCAAACCCAAACAAACAAACAAAAGCCTTAGTCCAAACTCACTGGCTAATTTACCAGGTAAGGACAGAGAGCGGGGAAAGAAAAAAAGAAAAGGAGAGGAAAAAATGAGAATAAAGTTGAAAGCAATGAGGTAGGGAGAACAGTTAGCAAAGATGCCCTGGTGACCAGGAGGCGACAAAGGTAAAGAAAGAACTTTTTCCCCTGCCCCAACCATATGGTACAGGCTTTAAAAATGAGGAGGAGGAGGCAATCATTTTCTCAGGAGACTGTTGACACTCAAAGAGGCCCTAGTAAAAACTGACCTCAGGATTACACTCATCATATTTTATTGTCTCCTGTTTTGTCTTCTAAATTGGTTGAGACAGTGAAGAGTATGAGATTGTAGTATATAAAATATATATTTAATCCTATAGTCTCAACATGTTGATTTAAAAAAACATCCCTCGAAATAACCCATAGTTATGCATGACAGTGGATTGCATAATGGAGAAAGTAACCCTTAAAAGTGAATGGGAGAAATTCTCCCAGCTAGTCTTTGAACTGCTATGAGGAAAGGAACCATGAAGAAAAGATTATTTTGTTCTGAAGGCAAGAACTAAGAACACTATAGATAGCCACATGCAAAGAATGAACATTGGGAAATAAAAACTGAGAGGGGCAAAGGCTTGGCAGAGTGTGGACGGCATGGGCTCTTAACAAACGGTATGTCTGTTCTCACTGACATGTGCATAAGGGCTCCAGTTTATTTGTGTGTTGACCTTGTCTCTGAATTAGATGAGCGTAGAGCATCACTATGGTCATTTGGTGAATAAAAGAGACCATCCCTCCATAGAGTTCTCCTGGCTTGGATCCTTTTGATGTAAACCAAGATAGCTTATACTCAACCCCAAAAATGAAGTCCAGGAAGACATGGGGGAGGGGCATCATCATCCTGCTGCAGCTAACAAGATGGGGGAGCAGTAAGTGATGAGATGCTGCAGCTTCTCTGGAAACTTTAAGGCATAGAGCCATTGTATTTTGCCTCACCCAAAAAGCACAACCAGCTAGGCCCAGACAGTAGAGGATCCAATAGTATATTTAAACAATAAATTCCATCATAAGGGTGACTGCTAACTTCTATGTACAAGATACTTTTCAGACACATAATTCACTCTTCAGATGATCAATGAGAGGGAAGATATTTGTGTCTGTGTTGTGGTTGAGCTATCTGCCTGATATACAGAAGCAGCTGAGAACTGACTTGGGCTGTTCTACCTAGATTCCTATCAGAAGTAAGAATATTGGCTTTGGAATCAGGAAATATGTATTCTAATCTGATATTCACCACAAAAGGGCTGGGAGAATTCAGGCCTTTCTGTCTCCCTCGCCTCACTTCTCAAAACCACTTGGAAATTATTTTTCGTCATCACTCCATCACTACCACAGGACATCTCTCTTGAGCTCCAATTTTCTTTTTCTTCAGAGCCTCACCATAAGTTTAAGACTGCCATTATTGTTACTTTCTGACTTGGTGTCTTCTTAAAAGGGCCTCCTGATTGTTCCCATCCCCCACCCAGTATAATTTGGAGATTTTTGTCATTCTTTTTTCACTGTTATATGTTTCATGCCAACGCACTGTGTATGTAGCATAGACTAATAAAAAATCCTGAATTAAAATTTATATAGTAAACTACATAGTAGATGCTCAATAAATATGTATGAAATGAGGCAAGGAAGGTAGTGTGATATTAAGATTAAAGTCATTTCCAGCATTCAAAGTCTAAACACTGCACCATTCACATCGCAGGAGCTTTCGTGGTAAGGCTATAGCATTCAAAGAGGTTGTTCCCAAGGAACAGAAAGCCAATGAAGGCTTTTTTTTCTCCCCTGAGTTCCTAGAATGCTGAACTCCAGCCTTCGGCAGCTCCCTGAGCTGGACACCAGAGGGCAGTATACCCACACTTACTGCTTCCATCCAGTAGAGGGCCAGAGATAGGGGAATCCAAGTTCTGGATAAAGGGCAGTACTCTGGTGTCAAATTGGCATGTCAGGACCGGCGCCTAACTGCCCCCTGATGTGAAGAGCTGCAGACCGCAGGACAAAGGGTTCAGTAAAGACTTCATTCAAAATTTGTAACATGGAAATCAAATGTGAACAACAGACCCCAAAACCATCTGTTCTTGCCAAAGCCAGGACGGACGCCATGGCCAGCTGCCAAAATGGTCCTGAATTGTTCTATACACACTAGGGGAGGGAGGGAGCTATGTTTCTTTCCAACAAAAGACCATTATGCAAAGGGCTTCCAAATGCATTTTCCTTTTGATGCATTCTCTCTAACTAGAGTAATGTAATAAAATCATAATGATAATCTTTTGGTTTGTGATTAGCTTGAGTTAAAACATACACACCAGGAGAGGTACACAAACACACACACACACACACACACACACACACACACATCCTGCCATCAAAGTAATCTGACATTACAAGCTGAATGCCTTTTCAAGAAATTTTTCATTAGACTTAGTAAAAATGCATTTTAATTAAACACTGCACATATTATAAGTTGGGGAGGTTTTTGAAAAGAGCATAATTAAATAAAAAATTTAACACCTTGTTACCTATCAAAGGTACAAACGCACGAAAATGTATCAAGGAAAAGCTATTATAGTTAACATATATGAGCATATGTTTAAATTTTCTATTAAGAAATTTAAGGGCTTAATAAGTATCCAAAAGAATTCAGTATGTGAACTTCTGTTATGATGGCATATTCCATTACTCTCAAATTTCTAGCTAGGATGATGGATAAAAATAAATTTAACAATGCCCTTCTATGGGATAAAAAGGTTTAATGCTTTTAGTAAATATATTCCAACCCTTATAACTGAACAGTTTTTTTTTCTTCAATTTTCTTCAGAAATATCCCAACTCTGAACCCTGGGTTCTTTTATGAACTCCATTCTAGCACACAACCCCTCAGGCCACCACTGCCTGGCTGGTCACAACACAAAAAGCTTATATATTTGTGTATAAAACCAACAATGTCGAGCGCCAGTACCAGATCACTGCCTTGGACCTCTGGGAGGTTTTTGTATGGTATTCCTTCTGTAAACCTTCAGAGCGTCACTGGAAGCTTGTGATGAATTAAAGTGTTCATTTGGAATGAGATAAGCTTAGCAGGCTTGTCCTAGCAAGTTCCTGTTAATAAAGTTGAGAGTGTTTAAAGCCTCGGGAGGTGAAAAGAAAGAGCTGGTCGTCTTGAGCTGTCGGAGCTGATGATTTTCAGTTGCCCCCTGATAACCCTTTTAGCATCACTTAAATGAAGCTAATGCAGGAGGTTTCTCCTCTATCATCTGCCCATGAGACATCACGATGAGAGAAAAAAAATAAACAGTTTTAAACTTAACAGAAGAGGAAAAAAAAAAAAACACTCCACAGAGCACTGGAAAAAGCTAAGTGTCCAAAGCACTTCTTTCTTTCTTTCTTTGAACAAGACAGTGCGGAAAGCTGGCTCCATTTAGTGCTTTTGTTCCCAGTTGCCCTGGATTCCCTTCACCTGGGCAGAGTAGTCACCAGTAAGCAATGTTTGGTGTCTGCTCCTTTTTAAACTTGTAATTTCTACAGAGCTCTTTAGTTTTTAATCAAGAGAACAGGAAATAAGCTGAAAGCAATAAAAGACGCACCAGAGCAGGGTCTGTGAATTCCAGAGTAAAAACGTAAGTGCTTGAGAATGTCCCTAAGCACAAAGGAGGCCTCCTCGTTTGTGTTAAGTTGCTATGTAGAAATCTGCGGGCTTGACAGCTAAATATAGCTTAGTAGAAAGACACAAAGTCTACACCAGGGTCAGTCACCTTCTTAGTCTTGAAGGCACATATGGAGGGGTGAGCTATGCAACTTTTATCTCTGCCTTCTTCAAGTGGAATGACTTCTGTACCTCTCTCCCATTCTTTTCCCTCCTCCAGTTTTCACTCTTTGACAGACCAGAAGTAACTACTGTGAATTGGTGTTGTAAACCTACCTCCCATCATGGCCTCAGGCATCCCAGAGCCTACATTTATCTAGATCTCAACTGAATCCCGGTTGTAAATATTCTCCCCACGAACCCCTGTCTCCAAAAACTAGGTTGGTTACTTAGTGGCTGAACATACTAATGGCTTCTCAAGTAGAAGATATCGGATGAGGTAGGCACAGGGGTTTTGGGTTGGTTCCAACAGCACTCTGAAATAATCATGATATATTGAAAATACCCATTTGTCCATCCGGTTTCCCTCTAGCCTGTGGACTCCTATCTTCATGTCTTGGTATTTATACCACACAGCCCTGACATTTAAGAGGACATTTAATAAACACATGGTTGAATGATCCATTCCTGTATCAATATTCAATAAAATGGTGGCTTCAGCTGAAAAACATCTGCTATGCGGATCATGGAGAGTTTAAGGAAGGAAAAAAACTTAGTAGCTACAACACACGTGGCGAACACAACCCCAAAACAACTGATATAATCAAAAGAAGCAGGGAACATAAAAGCCATTATATTCCTCCGGAACAATGTCCTTTGGACAAACTATTCCTTATCTGCTTGTCAGGGAGCATGTCCTCCCCTTGTGGTAATTCACATAAAGTGGTCATAGCCATGAAAAACTACAAAGGCAAAGTCTGCTTATGGTTTGCTAGGATTAGATATTAAATAAATGGATAAGGGTCACACATGGTCCCAATTCATAATTTGTGTTGCAATGACTGGTCAAGGTGGGGTGAGACGAGAGAAAATTTCCAACTAATATTCTGAATAGCCTGGCTTAGATCCAATAAGATAGATTGTCACACACACACACACAAAAAAAATCCAGCAAAGTGCCATTTTTCATTCAGAACTTCAAAAAGAAAGAAAAAAATATACTGGTAAAACAAGTTTACTATCTTGCATGTGTATCTAAATACTTATGGGCTTAAAATATGTTTTTAAAAGGTTATATTACAAATACTATAAATTATATTGAGATTTTTGCAAAGCATGTTATGTACTGGAAGACTACTCTATCTCCCTGGACGGCTACAATATGAAAGACAGCAGGCCAGCCCTTTCATAAATGCCTCCAAGTAAACAATCAACAATTGTTATCAATATAATACATGAACTCCAGTACATTCCACGAGGCAAAAGTCCTCCTGCACAGTGACTACAGTCATTTTTCACAGTTTACTATTTCCATAATTTAGATTCCCTTTTAAAACATTAAACATTGCATGAGTGATTTTCAACATGCCACAATGAAAATGGATTCCTGTGTGCTGCATTATGTTTCAGCTCAGCTTCTACAATTAAAAGGACCATGTTGCTTGATAAGGCAAAAAATGTGTACAAAGTGAACTGGGCTACCAAGTTAGACCTGAGATTTCAAAAGTGCCAGGAATGGGGTGGGCCAAGAGGTGACAGTCTATTATAAAATAAACTAACTAGAAATTGCATGCTTTGTACCCAGGCAGGGGCTTGAGGGAGGGAGCACATGTCGAGCTTGGTGTGGACGTGTGTCGGCCTGAGAACCACTTTATGGTTGTCTCTCTTCCATCTTTACATTGTTTCTGGGCACTGAGCTCAGCTTGTCAGAGCTTTACACATTCCCTGAACCATCTTGTCTGCCTGGCCTATTTTATCTTAATCAAAAGAGAACCTACTTGAAAGGCAGCCTTTACTAAGTTTGAAATAGTCTTTGTTTCTATGCATCATGTTACTACTTACTGAGATGAGGTTCTGCACCCACTGCCTTGATAACTTAGAGGACTTGCTACTCAAAGAAGAAGGCTAGAGGACACATTGTTTCAAAATAATCCATAACTTGAGTGGTGCAGTATACACACTATCAGTACTAACTTTAATCTTTTTACTTCCTTATTTCTTAGGTCTTTATACAAGTATATATTTATGTTGAGAATATTCCCATATAACCACTAATATTCCTTATCTCCCTTTTCCTTCATTTATTTCTCTATACAGTTATGTTTCTGCTTACACACACACACACACACACACATACAGAGAGAGAGAGAGAGAGAGAGAGAGAGAGAGAGAGAGAACACAATTTTATTCATTCAAAAATCTAGGAACTGCAAATCACAGAAAATATGATATTTCTTTTTTACCCTTGCTCAATAAACTAAATGTTACTGTCTATTTTCCTGAGAGTGATAAAACTTTATTCCTCTTTATGGTTACAAAAACAGCTGTTGTGTATATACACATTTTTCTTATCCATTTATCTGTTGTTGGACACATATGGAACATTTTTCTTTAGTGTTCTGTAAATCGGAACACCTTTCAATTTTGTCTTCAGCTAAGCTAGCAAAACTTCATCACCTACTATTTTCTTGAGGAACTACAAATGAGATGCCTCATAGATCCCCCTGGGAAACTCAGCCAGATCTCATGGTAACCTTGGAAACTGGAGAAGAGGCTGGACAGCATAGTACTTAAGATCAAGTCTCTTGGGGCTCTGACACTTTATCCAGCTGCAACATTTGTGTCGGTGGCAGTAAGCTTGGTTTTTTTATGATTTCCTTGCCCTAGTCAGTTATGGCAATCCATCCAATCTTGACACTCTACCTTGCCTCACAGAGTCTCAGTTTCCTGGACAGAACTTTCAGTTATGTGAACTCCCTTGCTACAGGTTATAGGGGCCTTCCCCTGAGCCTCAGATTAGGAATTCACGGTCTTAACTCAGCCAGATGTCTTCAGCTACAAGAAGATATTCTCACTGGATCTTTGTCTACCTCTACTTTGAGTTCATGAATGCAGATCTTATTACAGTTGTCCCTCAGTGTTGGTGGAAAAGAGTTTGTTCCAGGTCTCCTGTGGACATTCAACTCTTTCATATAAAATGTGATGTCACTTTTCTAGAACCAATAATATATAACGAATAATTGTGTCCAATATATCTCATGCTTATTTTAAATTTTAGCTGTATGTGTCTCTATGTTAATGGAGGTCACAGGACAACTTGTGAGAGTTGGTTTTCTCTATCATATGGGTCCTGGGGATGGAATTTAGGCTTTAGGCTATCAGTCTTTGAGGCACGGGCATTTACCCATGTATGTACTTTTTTACCTTTACTTGTACTGTTCTGTGTTCTAAATTGCTGTCTTAATTAATGCTCACCAGAAAGGAAGGAATTACATGCTTCCCATAGCTACCAAGACGACTACGAGGTATGGCCCACATGCATTTGGATAGGCTTTATATGCTGATTTTAGGAAGTCTGGCCCATTCATCTACCTCATTTATTTCCTTCTGTAAAGGAATGAAGAAACCATGAGACTGCTTTAGATTTGTGAATGGAATGGTACCTAAGAATGGGCTTGGTAACCAGAACAGTTCAAATGCCATCAATGTTTCTGTAACATCTCAAACACCTTCTTTTTTAAATCTGCCTTAAAATGCATTCCTCTGAATATCACCAGTCACAATTGTTTTGCCTGACTCTTTTAGAAGGTAATTGGTACTTGAAAGGAAAATCCATTAAATACTCCAAACTTGAGCAGAGATAAATTGTATCTGAGGCTTCCTTTTCTGGAACACAGCTGGAGTGGCACGTAGAGAGTGAAAATGTATAAGAAAGATATTCTGGCTAGTTTTATGTCAACTTGACACAAACTAGAGTCATTTGGGAAGAGTAAAACTCACTTGAAAAAAGAAGGTTCTCACAAAATAGGCCTGTGTGTAGGCCTGCCATGCATTTTCTTAATTAGCGATTGCTGAGGGAGTGCCCAGACTATTGTGAGTGATGTCACCCCTGAGCGGGTGGTCCTGGGTTATATAAGAAAGCAGGCTGAGCAAGCCATTAATTAAGAGTAATCCAGTAAGTAGCACTCCTCTATGGCCTCTGCATCAGCTCCTGCCTCCAAGTTCTTGTCCTACTTGAGTTCCTGTCCTGACTTTAGTGATAAACAGCAATGTGGGAAGCCAGGTAAACTCTTTGGTGTTTTATTACATCATCATAGAAAAGATAAGTGAAAATTTTGTTTTCTGTTAAGGTGATAGTTGTTATAGCAGTATGGGACAAAAACATAATATGCCTTATAATTTCTCAGGCCCAGTGTAAAAGAAAATGTAGGCCCTTCTTCAAAAATATGAACAATTTTGAGGTAGCAAGTGTCCAGTTTATGAATACTGTCAATCTAGCATATTTTGGCTCATTTTGTGATGAAATCTCTTTTATTGAACATTTAAAGAAACAAAATAGAAAAGATTGTGTAAATGGCTTTGCAGATTATAAAGCAGGCTGCAGGTTCGAATATCAAGAGTAGGAAATTTCCTAAGAGCATTCTGGAAACATTGTGCCTTAGAAAGATGTAATAGAACTGTGTGCAGTAAGTGGGTCCAGTTTGATAGGAAACTGGCCAGCACAATACTTGGAATAGCCACTGAGCTAAAGAGCATTCCATGATCAAAATTTTCTCTTGTGATGGGAAATATGAAATGAACATTTAATGACAGAGGTAGGCACATTGCTTAAGTAAATTGAATTAGTTACAAATAGGCCAATCTGTGATGTTGCCACACCTGCTTTCATTTGAAATCTACTCATGTAGAAGCAGCTTCCTCACTAGCCCACTCATTGAATAAACAAGAATCCCTTCAGCAAATGAAATAGGAAAACAAAGTACTAGTAACCAAAGGTCTGGAGGAAAGGCAGAGTTGATAACTGAATTTGGAAACTTTCTTGTAAGACTTCACACAAATGTGTGATACACATAGAAAATGTGGTAGCAAAGTTCACAAAGTAGGTGGGTTTATTCTAAGGAAAATGTTAGGTTAGGGTAAAGGCACTAGCTGGAAAATCCTCATGGGTCTGCTCAACCCCCTTATAACCCCCTTAAAAGGCCAGATGCAGTATCGTGCATCTGTAATTCCAACACTCCTAAGGAGGTGGGGACAGGAGCCCATGAAGAAGCTCATGGAGTAGCTAGCCTGGAAAATACACTGCAGAAACAAAAACAAAAGAGATCCCCTGCCTCTTCATGGTAGAAAGGCTAAAATGGAATTCTTCCCCCATGCATGCACTGTAGCACATGTGCACCTATAGGCAGCTGGAGGCAAGGGTGTGGGGGAGGGGGACACGGGGACAGAAGAAGCAGAGAAGAAGAGAGAAGAGAGATGAAAGAGAGAACAACTTTGCAACTAAACCAGCCACAGAAATTGGGTAGGTAGATCTAATGTAATCAGCCCAACTGGTTGCTTTTTTGATTGTGCTTTTTTAAATCAAGTTCAGTTGAGAGGACATTAAGCAATGACACTGTTGCTTTCCTCCTTACTCCAGTAAACAGAAGTTCCCAACTCTTTTATCAGAACATGCATGCTAGCAGAATGTTTATACATGTGCCTTTTTGCTTGGGAACCTAGTAAGGCCATTTAAAGCTGAATGCAATTTAATAAAATTGTACAGGAAAACTAAATGAACAACAACAGAACCCATTTCTGCCTCCCCCTTTAGGGAAAAAATAGCAAGTGAGGTTTAGGGGGTTTATTTTTTAATAAACTGCCAGCAAAATTGGTATTATCCTTAACTAACGTCAATTCTTGCAAACCAACAAAATCTATGTCATCTCTTGTAACCTTCATTTCAAGGGATTTTAATTAAAAGGTCAAGAGCACTAATATCCATACAGCATAACATGTATTAGCACATTGCGGTTAAACAAAGAACACTTAAAGATACATTCTGTCAAGGCTGTAAAGATTCCTTATACCTCAGGCACTCAAATGAACTTCGCTAATAGGTCTCTTAAGCTTTTGGTTTTTTTTATGTGTTGTCTCCACGAAGTCTGCATTCTAAGTTTAATTGCACATGAATGAATTAATTATCTAGATGTGTGTGTGTGTGTGTGTGTGTGTGTATGTGTGTGTGTGTAAAAACAGTGAAAAATGTGAGAGAGAAAGAAACAGAAAAATGGATCTGGGAAGGGGACAGAAACCTTTACTGATTTCTCCCAGTGCAGTTTTGGCCATTCTCAAGAGACTTTATTATAAGCAATCAGAGCTCTGAAGTCTTAAAGCTCTTCAACATAAGGGTTAATACAAATAGGGCAAGCAGATGAATAATTAGTGTATTGAATGTCTGAGCATGAACAGCATTCCATGAGACAATGTAATCTTAAGTACAGTACCTCTCTATTATTTAAAGAAAAGTCGAGGTCCTTTCATTTACACACACCCTCACACCAGTACAACATAATATATTGGGCCAACTCTGTCCCACCTGCCAGCAAACTTGAATGAACTGTGTGGTTTCCCCTATGAGAAAATTCATGGTGATCACCCACCCGCAGACCTGCAAATCTGTACACATACATTCTCTGCTCTGCCCCGCTTCCTGTGCCTCATTCAAAAGAAAAAGAAAAATAAACAACTGACTGTAAAAGATGTTGCACCAATATCATTTCAAGTCTCAGTTTCATATCGACCAATTGATGGTTTTAACTCCATCCTACTCTCCCTATTTTATAGGGATTATATAAGATGTAGATAACATATAGCATTTCTGAAAACTCCTCTCAAATATATGTAAATGACATTTTCTCAACATAAACAAATTATACATTAAAAATGACTGAAAAATCACTTTGAAAATCATTCCCCATTTCTCATCTAATAAGAATTCCTACCCAGAGAAAAGGCAATGTATCTACCTCTATTAGGAACCACCTGCTTAGATAGGATGGGGGGGAGTGTCAAGACTTAAAAATATGTAAAAGATGCAATATCACAGTGGAAGATGTTTTAAAAGTAAAATATGTCTCCATGAGGGACTGATGTGATAGCCAACAACGATATAAACTGTTTTAATTATACATCCAGGAAATTAGACTGATCTTAGATTGTGAAATTCCCTATCCCAACCTACCAGTGTCCTTTCTATACTAAACTTATGGTTCAACTGAAAAGGCAAATACAGTTCACATGCATTGTAAAGGATCCTGACTCTTTGGAGCATGTAATAGCCAATTCTCTTACTATCATTCAACTGGACTACATAGCTAGCCTAAAATACCCCTCTAAAAAGGCCTCCTATCCTCACAAAAGATAGGTAAGTGAAGGCAATGCTTCCTGGCTTTATCTGTCTCAAATGAGTAATGGATCTGATTCAGGAAGCCTGGACTGTTATGGGTTTATCCTCAGATCTTTTTATAACCGTTAAAGTAAAATATTCAAAAGCTGACCTCAAGTATGCCTTAGCACTGGTACCTCATTCAGGTTACTAAAACAAGAACTATCATTTATTAATATTACTAAACAAAGGTAAGATGTTTATCAAAGTTCATATATAACCTTTCTTGTCTGTAACGTCCTATTTCTTGAAATCAAGCAACATTTTCCAGTAAGGAAGATATTAAAATTGCTAACTATATTCTATTTATAAAACTAAAATTTAAAAAAAATGAAAAATTCTTTATATGATGTTGGAAAATGTGCAACAATCATCCATTCCTGTGTGGGGACTAAATTCACACACACACACACACACACAGAGAGAGAGAGAGAGAGAGAGAGAGAGAGAAAGAGAGAGAGCTCCCTTTTCTATAAATAGATAAGCCAAAGCAAAGACCACAATGGAAATGAATGGTTCCAAGTTTTCATAAATATTTCCTTCAAATATATCTTCAAACTTGCTTTGTTTTGGAAACTACTCTCTTTTGAAAGGACAGGAGAAGAATCTTTCACATTTTATGATCCCCTTTGGAGGCAACAAAGCAACAGCCAAGTGCTGAGTTGATGGATGAGCCAATGAACTAACCTGGCTACAAATCGGAAGAGCCTGGGGAGCTTGTTAAATAAAGGGGGCTGGCCCCATCTCAGATGTGCTGGCCCCATCCCAGATGTGCTGAATCAGAACTTCCAAAGGCAATGGCAAAGAACCTGTGTTTTTAAATAGTCTCAAACATCTGCACTGGCTCATCTCATCCACAGGTATCATCCCAGCTTTCTTTTGGGGATTCTAAAATCTCTTTCTAGCCCTGACCTTTCTCTTGCATTCCAGACTATTTTTATGGTCATCTCAGGGGTACCTCAACTGCACCAAAACCAAACCAGTGAATTCATCTATTTCTTCTCCAAACTGTTGCATTTGTTAAGTCTGATTTCAGATTGTCTTTCTTAACGGAATATGTTTAAAAACAGACCTTGTGTCAAGATGTCTTGCATTTCTATAAACTAGAGTTCCAAGCACTCCGAATTTTCTATGTCTCAATCTTCCTTTAAAAATATTTTAAAACTGACTAAAACTTTTATAAAGTTTACCATTCTGGTCTTCTGACTTTTTCCAGTTTATCTATTTTACAGAACAATGTGCCCTTTTCTGTTTATAAAACATGAGCTTCTTGCAGACCATTGGTAGGTGCATTATATTCTCTTATAAGTGTGTGTGTGTGTGTGTGTGTGTGTGTGTGTGTGTGTGTATGGAGAGAGACAGAGAAAGACAGACAGACAGACAGACAGACACACACACACACACACACACACAGAGAGAGAGAGAGAGAGAGAGAATATTACCATTAGATACTACACAGTGTCCATGAGAACTAACTTATCAAAGGAGTCACCATGAGACAAGTTTTTCCATCACCTTTGCAGAGGGAATGCTTATTGACCAGAGTGCACTGAAGCAGGTATATCTGGGTCAGAACTGGCCCTGGAGTTGTGGTGAGCATAAAAGCAAATATTTTAAGCGGCAGCCTTTAATTATGTTGATGTTTTATTTGGTGTTGCAAATCAAAGAGAAATATAAAGAGGATAAAAAATTTAAAACACAGAAGGTTATGGGAGTGCTACAAAGTGCACCATTTATAGGGATTCAACTTGGACTACTCCCTAAGCCTTAGGACCTCCCATCTCCATCACATACAAAGCAGAGAATAAAGGTAAGTAGCCTGTCCTAGAATTCAGTCTCCCAAAAATACCCTGGGAAGATAAATGAACAGGTAAAAGAGAACAGAAGCAGTCTAGGGCTTGGGAACCATAGAATATGAGACAATTTATAGGACAAAGATACAGGACTTCCATCTTAGAATTTGGCTACTCATGACATCTGCCTCCTCTGCCTCAAAATACACAATTTCTTGTATTCAATTAGAACATTAGAATCATGACAGAATTGGAAAAAACCCAAGTTTCGAAATCACCAGATATGAACTGGAATCTAGTTTTGTTGATTAATGTATAGGACTTTATGTGAGTTGCCTCACTAATTTGATGCTCAGATCTTCCTCTATACAGGATCCTGGGAGAAAGCAACACTACCAGATCCAAAATAGTGGTCTGCAAGAAGCGCATGGTAGAGCTTGGAGAGCTACACAAATGTGGAATGAAAAACTATCAGGATAACAAAGCTAATTTCCCTAGTTTAAGAGACTAATGTTCTTGATAACTCTTCATTATATCAGGAGGACCTTCAGATTGGAATTCCATAGGTGAGTACCTAATTAAATCACTGAAAGCCATATTCAAAGAAAAGGAAAGGGGCAGGTTTGCCTGTTGGTACTTAGTGCTGCAAATGGAAAACTAGCAACTGAAAGCAGCTCCATCATCCAGTCCTTCACAGCACTTATGGCTGACCCCAGCCTCAGGCCTGATTCTGGTGGACCTAGCTGAAAAATGTAATCTATACAAAAGGAGGCCAAGAATTTGAAAGAGAGCATGGTGGGTCAGAGGGTAGATTTGGAGGGAGAAAAAGGAAGGGGCAATGATGTGATTATGTTATAATCTCAAAAAGACTCTAAAGAGTATAAAAAAAATGTCTGTACAAAACAGGAAGAATTTACAAAGAAACATGGTAAAAAGTGACCTATGAACATACTAAGAATGAGCCAACAATTTTTTTAGCAGAGACCTTGAGTAATACATTCCTATATTCCTCAAAGTAAAACCTTGGGAAACTGACACGTGTCATAGTCTGGCATTTGCTTGTGGCTGTTACTTTCTGTACCTCCTAACAAAATGTGCAACCTGTGCAAGGAAATCTGCAAGGAAAAGATGAAAAATATATCAGATGCCTGTGTGTGTGTGTGTGTGTGTGTGTGTGTGTGTGTGAGAGAGAGAGAGAGAGAGAGAGAGAGAGAACACTCAGTAGTATTAAGCAATAGCACTAACTCTTAGGGTTGTTGAGGAGTTAGTGACAAGCCTCATAATAGGTAAAGGGACAAATAGCAGGACCTATATATCATTATCCATTATCATTTCCATTATCATCATCATAGGACAGCTTCCTGGGGAATCATGCTATATTTCGACTTTGAACACTACTGCCTAAAAGCATCGGGTAGAATTGTGTTGAATGGCCATTTTTGGCCATTTAAAGTCGAACAGCAGTTATTTTATGTAGAGTAGCTTAATAGTTTAAGAGGTATGTCCTGTGAAAAGAGTATATTGTGCTTAATACCTAGTTAGATGTAGCAATGTCATGATTTGGTCCGCCTGAGAATAAGGAGGGTAAAATGGGATCCATGTGGTGCAAGACGGGATGTTCTAGCACTTAATACACTTGAATACAGCACTTACAGTACTCTAGGCAGTAGGGAAGAACAGAGTGTAGAGAGTTTTCTGTCATGCTCTTGTTTTTTAACTACATCGGCGCCCCAGAGAACTGGAAGAATGAGATGTCTTCTCTGCTTTTGCAACTAGACAAATATGGGGAGTCACTCTGCTAACTGGTTCAACTAAGCCAGAGGGATAAGATCACAAAAAAAAAAATTTACAATTGTCTCTTTCGTTTACAAGTGCTGAAGTCCAAATTTACAGAAGAGATAGGACTGGGGTAATAGAATAGTTGGGAAAGTGCTGCTCCTTTGAAGAGATTCTAAGAGTCATCCATCCATCAAGATCAACTAGAAAGTCATATGTGGCTCAAGCTTGCAGGAACTCCTGATCTTCATTTATCATTGTGATCAATGCTCTTGTTTATATATTAATTAATTGTACTGATTTTCAAAATGTGGAAATAAGCGATTTGATGAAAAGCTGATAACTTATTTTGATGAAATTCTGGGGGATGGTTTTTAGGAAAGCATATATAAGTGCAGAGGGGGGTAATCTCATTACATGTTCCCAGTTTTAACAATCCAAGGGAAAGAAAAAGGAATTATTATTTATCTTTACCTAAATCACAGCATGGGATGAAGGACTAATAAATATGTCTCTAGCAAATGTAGTCAACCAATTTTCCAAAGGCCACATATGCTCAAGGACAACTATGAATGTGATCCAACACAAAATTGTAAAATTACTTAAAACTTAGAGAGTTGTTTTTTATTTTCTCCCGTGGTTTTCGTGTGTGACATAATTGTATGGCTCTCAAGAAAGAAGATTGTATATGACCTCATGTCCCAAAAGTATAAGTTTGGACATACCTGATACAGAGTAAATTTGCCAAACTGGACCAGGGCAATTTAGTGTTCTCACAACAGTTACATTGCAGTTCTTTGAGATGGAACTGACTAGCAAAAGGATAGAGACAATGAAAAAGCATCAGTGACATATATTGATAATTTATTCTGTACCAAGACATTGTGTTTAAGTCTGGGAGAGACTGAATCAAGTAGTGAAGCTAATATCTCATTTTTCCTACTGTCTCAGAGTATGGTCTCTAGACTAGCACCACTGTTAACCACCTACGAGCTTACTTGAAATGTGACTTGTTGGGATCTACCCCCAGTCCTACTGAATTTGAAAATCTAAGAAAGTTTCCAGAAATATGAGTTTTAACAAGTCCTCAAGGGGATTCTGATGCAAGATCAAGTTAAAGAATTCCAGTGCACTGTCCTCTCCATCTTGCTGCCTGCCCTTCTAGCATTTATATTGGTGTGAAATAAAGCACCAGCAATTAGGATGCAGCTGGCATTACGAATCCCGGTCAAGTACTGAAGACTAAGGCAGTATAATGGCACTGCCAGGACCTGGCCACTGAATCAGCATGCATCCATGACAAGAACCTGATATTAGGGAAAGACTATATCTGCAAACCACAAGCATAAACGTAAGCCAAATGTTTGTTTCTGACAAGAAATGCAAAGAGCCTAATGAAAACCATGCCTGCAAGACAAGGAGAAATTTAAAAGACTCTGTCCTTCTTTCTTAGTCTCAAATGACAGTTTGATATATTTCAAAGAAATTCATATGTGTTGGGGAAGGAAAATGGATGGGGGGAGATTGTTTAATCCCCAAATACAAATCAAAGCTTATAGTCCTTCATAAATAGAAAAATGACTCAAAAGACTTTGGGATATAAAGAAATTGAATATAAGAACACTGAAGCCAGTAGGGAAATATATGTGGTCCTTTTTGTTTTGGGCTATAATATCAGAAAGAGAAGAAACTCAGAATCATTTATACTAGGAAGCAGTATAGTATAATGGAGAGAGACTGTGGCTTTGCAGCCAGACAAATCTCTTTTCAACTCTCACTTTTACTACTTATTGGATAGTAGACATATAAAAGATTGGTTAAGCATTATAGAACCAGAAAACAATCAAATAGCTACCATAACTCACACCAATTTGTAATACAACTACCTATAGTCTCCACTGTATACCTAAACATACTTCCCACCCCCACAAAAATGCACAGGACACAGAATTTCATATGCAGTGAAGAACATGCTTGTTGGTGTCAACACTTCCAAATATAAGTGCATGTCTTATATACAGATGAAGAGATATTTTAATTGAATTAGTTCAAGCCTTTATTTTTTCTTTGTTAGTATTCTAAGGTTAGTGATATAATGGTAGATGGGCTATCAGAATGCACAGAAACTCTGGTTCCACTCACAGTAGCATATAAAAGATAAAGGCAAACCTTATCTTTCAAATTATTTCTTTTCTGTTCACTTGTATATGGCAAGTGAAGGAATGAGGAACAGACAGGAGATTTTGATGAAAAAACAAAATCAAAAAACCTGCAAACATATAAGAGCTAGGCAAGGAAATTAATCAAAATAAGGATCAAGTAATAAAATATCAAAATGCTAAGTGTGGAAGAGAAGTATGCAGTCTACAGAAAGATATGACTTTGGAATAAAGGAATAACCTACAGCTTTAGTTTCACAATTGTATATACCCCCATCAACAAACTTTCCAGAACGTTCACTTATAAGTTAGTTATCCAGTGTTCCTTTGCAATCTTTTGTCAAAACCTATAACTAGGAAGGCAAATGGCTGGTTTTCCTGAACATCTAGTAGTTGATTTGTAGAAGAGATGAAATATCAAGGTAACCAATTCACTGGGTGGGAAATACCAACTGGGGAGAAGGGTAAGAGGGAGTTCATGATAAAAATCTACAGACAGGTGAAACTTCCAAGGCTCAGTTGAGCCCATGATGCAGTTCCTACTAAGGGAAAGCCTAGTACTAACAATCCTGACTATAGAACATTTCCCCACTCAGTGCCATTAGACAAATGAAAGGAAGAACTCCTATTACCTTAGGGAATCAATGGCGGTATCCAGCAATGCTATCTAGTCAATAAATGATTATTGAACTATACATAAAAGGGAAGTAAGATATTGATCTTAATGTTAAGGGCCTTGTATCAATCATATCCACATTTCCATTAAGATTTGATAATGTTCCTTTTCTATAAATCATTGTTTCCCCATATCTTCAAACTCCTCAGTATATTTTCTGTTCTTTCTGCTGTGTAATGAAGTGTTTCACAATAAATTGAGTTAGAGTTGCGTATTCTTTTCATATGGATGTGGTGGATGAGCAGCGGTGGATGAGAATGTGCAGAGTAACAGCAATGGAGATAGTGAGCATTACACTTACAACGTGATTCCTAGTCTCTGGTCCATTTTAAATGGACTATTCTGTTCAGTTTCAAAACTTCTTAAGGCAGGTAACAACTGAGAGTTTCACTGATTCTCACCCATTACCCAGAGGTGTAAGCCAATGCTCATTATCTCAGGAGATATCCTTACCTTGTTGGTTATCAGGTAAATCACTCAAGTACAGGTTGTCAGAAAAGTTTGTCTCAAAAATCAATGCAAGCTTCACTTTCTTCAAATTAAAAAAAAAAAAAGGAAAACACTACATTTGAATTTCAATGATCTGAATATTTCTACAGTGTCTTTTTGGCTTTACTTTTTATGGGTGTACCATTCCTCCTAAACTACAGAAAGACAAAGAGAGGAAAATGATTTTGTGGTCTGGCTTCAACCAGTAACACCATATGTAATTAGTTGTAAACCAGTGATTGGCAGGACAAAGAGGGTTGTGAATCTCATTATCGAAAAATTCCATATCCAGAAACTATTCACCAGGAGGTGGAAAACTAAAAAACGGAGGTGACTTTGTACTTGATGTTTTTCTGCAATGCTCAGTGATGAAGCATAGTGTGTAGTCAGAAGATAACTGGACTTCAAGATGGAAGGAAGGCTTGGGTCAGCACCAGTAAGTGCTGTTGTGTTCTTAGCTTCATCTACTAGGAATAGACTACATGGTCTTACTGGCCTTATATACCACACATACTAGCATCTTTGTGGATACGCTATCATGAATGTAGATTAGTATCCTAAAGGCCCAGTTTATACCTTTTAGAGCAAGAAATCTGCTCATTATTTTTAGCACTTCCTTCTCTCTCAAAATTGCCCTGGTTTGTACTACAAGTCAATCTGTGAGTCATCAAAAAATCGGAGCTTTGTACTTTGTTTGCAGCTCTAGCTAACTAGATGTCTCTGAATGACATACTTTAAGTTACAGAGCTTCATTTCTGGAGGAAGAAAGGAAAGGAGGAAACAAGTAAGGGAAGGAAGGGGGAAAGAAAGAAACAGGATTGAGAAAAGAACAAAGGTGAGATCTATGGTTCCTCTCAAGATACATGTGCACTGAAATATTCAGTTACTTTTCCTTATTTTCTGTTTAACACAGCACAACTATACAGGAAACACTCTTATGGAATGTATCTTCTATGATATGATTTGCATATCTACAAATGGTTATTCCTCTTCTACTTAATTGGAGACTGTCCCCAGTTTTAGCAAACATAATATACATATAGTGTAGATCACCTAACTTAAACTAAGAGAAGTTCACATTGAAAAAATTAGCCATTTAAAAGTCAACACAGCAGCTCATGTAAGCCAAAATCTACCCTCGGGTATCCACAAATCACTCCGATGAACTAATCACGTAGTTTGGATAGAGAGTTTAAACTTGTCTTGAGCATTGTTTTGGGTATAAGTGACTGTTTTTATTTTGTGGCTACTTAAAAAATTCGTAGACAAATATACAAGTTTGTTTATAATACATAACCATTACAGAAGTTTGTTACTTAAGCATAAATAAGAAAAGGAGATTTTGCTAAAATAATAATGAAAGATTCCAACCTTCTTCTTCTAGACTATAAAATCCTTACAACAAGATATTGTGATGACCCCAAGCCATATTTAAATTAATGACATAGTCCAGGATCTGAAGAAACATTCATATTACTTGGATAAAATCTTGCTAGAAATTTATTGAACATTACAAACAGCATTTCTATTTTTTTCAAGCCAAAGAAAGATATGAACATAACAGATCAAAATGTTTAAATACTCTGATGACAGATTCATGTTTTCTCAAAATCATTTACCATTCTAGCTAGAAGGACTGACTTTGTTCATTCCAAAGCCATCTGGGAAAAAAAATATGTTGTTAATATTTAAATTCAAATGAGTTTGGATCCACTGTAGTTGACTCAGGCTATGTATACAGATGTGTGTACAAATCAGTGGGCTTGATTTGCATAAGCCTTATGGAAAACATGGGCAAATGGGCAGGGAAGAGGTTGCAGGACAAGTAAGAAGATGAAGAGACCTCTGTTCAGAACTCCCTGGCTTTTCAAGGCACTGATCTTGTTGTCTGGGGTTAGCTCCAGGTTTCTTCAGAATATCATCTTGCTTTCTTTCTCAAACAAGGCCCAGGATGGTCATGAACTTGCTTATATACCTGAGGATGACCTTGAATTTTTGATCCACGTGCCTAGACTTCTGAGTTCTGAGATTATAGCTATGTGGCTCAATGACTGACTTTATGAGCTCTTCGGGACAGAATCCAGGGCTTCATGCACACTAGGCAAGCACTCTACCAACTGACCTCCATGCCCAGCCTAACAGACCATGCCTCTTGCAGCTGGACTCCTGCTCTTGGCTACGTGCCCACCTGGCAATGTAGTCTCTAGCCTCTAAACTCTGTTCCCATTAGCTATATAACTAAATCTACTGCCTTCGAATAGGTGAGGCTCGGTGGTCTTAAAACCATCATATATGAAATTCTCAAAAAAATTTTTTAACAAGCCTTCTGTGGGAAACCAAAGAGGAAAGACATCCTAGGAAATCAGCACAGAGCAACCTAGCTCCCCATGAGCTTCACTGTCTTAGCAAGATCATGTTTTTAGAGTCTAGGAATTGTGCATTGACAACTGTGGAAGCTCGTACCCAGTCCAATCCTCTAGGACTTTAGAAATTTATCTCCCTCTTCAAATTACTATATGATCATCAAAGACATCTGGTTGAAGTTATCCCTAGTCATGAGCTATTACCCGGCTTACTCTGAGGATTAGTAAAGGAAATCTCCTGAGACTGGATTTATATTAAACGTTTTACCTAAGAAATGCTCCTTCAGATAATTCAGTTGTCAACCTAAAAGTCAGGCTAGCCCCTGACTGAGGCATTGGCTTTGTGAAGCTTGTTCCATGACCCAAATCTATTTCAGTGTAAGACTATCCCATTCTTGGTATAAGCAATGCCTCCTCATATTGGCCTCTTATATCAAGTCTATAAAAATGCTTTGAACACCTTCTGATCTGGTAGCTGCTTAGCAATGCCCCTGTTAGGGCTAAGAATGTTCAAGGAACAAGAGCTGTCCCGGTTACTTGGCTAAAACGGATATCTACCTCTTACTTTTAAAATTGATCACCATTACGATAACAATGGGTATGGCAAGGATCAATAGACCTAATTACCCTGTCCCATATACACTAAGGACAAATCTCTTGGGAGCATATTACTGGTGGGAAAACTATATGGAGCATTAAATATTAATGACATGCTCAGGTTTCTGAAAGAAAAGGTAAAGCAGAAGATTTAAAAAAAAAACACCTCTGGCTAGCATAACAAAACCAGCTTGTCTGTAAATGTCAGTATCACATCAATAGTTCTGATGCAGAATTAAAGAAGTGTGGTGCAGAACCCTCCAATATTATCGAATACCATATGATGTTAATTGGGTTATGAATGAGGGTTTAAGGATAGTCCCACCAGAAGACAGCACTCTGATTAAAATTGTGACAATATGTAACTGGGTTTTGGTTTGTTTTTAATCCTACTTAACTTACCCGAATGTCCTGCCAGTGCTAATTACAGTAAATTGTTCACCCTAACTGGACACTTGGTGGCAGTGGTGATTGACCAGCATCAAGAGTCTGTTCCATAGTGCAAAAGCTTTTCAGAGCTTGCTAGTCTGTGGTACATGAAAGTGGCTCCTGAGCTCTAGGTAACTCAGTCATTAAAGAATCAGAAACGTAAAGGAACCTAATATGCTCTCATGGAACGGAATGGAAAAACATCTGCAGAATAGTATTGTGTGGGCTGTTGGGCCAAATATCGAGGGACAAAGGATGGAGAATAGACAGCTGTATTTTAGGGGACATTTTCAGATGTAGAGGTCACTGGAGAAATATGTCAGTTGGCGTGGTTGAGATACCTCATGCTAAGCGAAACCGGATCAAATTTTTGGCTGGTTACCCAGGACACCCCAGGATACCTCTTCCATAATGTGATCTCCAACTCTCATCCTCCTGCAGCAAAGGGAGTATTTGTTTATGCACTCTTCCCTTTTCTCTGAAGCGTGCACACTTTGCAGGACTCCTTGTCAGAAACAGGTCCCCACCCTGGAATGAAATCTGCTGATGTGGTTTCCTAAACCTCAGCCTTGTCTGCTCACTAGGAGAGACAAATAGTTTCGATTAAGGATAGCACATAAGCTTTGTTTGAGATGCTATGTACTGTCAAAACCCAAGCAAGCCAGGGCAAAGGCAGATAGCAAAGTTGAGTGTTACTTTCATCAAAGTTTTCGAGTCAAAAGAGGTCAGGACTAGATCTGAGAGTTCATCAAGCCTGACTTGCCTGTTTAACAACATATTTCTGAGAATGAGCTACACTAGGTGCTGAGAAGAAGGGAATGATGTTTTTCCCAAGTCTCTCAGCTTGACAAGAGATTCCAGGTTTTCACAGTAAGTGTGTTACAACAGCAACAGGTTTTTAATCGCACATCTTCTGATCCAAAGTTTTACAGTTCCATAAATCTGCCAGATAAACAAGCAATTGTATGGTTAGCACAAACTCTTATGAATAAAAGAATATTGTTTATTTTGCAATGGTGCTTTGATTGAATAGAAAACTACAACATAATGTGCTAAGAACAATAGATAGGTAACTTCATATTTTGCAACATAAAAACTTTTAAGTATAGACCATGTAGGATAAGGCATTAGTAGTATAAGGCACTAACTGAGCATTAGAGACAATGAGTCAAAAACAAACAAAGAAACAAACAAACAAAACTAGGAAATGGTAAGATCCACTGTGACTATAACCACTAAGGAAATAGTAGACACTAGGGCTTGAACGAAGGCACAAGGAACTGAGTGAAACTGAGATGGCATCACATAAGGAAAAAACTCGGACAAGTGACAGAAGCATGCCCTGAGATGCTATCTAAGAGATAAGGACTCAAGATTTTTGCTAGGAGCAGAGTAAAACTGAAAACAGTAGGGTCTGGTGTTGGGAAGGCCTGAAAGTTCAGAAAGGTTTTCTGTTCTGTAAGGTATATATTAGGAAGCCATTTTCTGTTCTTGAGAAGAAAATGATAGCTGTGCCCTGAACGCTTACAATATGCTGGTACTGTGCTAAATAAGCTCCTTATATGTGTTATCTTACTGCATTTTCCCAAGAAGCCTTTGAGGTAGAACTCTGTATGCCCAAATGGGGAAAAGAAGGATCCCCAGACATCCATCAGCTGCACTAGGGTGACACACATACCAAAAAGGACATCAAAGTTATAATCCAGGTATGAGTTATTCCATTGCCTACAGATACTATGTTCTTAAATACTCTTCTGAATGTGACAAAGGTAATCTTTCAAACTTAACGTTGGCAGTATTATAAAACAAAGATGGTTAGAAATTAAAGACCAACCAAGAGCAATCTCAAAAATTGAACACCAGGAGTAGAGGTCCTAAGGGAAGGATGTAGGACTGGAAAGAGGAAGAGAAGATCTTAGAGCCAATAATGACATGTCTATCCTAGAGGTAGGATAGATAGGAGAATAATGAAAGGCTGTAGAAGTGTTGAAAAGATCATCAATTTACACAGAGATGATATGAAGGAAGGAAGGAAGTTAAGGGCCTTTGTTGTTTATTTAATGTTGCCATTAAGAAGTTAGTGGAAAATGTCTAAAAGTTTAAGCTGAGCCTGGAGATACAGTACACATCGCTTTGGCTAGAAAATGAACACATGTGAATACAGGATACTTTGCCTCACAATTCAGAGAGTCACTGGCTCTTGAACACCTACCCACAAGAATCTCTGACTCAGTGTCAGCAATAAAGAATCAAAGGGGGCACAGTAGAATATTGTGTCCTTAGGAGGCATCACAAGAAGGCTGCCTGGCTTCCAGAGTCATAAAGCGGCCTTTTCATTATTACTAAGTTCACAGGTCGGTTACTTCTTTCTTTTGGGACAGGGCCATACTATACAACCCCAGGCTAGCCCTGAACTTACAGTTCTCCTGCCTCAGGCACTCATAACCACATCTATCACTTTTTCATTTCTTCTGATGGCTCTGTTGTCACCCTGTGGCAAAACTGGATGTGGGCCAAGAATCTGGAATATTCCCGACTGTATCCGCCCTCTGGAGACTCAGTTGATTAACTTCTATAGAGATTTCTATAAGGCTCAAATGAAACAATGTAGTATTTTTTAACTTTCTACTATGAATCTTTTCACAGTTATAGCTGCCTATAGAAGACAATGATTAAAACGCTTATTAAATTGAAGTAATGAGTAAGTAAATAAGAAATACGTAAATCCTAAGTTTTCATTTTCAGGTTGTTCTGAGCAATGCGATAACAATTTGCACCATCCAGTTCTGTCCCAACCAGGACATTAATAGGTCAGGTTTTATGTTTTACCTGCCAGTTACTCACTTACTGGTGTCATCAGTTATCAGGACCAACTGTTGCTGATGCTCCATTAACCCTTGATTCACTTTAAAATGGCCTTAAAGCATGAGAGTGGTGATGCTGACAATTTGGGCATACTAAAGAGACGCTACAAAGTGCTTATTATATGTGAAAAGGTGAAAGGTCTCTATTTAATAAGGAAGGAGGAAAAAAATCTGCTGAACTTCAGATCTATAGCAAGACAAGATATTTTTGAGATCAATCATATTTGCATACCTTTTATTATATTTGTATATTTGTTGTAGTTCATTGGTACTCTGCCTACTTAACATATTATGTTTTTTATATGTATGCATATGCATTAGCTACTTTTCTTGTTTCTGCTATAAAATAACCAATCAAAACAACTTATGAAAGAGCATTTTGACTCAGGAATTGGGAAGAGAAGCATTTCAAGGCAGACTGGGAGGCCACATTGCAGCCACAGTCAGAAACCAGAGAAAGATCCCAGGTCTCTCTCAGTTTACCTCCCACTTTTATTCATTCACTTTGGGACCCTGGCTCATTGATGCTGTCACCCACACATATTCCAAAAAGATCACAATGGACCTTTCAGGTAGAAATCTCTGACTCTTGGCATTTTTCAGAAACCAATTCTCTGCTAATCAGGTCCTATGTATTTAGAGCAACTACTGAGGCAAGACCTTCATGCAAGGGGAGTTAAATGAAACACCATTCTCTTATCAGTTCCCAGCCTGGGCTCTCCCTGTGGGACATAAAATGCTTCTCAACATACAAATAAGTGTCAGGCTTTTGTATTTGCAAAGGAACAAATGAGGTCTCTTGAAAAACTGGCAGGATTTCGTCACGTTCCTATGAGCATGGTCCTTTCAGTTTTCCAAAACAAATCTGACTACTTTTAGAGATGGATTAAGGGAAAATAAAGCTCTCCTGATTGACTTGAAGAATGCAGGGTCAGAAATATCAGATCTATTCCTGAGTCATCTATTAGATGTCAGCAGGATGCCTGGGCAGGGATATGTTTATTTTTCATCTAGAAACTGGGTATTATCAGTAAAAAGTGTGCATGTGGAAGAGGAGGTGGAGAATATTTGAAACAGTTCTGTAAATAAACAACTCAGTGGGTATGATGCATAATTCTAAAAATTTGCATCTGTAAATTTGCATTTCAGGTTTCACCAAAATTATAATGCAAGATAGGTGGCTTTTCATTGCTGCTTCCCCTCCTTCTGTGATCATCCCAATCCCAGCCGTGATTCACTAAATATTTTCCCCATTGGAAATTATAAAATGATATCCTAGCTCATTGTTTCATTTTCTATTGAGCTTCATTGGGTTTTCAGACATTTACACTGTCAGCTCTCCTTCCCTTACTGTAAAATCTTTTTTATTGACAATTCAATCATGTCAAGTTTGGAACAGGAGAGGCACTGATTTGATCAGCTATCATTGGATTTACAATATATAAATGACAGCACCATATCTGGCCCTCGTCTAAAGCAGCTGCCTTTTATCGATTTATATTCCACTAGCAAGGAAGAAAAATTGCAGCACAATGTAGTGGTATGGTCCAAAATCAATACCAATTTTTTTCTTAATGACACAAAGGCCATGATAAGGACAGCATAAGTCAAAGCCAGACAGATCAAATTTGCCCGATATCCCTTTCAATTACCGAAGAACATGCACAGGGATGTATAACATTAAAGCAAAGGAGAATATTATTCCAAGTGGTTTAAAATTACAACCTCCGACAAGACTGCATAACATCCTCCTTGAGATATGGAGTTGAAATGAGCTGAAAATAGAGACCCACCCACACAAATGCCTCAGTTTAAAATAAGTTGGCTGTTTCCAGCATTAGTCTAACTACAAGTGAGGGCAACAACTAGGTAGTAAGTAAAACAATGTGAATTTAAATTAGTACCCCCAACAACAGATGTCCTGGGTTTCCTTAAGTACTAACATAAAAAGTTTAAAAGACTGAAGTATACCTATTGTTCCAATAATTAAGTGTGAATTACATAAAAGCAAACCACAAATTAATTAACTTAAACATCCTGACAAATCTAATAGAAGAAGGGTACCTGCACTCTGGGCAAGATGTAAAGTTATGGCTATTTCCCTATGACAATAAAAATAGTCTCTCTCTCTCTCTCTCTCTCTCTCTCTCTCTCTCTCTCTCTCTCTCTCTCTCTCTCTCTGTGTGTGTGTGTGTGTGTGTGTGTGTGTGTGTGTCTGCCTGCCTGCCCGTCTGTCTGTCTGTCTTGCAACCATGGCTTAGAGAATCAGTATCTCTTCAATAAAACTTTCCTAGGCTGCTTGCATATCTATCTGATAGTCTCTTCTCTTACACTGGTATCATCCTCAACATAATACAAACATGCCAGGCACTTTAAATGACAGCAGTGTTATTTCACCTTAGAGTACAATCTCAATACAGATTAGGTCAATTATAGATAAGCTGAGGTGTTCAAGAGAAGCATAGTGAAATTTTGGCACAGCTTTTGTTGAGATAAGTTGTGAATGGAATTCAAATAGCTCATCATAGATAACATAGAAGTTCCTTCCAGCCCTGAACATCTGTATTTCCAAGTAGTAACTGATCAAATGTTTTATTTAAAAAGAAAAAAAAAAAAAAGAACAGAAAGCTCTCTCGAGTCAAGCCACCTTGAGTTCTAGATTTCACTCTGCAAGATACTAGCAGTGTGATTGATTTGGATTAAGATATTACATTCTGTATGTGTAACTTGCAGGCATAGTAATGCCTACTTCAATATTGGACATCTTATTTGCTTCTCATAACAATATTAGGGTGATATTTCTACTTTCAGGATTTGAAGACTGAGATTTAATGAGTTTAAGCAAGTTTGTTCATGGTCAACTTCAAACCATAGTCTACATCATTTCAATACTTACTCTCAACATTCTTAGTACCATCTTCCTCTAACCCTAAGCCCTGAAGCACTTTCTGAAAGACCTTTTTGGTCCTTGAGTTTATCACTCAGCTTTATGAACAATTGTAAAGATGTTTCTCTCATCTCCACCTCTAAAAAGTATGACCACGTCCCAACATTATCACTCTGCAGACACAATCAATGATACTCTCTTATGCTTATAGACAGGAGCCTAGAATAACAGTCCTCTGAGAGGTTATGCCCAGCAGCTGACCCAAACAGAAGCAGATACCCACAGCCAAGCATTGGAGGGTAGTTGGAGACCCTTATGGAAAAATTGGTAGGAAGAAATGAAGGCCTAGAAGGGGATAGGAACCCCAGAGAAAGACCAACTAACTTGAACCCCAGGGAGCTCTCAGAGACTGAGCCACCAACCAAAGAGCATACTGGAGCTAGATCTAGGCCTCCCCACCCATATGTAGCATAGGGCTGCCTTGTCTGGCTTCAGTGGGAGAGGATGTGCCTAATCCTGTAGAGAGGTGACACACCGGGGGGGGGGGGGGGGGTTGTGAAGGGGAGGAGAGGCAGCCTTTGGGTTCTAAATAAATAAATAAATAAATAAATAAATAAAATATGAAAATAATTGGGGTTGTTTTGGGGGTATAACGAATGCAAATTCATAAAACATATTCATTGGCAGACTTCAGTTGAATCTTCTACTCTCCTATATACTTTTCTCTCAGAAGTAATATATTATCTCTCTGATCAGCAAAGAAGGCAATGATGTATGTTTGACACATGCTCTTGAAACTACAGGGAGGTTTGAAGACTGTGGAGTGAAAAAGATACAGAATCAAGGAGCTGGTGAGTGAGAGACAGCACAGGAATGTGATTAGGTACTCTGGAACTGTACCCAAAGTCTCAAGCTGTATCCAAAGGTGTGACTGAGAAAATGCACGCTGCAGACGTAGTCCAATGAGCAGCTTAGAGTAGGAGCTCAACACATTTCTTTTGTATTACTATTTTCATTTTATGTGCATGAGTATTTTTGCCTGAAGGTATGTCTCTACACAAGTGTTCCTGGTGGTGGTGGAGGCTAGAAGAGAGTGCCAGATCCATTAAGACTACAGTTACAGATATGAGCAAGCTATCATGTAGGTGCTAGGAATGGATTGCAGGCTATACCCTTAACTGCTGAGACATCTTTCCAGCCTTTGTGATATAGTCCTTAGATGATCACAAGAAGGGCTGTGCTTAAACATTAAAGAATGTTAGCTTTCAAATATATATAAAACGATGTCTCTAGACTTATACCTATGTCAACATTTTGAACATAATTTTTCCTATAAACATAATAATTGAAAAAATGACAGTAAGTAAATGGATGATTTTAGAAATATAAATGAATGTAATTGGATTACAAAGGTCACCAGTTAGCAACATGTGTAGTGCATTAACAAGCTTTTAAACTCTATTGGAATGAACAAATAATGTTGGTTAATATTATAGCCAATTATTAACATTTCAAATTTCTATATTATTCTGGCACATCCTTAACTGGACATTAAGTAAAGAGCAACAGTGTCACAATATTTAAACAGTCAATTATAATTGTCATCTGGAATGATTAGCACCTGAAACTTCAGTCCAAATTGTAGTGGAATGGATAACATTCTTATCTCTGTCTCTTTAAACATATACTCCCATTCATCTTCAATTATATATAGGACAAAGGTGTCTTGAGTCTAATATTCAGAAGACCTGGTTCGACAACTTACTGCACAGCAACATATCTAAACTTCAAGTTGCTCATATACACAATTAAAGTATCACTACCTACCATCTCCAGTATGAAGCTGAAAAATTGTGACAAATAGCAGATGACCAAGGAATGCTTGTAGGTTATGTTGAAATATTTCAAGAAAATATGTTATCATTGACACTAGAGTTTTGTGTTTATCAGGGAGGTACTCACTAAAGAGCAATTAAAAAATGCTTTTTTAAAGAAAGAACTTGTCTCAAATAAACAACATTTATGTTTATTTTATGTGCAAGAGTGTTTTCCTTGCTGGTACATATACAGAATATGCACAGGCCTGATACATGAGGAAGCGACAAGAGGGCACTGGATCGCCTGGAAAACAGAGTTGGAATGTTTCTGAACCACCACATGGGTGCTGGGACCAGATAATGGGAAGCAGCAAATGTCTTTATCATCTCTCTAGCCTCCACATCAAATAGTAATACTACAATTGTCACACCCATTCACAATCCGTTGTTTGGAAGAGCTTGCTCAGGAAGACCAACTAAGTTGGGCCTCCAGGAACTCTCAGAGACTGAGCTTCTTTTGGCATGATTTAGAGGTCCTTTTTGAATTCACTTCTCTTGACTCAGTGAGGCAGTAATTGCATAGTAAGACTCTATGCATGTCTACCTTTGGAAAGGGCATGCATGTGCCTAACATTTACACATTCTAATTATTAGAGATTATAAATAAAAATGCATATAAATAACAGCATTTAGGATAAGATTGCAAATGACTTGGCTGTATAAACAAGTAAAAGGAGAGATCTGAACTCTTATGAACAAACAGATTCAACACTTCTTGACACTCAGAGGGACCCTGTGATGGAGAAATAAGATAGTGCTCTTTTTAATGTAGCTACTATAATTCTCTAACAAACAAGAGCAAATAATCATAAAAGGAATAGAAATATAGGCTGTCTAAACAAAGAAACCAAAGCTATAAGTAGGGACAAAATGGAATCTCTGTCACTGATTGACAGTGTCATCATAAGTGAACTTATGCAGTATCACTAGATTGGTTTCTACTCTGTCACTTTTGCCTAAACCCAGAATAGATAATGATAAATCACGCACACCAATGTGCTGAGCAAAGACAAAAAAAGGAGTAAGACAAAATATCTCCTTGGGGGGGGGGGAAGACTAGATGGTACAGAGAACCATGCTTAATTATTGTTTTTGAAGTAAAATTGACCATAAAAAATTAGGTGGTACTGTCTAAATCTAGTGAGCTCTTCAAGGTCTAAATTCATTTTTTGAGGGAAAAAAAGACCAGATATACTTTCTTTGAAGGGAAATGGATCATGTGGATTTTTGTTTATTTAGGATATATTTGGATTATGTCTTTTGATGTGTTCAAAGTACTCCTAAAATGAAGGGGTGCTTTCATGAAGTAGGTGGTGAACGATAGTGATTAAAGGTTAAAAGATGTATAAGGGTAAGACCATATATAAATGTCACATTAAACAATCCTGGACACGCTTAATGACTAGTACCATCCCATGTTAACATACCACAGCCAGCTGTATGCTGTAAGGTCCATCATTTGAAAACTAAACTACCTCTTTCTCTTTCAAATACATGATTTTGGCAGTGATTTGAAAGCAAGAGTGTAGGAGTACTTTATTGACTAGGAAAGGGGCAAGAGGATCTGATTAAAATCAACAGAATTACACACTGGCGATTCGTTCAACAAACATGTATTGAGAACTTGCCAAGTGCCAGGCACTGCACTAAGTACAAAAGATACATATATGGCTACCAGTCTGCCACGAGGGGCTGACAATGGGGAAATTCCAGTGGCCTTGTGTGGCCGGAGTTCACAATGTGTATAAGAAGGGATGGGGAGCAATCTGAACAGAAGCCAAACGAGAATGTAGAATGTTCCATGACAATGTGTTTTATATTTTATATTTCATGTGTAAACATGGACAATCCAGAAAAAAATCTAAATATAAAATATCAGAAGACCTACTAACATGGCTCCCACCAAAACTGTATGCTCATTTTATGTGTCTGTCTATTTAGGTCTTTGCATCTTGATAAGCAGCTAGATACTTTAAATGGATGGAGATATATCTATATCTAGAGATACTTACATATATAATACATACATACCTAGACAGAAGAACAATAGAACAGATAATCATACATCAGGCAATCATAATATAACATGCACAAATGGTTTCTTCCCAATCATATTTTATCATGGATAATTACTCATGCAATTAAACTTTCAAAATATTTTTAGCAACTGCTTAGTATTCTTTCTCTTATTTCTGTTTTACAATTTAATCAGTTCTTATTAATGGCTATTTGCTAGTACAAAACTAGTTGGAGTTACTATATATGTATATGTACAAAATATAATATTATATGATATATAATTATATATTTTGTATATATAAATATATAATGTATAGTACATACCCAAACACATACAACTTGTAGGAGTTAATTCTTGACATGCAATTGTATTTGTGTTCCTATAACAGCTGCTTTCCAGAGATATGGTAAATGCAAATTGTATAAAGGGAGGCAGATAAATAAATCATATGGTACATTAAACAAACAACATAGATTTGTGGCTCGCAAGATATATCAACAGGTACAAGTGCCTGCTGCCAAACCTGACAAGCTGAGCTCCATTTTGAGCCCTACATGGTGGGAAAAAAAATTGACTTCTGGAAGTTGTCCTTGGATCTCTCCCTATAAGTACCATGACATTCACATCCACACAAACACACATATCAAGAAAAATAGATTCACAGATGGTGTGTCCTAGTAGAAATGGTCACTCAGAAGGTGCAAAGAGTCAGCAAATTATTTACTCAGCACAAGTTTATTGAATGCCTACTCAAAAAATAGGGAGGGCTGGGTTTGTAGCTTGGTGAAGAAGAACTTGCCTAAGATGCTCAATTCCTTGGGCTCCATCTCTAGTACCACACCAAACAGCAGCAACAACAACAACAGCAACATAGTCCAGACTCTAGGTCCTAGAGTTACTAAACCAAGGTTTCCACAATATGATTCCCATGCAAACCATAACCCTCTGGTGATTACCTTTCAGATATCTGACATGAAAGAAGTAATCAAGTGGAAAATGTAGTTAGATTATCAGCCACATTTTCAAGTACTAGTCTGTATCAAATCATCAGAAACATAAGTGAGACCACATAATCAGAGCCTCTAAGGAAATGTCGAACCTGAATTATAGTTTAATATCACACTCTAGCCCTTAAAGTATAAGGTCAAGACAAGAATTACCTATTTCAGTAGGTCTGGTGTTCCTTTACAAAGCTATAGTTGAAGATGTCTGCTATAACCTATTATCCCTCATGCAAGGAACATATAATAAATTTCTGTATAAAATTTGTCTGGGGGAAAAGCATACCTATTTTCTTCAGCAACAATAAAAGCTATGTAGGCCAGTGTAATTTCCTGTTTACTTTTGCTGCTAGGAAACAGATGTGGATGGACTTGTCTAGACATTAAATGTCAGCTCCCCTGTCTACTCTCTTTTGTTGGTCTCCTTGGTTTTTACATTTTAATGACCCTATATTTTACACTGTTGAATTAAGCATTCTTTTGAATTGATTTGGAATGAAACATTCTTAAATAAATTTGGCAATATAAGCAGTTTTGTTGCAATTACATATCTGTACAAAAAATTGCCTCATAGACTGTCAATATCTGAGGGGGATGCTCTGAAATTTGACATGTATAGTTGATCATTTTGATTAGAAAGCCATTAAACACTCTCCATGTGATTAATTCTTTTCCGTATGCCATTCCAATTTGTTTTCATGGCAGATAAAGGTACAGATACAGTGCTATTACTACAGCAGCTCACAATATCTGTACTTCTAGAATCACCATTAATTCATAGTTAATCAAGTCTCATAAACTTCTAGTGGGAGATGGGTAAGAACAGAAGCTTGGCCTTGAACACAAGGCCTCATGCAATCATTGCCCTAACACAAGCTTTCATCTTGTTTAGCTTTATATTGATATAGGATCTCCTCTATCTAATTTTATTTTGGTATCAGGTCCAAGCTTGTCTCAAATTTGCAATCCCTATGCCTCACCCTTTAAAATCACTGAGATTGCAGGTGTGAAATACTAGACTCAGCTATGGACTAAGTAAAGAGTGAAGTGAGTTCAACACTTGTGGGACTGTTCTCTTTTCTCTGCCTCTACTGTAATGAGTACAATTGCTTGAAACTCTACAATGGCTCTCCATTAGATTCAGGATAAACTCCAGATGCTAAAGTAAGACACAAATTCTACTTTTTTAAAGATGTAATTTCTATGTTTATCCCTGACTGTCCTGGAACTTGCTTTACAGATCAGAACAATCACGAATTCAGGGGTTTCCCTGTCTCTGCTTTCCAAGTGCTGAGATTAAAGGTGTGCACCACTACCAAAACATGGTCAATCTACATTATTAACAAAAAGCATGTTATTAAAAATATGATCCAATATTTATTTCATGCATGTATGAAATGAAATACAGACAAAAGTAATAACAGTATTAAAAATGACTCTTTGAAAAATCTATATTCCTTTATTTTCTCCCAAATAAATATACTATGTCTGTCAAGAAGAAAACAAAATAAGTCACCCTTTCAAAAAAGTTCAAATACATATTCTCGAATTTCGAGATAAAAGAGGCATGTCAGGACTAGTAGAGTACTAAATATCATCAGATGGACAAGACATGTGACTGCTGCAAAATCTCACAGCCAACCAATGAGCACAGGTAGGGGTGTCATCTGGCCTAAGTTTCTCCTGCTCCTGCTACCTCTGTGAGAAGAATAACAATGGTCTTCTAGCTAGCACCTCAGGCAGCTCTGAGGTCCTGGCTCATTTTCATAGCCACAGGATTATTTGTAACTTAAAAAAAAAAAAACATGAAATGTAATCTGACAATAACAACTCTGCCAGATTGGATTCCTAAATCAGAATAGATAAGAAAGAAAAAGTGCATTTTGCATAAAATCATTTTTTAAAAAAATATTATGGACTTTCCTGACTGATAGAACAGTACAACTTTAATTGTTTTTGTTAATTTCAGATTGCACACTTTAGTTTAAAATACCATTTGTTTCTATGTAAGGAAAATATGGCATAGAGACAGAGGTCTTTTGGCTATCCTCCTGGCTCCTTAGTCCAGCATCTTACTAAAGGCTATGTCAGAAGATGGATTTTTGCACAGGGACTAGGAGTTGGCCTGAATCTCCAAATTCCACATCTCTCCTTCCAAAAGAATGGTCTTTCCCTTCAATGATTTAAGTCTCTGATTTGGAACTACATAAATCTTAAGTGAAATGAGAGGGTTTTTTTTGTTTAGTTTGGTTTGCTTTAAGGGGAAATGGTCATATGATAACTTTTAGACACCTGGGGCCCCCAACCTCAGGTCATTGCACATGATGATAACCAACAATATAGTCCCTAGCATGGAGTGAGTATGGAGCACAAAACTTTTGCTTTTGCAGAGAGGAAGTAGCTTCAGGACCAGACTCTTGCAGCAAAGTGTGATAGCAAAGATGGCAACAGCTATGGTCCTCTGTCCTGTTAGGAAGTCTGAAGGATGACTTCAGACACTACCCTAGCCGTCTCTGTTGGCAAATAATTCTCCACTTAACTTACATGTTAGTGTCATAAACAAAAAGCACAGAATGCCTTAGTTAAAGGATAGGTTTTTTTCAAGAACATGTGTATCGTGTATCACTATGAACCTTGGATGAGAGGCATAGAACCTCACTGAGAGTAAAGGACAAATGTGCTCATAGCATCGGGAGATAGGGCTCACTACCTCTCAGTAGACAGTCATGTCCCTGGAGTCGGAGGCTAATATACTTCCTGCTGGTAATAAAAGATATCACTTCTGACACAGGGAATGCCCCTAAACTGTTACCCTGGTTGTAACAACAGAGTCTGACCCTTTTCATATTATTTTGACCATTTTGAATGTTAGTGGGTTCAGAGAACTAGGACAAAACAAAATTGCTGATGTTTTTGTTAGTGCTACTATCCGCATAACTGTTCCTTCATCTCTTCCCCAAGAGTTTTGTGCTTCTTTCCATCATTTAATAAACTGTCTCAAGCTTGGTTTCTGGCTTACAAGCAAGATAAAAAATACCAGACCCTTCACATTTCTTGACAATCTGCACTTCCTGACTTTACTACAAAATAAGGAAGGAATCAGCAAGGAAAGAGCCTTTGGCACAAAGGTTAAAAGATTGATGTTGCAGTAATAATCATTGTTATATAACAACTGCATGTGTTTGCCGATTATTATTCAATGTGTTAGTGACAACTAGGGCCTCCAGGTCACATACCCTCATCCTTCAGTGACTTGGGGTGACAGTGATCAAAGAACAGATTTAGACTTAACCCGACTCGTCATTGAGGGCAGGTTTAGACAGAACCTCAATTGTCTTCAAGGGCGGGTTTAAACATAAGCCAAACTACTTTGTAAAGAACTCCTTGAATAAATCTAAACATCTATGTCACTTCTCAGGTCTGTACCTGGGAGACCTTTGATTTAACTATCAGAGTAAATAACAATAACTTAATTTTTTTCATTCAATTTTCATGGCATTGCTGTTAGAGCAAAACTACACTCAGAATACCAAATTCACAGTTGAAGGTTTCTGGCATTTTTACATCTGCCCCCAGCTCATTATGAAGCACATGCTATGCCAATGTATTCTTTTAGTGCAATTATACAGAAGAGATATGGTGCACCATTGGAAGCTTTTATTCAGCAATGGCCATGTTCCAAAAATCAACTGCAAAAGATGTTACTTCCACTCCAAAAAACAAACAGTGAATCTCAAATGCCTACAGAGAGCTGAGTGGATTTTTAGAACTACTAGATTATGGCTTTTCTGTTTTTAAAAATTCAGTAATTACATCTTAGCTAGGGGAGGCAACATTATTCAAAACTATGTCATTTTAACAACCTCTCCCCTAAATCCTAAAAAGTAATTCTGCTTTTCTCTTATACATATTGTTATTTCTGCAACTAATAATGACTCCTAATTTATTTTCTGCTGAAGCAACAGCTTATTCTAAGAAATCTTCATTTCTAGTTTTAAAGCTGAAAAGAGGGGGAGAGATATTCCCCCATCTTCACCTCCATGTCTTGCAAATAACTTAAGGTCCCCCACCGTCTTTGTTTCAAAAGCTCCCAAAAGCATTTTGTGGAAACAGATGTGATGCGAGTCTCATACTGAGTACTTGGATCTTCTTACTCCCTGAACACATTAACTTGACATTTGGAAATATTGTGTTTGAAAGTTATTATCACATACACATTTCTTAATTTCTGATAAAAATATTTCTGATAAAAGATCTGCAGGTGTCAATTAAAATAATAGTTTAATTAATTTTCACATACAGAGGATGCTTGCAACCCTCAACCTCCTTATATACACTCCTGGTGGTTAACCAAATTTATTTTTCCAACATGGATTCTGAAACTCTCTCTGTCTGTGAAGGCCACACCATTCTTCTTCCTCCTGGCCTAACTGAAATACAGATTTCATTAAAGGAAAAACAGTGCTACTGGATCTACTTCCCCCGATATCTAGCATGATATGAAAATAATGTAGTAGAAACCTTTATACATGGTTCTCTTTAACACCCTGACTAAGAGATGATAGAAATGGCTTCAGCAGCAAACTTGCTGACCTGGTGCTAAGGAAACAGATGCCAACCTACAGTTGATCCAGTTCCCACACACAGTGGTGAAAGATCATCTTTTCTGGAAAAAGTTGTAACAGAAAAAAAGAAACAGGTGATAGGAATGCACTAGTGTATGATTGCTGGAAGGGCTTTAGATCCCAGAGTCAAGTTTGTTTAGAACCATCCCTTGACCATGTACATACAAAGCCACTACCAACAGAATCAACACCATCTTGCTTCTCTCTTCTTGAGTGTGCTGAGAGGCTGTTCTATACAAACAGATCAAAAGGGAAATCAGACCCAATAATCTACTGTTCTCCCTTTCTGACCCCTGAAGCATTTTTGGTGCCCCCTTGTGGAAACAATTGTATTGTTTACAAGGGGTCCCAGACTATTCTCAGAAGTTCAAAAAAGATTTATTTTCTTGCACATTTAATATCTATTTTTTGAGATTATAATGCAATTACATCATTTTCCCTTACCCTTATTTCCTCCAAATCCACTTATATACCCTTCCTTGGTCTCTTTCAAAATCATCGTCTCTTTTTTCATTCATTGTTCTTACATATATATGTACATATGTCTGTGCATATATATACTCCTAAATACATAAATATATCCTGCTCAGTTCCCTGTGGAAGACTATTTCTCCCATTCTCAACTGGATTCTGATTATCATTTCACAATATATACACATATCAAGTCAACATGCTCTATATCTTAAACAGACATCACTTACTAGATATAACTTAACAAAGCTCAATTTGAAAATCTAGTTCAAAGACTCAAGGTGGTGCTGAGATGAAGGCAAAGTAATCATCAGCACATAATTCACAAGCACAGAACCATCCCCACCCTTTGTTCTCCCAATGTAAAAGCTGATACAATTTGCAATGTCTCCCAACAGCCATGTGTTTCTACTGGCTAATGATGATTAGAAATGTGGCTCAGCACTCATAACTCTCTGCACTAAAAGAGAAGGGAAACAATGAATTGGGTATTAAGAGACCTAAATTCTAATCCCAACCCTGTCACAAACTTGCTAGAAGATGTTCAGAGAGCCTCTTAGCTGCTTGAGTCCTCACTTCCTTATCATTGGTGATAATGGCTTTCGTAGACACTTCATGGAGCTGTTGAGAGTTTCAAATTAGAAAAAAAAAACAAAGACATTGCAAAGATTATAGAATCCTATATCTAGCACACATACATTTGTAGACTACATACATGAGCTTTAGTGTTCCTCCTGAACTAATGGTTTTAGGCAGTGTCATTGGTAGTGGCCATTAAGGTAAGCAAGAAGAGGAGTGAGAGGTGGGGATAGGATTACAAAACTGTCTTGATTCAGATGTCAGTCTCAACCTATATCCAACTGTTATTCACCCTGCTTTTCTCCTCTCTAAAATTGGCATTAAAATTAGTCTAACCTGCCCTGTAGGATTGCTGTGAAGGATAACAAACCCAGTGCATATGGATCACTCAGTATGTGATCTTGCACACAGAAAACTTACTACATGCTAACCACCGTCACCACGGGCACTGCCACCACCTCCACCATTGCTGCCAGCAACAGCAGCTTTCTCTCTTTTACTGTCTTTCAACAATGGAGCTTTTGGTGGAAGTGTCTCAGAACCAGGTTTACTACAAGCAGAGTGTGGGCCAAAGCAAAAGGCTAGGGCTCTGCTGGAATTGCAGGAAGAGTTGTTTCCAAAAGCCCACATTTGCAGGGTACCAAACAAAAATCTTGAAAAGACATATCTTTGTTTCCATTTTTATGATACCCAAGACTATGAGCCTCTTTAGGCAGCATTGCATTTTTTTTTTTGAGAGTGTAAATTTTTTTTTATTTTATTCAATATTTTTTTATTTACATTTCAAATGATTTCCCCTTTTCTGGTCCCCCACACCCCAAAAGTCACATAAGCCCTCTTCCCTCCCCCTGTTCTCCCACCCACCCCTTCCCACTTCCCTGTTCTGGTTTTGCCCTATACTGCTACACTGAGTCTTTCCAGAACCAGGGGCCACTCCTTCATTCTTCTTGTACCTCATTTGATGTGTGGATTATGTTTTGGGTATTCCAGTTTTCTAGGTTAATATCCACTTATTAGTGAGTGCATACCATGATTCACCTTTTGAGTCAGGGTTACCTCACTTAGTATGATGATCTCCAGCTCCATCCATTTGCCTAAGAATTTCATGAATTCATTGTTTCTAATGGCTGAATAGTACTCCATTGTGTATATATACCACATTTTTTGCATCCGTTCTTCTGTTGAGAGATACCTGGGTTCTTTCCAGCTTCTGGCTATTATAAATAGGGCTGATATGAACATAGTGGAACATATCTCCTTATTACAGCAGCATTGCATATTAAGACCTCAATGAATACTCGACAATTCCCCTCTGTTTACAAGTGTCACACACGACCCATAAATATTTTATCAATGCAAATTACACAGATGCTGATTAGTGTTTTGCCCCCATCTAATCTTCCTGTACTACCTGTACTTTCAAAAAATGTAAGAAAATTATCTTATACTTCATTATTTTTGCTAGCTTGACATTCCACTTCCCTGAGGAGTAATGATGCTCAACAATGTAGATTTCATTCAACTCTCAACATCCCAAAATCAAACCTGTGCTAGACAACAGACTACTCTGAGAAATGAAAAAGATTAGAAGATGTTCCTATTCCCAGTGGGAACACAGGCAAGTGAGGGGGCATATCAGTCATCCATACAGAGAGTGATCAGTTATTTTCATATCCTAAAAATATGAGTTACAGTATCTGACAACTACTTATTATGTCTTAAGAATGGAGAGGAACCAAAGATAAGTCCCTGAGAAAAAGGCACACTGAAGAAAGAGATCAATGGAGGTGATGGTCAAAATAGAGGCAATGAGACAAGCAGACACCAGATGCAAATATGCCTAAGAAATTTCTACATGGAAATCAATAAGAGGTGAAAGTAGTGGTTGCTGTTATTGTTACTGTTCCTATATTTTCTACTTTGAAAGAGTTTTCCTCAGTTACATAGATGATGTGGTAGCCAGTTTCCAAAGATGGCCTCCAATGATGTATACCTCCTGGTATTCACGTCCCTGGGTGGTCCCTTCCACAATGATTCTACAATGAATCAGGCTTGGCCAGTAAAACCAATAAAAGACAACAGAGTGATTATGTGTGATTTCTTAGCTTAAGTCAAAAAAAGGCAATTTCATTTTGTTTTGGATTGTTTGGTTTGTGAAAAGCCAACTGCAGTTGTGTAAGAATATGCTAGCTAAACTACAGAAAACGACATACAGACAGAAAAGAGATTGTCACATATAGTCTGCACCAACTTGTTGGTCATGGGAGAGAGCAAAATGGAAGCGGATCTACCAGCTCCAACGTACATCTAACTACAATGTCACCTCAGAATCATACAATCTAGGCATTTCCAAAGTCCAGAGAAACCATAAGATAATACATTATTATTGCTGTTTATGTATGGAGCAGGCAGCAATAGAGAACATGTGGTTATCTTACATAAATTAGATATTTTAAAAAATAACAGCCTTCGGTGGCAGCTCTTCATTTCACAGTGTGAAAAGATTTCTCCTACAAAAACACTACACTTTCCACTGTATCCTTCACATCATGTAATATCTCCATACTCCTTGATTCATGTGACCTTTTGTCTGCTTATGCTTGAGATACAAGATCTCCCAGAAGACAAGTGTACTACCAAAGCTAAAGAAAAAAATCCATACACTTGCGGAAGAGATAAAATATGGTTGACAAAATAAACCTTTGAGGAAAATAACCCTAACTGTGACCATTGGGTCTTCTAGTAGAGCCTTAAAAAAAATGGCAGAGGGCAGAGGTAAGCTCTGCGGACTGGGGAATGCTGGTGGAAAGGGACTAGGCTTAATATACATCAAGATAACTACAATTACTAATGCCATGCCATAGAATAAAAATGTGGTAGAAAAGTAGATCTTAGGAACTCCTTTACTGAGCTGAGAGCACGTAGTCTGTGAGGTGACAGCGTCTTAGTTTTATTGAGGGTAGCATCTAGTATATGTGTAAGACAATTTGGGACACTGTCTGTGTGAAACATGTATACCTTTTATTTCAATTACCCTTCAGCACACCTGGAAACAGAATCCAAGGTCAGATCTTCCCTGGTGAGGTTGGTTGTATTTATCCTCCATGAAAACACCAAGAAGAGGCCACTAGCTATACAAATCTGGGGAAAAGTTTTTAAATGACATGTACACAAATGTGTGGCTGGACATATAACCTTTGTGAAACTTAGTCTGACAAATACATTTTGTTCAAAACAAACCAAACTTAAAAAAAATGAAGAGGAAGAAAGAAAAATGTAATTTATTCTTAGAATTCAAAGAGAAGCTAACACATTTCACAAACCCTCTGGTTCTCCTCAGCTTCACTGACCCTCATGTTTATGGAAAGTGACAAAATGATATGGATGGTTGAGTTACAAAAGCAACAGCATATAGGGATTAGCCCTGATTTCAAATATGTGGCCCATTTTTAGGCCATACTCCCCTACCATGTTTAGTTCAATCTGTACATAAGAGAAAGTCTGTGGCATTATTGCTAGAAGGCCATTTTAAACTGACCAAGGCCTGAGGGGTTCGCTCACAAAGCAGGAGGCTGTAGACAACAGTAGAAGGAGCAGAAATACAAAGTCCGTTTTTGCATTCCTGTTGCATCCTTCCTGGGGTTGGGCAGGATAATGCCTTCCAGGTTTGGATAAATGGTTTTGCTTATATATGCTAATTTGGAATAGATAAGGTGCCAGTCCTGAGGAACAGAAGCTAAGAATTAATATTCTATCAGATGAAGTAGGTCTAGAAGGAGCTGAAAACCAGGAGAAAGAATGAAATGAGCAAAATGAGGTATGAGGAAGAATGTATAGGTGCAAACTCCTTGAGTCCTAACGATTCAGTATAGCGAGAACTGATCATGGAACAACAGTGTGCTAGACACTGGACAGACAGTGGGGACTCAAATGAAATTTTCGTTCTTTTGACAAATATGAGAAACACTTAAGATACCTTCACTCTTGTCTAAAATCAATAGACCTACAAGGAGAAAGATCACTTCTCAGACACCCAGGAAGGGAAAGACGATGGCAGGCAAAGGTCTGTGGCTTGAAGCAGCCAAAAAGAAATCCGTAGGAAGTACAAGAAGACCTTGTACATTCTAAGGATTTTTTCCTACAACTGGAAAGTGCCATCCTTCCTGGAGTTCAAGAGACAAGACAGATATAACCCTAGAAGGACTCATATATAGTTGCTAATGTTCATTATAATAAAACTGAAACAGTGCATTAAGCAAAAAGAATCATATCAAGTGTGTCTGGTAAATAAGCTCTAAAAAATGCTGTACAATTAACTTTCATTTCCCATTATCTGCTGACTACAAACATTCTAGGTCCTTCCTCCCTCATTGTTTTAATGAGATCCTTGTAAATTCACTGTTCCACTGTACTTTTCCCTTTCACCCTCCAAGAAACCATTTGACTTGAGGTTACTCCATAACACTCCCTCCTTCAAAATATGAAGGGGTAGAGATTTGTATAATCAGGATCCAAAATTCTTGGCGTGGTGGGAAAAGTATATATGTGCAAGTCTGCGTGGGCTATAGTTTTGATGAAGGGATTTTTAGATTTCCAGAGGAATTACTGTACATGCCATAGTAAAAATTAACTGAAGAAAATGTGGCCCAGCAAGAATTTTTGTTTCACATGCAAATTGCTATTTGAAATTAGTACACCAGGAGCTAGGTCTTAAGGGTTTCCAAAGTTTATTCTCTTAAGTGGTTTAAAAGCTCCCTCAGGCGATCTTGTTTACAAATTAACAGAATTTCGAATTAATGAGGTCCAACTGCTTTCTTTTTAAAGAACTTCAAATACCAGCTAACGCCAACACATATGGAAATAATCCCCCTTTCACCCCAGTGATATGCAGGACCTTCAAACCATAACTTTCCTTCGAAAGATTCATTTTCCAGTGAAGTCAATGATGAATACTCTAATATTCACCTCCTTTATACATGACAGGGCGAAGGAAAGTCCATATTTGTTTTCTCCACTACTCTTCCACATTTGTATCCAAAGGGATGGTTTGGTTTCACAGTCATCATAAATTTATTATACTGAACTTCTGACCCAGTCAGGATGAGAACCAGAGCAATATCAAACATAAAAAGACAGAATTCACTCAGTGGTGCAAAGCTGCCTTCTTTCTGAAATCCTAAAAAACAAAATTAGCTCCTCTGCCTATTTGTTTTAAAGTCTCTGTCTAACTACCAGCAGACTACTTTGTCTTTATAGTTTAACTAGCACTAATGGATACATAGTGCTATTGTGTCCATGAGTTATATATCAAGCATTCACTATCAGTAGCTTTGAACTCATTTTATCGAACAAAAATTTGTTGCTTTACCAGTTTTGCCCATAATGCTCACTCAGAATCTTTGATTGCCCAATTGGCTCCTTTGGAAAATGAATAGATACTAACTTTTTCTAAGATTGACTTACTGAATGCCTTTATTTGGAAAGCTCTGGTATGTGATCCCTTTCAGCTACATAGAAAAGACAAAGCCAACATATTCAATTTAAGTGGAATTAGAGAATAAAATGATGTGTTTATACTGTTTGTGTGTATGTGTGTGTATGTATAATATATGATAAAATATAGAGAGGACAGAAATAATGCATGGAAATCTAAAATGCTTTAAGATTAAAATCACATACTTAGATATGATACCACAGAGGCAAATTATCTACTGTTAATTTCAGGTGCCACTGTACATTTGCAGATGAATAAGGAAACCAAGCTGACTCTGTGGTAGTTTTATAAATGGAAAGAACTGCATTAAATGGGAAGGACTGGGGGTAGGATGCTTTCCCATTGTTTATTTCCCACAGCATCTCTCCAGGTGAGGGCTTTCAAATATGAAAGAAAGACATTGTACAACACCCCCAAGGACAGGTCCATAGCTACTGACAGGAAGAACTTTCGCAAGTCATGTTCAAAAATAAGGAACATTCATGTAGCAAATGAGAAAGAGCTAATCCTCTGGGTTTTGCACATCCACAGAGAAAATACACAATGCAGAATATGACTTGTTGAACAGGAAGCAGAATCAAGACTAATACTGGAGGCTTCTTTTTTGGTGCGTGCTTCTATGAATGTACAAACGAAGTTGCCCATAAGAAAGGGCATTTGTATTAAGAAATACTCTGAAAAGACAGAAGCAACAGTTACCTGCAGAGTTGTGAATCTGCCTGCTTTTTCTGGAAATGGAAGAAAATCAATGCTGCCACTCCACTGAAACAACAGTGGTTGAGGAAAGAGCAAAGGAAAACACTTGATGTTTCATACAGAAGTTCAATCAGTTTTAATCAAAAACAAAGGTGGAAAGAGGTGATACCAAGAATCATACGAAAACATTCATGGCAGCCAAGAATTCAGAATTAGTTGATATTCGAATCTAGATCAAAGTCTAATGGCACCATCACTGACTCTGTGCTTGCATGCAGAGGGGGGAAATAATGCCCAGGCTTGAGAGAAGAGGCTAGAGCCAGCTTTGTGGTGGACAAAGAAGAAACACAGAAAGACTTTATTATCTTTTGGGAAGTCCATCTTGGAGCTGGAGCTGGAGAGATAGCAAAGTGGTTAAGAGAACTAGCTGCTCTTCCAGAGGACCTGAGCCTGAGTTCAATTCCTAGCACCTAAATGGAAGTTTACAACTATCTGTAACTTCACTTCAAGGGGATCCAATACCCTTTTCTGACCTCCTAGGGTCCCAGACACCCACATAGTGCACGTGCACACAGGCAGGCAAAACACACATACACAAAAAAGTAAAATAAAATAAAAATTAAAACTCTATTACATCTCTACTTCCTAAAAATATATATTTATATTTCCATCCATGGAGCATACAGATAGAAAAAAGTAATGGACTAGGATATGAACTAGGAGATAACACAGTCCTAATGTAATCTAACAGAAGTGGTCATACTGAAGAAAGCCAGTATTTCGGTATACATGCTGATAATCTGTAGAATTATCCACAGAAAGCTGAAATCAGTATATATAAGCAAGAAATCTAACATTTCCAATAATACTCTTTTTTTTCCATGAAATTTTTGGAAAGTGTAAAGATCCTAAGATTATGTTCCTTTATAGTATACAGTATAGAGTTCCTCAAAGGGTCCTGTAATGATAGAACTATAGACCAGCAAGTTGAGAAGGGAAGGGAGTGGATACATTGCATTATTTTGTGTAGTAGCTGATACACTAAATAGATGCAAGAGGGTGAGAGACAGGGAGAGAATCGATGGAATAAAAAGACACCGTAAAAATAACATAAATGAAACTATTTAAGGCAAGAGAAAAATGGAGGAAATTTCACCACCCTTCCAATATATTTTACACATATCTAATCTCCATCTCTGAGAAAACAGAACAAAATGAAATGTTATTTATAAAAAGTAGAGTAAATATAAAACCTTTTTCTGTAAACTTCTTGCAAAATATTTGAGTGTTTTACTATGGATAACTAACGATGCTTTAAAATACAACACATCCTTGTGGTACCATAATAAACTAGGGTGTACAATAAACTCCATGACTCCACAAAGCTAAGATAACTTTTTGATCTATTATAATAAGAACTCTAAAATGCAAATGTAAATTTTAGAGAGACCATAGAAATACATTCATCCTGATTTGTCAAAATAAAACAATGTTTATAATTCATCATCATATCAGTATTAAACTGAAAGAGGTAAATATTTTTATTTCATCAGTCTTTTTTTGTAAGCTCCCCTTCAACCACATTCAAATCTTTTCCATCTGGAAAAAAAAATGTAACAGAAAAATCTCATTTCCTGTGGCTTGCCTGCCTGATCCCTGCTGGAGACAAGGCTCACTTAAATGTCACTTGATCCCCTGGTCCAATCCTCCCTCACCTGATCCCTCTCTCCCCACTCACACTGACTCTTAACTGCAGAGGGGCTAGGCTTGCTTCTCCAGACAAGAAGTCCCTTGAGGGCAGAAGGTATGGCTGGCTCATTCTGGATCTCTATGACTGAGAAAACTGAGTACTACAGTTATATGAGGTGAACCTCAGTCATCCTCTACTGTTAAAAGATGCCACTCAAAATTTACTTCATTTGCTACTCTTTTTTTCGAAGTCTGGACTATTGTGCAAACTATTTTTTTCACTTTCAGTTTTATTTTTTATGCATTGATACTTTCTCCTATATGTGCCCCGTTCCCACAAAAGCCAAAAAGATGCTCCTGGAGAGCTTCCATATGTATGCTGGGAATCTAACTCAGTTCCTCTAGAAGAGCAACCAGGGCTCTTAGCAGTTGAGCCATCTCTATACTCTGTGCAAAATATTATAGGGGGTGAAATAATAACCTTTTAATAACAATTTTAAATAACAATTTTAAACCTTAATACTAAAATTCTGTTCACAAGATACACTCATCATTACAGTTTTTTAATAAACCTAGCAGAACTCTTTCTTACAACTTAAGATGAAAAAGAAAAGTTCAAACTTTACAGTTCAAACCCAGCAAATTCACAGGATTCTCATTAGCTTCTCCACAGTAACTTGTAAAATGATTTGAAGAGCAAAGGTCCAAAACTTCACACAATTATCAGAACCTCCAAAGCCTGAGAAGTATGGGAAGAGATCACTGCTGTCAGATGGTCCAAGGGGGGTAGGGATCAATACTTAATATCACTCTGCAAAATAGGGCAGCAATATTTGCTTGGTAATCCTTACAACAGCCGACAGCCTGAGCCAAACCTTCTGAAATTAGTACAAAAGTCGACTACAGGGATGGGCTCAGAATCCTGTGAGTTCTACTAGATGATTACTACAGTGTAATTTCAAGTCTACACAAGACCTGTCCACTTACTAGGCTTATCACCCCTCATTAGAGACAATCCCTCACCATGGAGTACCAAAGTTACCCACCCCCAATGTTCTCTTTCTTTAGGTATGTGCAGTTGGGAGTGAACAAAAATACTATTAAAGATTGAACATGTACCTTCATTATCTAAATAAGAATTACAAAATGACCCCTCAAAGAGTCTACTCATTTGTATTCAGCCATTCTCTAGAAAGACCTTTGCCTATGTGGATATTCATTTAAAACGAACTCTTCTCAAATGTGATTTCCTTACCTGAGGCCTTGGAAAGGAAAGGCAGTTCAATAAGGATGCCATCACACTTTTCCTTGAAGTGAGCTTTAAAGTTCTTATATTACATAGCTCTCGGGTTACTAGACCACCATTACACCCTCCCAGCAAACCAGTCAGTATCTCCCTGTATCTGCTCATGCCTATCTCCTATCTCCTACACTAGTCATGGCAATATCCTATGAGTAGCATACAATCAATCTTGCCCTCTCAATTTTAAGCCTGTTCTTTCTAGTCTCTTTAAACTAGGCTCCCATCACTTCTTTTTTTTTTAATTTTTTTATTCGATATAATTTATTTACATTTCAAATGATTTCCCCTTTTCTAGCCCCCCCACTCCCCGAAAGTCCCGTAAGCCCCCTTCTCTTCCCCTGTCCTCCCATCCACCCCTTCCCAGCTCCCATCACTTCTAACAATTTCACATTATTACCCTACAATCTTTCTCCCCTATTGAGTCATTTCCAATGACATATGTTCTTAGCTGTTGTTTCTCTCTCCCTCTACACCACTTCATCCTTATTTGCATGCAAATCCAGGATGAAATCAGCTATCCATTTCTGTATTCTGCTTACATCCTTACAGGCTGGCATGATTCCTTGTTGTTTCTACTGTAATCCAAGATAGAGTACTTTTCAGCAAATTTCAATGTCATGCATCTTCCTAAGACTTCTAAATTGTTCATATCAAATGGGCTTAAAAGCATGGCTAGGAAGGAATTCAAACATTTAAGAACTTCATGACCATGAAAGAGACATATCTAAACACTGGTACAGACTACTGACAAGAAAGAAAAAAAATCACCAAGTATCTATCTTTAAAATTCTTTTTAAACAGAATCCAAAAGCCATTGCTCATGTAAGATTTAGGTGTTGAGGGTCCTAAGTAGAGGACGCATCAAACGGCTTATTCATGTCCCTTTCAGGTCTCATAACCTACAATATACTCAACCTAATTACATTTCTCAAATTTTGCTAAGAAAGCTTTTGAATCTTATAGAATGATGATACAATGCATTAAGACAAAACCGAGTCATGGTATTCTACTAAATGACCAAATATTTCATTCAATTGGAGCTCTCTTGGGAGCAGATGGAATTTGTAACTTAATAAGGCCTTCAAAGGGTAGAAGGTTGAGACAGACCCATCTTCCTGTGTTCCCTTAAAGCTGGTGCCAGACTGCCTCGAGAAAGGAGGACAGAAATAATTATGTAACCTTCATTGGGTCTGGAACACTGTTTTGTCAGCTAGGTGCAATCAATTGCTAAGGATATTAACCTTAATTTTGAAAACACATTAGCTAAAAATGGGATGTTTTGAAGATCTAAGCTAGATTTCTTCATTCTTTGGGGACTAAGTGCATCCTTAAGTTTTCAAATCCTAGAAAGCACCAAATCACTTCTAATGAGCTGCCATTTGCTTTTCAAAGAATACAAAATGTCAGCTTTGCCAGCAGAGAGATAAACAGTGATCACAGGGCTCACATGAAGTTCGAACAGGGGCAAAAAAATGTGACTGTGTAGGCAATGGGCTGAAGGTAGCAATGGCTGGGATGGTGTGACCTAGCATTCCAACATTGCTGTGATAAAGCAAGATGTCTGATGCCTTTCACCCTCCTCTCGCCATCTATAACATCTTCATTAGCTTACAGAATGTTTTACGAGCTACACTGCTGAAATGCCCTAATCCAATGGGCCACTGATGCTCAGGGAATTTAGGGGAAACAAAGCCAAAACCAAACAAGGCAAAAAATTAAAAAAGCATGATGTGACATATTTTTAATGAAAGAGCATACATAAACAAAAGACTTTCCGCTTTTTTATGCCTTTTAATATTGGTGACATATTACTATGTACAGAGACGCTATGCAGAAGTAGACATAAGGTTATATACAGATTTCACTGTGGGACAGATTTCACTTTAGATTTCAGTTCTTAACTACAAGAGCCTGGAGACAGCAGCTAACATTTCTCATTTGTTTCTGTACAATGATTGGAAACTACACATGGAATTACAGTAACATATATGTTCTGGGAAAATGACACAGCCCAGATACACAAATTAATGATAGTGGTTACTACCCTTCAAGAGTACCTAACACATTAGTCCTCCAGCCTCCTCACTGCTCCCTAATCTTCTGTTTCCCTCAGTGTCTACTTGCTCAGCCTACTGTTTTTCCACAATAGTTGTTGCTTCTCATTCCAGATGCAGACTTAGTTAGAGGAAAACTGGAACAATTGCTGAGATCACAAGGGACAACTGAATAACTTGACAAATTCAAATGACTAGAAATTAAGATACTTAGTGTATGAGTGATAAAAACAACATCACAAGTTTGGTAATAAATATGATTTCTCTAAAGAATTTATGTTAAGCCAGTAAATGCATCAAACACTATGTTTGATACTGGAGCTATAGAGATGAGAACCAAGACCCTGAACTCCAAGAATTCAGTGTATTGGGAGACACAGGCACAAGAAGCAGGAAATGTACCAGAGAATGAGAAGTTAAGAAGATAAGGCTAGAGAGCTGGCTCAGCGGTTGAGAACATTGTTTGCTCTTCCAGAGGACCTGAGTTTGGGTCCCAGTATCCTCATCAGCCTGTAACTGCCTTCTATTCCAGCTCCAATGAAGCTGATGCTCTCTTCTAAAGTCCTCAGAGACCCTCACACAAGTAGCAAGGACACAGAGATACATGCTTAAAAACCCAGCAGTGCTCAAGTGTACGCACACACACACACAACTCACCTACACACACACACACACACACACACACATCCACAGACAACTAAACCAATATAAAAATAGATCTTAAAACATTCAAGAAGAGAGATATGTGTAAAGTACAAAGCCAGCAAGGAGAGTGAAGGAGCCTAAACTTCTTTACTACATTGCTGTGGAGGGTGTGGTAATCAAGAAATATCCAGGAGAAAAAAGATACTCATCTCAGTCCTAACTATATTCTTCTATGGTTTGCATTGCCGTGGCCAAGACAGGTCACGACGCAGCACTACAGTTTCCCTATCAGACAAAATGAACAAACAACTCAATAATCTATGCTAGGGTTTACAATCTCAATTCTCTATTTCCAAAGTAACAATGCGAAAAGAAAATTCCCTACTTCTTGACTTTGTCCTGTATTTCTTTGTAAACCATTCACCTCCCTTTTAACTAATTGGTCATTTTTAGTTGTTAATACATTTGCTTTGTTTATCATGAGAGTGCCGTTTACAGATTTGGTAAAATGGTTACATATGGAGTTCTTGGGACAAATGAAACTTCCTGGTATGGAAGGATCTGTTTCCTCATTACTCCTTGTAAAATGACATAAATTTCAAGCAATGGTTTTAAGTTGTAACTCTAGAGATTATTTTTTCACAAGACAGGACTTTGAAATCTATTTTAGTAACTTACCATTGACCCTCACAAAAGCTCTACCTCCTTATCCATTTAACAAACATATATTAAAGCTTTCAACATGTCAAGCATTAGGCTAAGGGCTATAGGGTATGCAGAAATGATTAAGATATGGGCCCAGTTGTCAGGGAACTTATGATTTATTTAGTGGCTGTGGCACGTAGCCCAGTGCTATATTAAAATGTATTAGCAAGGCAATCTTTGTTCTGTCACAACTGGAGCCATGAGTCCTAAACATGTCTATGTGCTTTTGACTAGAAGCTGTGCATTCAGTAGGTGTTGAAAACCACGTCAAAAGACAAGTGTTTTATTTTCTTTTTTAAAGGTTCAACCCCATTAGCAAATAAATGAAAGTCCAAGCAATGAGGTGGCATCATTCTTCCAGCAAATTGGCAAAGATAGCAACAGATAAAATGAAAGGACAATGAACGTGTGGTGACATGTGTCCACTGACACACTGCTAGTAGAAATACTAAATAAACTCAATAGCATCCATAATCAATTGGGGAACATCCACAAAAGTTAACTGCTATATGGCCATTTAAAATAATGGTTGTAGGTATGAATAATGATATGGTAAGGTATTTTTGAAAAGCTATGAAAGTGAATTAGCAAAGCATCAAACTATGTATGCATATTGATAACATTATAAAACATTATTTTTCTTGGAATTCCACAAGAAACTTAAGACTAAAAGACAATGTGGCAAGTTATTAACAATAAATATGTCAGACTGATTATAGGTCATTTTAGTGCTCCCTTTCCTGCATTTTTAATTTCTTTTTTGTGCGTGTATGTGTGTACACATATGTGAAGCTCAATGGACCATTTGCATTAGTCAACTGTCTCTTCTGCCATGTGGGTTTAAGAGACTGAACTTGAAATTCAGGAGGCTTAGCAGAAAGCAGGTTTACACTTGAGCCATCTTTAAGATATTAAGATACTCATAGTCTTTAAGATATTTTTTTAAGCAGTGTCTGTCTGTCTGTCTCCATTATCACTGTGTGGATAAGTGCATGAAAATGCAGTTACCCATAGAGGACAGAAAAGGGTGACTGTTCATCTAGAGTTGGAGTTACAGGTTTTTGACCTCTTGTGAGTTGCCTGACTTGGGAGTTGTGAACATCATCCTTCATACATTTTTAATATGCTGAATTCTCTGTAATATAGTTCTATAACTTCCAACATTTCAAAAAGACTAACATGCATAAAAGAAAGAAAAATACCCTAACTTATTAATAACAGTTTTCCTCAATAGTGACATGATGTAGGAGTGTCATTTTCTTTATATTCATCATATTTAGATTTTTTTCTCCAGTGACTATGCAGTAACTTGACACAAATGAAAGCTAGAACTCAATTATGAGAAACTGGACTTCCAGGCGAACTAGCCAAGTATGACATGAGCAGGCATACATTCTTTCAATTAGCTAGTTTACTGACACTGAGTCTTGAAATACTTTTCGGCAGTCTCTTCATGGATTCTAGTTTGGAGCAGGTCATTTGTGTGTGCTTTTGAGAATCAATGATGCCTACGTGCTTCTAAGGCATAGTGTGATAGTGAGTGTGCCAGCACTAGGAGTGGGCTTTGAACCTGGGGAAGACAAATAGCAAGCAGTGATGGCTAGTTTAATTATGCACTGGGTAAGAATTCTGTTTAGATTGCCCGCAGCAATTTCTCCCGCTCTCCTTTCTTTAGTAATCATCTCTTAAACAGTGACCCTCAAAACTTTATCTGCTACTCTTATTATTTACAATGCTTCTGTCCTCTAAATTCCTCTCCCTCTGCCCCATTCTTCTTGCCCCCTGGTTCCTTTCTTCCTATCTTGCCTGTACCACAAATATTTTCAGAGTGAGTTAAATTGATTATGAATGAATCATGAACTTCATTAACCAGTTTCTCTTAAATCAATACAAATTTGCTTAATTAACTTGGATGCACAGTTTATAGAACTGTTTTACATTTATCATTCTTTGCTTCCTACTACACAGAGTTATCTTTATAGATTTCACGTGTACATAGATATCAAATGTAAATGTAATCTCCCTTTTTATTCAAAAGGTCAGCTTGTAAAGTTATTAGCTCAAGAGACCCAGCTTAAGAGCTGGGAGACCTGGGTTCTTCCAAACTTGACCTCATCCATTCAACCACAGTGGGATCATGGCTGAGTCACATTTCCATTCTGGGAATGTTTCTTCACCTTTAAGATAAAAGGAACAAAGACTGGATTATCTCAAAGGCAGATAATGTATACAAAGGTTCAGAGTATGTTGGAACTTGGGAAGCACAAAATGAGCTGTACAAATGAGCTATCTATGTACAAATGAGCTATTTTTCCACGCATTTACATGATCACTACCTATACAAGCATCAGGCACAAACCAGGAGCTCAGAGTACGACAACATAATTGGAATGACACAGTACAGCAGAAGAATCCACATCCCAAGACAGCATGTACAGTCTACTAAGCCTTTTGGCAATTATTCCTGAACAATAAAGCTGTCAGGCCTTCTTTTCAAAAGTACTTATAGATAAAGGGATAAAAGAGATGAGGGGGAGCTAGTCTTGCTATAAGGGTCAGTTCACAGAGCTGGAGTGATATGTTAATCTGCCAGACAATGTTCTGAGATGGCCCAGTAAATGGAAGATCAGATTGTTATCAGAATGAATGGATTAGGTACAGGAGAGCCAGTCATATGTATAGCATACTAACTGGAACAGCAGGTAATTCAGGAAGAGAGGTTATTGAGGAGAAGCCTTATCAAGATCTCACATAACTTACTATCACTAATCTTCACTTGACCCATCATATCTAATACCCAAATTGTGTTGCTTTGACACAATTTTCTATAACTGTAACTGGACTCCATCTCCTTTCCTGTCTCCCACTCATTCCCTCCCTCTCCTTCCTTCTCACAGCCTCTCCTAGACCTAGAGCCCAGAGCCCAGAGCCAAATTAATTTCTAATTGTTGTCCACACCTGTGCACCTGTCTTACTTGCTTCACTGCTCCCATCAAACTTAATACTAATGTAGTTTCTCCTTGAATTTGGGGTTGGAACTAAATTCATCCCAAGATGAGGACAAACTAAAGATTCCAGTCAGCTATCTGAATGAAAAGGATATCACTTTGAAAGATGTAAAAAAAAAAAAAAAAAGCAAAGTTCTCATATGATGGGGAATCTAAGGCAGATTCAATGTTAACAGTTTGTCTTTAGAAACATTTTGTAGGAAATAAGGGTCCTTGAATCTGGTAGTTTAACTACAACGTTTGGAGATCAGAAGTACGCACTGGAGAACTAGGGTTATGTTTGACTCACTATTTAAGAAAACAGGAGGCCCTGCACAAAGGTTCCCATTTTCCATTCCAGTGAACATTCCTTACAATGCAGGGGCTCTAGGAGGGATTCCTGGAGCATAGTAATTCTGGAACTGAACGTAGTTATCTCCTATTTTCCTGGGAATTCCCGCAGAAGGCCCAGATGGGCTCTTGGGTTAAAGAAATCTATTATTAGTTCTGGTGTGTGTGTGTGTGTGTGTGTGTGTGTGTGTGTCTGTCTGTGTCTGTGTGTCGCGCTGGGAGTTGGGGTATAAATTCTGGTTGTTTCACATGACAGTGAATTGCTTCAGCAAACAGGGTCTAGGGCTTGAGAGAGAAGACCTAGCACATATCTCTGCAAGCCTCAGGTTCCTGACAGAGAAATTTGTGAAAGAGATTTATAGACACCTTCTCTACCATCACCTATACTTGGGGCAAGATTTTTATTTTGACTTAGAGTATGGATACAGGCCTGTAATCTTCAGTGTTATGGAGGCTGAAACAGGAAGATGACTTTAAGGCCAACTAACAATATTATGTCTCAAAAACAAAGAAAACAAATTTGAGTTGGCAAAGCACTCCTGGGATTGTCTCATTCAGTCCTTGGCAATTCCATGAATTAAGAGAGAGGAAGGTAACATATGTACAGAATACCAAGTGTGGCTGACTCACCAAGGCTTTCATCCATGTTAGTCTAGTAAATAGCTGAACTATTCTGAGCATCCCAATGAGGAGGGTGTGATTATTCCATTTTCTCTTGATTGGGTGAGGTGCTGGAGAACCAAAGCCCAATTCCTTTCTACAAAGTATTCACAGATAATTGAGAAGCCAGCAACTAAGAGGCACTCAAACGACATTGAAAAGTAGTAAAAAAAAAAAAAAAAATTCAAATCATGATAAAGAACTAGCACTTAATGAATGATTTCTCTCTGCTAAATCCTTTGAACATGTTGTATTATTTAATCCAAACAGTGTTGCTATGAGGATAGTTCAGTTGTTATGAGGAAGCTTCTATCATTCATCCCATTCTGAAAATGTACAGTTAGTCTCCTAGATAGGACTTGACTATTACAAAGAGAAGTAAAAACTCAGCTATTTAAAAAAAAGATCTCGTGTGTGTGTGTGTGTGTGTGTGTGTGTGTGTGTGTACACATAAGTGACTGTAGGTACCCACAGAAGCCGGAGGAATCAAATCCCCTGGAAATGGAGTTAAAAATCGTTGTGAGCCAACTGACATGGGTATTGAAATTCAAACTCGGGGCCTCCTGAAGAGCAACAAGTGCTCCTAACCACCACCAATCAATCTCTACTATTCCTAAATCATGTTTTAAAAAGATTCCTTAGGATATCCATTTGAACTAGATTGGAAAAGAGTTTTATTTGTATAGGTAACAAGATACCAAGGCCTAATGTTCTAGCTACAGATGGTTGTAAAAGACAAATCATCATCTGGTCTGGTTCCCATTAACTTTGTTCCTGTTGAAGTTGCTGGGCTCTCAAGACCAGACAAAGGAGCTATGGCTGGGAGCACCAAATTTAAGTCATGGCGATGAACCAGACATAGACAAGGCTATAATTTGAATTATGGTCACAAGATAAATAGCCTCAGAGCTTGTCTGGCTGGAGTTTGAGGGTGTATCTTTAAATGAGGAATGGACCATAGATGATACTAAACATATTTAAAGATGCTTAAATAAGAAGCTGTAATATTCGAGAAGTTCAACTCTGTACCAAACTTTTCAGCCCTTTAAACAAAACTCATAGGAATGTGAGATTTTATTTTCTTCTTATTAAGTGCAGTCTTGATATTTGAGGAATACATTTCTGCTGCCACTCATTAATTGAAGAGTTTTTCTACCATAGGAGACTAGAGCACCTATTGAATATGTCATTTCTGACTTCCTATCTCAGCAGTACATGCCACAAGTCATTTTTACAAAACTGTCGTAACTGCATGAACGGGCTGGGAGGAAAGCGCAACTGGGAAAGGCTTTGTTGAATAACAGTGAAGACCTGAGTTTGTACCTCTAGATTGCATGTAAAAGGCAGGTATGGGTGGCACGTGACTGTTAAAATCAGTGCTGTGACCCACAGTAAGGAAGATCCCTGAGGTCTTGATGTCCAGACAGTCCAGCTGAAAAGTTCCAGGTTTTAGCAAGTGAACCTGTCTCATAAAAGGGAAAATAAGGTGGACAATTATTCAGCTTCTGGCCTCCATATGCACACACATATATATACACACAGAGACAGGCTGACTGACTAACTGACTGACTGAATGAATGAATGACAGAGGGCATAGGATACCAGAAAGGGGAAGAGGGAAGAAGATAGCTACGGGGAGAGGAAGCAAGATAGAAAGAGAATATTGTTCTCAGATGTCAATCTAGAGATATATCAACATGTGGTTCATGGTCAGAACTAATGAATCATGCAACAAAGGCAAAACAAGATACCTATGTTGGAAGGTTCCATGTCGTAAATTATGGCTATTCGATATCCATACATTTTTAAAAAGGATCTTGACTACATTCATCTCAAAACAGAAGTTATCTGACTTGTGTGTTAGGTTCCAAATACGGTTATATCTTGAACAGCTCTTTAATGCCTTTCACATGAACTGTCCTATGACTGTGCCAAGCCAATTCTTCATGATTGTGCATTGCAGCCTACTACCTCAGCACACCCTTCGATCCCTAAATTTCACCTGTGTGGTTTTGTTTGCATTATAGACGTGCTTTAGTGTGCACGCCCTGTTGGCAGTGGACCTGGGCTCTGCTTAGCAGCAGTAGGAGAGCAACTAAATGTCCACTCTCTTCCATGTGGTAATTTTCTCATGCTGATTTTAACAACATTCAGCATTCCCATTGTTTACAATGCATAAATGAAAACAATAAGCCAATAGTAAATGTTCTCATGTATAAAATGACAGCTACTCAATTATTTTTTGATAAGGCCCCAGAAATAGCAAATGGAACATCTGTCCAATAATTTCTTGTCAATACTAGTCATAAATCTGGGCCTTAGTACTCTGACTAATTCTCTAAGGGGGCAAAAACATTTTCTTTAAGCATAGTAATGGAAGAATTTTTGACAAACGATGTCATTTCTCTCTAAATAAGAACAAGCATTTCAATAATCTTCCAGGTTTCTTCTTTGCTGCACTGGGCAACAGGAGCATTGTTAAAACTTTTGTTTCTGGCAAACAGAAATAAATGGATGCAAACATCTATTCATGAACAGCCTTTGCAGACAGAGAAGAGGGGCACAAGTGATGAGAACTGAAAAGGGCTGAGAAAACCACAGTAGTAACAAAGGATATAATTTATGTTGCATACCTTTGTACTAAAGGCACTATACAACACAAACACACACAACACACACAACACACACACACACACCGAGTTAACAGAAAAGCATTCCACTCCTAGGGAGAGAGCTGAGTATTGGCGGGCTGTCCTTCCCATGGAAAGCGACTATATGAATCTGAAGACCCCAGTAACCAAACCTTGACTACAAGGTATTATCTACAAAGAGTACAACAAGATGAGAGCATGGAAAAGAGGAAGACAGAATGCTTAAAAGTGAGAGCAGTGAAAACATGGCAATATTTAAAAGGTGAAAGATAATGGGCCCCTTAGGAGGAGAGAGGAGATGCAGGGGAAGGTTAAAGGCCATGAAACCCAAATTGTATTCACTTCACGGTTTAGACTCAAACCATTCCTGATCTCATTTCACAGGGATTGACTTCGAAAAAATTTCCCATAATAGAATTAGGAAAGTAGGCTATTATTTGGTATGTGTTCCTGGAAGGCTTACATTAACCAACAGTAGCTCCCAGGAATTTATACCAAATTTGTTCTCCAGCTGTTGGCATACCATGATGGTGGGTACACACAAGCAGCTGCAATTCCCATTGCCTTGCCTTTCCACCTGGTCCCATCACTGCTCAGGTCTCGCCTTAATCTTTCAATATGTAATGCTCACATCAACAAAAAAAAGCCTTCTACCCAGAACTCAAGTGTAACTAAAAAATTGGCTGTTTCCTGATTTTTTTTTCTCCTCCTAAGAAGTATAATTCTAAACTTTCATTGAAATTTTATGGGAAAGTATGTTACATTTACTCACATTCAATCCGATTCTCTTGTTACTGAAAGCATTTATTCTCAAAGCAAGGGAGGCTCTTATTAAAATTCAAGGATGAAACAGAGCAATTTTGTGCTGTTGTTTGTTTTCTGTTTTGTTTTGCCCTTTTGGATGTTTTAAAACAGGATCTCACTCTATAGCCCAGGCTGGCCCCAAACTCAAAGAAATACTCTTGTGTGAGCCAAATGCTGGGAATATAGGTGTGAGCCACCATAGCTGGCAAAGCCTGCTCTTAAACTACAAATTAAATGAAAAGCGTTACTTTGGTTCTTTTGTTCTGAAATTCTTTACTTACATTTAAAAAGTATCTGGAAGCTCACTTGGCACTTATATCCATAAAAACTTCCCAATTGTAAAAATGATGTCTCTGTCTTTTTGGAACTGAATGGATGCAATCTAAGGTTTCTCCTAGACATTCATGCATGAAACACAGTATTGCTTTGTAGGGTTTTCTTTTAACTTAATATGACCAGCTGTTGGTCTATTCATAAGTTCTCTTCACTCAATAAAATCCAATTACAATTATCTGTGCAATATCTTTTATTTGTATCCCCACAAAAATAAAAATTAATATTAATATCATCTCCCTCTATATGCTTCAAATTCAGTCCTATCATGGCAACTATAACTTCTCAAGGAGATAACATGACACTACATGACTTTTGAATTTGAATGTAGTAACCATTATCCTTACTTTTTAGGTAGAAGCCACAAATCAATGTAATTAACAAACACAACTAAAATGGTATTTTGAAAAGTAAGTTGCTTTTATAATTTTTTCATAAATAGGTGCATAGACATTGTGATCTCATATTGGAAAGTCACAACCAAGTCCCTGCATAAGGAACCTACTCCGTAATTCTCAACAAATAAACAAGAAAAGAAATGCACTGATAGAAAAGGAAACCAATTCAGATTCCAGTTGTTGCAAAAAAATATCTATATGAAGTTTGTTGATGCAAATCAGTTTATTCTGTGGTCACAGTAAAATGGAATTCTTTTTCATCTCTTCTTACATGGAGTAATTGGTAAACAACCAAGCCAATAGTTACAAAAACTGCAGCCCACAGCTAATTAAACCCTAGCACCATTTTGGCATTGCACTTAATCACTATTATAGAGGATCAGGCAATTCACAGAAATGTATACCAACAAGGTTAACCAGGCCACTTCACATTGGTAAGCCCACTGGGCCTCACTGCTTTTAGTAGACAATGCTACAGGGAAATTTCAGGTATTGTAGACCCAGTTAAGCAGTTTTGTCAAGTAACTATTAATTGCGGATTTTTTTTTTTTTTTTTTTTTAGTTTTAAGCAGTAGCAAGGTACTAAATGTACTTAGATATAAAGACAATGTAAGTATGAGAGACTGAAAGAAAAAAAGATGCTACACATAGAATTTTTCAGAAACAATCATCTGAAGCTATTTCTCTACCTTCTATTTGAGCAATAAGGAGAGAAGGAAAATGATACTTAAATCAAAAAAAAATTACTTCATCTTTCAGTAACCAATATAAACACCTAATATATGTAAATGTGAGCTTCAATAGTACTTCCATGTGCAAACTGTAAATATGGAACAGCAGCCCTTTTAGTCCCCAGTTGAGCATTAGGTACCAGTTTATTTAGGGGAGTCTCAGTAAACCCGTGTCTCAATCTTAATCTCTGTGTTGATGTGAAGTGCTCCCCTTCCTTACTTCAGTAGTTATCTATGGCAGCAACTGATGCCCAGAAGCAACGCCCTGACCCGGGCAGTGCATAATTCCACGTTAAGGATTTAATTTTGAAAGTGAAAAATGAGGGCCACTCTCCTCATAACACTTTCTTTTATGATTGCCTTAGCGCTTTGAAATTTATTATTTTTACTAAAAGCACCCTGATGATAATTGAAATAGATTTTCCAGATCTATGTCTAGGTTATCTTAACCTCCAGCAACATACCTTCTCATTCACAATATTTTTAGCAAATGGAAGGACTAGCTATTCACTTATTTTTTTAAAAAACAAAAAGTAACAACAACAACAACAAACCAACCAACCTACTATTCCATTAGCATTAAAAATGAAATCATTTTTAAAGAACATGTGTGCTATTTTAGAACTCAAATTCTGGCACCGAAACTTCTCTGGTCAATCTTCAGTACTAGAAAAGAAATTAGGTAAATACAATGAGGAAGTCAGCCTCTGGGGATGAACCTACTAAGAAAATGAACAACAGATCTGCTACTTGGTCCCCGAATATGACCATTTACTCTAGGATTCCCTTGAGGCTTGCAATGGCCGAGTAGCTCTGAAAAAAGAGTTTTGTTAATGTCAGTGTCAGGCTCAGCGATGAGTCCTCACTGAACCAGATATTGAATTATTGGGTTCCTGGGCCTGGGGAATAAATGACTGAAAAAGAATTGATAATAGTTTTCAGAACAAGGAGAATATTAGTTAAAACTGTCCCTTGGAGAAATGGAAAGAAAGAGGAAAAAGTCACCCTCTTGGAAAGAACCAAAGTCTTTGATGTCTCCCTAGACAAGCAATGTCTGGAGGATATGGTCCTATCTCAAATATACCCAATTTCCCCCCAAATAATGGCATTCAAAAATATAGTTTTGACAATAGGAAAAATATCAGAAGCTGCCTAATTTTCTGTCTGTGCAGTTATTCACTGAAAGAGATGCCACAGCACAAAGCACACTTCTCTCAAAGAGTTCCCAGTCTAAGCGGGAAGTCTCGGTATGTTTACAGAAGCTTAGTTATGGGATATGGTCCAAGAATTATACCATTTGGCAATTCTGTTGTAAGAACATCATGAAATGTACTTGCCCAAATTATGATCTCTATAATGCCATTAGGCAATGTAATTGTATGTGTGGTCCATTATTAACCAACACACTTATGTAGAACATGACTGTAACTACTAAAATATAAGATAACAACAAGAAGAGATAGAAGATACTAAAGACTAGAGTCCTTTAAGGGATACAGACAGAATAGAGCAAGATAAAGTGAGTACCAGCTGGAGGAAAGAATGACCTCCGGAGTAGGTGCCTTTTGAAAAGGCTACTCTGTCCAGAGACTTTGCCAGAGACACTCAAATTGACCCTCTCCTCTTCAATAGGCCCTAGGTGCTGGCTTTCTCCAGGCCCTGCCTCCCCCCCTCCCACCTCTGCTGACAACACTTACTCTTTGACTTCGGCTTTCTCTTGGGCCATTGCCAAGCAGAACACAGCTATAGAGTTTCCATCCTCCCCATCTGTATCTACTTAAGCCCAGAAACCTTTTTGAGGTTTTGTAAAGGGTTTTACAGTTAATAACTAAAGGAGAATAGACAAAGTTTAATAAAACACACACGTACACACACACACACACACACACACACACACACACACTCATGTGCAACCTAAGAAGCCTCTGGAAATAGCTATCTCAGAACCCCAGTTGTATGAAGGTGAATTTTAGCCTGATTTTCCTAGTAACGTTCACTAAACTTATGTTTTCTTCTAACATCCTAGCATCAACAACCACCTACCTTTTTGTCCCTGCTCTTCTTGCTTCCCCATCCCCACCCCCACCCCATACACATTCTGAAGACCTGAAGAGAAATACAAGGATAGGAAGCTGTGTGTGCCTGGAGGTAAATATGACAGCAATATATAGTTCAGAAAGTATAGGCTACATGTAATATTTTCTTGTGCTCTAACTCAAGTAGCCATCTTACTTTATGAAGATTTGTGATATTTAAGAAGAGCTAAGGCAGAATTCTGAAAAGAGATCACCTTGCAAATCAACCTTATTTTTAAAAACTAGCAGATGCCACTGGTCTAAATTCACAGGAAGTGCACACAGAATCTAGCCCTAACAAAGGATTTCATGCATGTTTTCACTTGGGGTCTGTGCTAAGTCATACCTGTTAGAGGTCAGTGAATGCAAACAACTGTTAGAACAGTGAGACAGAGTACTGACAAAATCCATGACAACACAAACACATTTCAAGTGGGAATGGCACAGATTACTTTTGTAACAGGCACAGAATAGAAATGTGCACTTTTGAAGGGGTGGCCGGGGGTGGGGGTGTTACATACTCTTTCTTCTTTGTTCTGAGTCCTGGGCAACTAATCAACACTTTATATCCCATATGTCTCCAATGAATCTCACACATGGCGATTCAACTCTGACTTTTCAATGATGATGGGCTAATCATCACTCTAACAATAAGTTCACGGGTGGAGGGAACACTTCTTGAAGCCACATGGTCAGGGATAATTCATTCCTTGCAAAGGGAATGAATGGTGACAAAATATATTAGTTAAGTAATCACTTTTCTTATTCCAATATTGATTACCCCCTGTATAACTCTTCACTGTGATTTTTCATCCCCCCCCTGTGATTTTTCTACTCCACATTTTCATGACTATTGTCCCTACTACTTGCCAAGTAATATTGGAGGAAGTCATGAATTTGTGCCATATCCCAAGTCCCAAACGCAATCCTGGCCTCCCCAACCTTAGCAAATGAGATTTCTCGGATAAGAGAGAAGATGTTAAGCATGCATTTCCTGAGATTCCATGCACCTTTCTTGACCCAGTCTCCCGCTCCCTTCGTTTCATTGTCAAATGTATGGCAAAAGGCGTCAGTACTCACTTCCTTACCTTCAATCTTGTGACTTTCACGCTCATTACACTAATGGAATTTGGTTCTCAAATGTCACCAATGACTACAAAAATGGCCACTTCTAACCTCTACTCTCTTTCACTCCTCTGTACATCTCTGTGAGTTTCTATGCTACTTCTTCTTGTATACCTTTGCTGTTCCTATTATGGATTCCTCCTTACCCCATAAAAACTGTTTGCCAACCTTTTCAACTTCCACTGGTAAGTCTCAACCAGTCTCCAGAGCTCTTCATCTGGATTTCCGATTCTTTCTTGGGCATCTCCCTGTGGTGGGTCATTCAAATTACAAACTCAAGACATGACAAAGGTGAGATTCAGCATCTTCCCTCCCATAGTGGCCACTCAACAATGCTTACTGCTTCAGTCAATTTCCCTATTTCTACTCATGGCATTACTGTGTTTCTTCCAAAGAATTAATAAAGATCAAAAAGCAGTCTCTAAGCCCTGTTGATTCTCTTCATGACCATCATTTTCTCACACTCATATCCAGCTTTTTCTTAACACTAATCCATCCAACAGCCCAAGTTGTACTAGTGTCTCTCATTGTCAACATTCTTTCTCTGCCAGTGATGCCAAGCAGATATTAATAACCACAGCCAAATCATAGTACTCCAAAAGACTTCCCCTCTAAAAATATAAAGGCCTTGATTTTAAAATACCAGGCAAGAGTGATGGATAGTTGATTCAGTGCTTAAGATCACTTCTGCTCTTGCAAAGGTCCTGGGTTTGGTTCCCAGGACTCAAATCAGGTGACCTGTAACTCTTGATGCAGACAATCCAATTCCCCCCACTGGTTCCTCCAATATACCTCAAATAGTACCTGAATATATACATATAAATCTTTTTTTAAATGCCAGGCAAAAATAATCATACAGTTTTAAAAGAAATAAAATAAAATGGAAGGAATGAAGAGATTCTATTTGATTTCAGTTCACTATCCTTTAGTATGTGTTATCAGTACATGTTATCTCAAATAAGGGGAAAATTCATAGACTATAAGTGGTACAAATACATTACATGTCATCCGAAAGAGATTAATGATGGTGCCAATAAGACAAAAATATTGCCCTTAAACAGACTTCAAGCCTCTTTAATACCTAAGGAATGTGAAGATAACAGACTACTTTATACATGAATGTCTTGAAGCATATCATACAATATTTCCTCATTTTACAAAACTTGACAATAAGAAAAAAGCACAGCTTCCTATTTCTAGTACCTATAAACCTCACATATTTTTGTGAAATTTGGATGTTTTCCTTTGCTATATAAATACCAAGGGACACAAATGTCACTTCTTTCAGAACAAAGCAAGTTGTATGTTTCCCTGCCTAAGTGCCTTTTGGGTCATCTTGATGTTCCCCTGAATCAATGAAGATTATTTAAAGACAAGCTCATCTTTTTTTTTTTTTTTTTTTTTTTTTTTTACAGACAGGGTTTCTCTGTGTAGCCCTGGCTGTCATGGAACTCACTCTGTAGACCAGGCTGGCCTCCAACTTAGAAATCCGCCTGCCTCTGCCTCCCAGAGTGGTGGGATTACAGGCGTGCGCCACCACCACCCAGCAAGCTCATCTTTATAAATATAATTTGGGGTCCTTTTTATCACAAACTATTAGTGAAAAAGTAAGGGAAATATTAGAACGATTGCCTCTTCACACAACCATCTTTCCTCACTCCCATATTACTCTGTCTTTTGCAGGGGTGGGAACACAAGATAGATGGAAATAGACAGAAATATAGATGACAAGAGATGGAGAAAGAAGTATCGTTTCTAAGTTTCAACAAATTAAGTGAGGCTGACTAATCCAACTGAACATTTATCGACTGACTTCTTTTTTTCTCCATCTGGTTTATTTCCACTGTATGGGTTTAAGAGCTCCTGATACCAGTGACTTCTATAGCATCATGCACGAATAACATTAAAGCTAGAATAAACATGCCTTGGCATAACTACCAAGATATAGGATATTTATTGCTATATTGCTTAAGTTAATGTCCTCAATCACAAATGTTTAATAACAGCTGCCTTCCTCACTTAGTGACAACTGCCAAGATGCGTAACATATTGCAAAGGCACCCACAGAGAGAGCTGAAATGTCTTCCGTTTCCTGTATACGTACTGTTACAAACTGTTTTCTTGAAATAAGGTCTACACCATGCCTAATAAACAGTGAATTTGCTAAGAAGTTTTTATACCCTCATAAAATATCCCTAGTGAAAGTCATCTAACTGGCATCAACTGTACAGGTAACAGACGCCTGAAACCCCTCCCACTTATTTTTCTAAACTTTACTTAGTGGCTCTTGGAAGGCTGCCATCTCGGAGGTTTACTACAAAAGTACAATGCAAGACTAAAATCAGTGCCAGGCATAAACATGAGTCCTTGACATGCTTCTGCCAATGAGCAAATCCCACAGACAATGCTGTAGGCTCCCAGACAAGTCATCCAACAAAAAGTGCAGGCAATACTATGTGAGTTTCAATGGGTATATCCTCCCCATGAAGTCCTAAAGAATGGTGCAAATCTGTAAACCACCCATAAAGAATTGAAACAAAGTAGACAGGGCCAGCAGCGTAAGTGAAGCCCTTTATCCTCGTGAATTCAAACATACTATTCTAAGATCCCAAGTGATGAGACAGAACTCAGCTTGGGAAAGTTTTTATCATCTAGAGAGTTAGCAGAGCCTGCTATTTGAGGGCAGGTGATAAAGCTAGGCACTCTAATCTGAACAGAGGAAGACTGGGGAGGGGTGTTATCAGTTTGTCAAACTAAAATGAATATTGACTAGGTAAACAGAGCTCACCAAATCCTAATACAGTTGAGATAAGAAAGATTTTGAAACTAAACAAAGGTAAGCTTAAAAATAAGCTAAAAACAGATAAAAGTGGGTAGTGGTATGGGAAGCTGAAAAAATTTTAATGAAAATCACATAGAACCCTGGCAAAAGTCCTAACACCCAGAAGGCCAAGGCAGGGGGACTGAAACTTCCAGGCCAGACTAACGCACATAGTGAATCTGAGACTATCCTGGGCTATATGATGAAAGCTGGTTTCAAACATATCAAAAAAATCCAATATTTCTCAAATAAGAAATGATAATGGTCTAAAATAGTTTTCCCCAACCGTGATAATCACATTCATGAGATTTAAATCCATAATGGATGGGAGCTGGAGAGACTGCTACATGCTTAAGCTTACTCATTGCTCTTGCAAAGAAGCAGGTTCCCAGCGCCAACACTACAGCTTACCATTTTCTGGCCTTGGTGGGCACTGCGTACATGTGGTATGCAGATACATATGCAAGTGAAATACTCATACATATAAAATATATAAATCTTCAAAGGTAAACCCATGATAGCTTATTGAATGGTATTAATTTTACGTAACTCTTGTTTTTCAGGAGCAGACCCTTACAAAGCCGAATTGATTCAGGTCTATGGATGAGAAAATAAGAGTATCCAAGGTTTATGGAGATCTACCTTGTATCAAAACACAACATTTTCATTCTTCCAATTCTGGAGCTTCTTCAGTTGAGGAGCAAGACTGTTTTCACCTGCTTTTTTAGGAATAATTTTACAATACTCTTATGCCATATTCCTTGGGTTACCTGATTTATCCCAATATAGTGAAATCACAATTTAAGAAAGCATGACACATTCTATTTCTTTACCCCATATAAACTATTCTCATTCTTGGTGGGACTTCTTCCTGATTGGTTTAACTGAGCATATATTAGTTGTGAAAAATAATAAGCTTATTATAACATTCATATCTATAATGTCTTTACAAAATAGTCACCACTCTCTTTTGGAGCACTGAATATTATATCATAGTTTTGCATCAACATCTTTACTTCTTGCAATATTAAAAAGATTTGTTCCTGTCAACAAACTCTAATCCTTCCATTTTATGCCAATAGTTCTTTCTCTACCAGTTCTATATACTAGCATCTGCCTTTTCTTCCTTAAATGCTCTGAATATGATCCTTTCTATATTTATGGACAGTAAACTAAAAGGAAATAGCTGCAAGCCATAGAATAAAATATTTCTGTTAGACACATAAGTAGCACTTAGAATAATGCTGTGTAAGTAATAGGTTGGACAACAGGCAATGTTTTTACTCTCTACCCAGCATGAAGCAGGTTGCAGAAATCAGGTCGGCCTCTCAGCAGCACAAGTCAGACCTTTACATTATGACTTCATTATTTAGTTTGAAAATAATTTTCAAAAGCAGACTCAACCATAGTCAAATATAAGTATAAATGGACCATTCAAGTCACATATAAATAACTTATTCTCCATCTGCCATTTGCAATCACCCAGACTTCTGGTTGACTGCCAATTCAGTCAAAACATCACAAAATACACCTAGGAGATTTGAAGAGTAAAATTCTAGAGCACTGCTTAAAACAAAAAACAAAACAAAACAAAAAATACCCACAAACCTCTGGGCCATTTATGGAAAAGCATGTCTATGGTAAAGGGCTCATACACAGATCATTTCATCAATGATTTTACTTCTGAACACCCTAAAATTCATACTCTTCTCACTTCACTAAAAGCTAGTGTTTTTGAAACCACACAGCTGGTCAGCTTGATCCAATGAGATCTTAACTACTCTGGCAAAATTTTCTAACCCAAGCCTCTCATTTCCAGCTGAGCTCATTGGGTGGCCCAGATGATATACACAGAGACTAAAGGGAGGATGTTTAAGGCAGGACACTCTGAAGGATTGTTTTACAATGCCACATGTTGTACAGATTAGGTCGATATTTTGCTCCTTGGGTGTTACTCTCAATTAGAGACCTACTTCAAATTTATTCATACTCAGTAAGTTTTAGGCATACAGTCCTCAAAATACATCTGGAAAATGAAATGAAGAGAAGGCTGTCATCTGCCTTCCTTTTCAACTCTTTCTCACCATACTATTTCCTTTATGCAAACATTGATTCCAGCCCAGATGGATTTTGGTACCTAACAACCTTATATTTTTCTTGCCTCAAGAATTTGCCAGGCTGCTATTTCTGCACACAATGGGTGTCCGTGTGTGTGTGTGTGTGTGTGTGTGTGTGTGTGCACATGTGTGCTAGAAACTGAACACAAGGTCTCATATGCTAACAGTATATTCAACTACTGAATTTTGTATCATTTTATCAATAGCATGCATACATATAGCCTTTATCACTCAAACTATAAAGCCCCTCCAAAAATTGAATCTCATAACACACACACACACACACACATTACCTAGGAGAGTGCTTGACCCTTTGTAGATCCTCAAAAATACTTGTGGGCTAAATGAATCCATCATTCAATTTCTATCTCAAGGTACTTAGTGTAACAAAAGAACCCTCAAAAATCTAATTTTAGGAGATACACTTATTCAAAATATAGTTCCTGCTATCCGAAAACACTGAAAAAAATAAGAGTCTGTACTATTATCCTCTTTGAATTCAATATAAGCACCTTGATTAAAAAATTGTCATTTTCTAAAACACTGAAAAACTACTACATTCAGAAACATTATTAAGCAATTTAGATCTTTATTACTAATGACATTGAGATTCACCATCTATTCCAAAGGTTGTTCAATCAACACAAAACAAGTGAAGTGAGAAACATTAACACCACATTTTAGGCAATTACTGTAACATGATCATAATTCCTAGACATCCTTAATCTTTTGTCAAACACAACAGAATTCATATTACATAGATTCCTATTTCATTAAGATAATGTGATTTGAAATAGTAATGGCAAGAACCAAAAACAGAATAGAGATCCTGTTAACACTTCAAGGCCTTCTTTCCCCAAAGGCATATCAGTATACAATAAGAAGTCTTCAGGCAATGCACTTCTAACCCCAGAAGCAATGGTACCTATTAAACACTTACGGGGCCTCCCAGGGTAAAGTGATACTAAAGAAAACAGACTCAAATAAGATTAAATGTTATCTTGGTTTTCAGAATGTGGATGTTTTAGTTCCAATTTGCCTCCTATCTACTTAGGAATCCAGAACAAAACAGTGTTGTCCCATTGATTCCATAAGTCAAAGAGCAAAAGGCCAGAGTCCAAATATGGTTCCTTGTTGACCTGAAAGTTTAAAAAAGAAAAAAAAGATCACCAGACAAAGACCACAGTTCCTAGCTTGTCTAAAAATATAGTAAGGGAATGAAAAAAATGTGAAGACTGATGACATAAGTTTGTTAGCAGTATTGCCTTGTTTAGTTTTGGAACATGAGATTTATTTTGTTTTTGTTTTATTAACCTTTCTATATTTCCTTTGCTTGTACCTCATTTAAGAAACCTATCTTTAATTGCTGTATCACATCTCATTTTAGAGCCCTGACATACACATGCCTTTTTCTTCTTTCTTCCACATCCAAGAGTCCACAAAAGTTTCAGTACTTTTTATAGGTGTTAAAGGGTCACTTACAATAGTTTGAAACCACATTTAATCCTGACAGGGTAATCTTTTCAAAGTCTTAGTGCTTAACTGGGAAGACTATTATTTAAAAAAGAATAATACTATAAACCAGGTTTGGTGACTTAAAAACAATAGTAAAATCACTTTAGGCTATCATTTCTCAGTTAAACATAACTTTTATAGTGGATACTTTAAGTGAAAGTCAGAAAATATATTGACAATATAAAAGAATGCCTTTGGGAAGTGACTCCTCACTTTCTAAAAGATTCTATATATTAGAGGAGATAATACTAATAATCAGAAGTGAATTTATTTTAAAGTCATGACTATATTATGTTGGCTTCACAAAATGTCCAGCTAATTCAATAAATATCTATCATTATCGCTTCCTTCACTATATGGTAGAGTAATAAGACTGCAGAACACCTCAAAGAATCCAAAGACAAAGAGTATCATCTATCATGTGAATCTTGAATCTGTCCATCTGAGCATTGCATTTACAAACCAAGAATAATAACAACTGTTAAATGTTGAGACAATATAACAGAGAACTAACTAAAGCAAAATGACAAATTCTACATCCCTACATTGGATGAAGATTTCTACAGATGAAGGTTTTTTAAAATATTCAATGAATTATTACTATGTTCATAATAGACAATGGGAAAGCAGTGCCTATAAAATAATGCGAAGTGAAACACTCACAAGAATGTCTGTATATGAGAGGGAGGGAGAGAGAGAGAGAGAGAGAGAGAGAGAGAGAGAGAGAGAGAGAGAGAGAGAGAGAGAGAGGAGAAAGATTGAAAGCAAAGATTAAAAGATTTTAACCATCAAAACATTGTTATATTTGGGTAAAATAGTAAAAAAAAAATACTGAAAAAATATTATAAAGCCCAAATACTCAAATTTTGTTAAAAAGCTGTTGTATAGAAATTATAATCAGAAAATAATTTAAATGATATTTCTCCATTAATTCCAGTTAGAAAATTATATATTTGGAAAAGTAAAGTCTACAGTAAGAGTACCAAGTGATCTCTCATTCTTATTGTTAGAGTTGTTCACGTGCTCATTTCCAGAAGATTTAAATGACGTGGTTATGAAGGACAGACCAAAAAAAGAGGTTTGTAAATATAATTATCCTGAGAAAATTGAATTCTTGTGATTTTGATGGACAATGTGAACTGGAAGATGTACAAGTAATGTTTTATTTCTTTTTACAAGCATTTCTGTATCTAATAGCATGGATCAGAGTCTGCCATTAAAACCCCCTCATTTGTTTTAGCTGGGCAACATCTTGGTTGTAAAAGGTGAGAAAGAATAGATACTTTCTCTTCAGTGAGAGACCCAGCTGCCATACCCACATGACCAGTACACTCAAAAAGCCAAGACAAAACCACAAAGTTGTAGTCAAGTCAAAAAACTTTTTAAAAATAAATATAAAGAATATAGATGGAGGGAATTTTTCTCATCACTGACATGGATCCTGTGACCCCCTCCAAAATAATGATTTAAAAAAAAATCTATAAACTCCTGGAGAATAGGGCTCTGGTAAATCTAGAATGCTAAGTCAAAGTAAGAAAATCCAGAGATACTGGGATATATAAGTAAAATGTAGAAAACAGAAACACAAATGCCAGAATTGCAAAGCTGAGCATGGGAGTCATACTACAATCACAATACTTAGAAGAGAATTGAACATTTAGGCCAGCCTCGGCTATAGCAAGTGCAAGCCCCAGCTAAAGCTACAGGAGATCGTGTAATTGTGTATATGTACACATTATGTTTCACAAAAAAATCTTATATGTTATTTTTTTAATATTTTTATTTTATATATTCTTTGTTTACATTCCAAATGATTTCCCCTTTCCCGGATCCCCCTCCCCATATGTCCTATAAACCTTCTTCTCTTATATGTTATTTTACACATTAAAAATAGAGAGAATTTTAAAATGTGTTCACCCAAACACACTGGTTTTGTAGGACTATATCAGCCTCATCAAGAAAGGCTTACCAGAGAGATATTTTTCTAAAGGGAAGGAGTATCAATGAATCAAATATCTGCATAGGGTTAAGATCTTTGCTTCCCAAACTAGATACCCCCCCCCCCATTCTACAAAATAAGGAAATTCATCCCATTCACAGCTTTTAATGTTTCATCCTATGTATAGAATAAAAGCCTTTAATGGTACAGTTTGATGATACCTGACATTTTGAGGATATGGACATTATTTGTATAGATGTAAATGTAAATTCCAAAGCTAGTGGTATTGGGAAGTCTAGCAGTCAAATGCTCAGTTGAGCAAGTTGATGAATGAAAATGAGAACAACAACAACAACAACAAAAAAAAACTCCTCAGGGAAGTGATCTGCAGCATTTACTCCCTAGAAGGAATGTTAGCTTTGTTAGAATCTTCATTAATGGTGACTCAACTCTTCCTATCTTGCTTCCCTTAAAGACTCTTTCATTCATTTCTATTTTTTAAATCATACTTTAAGCCAGTTAAAGGACCAAACAGCCCAAACATGTCCTTTTATGTGGATTTTTCTCTTCTATTTCCTAAGACTGAATATAATGGGAAAGAAAAAAGTCTAAGAATGACAAAAGTCTAATGACATTTCTACTCTAATGTTTATAATCACGTATCTGTGAGAAAGAATAAATACAATTCTTATCAGCACAGTAGCTTACTTTGAGATAAATGGTAATCTGACCCTGGTACAACAGAAAAGCAGGTCTGGTCTTCCCAGAGAATTAGATATCCTGACAGAGAGTGACAGGGAATGACCTCCTCATACTTACCAGATACTCTTAACTCATTTTTACTTGCTCAACTTCAAAAACATCACTTGAACTTTCAACCACTTACCACTCTAAGTTCAATGGGAAATACTGTGGTTGCTAAAAGACTCCAGCCCCTTTCTCAGAGACTGGAAACCTATCCTGACAAGTCACCAAACACAATGGGTCCCATATCCCCTCCCACCCTTCCATGGAGGCACCATACTGCTTCACATCAAACAGCTTAGAAGAAGGTCACATGTCTGATTATTGATTCTCAAAAAAGGAAAATCCCATTCCACAATGATGTCCTTCCTGCCTAGCCTACCTGCTCAGCTTTGTTAAGTCAGTTTTCTGTTTGATAAAGGGTGGTAGGGAGGATCACATAATGTCCCATTGTGGTTGTTTCTCTAAAAACTTGTGAATGTAGTCTAGCCAAAGGTTTGAAACACAGCCAGAAATACACTGCAAATAACCACAAGTGGAACAGGAATGTGTTGCAACTTTCCTAGTCACTGTGAGAAATGCTGATATGATGTTATTTAAAGTAAGGGAGATAGTAGTCTTTTAAGTATCATTCCAAATTAGAATGGTTATTTTCAGATTCTTCTAAAGTCATGTTTGCTTTCGAGCTCAGTGTATATTGACATTATATATATATACATATATATATATATATAATGTACATATATATAATTCTATGCTGTAAACATGCACATTTAGAAAAATCCTGCAAAATTACTTGTTTACAGAAGTAATGTGTTTTTTCTTAAGTCATTAACCAATTTGCAATCATTTGAGAACCTCTGTGCCCTGAGATATTTCATGAAAGGCACGTTTGTTAATCCTTTGGTCATGCTGCAATTCAATATCAACAGCGGAATCAAGCCTTAAGCCCCTCCAAATTCTAAAATACCTTCCTGGATCCCTCACAGTATTGCAAAGGACTTTCCCTGCTCTCATGGGTGCATACACAACCCCCCACCAGCATTATGTGCACATGCACCATTTGTTCCTGGCACTCATCTACTGACATAGACAGACGTGCTCCACTGACGGACTGATTCTCAGAGACAAGAGATCTATGTACTCTACTGTATATGGTTTGGAAGAAAAGGGGTACATGGGGGTGGGAGAAGACAGCAAATGAATTTTATTCAATCAAGTTAAAATTAACACAGATGGTATTGTATTTTCAAACTTAAATCATTTCCATTATATTTAATTTACCTAATTGTTAATGAATTAGCAAATGCATTTAGCAACCAAATCACCTACTAATTAGATACTAATGAAAACCACTTAGCTGTTTGTTTTCATGTTGATTGTCATGTATGTTTTACCAGAATGAACTACACACCACCGGCTCCTGGCTATTGAGTAGCTGCTTTTTTATATCTTCCTCTGTTTTGTAGATCTTAACAGGATCGAAAGATCCCGTTTTGGAAGAACTAAATCCTTTATTTTCTCTCGTCAGAGTCCTAGGCAGTATTTTCTGCAAACTATTAAGCACCACAGAATAGTTCTGTCAAGGAGCAAGATTATCCAGTTCCAAAACAACAAACGTACACATTCAAAACCAAGACTGTGTAAACTGCATATGTCCGCGGCTTGCTGATGTGCAAAAGCAACTTTCCCTCAAGTTGTTTGCTAAGGCTTCTAAAGATTCACCAGCTTTCAATGCAGAGTTGTGAAATTGAGACTGGAAAATCTGGAGACACTTTAGAAAGGTCTTCACAGGATGCCAAATGTTCCCCTCTGTCCCTCCTCCCCCTTCCATTTCTTCAAGGCAGAGTGATGTAGCCAGAGGCAGGCCTTCTTCCTGTGGAATGTATGGCCAATTATGTGTGGGTCCTTAAAGCACTCTGGGTTCCTTTAGTCTGGGAGCTAGGGCTTCAAATGAGTGTCTCCCCTTCCTCCACAATCATTCCAGTGATAACAACCTGGCAATCCATTCTCTTTCTTCCTATAAACACAACCCAGTGACCTACTTCCTTTTGTAACTGGTGCCAGACCTTAAGTTGATTTCATCTGCCACCTTTCTCTAAGCTTGACCTGGGTAAAAATGGCTTAAATTGGGTCCTTGACTAAAATTATACAAAACAGTCTCTAATGTTTTATCTCGTCTTTCCTATTTATTTATTTGTGGGTGTATGTACAGTCACACATTCATGGGGGCAAGTTTACCATGCTTACTGAAGTCACAGGACAACTTGGCCGAGTGGATGCTAAGTTGTGCTTTAGACGTGGTAGAAAGCAGCTTTGCCCACTAAGCCATTTCACCTGCTGCAAAACAGGCTTTGGAGTATAAAGTTTAGTCAGTGCTTGGATAAGCCCGGAAGACACTAAACTATAGAAAGCACTTATTGGATGCACCATCAGCTGTTCCCCCAGAACAAAAGATAAATGATTTGGCTTGAATTCCATGGAAATAGCCACAAGATATTTTCTAAAGCATTGTATTTCAGGTGCCAACTGAATTAACAAGGATTTTCCCCTATGGTATCAATCAGTGCTTACTGGGAACTTGAAAAGTACCCTAGCAACTGTATTCCTAATCACAGAAAGACCCACAAATTCTTAGCCTGCCAAGAACTGAAAACAGATCGGGATCTGCCATTATCTCCTAATGTGATCTTCAGCAAGTTCTGCAAAAAGAAAGGGACCAATGAAGAGGACAGGGTCAAAATGAGAAAATGTCCTTCTGAGAGGCAGGCGATATGGTGGAGAAAGGCATATTCTTATCCTTTGAGAGACGCACTAATAATGTGACTAAACCATCAAAGCATTTCTCAAATACATTTGTGGGAACATACAAGTAGGTAGGTTGAGCAAAGCAGGTAAGTCTCTGCTGTAGGCCTCAGATGCTATCTATCTGATGGCATCATTAACTTTTGTGCTAGCGCCTGCTAAAACATTCCAAACATCACAGGATGTTAAATCTGACAGGAAAGTGAACAAGTGAATGAAGGCCGCTAAACAGCCCAAGATAATGTGCCATTAGACCAGAGACAGTCCAATTCTCCATAATCAGTCAGTTATGGAGACTCTTAACAAATGTGTAAGGGTTTTTTTCTTGTTCTGAGACCACCAATTCACAGTTCTGAGATTTGTCCCTTCAGAAAAATATAGTCTTAATTCAGAAATGTGGGTATGTGTGGATGCTTATATGCATTTAAAGCCTTTTTCCTAACAATTCAACAAACTAAATCCTGCAAAAGGCTAACAATGCCTTTATTGTGACTATTCCTTTGTCCTAGACTTCTCAATACTTTCAGATTCTATTTGTATTGCTTTCCAATACAATTACTGCACAAGGTTATAGAAGCAGTTACTAAGAAACACTACTAATCAAGAATCAGCATAAAATCCCTGCTATCCCATTTTCTTCCACTTTCTGCAAGTATATACAGAATGCAACTTATTATGGCCAGATCAAAACTCTATATGCTGTCTGGCAAGCATCTACTTAAATAAAGTTCTTACACAATGACCCTTTTTGCCATCCTACCACCAAGTGAAATTTGATTTGCAATATGTAGCAAAGGTGTTTATGCCAAAGCTAGAATATGCCAGTACCCTGAAAGCCCATTCAGGGTGCAACATGAGCCATGGGGCATGAAAGCTGACAGAAAACCCTGTCACAGATACACTCTTTATTGACTCTGTCAAAAAGAAAAGAAAAAGTTATGAAAAACGTACTCAACTTTTTGCTCAAACTTAAGATACTCTCTGACACTTAGTTTACTTTGAGCCCATGAGCCTATATTAGTAGTGCAATACATGAGGACTGTGTTTGTTACCAAACATCCAGACATTTAGGACAGCAGTATGTCTCCTTTCTCTTTCAGGATGTCTACCATGGCATTAACGTTTTCATTATTCAAAATACTGTCCTTTGACCTAAATTCAAAATCCTCCACTTGTCAAAGCATTTAATTTTACATTACCTATCAGTTATATTTTTTGTGAGGTGATAGTTTCTGATGATTGCTGTAAAATTTAATTTACGCAAGTGTAACAATTTACTCTACAGTACAGGGTTATTTCCCATCCTTTCTTTCATCCTTCCATGTTTAACAAGGATGCCAAAACATTATTTGGATTTCCCTTAGACAGAATCCTTATGTATAGAGAAGACAGAACAATCAAAATATAGTGAAATCCATTTTAGAAATGAAACTCTTTTGCTTTTACTCAGAATGCAAGAAAATTCTGAAGGGAAGTTTTCAAGCTGTCAACAGATCAGAACCAGCAAGATGGAAGGAGGGTGGCATGTTATTAATAGAATGTTAGTGCTCTGATGAGAATTCTAGAAAAAGTCACAAAGGCCTTATAGTCTACAATCAGAATCTTCTGAGTTCTAGATGTTATAAAAGGCCAATGGCCAGGAAGCAAAAAAGAACAAATTCAAACTAAGATTTCCATGATTGCTGAACAGAGGCTATACGTATGTTCAAATTTTGTTTGCTTGTTTAAATTGACTATTCTCTGATATTTATATTGCATTCAATAACTTCTCTACCAGTATTTCATTACACTACTGTATTTCCAAACCCTGCATTCAAAGTTTTAGTTTTGTCAATTTTAACAATTTAACATAAGAAATAAAATTTTAAAGGCAATTCAAAATGAGAAACTATGTCACATACACTGTGATGTACATTGTTTTAAGCTGCACACCTATGTTGTAAAATAACTATTTCCATATGCATTTTAACAATAAGAAAATCGAGGCTCAGAGAGTCTCAATCTCCTCAGAAATTAGAACTCACCCTTCTCCAATGGCAGTAGCTATTGACACTTGTAATTGTAGGTATTTATGAGGTACACATGCAATGCTAGGATACACATACAGAATGTGAAGTGATTTATTTGAGCTAATTAGCATGTCCACTCTTGAAAATACCCTTTCACGTTGTCCCAAATCCTCCTTAGCCTCTTGCACCCACCATTTTCCATCTGGATTCTTTATGTTCAATTGTGTTAGATTACAAGCATAAGCAAGAGCACACAATACTTGCATGTCTGTACCTAGTTTATTCACTTAGCCTAATGATCACCAGATTCATCCATTTATCACAATGACAGAGTCAACCCCCTTCTAAATGCTGACTGGAACCACATTCCATTATGGATATATAACATCTGAATAATGCCAAAATGAAAATGAGTGTGCCTTTTTATAAACCGACTTCCTTAAGCTATCTAACCTTATGTGAGACTACGGGAGTATAAAATAGTCTTAATTTAGTTTCTATAGGAACTTCCACTCGTTTCTTCATAATGTCTGTTTAATTTACATTCCCACTAATAAGGAATGAGACTTCCCATTTCTTTAAATCTTCACAATTAGTTGTTGTTATTTTGATAATATCCACATTATATTAACTGATAAGCTGATACCTAACTTTAGTTTTACTTTTTGTCTTTGTAAAAGTTAGTGTTGTTCTGCATATTTCATACATCTGATGGCCATTTGTAGGCCTTCTTATGAAAAATGCTATTTGCATCATAATCCAACTTTCTGACTGGTTTACTTACTTTATCACTTATCAAACTGAGTTCCTGACATACTTTGAATGTTTAACCCTTTATTAAACAAGTGACTTGCAAATACTTTTTCCCACACTGCTTTTACATGCTGCTTTCTTCACTTCATCGTTTCCTTTGCTGTGTGAAATTTTTACCTTGCTATCTAGCATCGACCCACTGCCCAGCCAGACAACATCAGTATTGTTGGGAGGGGGTTGACTTCTGGTAACTGAAACCAGGTAAAGAGAAATTGGGAAAAAGGGGTGGCTGAACCATAGAATACTTTCTTAGCATGACTGAGGTCCTGCGCTCAATTCTTAGCACCACAAAATAAGCAAGTAATTTTTAAAAAACATAAATAAAATTATTGTCATGAGAAATACACTTATAAATTTTATTAAGTTAAATTTTATCATATACATGTATTTGTGTGTGTGTGTGTGTGTGTGTGTGTATACAACCTAAGATTTCAGGCACCCATAAGGGATCTTAAAATTTACATCCTGTGGCTAATGGAGTTTAGCTGTAATTACTTTCTGTTTTTAGTTTATGTGTTTGTTTAGTTTTGCTTGAGTTTTTAGGATCTAATACAAGGAGCCATTATCCAAATTCTTAACCTTAACACTACACTGCCTCTTGTGACAAAACTAATTCATAATGTTCCTGAATGAACTGTTCATATTCTTGTTGGGCCAAGCTGACTTCATCTCCAGATTTGCAATCAGAAGAGTTAGTTGCATGTCAACACACAAGCCAGCTTAGCTCTGTGTCTCCTGGTGACAGGCTTTATATGTTGCGCTTGTCCCATCAAGTCTGTTTAAACAACTGATCTGAGTCCACTAGTTCTGATGGATCCTAAGGCAATATTAGGCTGTTATAAACTACACAAAACTTATTTATGATGTAAATGAACTACATATTTAAATTTCCTTCATACAACAAAGCCATAGAATATAGTAAGACTTTTTGAAAGGCTTAACACCATGCTGATAATCAGTACTTAATGAGGTCCTTTTCTCCAGACTTAAGACCTTTATGTTACTGTCATCCTGTTAACCATCTCATTTTTCCCAGCTTGAATACCTTTGTCTTCGTACAAAGGCCCATCACTATGTGAAAGTGACTATATAATTAATTTTTTTCAGTAAAAGCCAATGTGTTTGCTCTCAAGTATGCTGCAGCTCAGGAAATGTTCAAATGTCAGATCATGTAAGTGGGAATAAACTCTCCATTACATTGCCAGTCACTTCCTGTAGAAAAGGAATAGCTAGAAAGTTCACTGTCAAGCCATAGATACACACAGAACCACTGATAAACATGGCCTCTATGGCTCTTAATGTGACTCAAGTTAAAATATGACACCTTTTTGCTGTGTATAAGATCCTGTCACAATTCCTGATGTGTGTGTGTGTTCACAATACGTAAGAGCACACAGTCTATAATCAATCCTACAGTGGAAAAAAGGAAGCTTCATTTTGCAGCAGATGAAGATCACTAAAGAATGGAGATCATTTCAGAAAGCTGCAACTGCTTTAACCCTGGAGAAGAGATGAGAGAAAGGTATAAAAAAGACAATTAAAACACCTCCAATAAACTCATACACTTACAGAACATTGAAGAAGAGGGCATGGAAAGATTTTGAGAGCCAGAGGACCAGGAAATCTGCTCAGAGACAGTCTATCAAAAGTTTAAAAAAAGACAAGTGGAGGATGGGGTGGATCTGTGAGGAGTTGATGGGAGGAATGAGTAGGCATGAGTATGATCAAAATACACTGCGTGAAACTTTCAAAGAATTAAGAGGTGTTAGAGAGATGGGTCAATACTTAAAAAACACATTTCTTTTCAAGAGGACCTAGGTTTGATTGCCAGTGCCTACATGATGACTAATAACTCTGTAACTCCAGTTTCAGAGGATCTGATGTACTCTTAGATCTAGCCTCTAAGAGTACCAGACATGAATGTGGTACTCAGACATCCATGCAAGCAAAATATCTGTGCACATAATAATTATTTAAAATTCTCATTCTGTCAGTAATAAACTATGCAATAGTAGTACTATTAAATATGGTAACTGAATTCACTAAGCAATAACATCTTACGGCACCATGGGCATTTATGTGGTCTACTGTCTATCAAAAACACTATCATGCAGCACATATGTAAATATAGAAACATATTCTAAACATGAAAGAACCTACGGTGTCATTACACCTGAGGTCATATTCTGAAGCAAGACAGAAATGACAGATAGAGTGAGATGGGGACATCAATTTCCCAAAGAAGTTTTAGGTGCCAAATAGTTGTCAGACACTGGTCTATCACCAAGACGGGAACTACAAGTGGGTTCCACAGTTGCATTGCTCCTCTACTTCTCTGTAGGAAAATAGTAAACCCCATTCCTCTCCCTACAGCCCTGGGAATTCCAGACACTTGCCCACAGACTTCTCATAAAGCATTAGTATGTTAGTCAATTGTGGCAAAACAGCAAGCCAACTCGGTTTGAAGCCAATGTTTCTTTGTTCAAAAACCCAAGTGTGAGTCTGTAATTCTAGCACTCTGGAAGCTGAGGCACTTGGATTACCTGGGCTATACAGCAATTCCCTGACTCAAAAAAAAAAGACCATAATACAAACCCAAGGTCTTCCCTTTAGGTAGAAAAGAGAGGGAATGAGATCATATGGTCTGATGTGCCTTACATATAGAAACCAGATATTCTTGGATGGATAAATAAATAAACATAGATTATTTGGCAGTGTCTCTGTGAACAAAGCCCTTCCGTGTGAGCCACATGAGGCTGAGTCCCAGCTGCAGAGGGTCTTATTAAAAGCAAATTACAATACTCTTCAACTTCTCTTTCTGACTCCAAACAAAGCATGCAGCACCATTTTGCTTCCTGAACAGAGCTGGCAAATTACAAAACTACTGGCAAAGCCTTTGGTATATATTCTACTCTCCTGTGGGTGACCTCTTCATTTCAAACATTTCTCCCCCCCCCCTCCGTTTCTAGTTGTCTCTGGTATGCTGCTCCCAAGGGTGCCTCCTAAGTGGTTCAAGAAAAAGACCCATTGCTCAGCAGTCAGGGCAAGTCAGAGCCACAAGTCACATACCTTCCTGAGACCTTTAACCTTGCTGGATGGGCAGGGAGAGTGATGAAAGCCACTCTGCATACCAGGAAGGTCTAATGTCACAGCTGACAACCTGTCCAAACAGGATGCTGGCATTTCTTTTTTTTTTTCCCCCTAGTGATCAGGGTGGCTCAAAGATAGTTGTCCTATGGTGACATCCTTTCAGCTACTCCAAAGCAAAAAAATAATAATAATAACAAAATAGAAAGAACGGAAGAAAGAAAGAAAGAGAGAGAGAGAGAGAGAGAGAAAGAAAGAAAGAAAGAAAGAAAGAAAGAAAGAAAGAAAGAAAGAAAGAAAGAAAGAAAGAAAGAAAGAAAGAAAGAAAGAAAGAAAGAAAGAAAGAAAAGGGAAAAGGTCACACTGGCAGGAGGGAGAAATATGTACGTATGTACGTACTTACGTAGCCTAAAAGAACAAGCTGAAGAGTTGTCTGTACAAATCACTGGGGCCAAAGCGCCAGATGTCCTCATGAGGAAAAGTGCATACCTCAGAGAGGACTAAAAAGGGGGAAGAAGCAACTAATCAGGAAAAGCTTTGCTAACAGTGTGCAAGTCAAGGTAAGTAAAAGTCTTGCATGCAGAAGAAATAAGCAACTTACATGCGTCTTCATTTACTTTCCTCAGTAATAGCAAACACATTTCTCAGGTTTGAAGTCTGTCCAAAAGCCATGTGCATGCTCTTAAGCTCACAACAAACTTGTATTTCTTAAGTGTCTTTAAACTATCCTTTCTCAGTGGTGTATAAGGCCAATGTAACACCTAATTGGGAAGGAAAAATCTCCATATTAAGAAAAAGAGGCTGCAATTTCCCACTACATTTACCCCATTTAAGTCCTCAGTATCTTCACTTTTTAACAAAGACCTCAGTCAAAGGACTCAATCTAAAAGAGAAAATAACAAAAAAACAAAAACAAAACTTTTCTAAAATGAACCAATATAGTGATATAGAGGAAGATTTCCATTCCTACGTAGTGGCATCCTTGTAGGGAAGAAGTTTTTAATCCCCAAGTTTTTGAGGACCTAATGAATACGCACCATCCTGTTGTGCAAAAGGATATAAGACACTGCCTCCCCCATACTTCTCTGCTTGTTGATCATCTCCTGGACATATCCCCCATTCCTCTGTCAGGTCACAAATGTGTATGTATTTATACTAAAAAGCTACATATACACATATACATATAAATGTAGATATTTTGTCTTTTTTACCCCATCAAACTCTAATTCTCCCTCCCTCCCTTTAGACAGCTCCTCTTACCTCATAATTTCACATCAGATAGATAGATAGATAGATAGATAGATAGATAGATAGATAGATAGAAGACAGTCATAAATACAAGGTTTCTCATACTAGAAAAAAACATGAACTTGTTTAATCTTGAATCTCATTTATATTATGAATATAGTGATCTCCACTCCACTGGTTTTCCTGCAAACATTTTTTTGTGACTGGATCGAAGCTGCAGTTTATCACATTTTCTTTATCCATTCATCTGCTGCTGTACATGTAATTTTTGGCTTGGCAAAGAATACTGCAGCAATAAACATGGGTCTGTAGCTATCTCTGTGATGTGCTGACTAATTTCCTTCAGATATACAACAAAAGTGTTATAGATAGATTTCGCCTTTAGATTTCATAAGAATGTAACAGGTCTATCAAATGCCTTGACCTTCTGATCTTACAATTCAAGCTCCTGGGCCTCTTGACCCTTAGAACCAGAGATAGTTACCTCTGGAATTCTTCTTGCCTCTTAGGAACACAGAAGAGCCTGTAAATTGTTCTCTCTCCCATTTTTTCTAAAACTGTATGCAAAATTATTTCCACATTTGATAGTCAATTTTATGCTACCTTGTGTGCATGTAACTCTGAGAATGCTAACCCCATATTGAAACCATATTGTCTCACTCTTCTATACTGGTGTGGAAGGTCTTTTCTGACATAAATCTTTGAGTGCTCTAACAATAGGAGACTGGTAATGGGTGGGTTGATGTGGTGGAAAATGCATTCAAATCTCCAGCGAATTAAGAGACACCAGTTACACTGAAGCTTATTTGTTTGGGTGGGTTTTTATGTATTTGTTTTATTTTTATGGTACTGGATATTGACCTCAGGTCCCTAAAAGGAAACAGGACGTCTGAGTAGACAAGTGGCAGTCTGTCAGACACATTCTCTCCCCTTCTCTCTGCTCCCTTCCCACACCCCAAATATGGACCCTGGGGCCTTGTACATGTTCTACCACCTAGTTTTTGTCACTAAGGTTTTTTGTTTGTTTTATGTTTTATTATTTTTTTGCTTTTAGTTTTTGTTAATTTGACAGGTCAGGCAGTCTGTTGAGCTCTAACCACAGCAACTAGGAGGATTACTACACGTTTAAGGCAATATTTTCCTACATAGTGAATGCCAGACAACCTGGTTTCACATACCATAAAAAGGGGAGCAGGGGCAAATCAAAAAGATGTGAAAATAGCCAAGAGGCACCTTAAAAATGCAGGTAGTTCCCAACATCTATACCTCTACCTCCAGGGGATCTGATATCCTTTTTTGGGCTCCATGGGGACCAGGTACAGACATACAAACAAAACAGTCATTAACATTAAAGAAAATAAATCTCAAAAAAGGCTATCAAGTTTGAATTCTTAAGTTTATAAAAATAAATACTAAAAGATCCCAATTCCAGTGTTTCAGGCTACTATAGTACCCAACTTGTACCAGTAGTTAGAGGAAAAAAATATTTTTCTATCAGATTTTGACAAACTGAAGGAAACTCCTATCATGAAAGAAGAGGTGGTATCTCTAAACCTGCTCTTTCTGGTGGTGCCAGGAAGTCTGAACACAAGTGGAAAAAGTACATGCTTCTTTGGAAGCCACAGGTCATTTTACCCTCAAATAAACCCCGAGACCCGAACACTGGTACCAAGCACCCACACATGCCATTTAAACCTCCTGGTTGCTGAGAAAGGGAAGAGGGCATTTCCTAACCCGGAAACTGAAACAGTAAGTTGTAGCCTCCCGTTTGTAAGTAATGAGTATGCACAAGGACAGGTGGGTCACAGAGGATGTGTATTCTCTCCAAGCATTTTTAATTAACTGGCAGTTGGATTTATTGGTCAGCTCAGTGGGAAATCAGAACCTACTACTTGGGGGCTATTTTTATAGCCTTCTGGAGTTGGGTTGCCTTAGTATAGGCACCTGGCACCATTCCTAGATGTGGTCAGATCTGTGTTTTCCCCCCCTTTAAACAGCAACCAGTGAGAACATTCCAGGCATCTGGCAGTAATCTGATCGAATAAAGGTGCCCTCTCCCTTCTCACTTTGGTAGCATAGCGTATGTACCAGCAGTTTGTGCGATCAGATCCAACAGTAGGTCAGAGGTGAGGGAAGTGTAGTTAAAATGCAAAATAAAGCCCTGTAAAACCTTAGAAGCAAGGGGCTGTATCCATCATCAATACTTTTATAAGCTATAAACTCGGAATAACTAGTCTCTGAGCGAATGAGCAAAATTAGATCTTATCAGTTTTAAATTCTGCAAATCCAAGTTTCAGCTCATTTTCCTTTCTTTCTTCCCTCAGATGAAGTAGTGTTCGGGAAAAATGAGAGCCCTTTGACAGAGATTTTTTTTTTTTTTTACAACATACACGAACAATTTCTGTACAGATACTTGGGTGGCAAATTGTAACCCAACACCCTTTTCTTTGCAATAAAATTACCGCAGCATTAAATTGACATAATAGAGACAAGAATAATCTGTTCAGCTGAGTTTTGGTCATGTAGGTACTCACTTTAATATGGGAGATGAATTAGGCTCATCCTTGGGAAATCCAAGGGTAATGACTGAAACACAGTGTGATTGAGCTAATTACCGTCCAGGTGTGCTTTAAAGATGTTAAATGGACAAGCAAGTTTGGGGGAGGAGTTTTGGAGGACAGGTCAGACACTGATGCTTCCCAGAGGGCAAAAGACATTTCTGCTGACCTGGAAACACGCTGGGCCCACCTGAATCCTCCTCAACCCTCTGAGCCAACTGAAGAATCTGGAAACTTTTCTAACCGACTCAAGACCCTGGGGAGCCTGTCATCCCCTGAAGCCCATACTAGTCAATAAACAACTGGCTTGTACTGACTGAACATCCCTTTTGTATATGTCTACTCTTCTCAGCTTAATAAACATTCCAGAGGAACACACATGGCTTTTTGTATCCGTCTCAATGTCTGACCTTGTTAACTATTCGCAGATTAAGGTCTTCTGAAAATAAATGTAACTGTTGAAATCCTCATTCACTGCTGTAGGGATATTTCTTCCATTTGTTTGTCTCTGTAGATGAAGCACTGTATATGAAACATAAACTGTTAAATACCTCTGGTTCATTATAATCAGCACCAGCCTCACATGGTACAGAACACAGAGCTGACTAGGTATTGACCTCATTATATCCCTAACCAATCTTGGCACAAATGGTTGACTGGAGCCCTGCTCCTCTGTGGCCACATCTACCCATGCCACAAGAAGAAATGGTCACTAATGACTACTTCATCCACGTAGTCCCCATCTTCTTTCTGTGCCCTTCTTCCAACACTTCAGGAGCCTTGCATTAACAGCCACTACCAATCAACTCTAGCACTCATTCGTTCTGTTGAAGTAGATCCCTGAAAGTGTCAACAGTATTCTTCAGTAAATCCCAAACTGTTAGACAATTAAAATGGGGCCAATGAATCTGAGCTATTATTATATGTAAACCCAACCACTACCTTTCTGACATCTATTTCAAGGAATAATCAATAATTAGCTAAAGGTCCTTCCAGACTTACAGGTTGCCTGCCTGCTATTGGAAGATCCTGATACTCTAGGCGACTTCTGAGTAATTTGTCTAATGACCTAGAGGCTATTAACGCTGAGGTAAACTCAAACCCCAAAGCAGAAAACACACATGCCAATTGTCACACGGGAATGGGAACCAACTATTCAAGCACACATTCTGCTAACAGACATTTTGTGTTAGATGAGGAGGGCACTGGGAAACTTGTATATTTGAATGTTAAATTTGCATTTAGAAGACATTAATCAAGTATTTATTGATCACCTGTCACGTAGAGAGTCCTCTGCAAGAACTGTGAGAAACTGAATGTGTGTTCAATAAAGAAGCACTTGGTAATAACAAGAACAGAGTCAACTTGTAGGTACTTCTTTCTTAAAAGACAGAATATCTGTGGTGCCTTCAAGAATGCCATATATAAAGATTAAACAAAAGGTACAAGGCTTCATCTTCTTTAAACACCCTTTTGGCTTACATCTTTCTGTCAACTAAAAATCAATATCCCTTTCTGATGCTTTTTCAACACAATGACAAGAGAGAAAAGCAATCCCAGAAAAGGAACTCTTGCCTAGGACCATTTCAAATATTCTCCAAGGGCTCCTGCTTACACTAACAAGGGAACAAGGGCTCTTACTACACAACTTGGGGGTAACAGTAACTACACTGAGGGAAAACATGCTTCTAAAAGCTCTAGATTCAGCAGAGATGACAAATAATATGCAATTAATACCAAAAGTCTTACCAACTGCCTTCCAGTGGGAACTTCTACCCAAAGAAGTATTCACTTTTGAAAGGGCTGAGGATGTAGCTCTCAGTTAGTAGAGTGATTGCCTAACATGTGCAACACTTGAGTTCCAGCCCAGGGACTACATAAAACAGGTACATGCCTAGCACTGCTAGAGGCAGAGACAGGAGGATCAGAAGTTCAAGACCATCCATGACTACATAGTAAATCTGAGGACAGCAAGAGGAAGATGCAACCCTTTCTAAAAGGGAGAAGAGGAAGAGGAGGAGGAGCAAAATAAATTATGACTCGTGTGGTCTGCATCCTTCCTGGTAAAAATGTATCTTTCAATTGTTCTAAAAGCTAATGGCATGAGTTATCCAGAAATTGATTTGAATCAAGCCTGTTTCTGCTTCTGAAATAAATCGAACAAAAGAATGATTGTGTTTTTGATTAATCCAGTAACATACTATCAAAAACCACTTAAAGCACCATTTCTGTAATAGATATACACAACTGTATATAAGATTCTACCATTTGATTTAGAATTTAGCTTTAGGTAAAATAATTATAACTTTTTACCAAACATATACTAAAAAGATTAATAGGCACTGACCTAAGTGAAATTTTACTCAATATATTAACTTATTGTTTACATTGAAAATATTCTCCAGTAGAAAAATATCTTTCCTCATTAGAAGTAGAATTCACAGAACAAAGAACTGGATACCTCCAGGTTTCTAAGGGTAGCCATGTGACCTAAGTCAAGTAACTAACTTTTCTGACTCCCATGCATATTAGAATTTTTGTCTAGTACAGAATATTGTCAACTCCTACTGCTAAACCTTGCCCTTTCTTCCCCTGCAATGGTCTGCTTGCTACAAAAGAGATCCAAGACTCTGTCTAGTAAAACAGCTACAGAAGACCTGCATTTATAAGGAGGGGTTCATTGGGGGTATTTTTTATAGCAGCAAACAACTGGAAAACAAATGTCAAAACATAGGTGGTGCACACTGTAAGAACATAAAAATTGTCTAGGATAGTAATGTACGTCAATAGTAGAATGGGTGCTAAATTTACAAAAGGTCCTGAGTTTCATCTCTGGCACCAGAAAAATTAATAACAAGCCTGATCCTATCCTGCCTTTGAGGACAAGATCTCCAACTGGATAGTTCCTAAGCCCTGGACAACTATGTGAACACTGAACTGTGGACTCCCAGTACAATCTACCAGGTCAAAAGAAAATTACAGCTGAAATGTTTCAAATAACTCAATGTGCATTAACATTCTCATCAATAGCCCATTTGTGAACTGCGATACATGAGATTAGATTTCAATTGGTATGTTGCCCTTTTCTCACGCATTATTCTTTTTTCTTTGAAATGCTGAAGTTTTGTGTTTCTTGTGTCATTTCTTCCTCTGGCCACAAACTATATGACAACCAAGTTGTCACTATAGCATTTACATCCTGTTAATGAAAGGATCGTTCTGAGAAATGCTGTTCTCCTTCAGAGTACTGTATATTGACTACTAAGGATAAAGGAGAACACAAAGGACTGGGGAGTGTCCAGAGTGATGGGTTCATGCAAAGTACTTGTAATGGATGCATTTTACAGTATCCAGGGTCTGACAGCTAGAATGTTGATACATTCATGCACTACACAAATAGCCAAACAGACTTGATCCAGGTGATATAGTTTCAGACCTTTCCACTACATATCAAGCAATTCAATATTAATTCATCACAATCAGTCTTTTGTTCTTCCCTCCTTCCCTCCAGCAGTAACCACTAAACACTTTGTTAAATGCCCACCAACTACAGGGGACATTTTCATCTTTGAAAGCTGCCTGACAAGTTCATTACTGCTCTTTTCAGTGCAACATATTTTATTTGTGAGTCTTTTTACTGTACCCTTAATCAAAATTGTTCATGAAATATATTTACAAAGGCTTTGAGTTACAGCAAATTAAAATTAATTTTATTTATATTTAGAATTACAAGCAAATTTTCTCTGAATGTGTTTGGGTATTTCTCCTTCAGATTTCATAATGGCATTAGTTTCAGTGGAGATACACAAGGCTGTGTTAAAGGACTAAATTACAAAGCTAATGTCCACACTAGGTGTGGTGCCAAAAACCTATAATCCCAGCATTCAGGAGACTGAGGCAGGAGGACCCCAAATTAGAGCTCAGCCTAAGCTATAGAGTCAATTTCAAGATCAGTCTGAGTTTTGGAAGAGAGGGAAAGGACAGAGAAAAGAAGAAGGAAGAATGGGAGAAAAGAAAACAAATTCAAACCTCAACAACTCTGCTTATATATGCAAGGAGGTATACTTGGAGACTGATCATTTTCAAGGGGAAATTTTTGAAAATACAAAACAATTGATGAGCTCAATACTGAAAAGCAGCCACTGGTGACTGTGGTAGAAGAATTTGCAGAACTCTTTCTACATATGTCTAGATGTTTGCATTTCTGCTGATGGTTCACACCACATACAGAGCTTTATATTCTGTGGAAACTGCAAGTTTTATAGCACACTATCAGAAGTGTATCAGAAAGTTTATGTAACTACAAACTCCTCTATTATTAAACATTTTCATTGTTTCCAATTTTTTTCTTATCATAAAACACCTCTGTTCATAAGATTTTTGTTTCTTTCTTCAAAATGATATTTCTTGGAAAAAGTCCCTAAAGAAGATCATTGGATCAAACAATGAATAGTTTTCAAACCCTTGATAATACACATTGCCAGATGACTATTCCAAAAGGGTTGTGTGACCATTTGACTAAATCTTATTGGCACTGAAGATCATATATACTTTTTCTAATTTGGGAATAAAAATGGTGTCTCGTTTCCTTTGCATCTCTTCATGCTGGTGCCAAAATTTCCTCATTTTGAAAAAAAAAAATGCTCCTTTTGGAAACAAGGCTTTCTGAAGAGACTGGCTAGCAAAAATGTGTGTCTTTTACCTAATGTCATTAGACACCAAAATAAAATCCAATGAAGAGGTCAACAAAACTTATACAACTTTTTACAAATTCTTTTTAAAGGGGTTCGTTGTGTTTGTTTCTTTATTTAATGACAATAGAAGCAGATACAATAGTTATTCATCACTTTCTCCAGCTGTATTCAAGGCTGCTACCATGGTAAACTTCCCTAACTCATTTGCTCGCACTGCTGAGGACCCACTCTAGTTTGTGTGATGAACTGGGCCCCATGGATGTAACATAAGTACAGAGACTCTATTGTGTTTTAAAGCAATCCTAGTCTACTGGGGAAGGTGTAGTTGACGTGCAGAAAATGAGATACATAGCAAAGGGACCTAACTGGGACTTGAAACATCTAAACTAAAAGAAAAAGAAATGAAAAGTGGATTTAAAAAAAGAAGGGTTAAAAAGCTGAATATCACAAGTTCTTTCTTTCTTTCTTTCAACCATTTCTTACTTGACATGATTGACATGATTTTCAGACACATCCTGGTCACTGTTTTCTGGATACACTCAACTTTGTCAAAGTTCATAAACTGTGGTGATTATACTTGAACATAATACTCCAGATGTGGTCTGAGTAGCACACATGCTTCTAATACAGCCTAAAATTGTTTTTGCTTGAAAAAATAAGCTCCACCACATTGTTGGCTCATATTAAACTTGTGATCCACTAAATCCCCAAGAACTTTTGACATAAACTCCTGCCAAGTCACATCTCTCATATCCTGTGCATATGCAATTTTTTCAGTCCAAATTTCAAGACTCTACATCTATCACTGTTAAATTTCATCTTGTAGGTTTTGAACTTAAGTTCCTACAGGTTGAGATCATTTTCAATCTGGATTCTGTCATTCTGGATGTGAAAATACACCACCCGGCTTTGTGTTATCTGCAGTGTGAAAAGCATGTCTTTGTGATCGATTATGAAAAACAAGCTGCTCCGTTGCAGCAAGAGCCAAATCTGGATGCCCCTTTTTGTTCCTCACAGTCATTGTTAATGGTAGGTGCTTGTTCCTGGTAGGTGCTCAGAGCTAGTTAAATGAGTGAATGCCTGGCCAGTCCTGTGACCCTTCCTGAAAAACATCTTCCTTCAGGTTGACATTGAATCTGTCATTCAACCAGCTGTGATTTTGCCTAATTTCTAGTTATGCAGTCAAATCTCACAATCTTATGCACAAGGATATTAAAGAATCCTCCCAAATGTTTTGCTAAAATCAAGACATCCTATATTTATATTTGACATTCCGGCATGGGAGATCGAATGTAGCCATCTTGATGCACTCATGGCAAAAGCAGATTACCAGGGCTGCTTTTCATCTGCCTCCTTGACACTTTGCCCTCCACTCTTACCCAAATGATGGGGGCAACTTTCATTTTCTGATTTCTTCAATATTAGTATTCTAACTGACATTCCTGTTTGCCTTTAGACTCTTTACATTTCAGGAGTAATTTTTTGTTGTTGTTTTGATTGATTTTGTTTTCTGAGACAGGGTCTTACTATGTAATCTAGGCTGGCCTGGAACTCAATAATCCACCTACTGGATTAATACTCCTGGCTTCAGGAATAAATTTAAAGAATAATTTTGAAACTAAAATTACAGTGTAATTGAAAAGATCATGTCTATAATAAAAAATGTGTTTTAAATTTTTTGTGTTTGAAACCTTCTAAAGAGCCTACCAATACATGTCCCTCAAGCAGCATTGCCTTTACGATCTTGAAAAGAGTAGATATATGCTACTTCTTCTTAGTATTTTACAGGAGATACTAATGGGAACCATCAGGAATTGGGTCAAGGATTCCCATGGATGTCTGGATATCAAACTATGGAACCATGTTCTTACCCGAATACTCTACCCTATGTCATTCGGGTCTCATAAAGGCTTAGAATCAGAAATTTCAAGAAACAAAACATTCAAGAAATGAGAAAATTCTCAGAAAATAAGCAGATACTATATAAAAAATAATAGCTTTTCAAAGATAAACACATGTGGGGAACACATGACTTCTGATGATAATGTGCTTCACCTGCCAGGTGGTGCTTGACCCAAAACACCACTCCTCTTCTCTTCTGGGAGATCAATCCAACCATGGCACAGCACCCATTTCTTCCTTGACCCCTGCTCTCCTTTTATTCCTGGTCTATGTTCCAGGCAAAGGCATGAGATGAAGCTGACAGATAGGGTAAGATAGATAGGGCAAGCACAGTATATGCTACTAAAAATGGGGGGCTCGATGTTTTGTTAGTTTGTTTTTGTCATCTTTCACAGAAATGCCCCCATTCAAAACTCAAGCCATTAAAAATTGCCCAACATCAAATTAGCTGATCAATGTGTGGGTTTTAAAATTATGTATAACCACCTATATGTTTGAATGAAAATAGTAACTAGTAAGTGAATGATGAAAGAGAGCTCCAACTTCTAGAAACAACTGGGTTACAAACTTTGTAGAATTCTTCTTAGTCGATACCTACGTTCTTTCTAAGTGGAAAGTTTGTTCTTAATGATCCTTAGTAACCTATGATTCTGAAACTACTTTGTACCATTATTCAACTTTTCTTGTTTGTGACTGACTTGCCTTGAAGCACGTCTGGGGAAAAGAATGACGTATCATATTTCCATAGCAGGGACCACAAAATTTGAGCACCAAGTAAGCACTGCAATCATTTTCAATTGAATTGCTTAGCAAAGTATGAGCTAAACTAGCTGTAATTAGCCTTCTATTCAATTGCTTACCTCAGAGGAGCACAGATCATTACAGGTAACCTTGGCTACTGGTCAGACTCTAACCAACATCAGGTGGAATATCTTTGTAGGACAAAAGGGCTGAGTCCCCAAATGAATCACATGCAGGGGCCTTCAAGACTCACTGTGCGAAGCAGTTAGTTACATCCATAGTCAGGAGTGGAAAGAGAATGTCTGCATACACGTCAGTTAGAACCAGGGGCTTGAGTATGGTAGTTGTGGTGACTAGTTTTAGTTATCAACTCATCAAATCTAGAATACCTGCGTGTCATGGGCAAATTTATGACTAAAATTTGTCATCACAGTCCAATGCACAAGCCCATGGTTCTAGCAGCAGCACCGTAAATACACACAAAAAGGAAAAATTCATGAAATGTTAATCTGAATAAATTTCTTCCTGGCAAATGCAATTCAAGACACTTATAATTAATAGAAAAAATGGCATACTGAGCAAAACTCCCAAATTTCTTAATAAATCTATACACTATTTTTGCCTGACGTCACAAGACTAGCATATAATTTAATATTTTGCGTTGCTCCTATTGACCATGATGGTATCTACAGATTTCTGTCCTGTAAAAGTAAAATGGTCACAGAGGTGCTAGCAGTATAAAAATAGCCCCCAAGAAAAGCATTCGGTTTGGAATGTGGAGAATTTGTAATGAACTGATGTGGCCTGGTGATTCTGTCACCAGCACTGGAAAGACATGGAGTTTCTTAGCTCTCAGATCTTTTATAGATAGCATCAAGTTGTAAATATTGTACCATTATGCAAATAAGGCACACAGATGAAACACTAATCCCACCAATGAGCATTTGGATTTTCCCCTAATAATCTGTTAAAGTGGTTTTCAATGTCATGATCTTAATATATTGGTATGATCAGCTGTGAACATGCTTTACGTCAGCTGGTATTACTACTAAATTGTCAACATTCATAAGTATTTCTTTTAAAACTATGACTCAATTAAACGGTCTGTCTATTATATAAATACTATCTCTAAATTACGTTCCAAAAAGACTTTCTTGTCCAATAGAGGAGAGGGGCAAGAATATAGCTGGTGCCATGAGAACACAGCAGAACGCTAAGGAGTCCCTATGGGATGGGTCTGCTTGCAGACAGAATAATCTGAAGAAAGTAAGAGCTATATCCTGAGTCTCATGCTTAACCCTAGGAAGCCCATTCCATGTACAATGTGGATGGTATTAAACTAGGCAACCATAACAGTAAAGTGCTGTTCATCTGTATGAAAGCTTGGACTTGAATTTCCGAGTTTGGTGCTGCAGTGAATTGCACTTAATAGATTTTAAGCAAGTTGTTTGCTTCCCTTTTTATTTCTTTTTAGGAAAGGAGTGTTATTCTGATTTCAGCCATCGAAAGCATTGGCCGTTGTTCTAGAAGACCTAGGTTCAGTCCTCAGCACCTACATGGTGATTCACAGCCATTCATAACTCAAGTTCCAGAGGATGTGGTGAGACCTATTCTGACCTCCATAGGCATGCATGTGGTGCACATACATACATGCTGGTGAAACATTCATACACATAAAATAAAAATAAATCTTTAAAAATAACTGGTTGACTGTCTGATTTTCCAACTCTGTCATCCTGAAAGCAACATAACAGTAGATATAACACCACCTTATAAGGAAAAGAACCAGTGTGTTTCCAAAGGGCAAACTTATCTTCTGATCTGGCTGTGTTCAGTTGATAGCATATACCTAACTGGACAAAATATAAATTTCTATAGCATGTCTCCTCATCTATAATATGGGTTTATACCTGTATCTTGAAGACTGTTTTAAGTATCAGAAATGATGAGTAGGAAGAACATAATACAATATGTGGCTCATAAAAGGTGACTCCAGTTGATCCTGTGCAATAGGAAATGCAGCCCTGGAGCATGGGTCAGAAGAAGTTGGAACTGATGAACTAGTTACACGGAGGGGCCAGCTAGAAGCACGAGATTGAACAAAGAGTAAAAAGCCATGAGTGTACCACTGAGTGCATCTTTTAGAGAATAGTCGTCACATTTTGATGAGTGAAACAACAGATCTGCTGTCCCAAAGGAGAGAAGCAAAGTCAGGGGGAGAAGGGAAGGGAAATTCATGTAGGGTCAAAAAGCAGGGGAAGAGGAACAGTCAGGGTGAGAAAGAAGTGAAGAAAAATAATCCTCCACTGAATTCAGCCAAAAAGTCAGTTATTGGAATCCTTTGAGGGTGCAATTTTAATACAGAGGCAGTAGGAGTCAGCTTACAAGGTGTTTCAGAATTAGTGGTAAAGAAATGGAGCCAGCAGATGTAAAGCACTCACTGGAGAAGAAAAAGTCAATAATATCTGGGTCTGACAGCTGGACCTGCTCCAGACACACAAGAACAGGCTTCAGCCATAAAGACTTAAATGTGGGATTTTACTATGGAATTTCTGATGGCTGCAGGTATAGAGGGGCCTCCCGAGGGGAAAACACATTCCTCAGAAGACTAAATATGGCTTTCATAAGCTCAACAAAGAGAGGCCAAACTTGCTTGTTTCTTAAATCTCCATGGCTTCAGGATAATGCCACTCTATTCTAGGGACTGCAGAGAAGACAAAACCGGAATGAAAAATGGAAGGCCTTACAAAGCTTGGTGGAGAGCCTGCTCGCTTCGGTGGCTTCCTGCAGAGCTTTTGTTCTTCTCAGTTCTCAGACTCTCCAAGAGTCTTAACGGAGTTACCTCAATCAAGTCTTCTTGGGTTAAAAAAAAAAAAAAGAAACCCAAAACAAAAAAACTTGCCTATTAGCTCCAAACCAATCATGTCTTCCTTCCCTCAAAGTCCCCATTTTCAATGAGTAAATAAATACCACCTACCTCCCACCCACCCCCCAAAAGCATAAAGGTTTTTCTGAACAAGCTGGTAGGGTTCACAAAGCTGATTAGGGCTTGTTTATTTGAAAGGTTCAAATAAAAGGCATTTGAATGGTCAGGAATGTTTGAGGACTATTAAGATGTGACAGGATTCTCTAGGGTAAACATGTCCTGCCTCAGGCTTCTTGAAGCCTCTAATCCCTATAACAAGCAGAGTCCTAAATATAATACTAGCTACCATTTATTGAGCAAGCCTGTACCACGTGCCCGTTACATGAATTGTCTCGTTTAATCCTCACAATAGCACTATGAGGGTAGATATTATTAACCCCGGGGATCTAGGGCCTCTGGGCTAACCCCTGGCGCCAAAGGACCTCCCAGGTTTCACCAGCACAAATGCCCTCAACCTTGTCCCTCCCTCGTATTTTCTTGTCCAAGCACTGCTTTGACTGCTTAGTTTCTAACCTCTTAAGACAAATATAAAAATAAACCTCCCTGTATGTTGAGCCAAGTATATTTTATCTCACACAGGCTTTGGAAATATAACACCCAAGTTCAACCCCCTACCCGGCCCCATGCACAGTCCAATCTGTGTGGTCTTGGGCAACTAACCTCCTCTAACGAACACTAATACCTTCATCACAGCGTTGTCAAATATAAGAAAGTGGTGAAGGAACAAAAATTTTACTTTTAAAAACTGTGGCCATTACATACTGAATTGGTGTCTTCCTCACATAAGGCTATCTTATTAACACATGAATGCATGTTTGCTATAAAGTTTTAGAAAACTCAGAAAAGAAGAAAGAAGAAAGATAATTAGCTATTAGCCCATCATCCTAAAAGCAACAAGAAAATAGGTTCAGGAACCAACATAATGTATATGGGGTTTATTTACATGAAGTGTATGTGTGTATATGTGTGTTTTTATCCATATATAATTTTATATCAAATTATTTGTAAAAAATAGCATTTATGCCATTTTAACATCATAAAATCGCCTTTGTAAACCTAATTACTAACAGCGACCTAAATTATATTTAGTAGATGTTCAGGAATTAATTTCATAGACCACCACACTGGTATCCAGGAAAAATGTACCTTTCAGCTTAAGTCTTCAGTGACCCACAGAAGGTATTGACAATGAAAGTTGAAGGGAAAAGACATTTGATCCCTTCCTTTCAAAAGTTAGTTTTTTGTGTCATTTTTCAGGAAACTACTACTTCATATAAAATAAAATAATAAAAATAAGAATAAAAAGGACACCACATTATGTCATAGCTATCTGAATAATGAAACACTTATTCTAACTAAACACACTGACAAGCCACTTTGTGATGGAGGGATATTCTCAAATTGGTAGTCTGGTTCTTATTAAGATGGAATGGTAAAATATATTACTTGTACACCCTAACAAAAGAATAGTGACTAGCCATTAAACCCATGTTGACATCTGTATAATAAAATGGGGAAATGTTCACAATTGTATTGTTGGGTTGTATAAAAAACCAGGGTATTGGCTGGGGATGTATCTCATTGGTACAGCCTATATCTGGTATGCTCACGACTTTAGACTCAATCCCTAGTGCTCCAAAAGACAAAGGGCAGTTGTCTCTACTCTTATCACCATTGGGAAATTATTTTCTTAGCATTTTTCTTCAATTTCCTAAAGCGAATGGAAATCACACCAATTATTCCTAATTTTAAAAACTGCCTAAAATTGTTCATTTGCCCACTTTCTAAATCCCAGTCTGAACTTGACAAAGAATTCTGATGTATGACACTACAATTCAGTATAAGTCTTTAAATTGGACACTGAAGTCTACCATTTCCTTGAATTACACTTTTGGCAAATTCTTTAATCTCTGTGAGCCTTGATTCTCACCGGTGAACATAGAACACCCTGATCTATCTCACAACATTGTTTGGAGCTTAAATGTAGGTATAGGTGCAAGGGCCTGTACCTAAAGCTTATGCAGAGAAAGTCAGTTAAATCCAGGTGTGATGGACCGTATTAGTAAGCCAAATGCTCTGGAGGCAGAGCCAGGAAGTTCGAGGCCAACCTGGTCTATATAGTGAGACTCTTGTGTTCGTGCTGTTTGCTTTAATTCTTCAGTTCCCAGTCTTTGTGTCTCCTTTCCTTCAGTGTGTTTTAGTCTCTCAGACTGGAATCTAAGAAAGACCATGCAAATAGGAAAGATGCCATCAAAAACAGGAATACCTGAGACAGTAAAGCTACCCAAGTGTCTGAGTAGCATATGGTTTTTGCATCATGTGCAAATTAGAAATACTAAATTATAAACTGGGTGTAAATTAATAGAGTAGATCAGCCATATGATCTCTGCCACCATGACTTAAACAAAAATAGAAGAGAATTTGGAGTTTACATCTCATGTTTAAATGGTCTAGCATTAATGCAGCCACACTTGCCAGAGGCACACAACTGATTTAAGCTTCGGGGGCAAATGCATTTACAAGTATGATTAATAGCCATGTGGGAGGGTTAAAGGAAACCCCATTGAGTTCATAACAGAAGAAAAGGCTATATGGCCAATGTTAATTATGCTCTCGTTTGCTGTTTGTGTTTATGAGAACAGATCTACCCTCTACTGCACTAATGAGCGCCTAAAACAAAGGATCTGTCATGTGTGTTTTATTACTGCCATTGGTTTTTCAAAAGCAGTGTCATGTTTATCCTAGAGAAAGGGGGAAAGGATTTCCAAAGGAAACTCATAATAGTAACAGTACAAAGCTCCCAAGCCTTCTTTTACCTTCTCCCCAGCCCTCTTTCAAATACTGCTGATTTAGCGTTCTACAACTTACAGCTTCCAAAAACCAACCTGAAAACCGTGCTGATATTAAATATGAATAACCATCTGCTCTCATTCCATTTAAGAAGAGCTAGAAGGCCAAACCCCAAATACGGGACATTAAAACCGCCTACCCTTACTGGCCATAGTGGCATACACTTTTAATCCCAGCAGAGTTTGAGGTCAGTCTAGTTCTACATAGTGAGTTCCAGGTCGGCCAACACTGCATAGTGTGGCCCTGTTTCTAAAGCCCACCCCGAAGTACATTTACAAAGGTGTGTTGTGTGTGCATGTATGTGTGTGTGCGCGTGTGTGAGTGTGAAGGTAAACTTATCAGGCAAAATTCTCACTTTTTAATGCCTGTAATTTCATCCAATGCTCAGATTTCCAACCAGGGATGGAGATTGTTACATCTTCATACATCTTTTCTTTAATCATATAAATGAGAATCTATCTAAAATCTCAAAATACGAGCTAAGGCAATTGGTTTTATTCCTTTCTGACTATTTAAGCAGAAAGATAAGTGAATGGGCTTCAGAACTCTTATTTTCCATGCAACCATCTTGCCGGATAATATACTTTTATAATGAAATGTAAGATTATAAATTGCCAAGTTGATTTTGCATCAGTGGTTATAAAAAACATAAGTGACTAAGTGTCCTGAGGTGACCTAGTATGTTATCGAAAACATGAAACCATAGTATACTGACAGTTTAATTGGTTTAGCAAGAGTTCATATCACTTGGCTGAAATGCATCATTGGCCTTTTTATCATTACATCTTATTGCAGCTTTAAAAATAAAGTAGATGACAATCTAGTGAAATGTTTCCTTTACAGAATCAGGTTCCTGTCCTTGACTTTATTGCTATGCCTAGCTTTCCAAAGCAATGTTTACAAACTGCCTCTGCCTTTTAGCATGTTTTGAATAGTAGATTTATGTTCCAAGCTGATCCTTTCATGCCAGGAGATAGAGAAACAGTAGCGTATAGTTTGTGGGAAGAACCCTGAAACAGATGGCATCAAGGAGTTAAATACCAGAGTGGATGGCACCTTGACATTTATTGCTGTCTAGTGCAAAGCAGAATATATAATTTGACTCTTTTACAGCATTAGGAGGGCAATTTAAATGTGTTAGGACTTGAACTATCAAAAGATGCTGTCTCCTGTCTCCAGATGTAATTACAAGACAAGACTATTAAAGCAGTCTTACAAATACAAGAGGAACTAAGACTGTGAAGGGCAACAAAAGTGGAAAGAACTACCTCCGGAGCTGCAGGAGCAGCAGCTTGGTTTTTGTTTTTTGTTTCTTAGGGTTTTTTTTTTCTTTTTGACAGATATGTCCCTGGGGCATAACAGGAAACCAGCACACTATTATGATACTATCCACTAGAACCACTGGTGTCAAGCGAGGTCTCTGTGTTCAAAATAGACCCAGAAGAGTGAGCCAGGAGCATAAATGTCATTCCTAGCACAAAATACATTCTAAACTCTTTTGTCTCCAATACACTAATGCAGAGTCAGTGGGAAACTATTTACTACATGTGTGGAGTACTCACTGCTAGGTGATGGTGAATTTTACTAAATCAAGACTACATCAAGTTGGTATTCTCGTAACTCCTGTAGGTATACTCTCCAATTTTCACAGCTTCTCTCATTAGTGGTATTACACACACACACACACACCACACACACACACACACACACACACACACAGAGAGAGAGAGAGAGAGAGAGAGAGAGAGAGAGACTCTTAAAGCTGAATGTGATAGCACAGCAGTAATCCCAACACTTGAGGCTGAGGCAGGAGGGTCTCAAGTTGAATGACATCTGAAGCTGGATAGACAAATGGATAGATGGATGGATGGATGGATGGATGGATGGATGGATGGAAAGAAAATATGAGAAGCAGGGAGAATGTGTGAGAGAGATCTAGAAATGTATTTTCTTTTTTTAAAAAAAAGTATCAGTAAGGTAAACAAATTTTTAAAAAAATTGTGTGCCGTGCACTACCATCTTGAAGAATTAAAAAATTAGTAAAGAATTAAAAATAGTAAAGTACAAAAAAGAGGGAAGAGGAAACTAAGCCTAGCATTGAAAACCAATGAGGGATAGGAGAGCTGCAGGTTAGCATGAAGGGAAGCAGGAAGCACGGAAAGGGTGGTGAAAAGAGGAAGACTAGAGTGATATGTTAGAAGGCTGTCATGAAACCATTACTTGGTGTGCTCACCTGAAAAAATAATAAAAATTACTAACTGACAAAACTGACATAGTTATATTTTAATGAAAATTGATTTTAAGCTGCACCCTTCAACCCTAGCACTCAGGAGGTGAAATCAGGCATATCTCTGTGAGTTCAAGGCTGGCCTGGTCTACAGACTGCATTCCAGGGCCACCAGGGCTCTTACACAGAGAAACCTGTCTTGAAAAAGAAAAGACAACAACAATAAGTACTACTACAAAAATGTATTTAAAATAAAACAAACTCAAATTTACAAAACCACTGCAGAACTAAAACTGAGATTCTTAAAAGGGAAATGAGTGTTCCCTATAAAAGTACATAAGGATGTGCGCAAGGGAGCACTCTCTTCTATTTGTCAGCCTCTGTGGATTAGCTGGGCAGTGAAGCAGGCTCAAGCACACTGCTCATGGCTTCTGAGATCCAACTAACCATTCACTCCAATGAGAGTGATGTGATGCTAAGCATTAGGCTCTTTCTGAGTTTATATTCCTTGACACTGTTCTTTTACTTCTAGGTCTCAATTCTCAAAGAGACAAAACTATGTGTATGTAGGTGGACTGCAGTATTATTCATATTAGCATAAAATTAGAAACCATCTAAAATGTCTATCACTGAGGGGCTGGTTAAACACAATATACATATTAACAGTCACATTTAGGTGAACTTTTGAGTGCACTTAAAAAATATGCAAGTAGATTGCTAAGAGGGAAAAGGGCCGAGCTCAAACATATATGCAGTGCAAAAGTTCTCTATGTATTCTCAAAACTGTCCTTAGACACCCCGCAATGAAATGAATGCTATGGAAAGGGACAGAGTTTGGACTCTTAATTTAAAAGATAGCTTATTTTGAAATAATAATTTGAGTTTTACAAAAGACTTACAAAATTTGTTTTGCCAACTTCCCCTAATATGAATATTTTATATAATCACAAAATATTGGTCAAAATTTTAAAATTAACATTGGTACAATACTATGAACATAATTACCACTCACATCTGGGTTTCTGCAGATTGGCCACTAATGTCCTCATTCTATCTAATGCTTGGGATTCTGCATTGCATTTACTTGGTCACTGAAGTTTAACAAATATCATTTACACTTTGGCCTCACTCAAAACTCATCAAATGCCTCTTCATCTCATCAGCTTTTCTTGTAGCTTAGAGGCTATGTACAGTGTGTTTAACCAGTTAAGATGCATACACATAGAAAGAAAGATACCGTGTTTTAATAAGAGAAAGTAGTCAATTTTCCTGATTTTTCACAAGTTCAGTTAGTTATCTTAGAGTTCTCCCCCAGTGCATTTATATTGCTTTGATTCCCTGGTCCCTAGCCTCCTGTCCTTTTTGGCTGAATCTCTGCTCCTACACCTTGGATCGAGATAGCACCAGGTAACCGGTGCAATCCTCTTAGACAAGACAAAACCAAGCACTGAAACAAATGCAAATGGGTTAGAACCTTCAGGCAGGAAGATACTATCAGCAATCCAAATCTTACTGGACACATCCACTAGAAAAGAGAGACAATTTGCTCAGCACACAGTCTTTGAGCCTCTGAACATGTGACTTCAGAGGAGCATTGAACATACTAAAAAACTTAATAGAAGATGCAGAGTTTCTAGCCCAAGTCCTTCATAACTCCAAAGTCCATGATTTTAACTACACTGACCTTAGGGGTTTCTTGAAAGGTAAAGAATAAGTGATTTGAGTTGAGTGATTTTAATTGTAGCTCTTGAAATTTGAGCATACAAACCTTGACTTAAATTCTGGTCCTAGCTAGGCCTGACTTCATCTTCCTTTGAAACGTCCTTTTATCTGTTCTTACTAAACATATGTACCCATATACATTGTACTATCTTTGATGTGCCTCAGCCATGTTGTGCTAGAATTTTCCAGCTGTGCTTACTTCATCTACTTAGGGACCATCCTGTCTCTCCTCCAGAATTTCTGTTGCCTTTTGCTTTGTCTACAAGTCTTAGTCAACCATTATGCAGTTTCAGACCCATTCCGGCCCTTCTCTAGAACTCTGGGACTTATCAGCCTCTCGGCCCCACCTAGAACACAACCCTAGGTTTGTTTTTTGAGCCCTTCTACCTATCTTAAGGAACCTTAGTGGTAGAAAAAGCTAAATCTGACTGGAAAGAAAAGCTGAAATGCCTTGAGAGACTGACACTTGGAAGGCAAGTAGGTCAAAGGAAATGATTTTGTCTTCTTCCTTCTTCAGAGAAGGAAGAAAGAACATCTAGTCCTGCTTCTTTTCCTCCCCCTGAATCTCTCAAGGGATATAGTTCCCAAAATAACCATAGACGATCTAGTGTGTCCCACTTATAAACTGTGTTTGCACTTGCTGTGTTTGGCCCAGCTCACAGGCACTCTCATGCTCTGAGGATGGATGACAGAGTCAAAAAGAAGTCCCTGGGCTTTATTGCAATGTATGTTTTAGTGGTTTGGACCAGTGGATACTGCTGGGAACTGCTCTAGTCACTATAGGGGTGACCTGAGGAATTACCAGCTGTGCACAGGGAGCAGAAGTCTTTGATGACTGGTTTCCTCTTCCCTAGAGTCATTTAACAGCAGGAGGGGCTGTGCAGTGGAGGGAGCAGCTGTTTATTCTCATGACACTTCACACTGCAGAAGACAGTTCTTTGATTGATGCCTCCCCCACCCTGCCTTCAAAAGATGTAGTTTGTTTTCTAGGGACAGAAATGGTTTGAGGTTAGGTAGGTTTGTGATTTCCTCTCGGTCAAACACTGGATCCTTACAAGGACAAAACCTTCACTTTCCCTAGTTTGGTCTGCTCTTAGGAGCTAAATGGAATGCTTACAAAAGTCCTACCACCACTACCCTCTCCCTACCTTTTCTGGGCTTATTCATTTGATCCTAAAAGTGGGATAGACCATTCCATTATCCCCTATTTTAAAGGGATGGCCTTGCACTCAGATGGCAAGGAAGGGTACTAAGTTCAAGACCAGGTTGAACTATGTTAAACTAATTTTTCAAACAAAAATTAGGGGATAGTTTTCTTGCTCAAGACCACAGATGTAGAGCCAAGATTTGAATCCAGTCTTATGACTGAGGACCACTAGAATTAACAACATACTTCTGGAAGAAACTTCATGTGGGATATTCAAAACCCTTAACTAACTTCACACACACACACACACACATACACACATACACACACACACACACACAGCTATGACAGCAATTGTTTTTCTTTTCAACAAAGAGTAATTTAATCTACTTTCAGAAAAAAACAATCACTGTAGGTAAGTAAGTCTTGGAGAATCAGAGACAAGAATAAGCAAACAAGTGAAAGTAAAACTCAAAACTTGCTGAAAACACAAAGTGGAGAAGCCATGTTAGAAGCATCACTCTCCCTTTCATAAGATGCCTTCAGTTAGAATTCAAGAGAAAATCTTTTCTTATCTAAAAGATATCTACCTGAAAATAGAAGATTGAATACCTTTCAACTCTGGGAAGACAGAGAATTATCATGTCCCTCTAACCTTCCCTGAATTCTGCCATTAGCCAAACCTATTCACCCAAGATACAAAGAAGCTACGCTAGAAGAATCCCTAAGATGAAGCCTGTACACTTTCAGCAGGTCAAAGAAGACCACCCTGAATAGCCTGGGAACAACTGGAATCCAACAGCTGGTTGAGCCAAGACTTCCCAGCCCTATGCTCGGCAGTGGCCCAAGCCTACTGTTTATTTGCAATGCAGAAGCGTATCATCCTCAAGCTGGCTCATCCAAATATGATAACATCAGCTCCCATTTCAGTATGAACGAGGAACAGTCAAAATAAGCAGACGCTATGAGAGGCCTTCCTTTTACTGGCACAGGTGGAATTTGACTGACACTAACACATGCCAGGTTTGTGGGGGAAAATAGAAGAATCCCAAGATGTTCTGCTCAACCAACCATTCTCTGCACTGAAAATCCCTCATAATTATTATAAAGATTTATTTTATATTTTCTTATATGTATCTGTGCATATCTGTGTGGAGGTATGTTTGTGCACGTGAAGAGGACAGTAGACCTCCCTGAGGCTGGACTCACAGGAAGTTGTGAGCTGCCCAGTGTGGGTGCTTAGAACTAAACTCATGTCTTCTAAAACAGCAATCTTTGCTCTAAAGTCATGAGCCATTCTCTCCAGTCCCTGTAAACATTATTTTTAAATGGAAAAATCACCTTGGTGATCTGATGATTCTACATTTAGGAGTCACTGTTACAGATGTCAGCGGTATGAGATTTTTTTTGAATGAAAAATGAATTCTGTACTTTTTAGTATCACACTTAGCTGCAAAACATCCCACTATGCATGTTAGTACAGGGCTACAGTTGAAATTCCAGTCACTTTTTAGGAAATATTTAACACTTTTGAAGTTATTTCCTACTAGTGAGTTTATAACACAATAACACACAATTTAAACACAATTTATAACACAATTTTATATGACTCTAGAAAGCAATTGCTTATCAAACTCCTCATAAAAGATTTTTTAAAAATTGTTAAAGAAACTCATCAATCCTCAGTAATCATTTAAAATGAGTGATTCACAGACACTACTGGCTGCCTCTGTCCCCACTCCAAAAGCCATGACCATGAATAACTCCAATTCACATACCACCCCCCCACCTAACTCTGGAAGTGCTAATTACCTCCAGAGATGTTACACAGGCAGCTGAAAAGCCAGATGACCACAAGCAATTAGCCAATCAATTTGGCTTGAAATCGCCCCCAACACAATTGGCAGAAAGCCATGCATGGGAGTGTATAAGTGGGCAGCCACCTATTTGAAAGGAAACAAAAGGTTTTAGCCACCCACACTACATTAATAACCTGCCACGGTGCCTGAAATTACCACCGTTCTAATCACATGTTGGGATTTCGGCAGCGTTCAAAAGCATGTCAGCTTATTAGCACCCATTACTACACTAAGTAGCCCTTATGTAGGAAAACTGAAGGGTAGTGTTGTAAGTAAATGAAAAGGAAAGAGTTAGCCCAGCAGGAAGAAAACTGGAGGAAAAATCCAGGAGTGTGTGTGGAAAGAGAGGTGTGGAGAATGCAAAGGAGGAGAGTTAAAAAACAAATCTCATCTGTTTGCCATATTCCTTAAAGGGAAAAAGATGATGACTACCATGTATAATAATCTCAAGCAAGACTTCCAAACACTTCATCTAGCAGAGGATTTAGTGATTTGTGTGATTGTGAGAACAAAGAAGGTGATCACAGAAGATAGTATAGTTTTATTTTATTTTTAAAGAAAAGTCATTCCAGGCTAACTGCATTTCCTTTTATGATAAAAAATAGTAGACTGAAAAGCAGAGGGATACACAGACAAACTTCCGGGGTTCAAGAAGACCTAACAGGATATCCAATCTTTTGACATTGCTGTATGACACTGTTATCTCCTAACATGGCAAGCTGAATTCATAGGTGTCCTGGAACATGTGAAGCCTATGGTTGGACCTCTGGTTGGACATACTTGGATATACCTGACCCAAGGGTAAAGTGAATCATTATGTTTAAGACAGGTTTCTGTGGGCTATCAAGAATACCATTAACTGGTTTCTCCACTAATTTATTTTAATGTTTATGGTCAAAGGTACTAGTTAATAAGTTAATGAAACCTTATAGAAGGAAGGCTTGAAGTCATAATTCTAATAGACCTGCTCTGCTCAACATTTTCCCAACACTACAACAGCAGCTTAAAAGCTACGCTGATCCAATTTACAAATCACATGAAGCTGAAAGAAACACTTAACCCATTTCTAAACTCAAGTGTTTGGGGTCCAATTCCATAAGCTCTCATATTAATAAAGAATCAAAGCCCAAAGGTGAATGTTGCTTGAATGTAAGTTCAACACTGATAGACATCAAGCACAAGTGGCTGGCATACTGCCTGCTGGAGTAAATAGTACAGGAGATAGGCCACAGGAGGTGCTGGCCACACTGGGCTCTACACTGAGCTAATGGGCATCGGGATCCAAGAGAAGATGCCTACCACATGAGAGTGACCTGTATAGGATAAGAGGCTCAGCTACATAAGGGAGCAGCAGTGTTTTAACTCTCAAACCAAACAATTGCTTCCTCAGAATATGACAGACACATAGAGGAAACACACAGAGGTAGGATGCTTCTAAAGGTCCCTTCCAAGTCTGAGATGTAGTGACATTATGGAGGCACCTTCCTAACTTACAGAACTCTAAGTGGGCACAAAAATAAAGCCAAACCCCTGATCTATGAATTACCCCCATGGTAACCAGTATTCTGAACCTAGAGTAGGGACATAGCAGACAATCTTGGCCTTTTCTTTGTCTGAGCTCCTTAGCCATGGGGGTCTTATTTGCATGGTTGGCTGGGGAGTTTAAATAAACTTTACTTGGGTGGCTGGGTGTTTGTAGTGAGGATGGGGGTTGCAGGCAGTCAAATGGTGATGTGTCAACTACTTATTTCCAAGCCTTCTGCAAAAACAGAATTTGGTGTTCTTCTATACAGAGAGTGATTTATATCAATAGGAACAACAACTACAACAAACAAACCTATTCTAAGAGGATTATTCTAGAGATAGAATCAAAACAAAAATGGAAATCAAAGGGAAGCATTTCTTCTATAATTAAGAGAAATCTTCCCATTAATTAGGACATAAAAATAATCACATCCAGAGATTGACTACCCTAAGTTCTAAGGAGTACAGCTAAATACTACCGTATGCATACCTAAACATACCAAACAGTGCTTGGAGCCCAGGAAGCACTGATTAACTAGTTGCAAACTGGCCTGAGAGTAAAAAGAGACATTTTTGAGACATCTAACCAATTTACCTCCCATATCCAAGCATGTACCATGACAAGATAATTCTGTCAAGGTCTCTTCTTTTTGAAAGGCTAAATTATATCTTTAACCAATCGGCCATCAATGGGCACTACAGGAGCTGGATATAGTTAGTGCCCTAAAGATTTGTGTGTTGGAAGTTTGATTTTGTTGATCCCAAAGGTGGGAGTATTAAGAGGTATTGTACATGTTTTAAGAAATAGAGAAGTTTTGACAAATGATTGGAAAATTATTCTCAGAAGGTACTTTTCATAGGACCCTAGGTCATTGTTATAAGAGTGTTGTCTAAAAAGAACAAGCTTGGCCCAATGTCAATCTCACTGTGGCTGCCAATTGTGCCATCTGATGTTTTCCTCTCACGTATGCTTGTGACCGTGATGCCATCCACATGTCGTGATATGGATAAGGGACCCTTCAGGGCTAGCATCATGTTATTTGGGCTTACAAATTTGTAAACTAAATACGTTTATTTGCTTTAGAAAGTATCTGGTTTAAAGTATTGTATTATAGTGACAGAAAAAAGCTAATGATGGCACTTAGATTATTTCTGCATCTCAGCTACTTTGAATAGTACCAAGACAACAGGACAATGCAAAGGTCTTTATGAGTTTGTGATTTTTATCTTCACTAGTTATATGCCCGGAAGGAAGATTCCTGGATCCTAGAATATTTGATGGCTAATTGTGACTATATCAAGTAAATTGAGACCCCTTAGGAAATTTGTGAAGCACACTTCTCTGCAATCTATGAGAGCATTTTGGGATGATTGAGTTGCGAGGACTCTATCCTAATCCCGGTTAATCCACTGATGGATCCAGAGTTTCTGAAACTTTTCCTCCAACAGGTGTGCACATGTGTGTGTGTGCACATGTGTGTGTCTGTGTCCAGGTACATACTTTCATCCAGCCTCCTGGTAATCAATAGAGGATCATGGTGAAAAAAATCTGAGCAGCTCTACTCAAGGAATCTCTAGCATGATGGACTTCTAAGAAAATCTCTTCATAATTTTTTGTCCACATAGGACAATGTATTATCCAAAGGACTGACTCTTCTCTCAATTCTTATCACTCAAATCAAAAAGAAACTAGATATTCCTTGGGCACAGTTTCAGTACAAATGTAATTTCAAAAGTATTTTTGAGCCACAGTTGGTAGAATGTGTGGGTGTGAGCCCATGGATAAAAAGAGTTAATTATACTTGACATTGTGGAGGGACTACTTTCAAATCTGGCATTTGAAACAAAGTCAGTTAAATGGAAGCACTGAGTCACATAAGCCTATAGACCGCATAAACATTGAAAGACATTCTTTTTTTTTATCAAATTCACCAATATAATGTATATATACAAAAATTATTAAGAACAGGAAAATCAGACAACACTGAATAAATAGATTGAATAAACAAAGTCCCCCAGTAAACCTCTTGTAAGCTGCTCTTCGGTCACCACTGCAAAAAGAAAGATTAGGTTAGCTTATAAAAAAATATCTCATGGGCCACAGTTTGCCGCACCAGAATAAGAACAAGACTAAAGCTAGAATCAGAGTTAAAAGGCCAATTTTCAAATGTGTGCTTTCAGGGGAGAGGTTTGCAATAGGTGAAGTCCCCTCTCCTCCACAGGACATTTAACAGTAACTGGTGATGTTTTTGGTATTCCTGGAATCTAGAGGGTAAATGTCAGGGATTCTGCTTAACACCTTCTTATATGCAAACTGGAACAACAAAGAAATATCCAAATCCATGTGTCAGTAATGCCTGTTTTAAGTCCAGTCACTACACATCATTTCTCCTTGCTTTTCCTACCTACCCGCCTCATCAGAGTGCTTAATTTTATGTAAGTGTAATCATTATGTGACTGTAAACAGCTCTCTGAACATATTTAAAACAGAATACAACAGCTACTTGCTTCATAATGTTGTTGAGGGAATGCACAGTGCATTCCCAGACATCCCCAAATTTCAAAAAGCAAATACTGTCTATTATTATTCTGAATTAAGCAAATCAGGAATACTCAAAGAGTGAAACCTACCTAGGAGTAGGTTGTCGAGGAAGGTGTCCTGGAGAAAATCATATGTCAGTTACATATTAGAAGCTATTGTTAGTACAAGAAAGATTCAAAACTAGAGGTGGGGACATCAATTGGGAAGTGATTAAAGTCCTGGTTCAATGCGTGCAGAAAACTCTAGTTATGATGAAAGAGGCTTATCAGTAAGACTTGGCGACCACTGGCTATAGGAGACAAAGAAACCAGGAAGGAGTTGATACTGGTAGCACTTTAAAAAGATACTTAATTTTGCTGAACACCCACTTTCTCTAGTCATAAAATGAAGAACTTATCACCTTCCTCAAGGATTAAAGAACATACAGCAGAAAATAAGTAGAAATTCACACTACTATTGTCAATATTATTAACAGATTATAGTGGCAGTGGAAGAGGTCCCTAAAGGAAAATTAGCAAGAAGTTCATTATCAAGAGAAGTCTTGTTATTCCTTCATAGAATATAAATGCTACTGTGTATCTCCTACTCGTGATATACTTTTCCCAATCACTATGCACTGTTCTGGCTGGAATGTTTCCCTTCTGAAGATCAAGATGAGCCCACACACAGTGTCAACAGACTGTTCCTAATGTCAGCAAAGGGTAGGATCTTAAACAGACTTAAAAGACAGTTTCCCCTCTTTATTCTACTCACTGTAAACATAGCCCATACGTTCAGTCTAATGGTTGTATTGCACCTCTCTTTATTGAAATACAAAGCTCAGTGTGCACTGCTGAATGAATGAGCTTGCTGCTAAGGATGTTAGCATTTTAATTGTATCACCTCCCAAGAGAAATAAATGGTGTACAGTATCCTCATTCTGAAAAGAACACACACAGTGAGTTTGCAAATGGTGCAACTCCCTGATTCATCGGTGCTAGGCTAGAGCTTCAAGGTTGCTATTTGATTTCCTTAAGGGATAATTTATTATGCTGAGTTGACAAACATTTATACAAAACTAATTCTGCAAGCCCCAAACCAGTTACTCCTAAAAGTCACACAGGTGAGGACAAAATAACTACATCTGACAAAAGGAGCAGGGGGGGGACACCCCAAATAACAGTTGTTCCCTCAAGCCAAGTTGCAACCTGAGTTATAGCAGAACATGCCAGCAATCAGTACTCAAATGGATATTATTAAATCTGAGAATCCTGCATTTAGTGCTGTTAAAATAACTGAGACTACTAATTTGAACCCATTAAATAATCATAAATTTAAATCCATTTCTTCAGACTAAGATTTTTTTTTCATAGGATCAAATTAGAGTTGAAGGGAGTTTTAGAGATCAGCTAGCCCTGTGATCATTAACCATTTGGAGGATATTTTTTAAGGACCATAATTCAACTGTATACATTCATTCTATCTCTTGTGTCCCTCTGTATCTTTCTGCCTTTGTCTCTCTTTCCCTGTCTCTGTCTCTCCCCCAACCTCCTTTATAGAAAAAAAAAAAAAAACATAACGTATACAAAACTTTTGCACAGAATTTCAAAGGCTTTGAAGACTGACTGTAACCCACTCTTGGACTTCAGCTAATCCATTTATCTTTTTAAACAAAGAAAAGTGAATTTTCAAAATGCTGTTTTGCCTAACCTCTGAGCCAGAAGATCACTTTATATTTTCGAATGCTATGTAGGGGATAGGGATATATCCTACAGGTCAGTTGGTAGACTGATTTCCAAGTATTTGTATTGGCCATACATGTTCCTTTGCATAAATGCAAAATCTAAGGTTTAGAGAACTAAAGTTCCAAAGTCTACAGAAAGCTGACCATGTCTCCCCCCAAGACAGATTGAAGTGGCAGCAAGATACAGAGATAAACTCAACACAGACCCTCAAATTGCTCTCCGTATCCCCCAGCCTATCTGCATTATTTCTAGTTTGCTAAGTACTAAGGAAAAGGAAGGAAGCATGGAGCTAGAGGAAAGAGGGAGGGACAAACACCAAGTAGATCTAGCTTAACCCACAAATTAAGAAAGGCCCCCACACTCCATAAGTTCTCGGGGACCGTGTGTTTGTTCCCAGAGCTAGGAAACATTCTCAGACCTGTAATTTATGAGGTATTGAGGTACAGTTTGAAGGCTCGTCTATAGGCTGAGCTCCTGTCAACTCACAATCATGGGGGTGAGGCTGAAAATCACACAGAGCTTTTGCCTCATCAGGGATAGAAAATGCTCAGCTCTTCAATTTCCAATAGATACCAGTTTAGGTTGCTGCAAATTGACTTGAGCACATGCAAGGGAATTCACCATGCTCGACTAGGCTTAAACATGAGCTGATTCTGTAGGTAAAGTTGAAGGGTTTCCTTCGCTCTAGCATCCCCCCATTACTCAAATGCTCTCCTCCCTAGCTAGCAGCCATGTTACTGTGCTCAAATGCTCTCCCTCCACACTTCTCAATTTTCTAATCTGCCTTCTTTTGTGTTTTGCTGTGGTGCTAGGTATTTATCTCTTTTCATTCCTGTTGTGCTGGTAATCAGAGCCTCTGAATGGCTCAGTGGAGAAAAAAAAAAGAAAGAAAACAAAAGTGAGGCTTAGAGAGGCCACCCAACTTTCTTGCGAGTACAAAGGCACATTTCTACAACAATTTCACCGTCTGTATTAAAGATGTCTGGGCAAAGAATAACGAGTGTGCAGTGGGGGTGGCACAGAAAGAGCTGTGTAGAATAGCTATATTTAAAATGTCTTTTTCTTATCTTCTCTCCCTGACCACCCACTACCTACCAGCTACCCATTCCCCTCTCCATCCTACCCCCAAAACTGCCACAGCACCTTTGACGCAAAATAAATGACTTCGCATTTCTGAGTTTCAAGAGCTATATATACACATCTGTTTAGCCGTTAGCTAATGACTTGCGGCACTCCTGTTTTATTTGAAAATTGTTTATTTTTCAGTTGGATGTGATTGCTTTGTTCTTGGTATTTTCATACACGAAAACATTGTATTCAGATCATAACCGCCTCCCCCACTCCGTAGTCACTGGTAGGTTGCTCATGCTACAGCGGATGGCCCATGCACGAACAGGAAGCAGTAATTGGATTCAGTGGGTTAGAGGAGGAGGAGGAGGAGGGAATGTGATTTCTTTTAAATTTCACTGAATCCTGTTAGTTTTTATGCCCCTGAAGAACAAATTCTTCTGTGGTAATATATGGAAGAGTGTCGTGTAAAGCAAAGGTACATTCTGATCTAAAAACTGAATTGTACTTAACCTTTCAAGAGGACCAGGCTGAAGGACAATAATAATTCCTCAATTTCTCACAACTAAATGACATTAATATTATCTAACACTAAGATACCTTAGCATTATTTTGTTTGTTTGGTTGGTTGGTTAGTTTGGTTTTCATTTTTTGAGACAGAGATTCTCCACATAGTCCTGACTATTCTGGAACTCACTCTGTAGATCAGGTTGGCCCTGAACTCAGAGATCCACCTTCTTCTGCCTGCTGAGAGCTGGGGTTAAAGATGTAGACCAGCACTGCCCATTACCCTAGCATTATCTTATTTGAGCCTCAAAACTTGAAACTTCAGCAAGACTGGGATTCATTCCATTTTATAGATGAAGAAAATGAGGCTCCTGCAAGTGACGTGCTTTGCTGAAGCTTAGGCAGTTCCCCCATGACAAAAGCAGGACAAGAAATCAAAGGCAAAAGTTTCCCCACATATTTAAACCTCTAGGATAAAAAATATCGCACCGCTCTCACCTTGACTTAAAAGAGCTAACAACTTGGCTTGTGAAAAATGAAAAGCCTTAAAGGAAGGTGAAATAAAAATCTGAAAGACAATCACTGATCTTTTATCTTCTAGACTTCAAGCTGAATCAAGTTCTTCAAAGAAAACCCAATAAAGCCCAGACATTTTCATCATAACAAAATAAATAATTCAGTCAGACTTTAGAGAACTCCTGCATTACGATTGGCTAGTTGATAAATTTGTGACTTAGCCGTCACTAAACTGATTACAGCTAACCTGATTGACACAGTGATGTTGACAAAGCCTTTGACACTGGCAGTTATGAATGGGAAGTGTAAATACCGATAAATAACCCGCAGCTCTTACATTTACTCCTAATGGAGAATTTAGCCCTTTCAAAAGTCAAACACCTGATAGGCTAAAAATTATAGCCTATGGTCTATCTGGCAACAAAGACACTGTTGAGATTCATCACCTCTCCTCTTGCCAGGAAGATATCAACAGAGCCTCGGGTTCTTCCAACCAGACAGGCACGTTTGATTTTTTAAATTCCAGACTCTTTGAGCTACGAGGCGCTGTAGAAATTAGCCACTCTAACACCACATTTTATATATGGGGAAAATAAAGCCTAGAAAAATGACATTAATTGCCCAAGGTCATCCAGTGAGTCATGATGGAGTCATAGCATGAGCCCTATCTTAGTCCCAGTTCAGTGCTCTTGTCACTAGACCACACAACAGGGAACAATCTCCACCCAGCACGTACAAGAGCACACACACATCCACAGCCCCACACACAGCCCTTCTGAATTATAATGGCTCGATGAAGATAATTGAAGCCATATTCTCTGTGCTATATTTCTATTAGCCTCAGTAGAAAGAGCTGAAAAGGACACATAGATATAAAATTATACACAATTTTCAAATTCAAGTCCATTTCATGGCTACAAATTAATATTTTATCTTAATACACCTGAAAATAAGTGAGGGAAACAGGCATGCTCTGCTTTATCACCAAGCTTTTAATGTCTCCAAGTATGATATTCTCCCCCTCTCTCTTTTTCTCATGCTTTATGCATAGAGAAATGATTTAACAACAATGACTACAACAAAACCCCTATAATCATGGTCACCTCTGAATATCAGAACTCTGGGTGTTTTTTTATTCATGGTGCTGGGATTTGAATGTAGGAGTTCTAACAGAGCGTCACTTACACAGTGTTGGGTGGTTTTCATGTTGTTTTGTGTTTTTCAAAATTTGATAGCTTCTAAAATAAAGTTTGTGACTTAAAGTTTTTGACTTATCGACAGGTAAACAGACAGATAATCTAAATATTACAGTGAAACCATCAAGCATATATTCTCTTGGTACTTTTCAGGTTCCCATAATAAACTTCAATCACCTCATAGTCAACTAAGATTATAAAACCTGCTCAATTAGAATTTCCCTCTTGAGAAATTGAAAAGCCTTTAAACTCTAATGATCATCTCTTTTTGTGCCAGGTACAGTAATTATTGCCTACAGATGGCATCTCAGAATTCATATCCAGCAAATAGAATGTTAGGGCTGGTGCAGTATAGCTCAGTGGTATCGTACTTGCCTAACATGTAGAAAGCCCTGAATTACATCTGCTGGGGGTGTGTGAGTATGGGGGCAGGGATTAACAATATTTTCTGTAGCTCTTTACCCATCTGAGTTGTTGACAGAAAGGAAGTCTAGTTAGTAGGTTATAATTTACAATTATTTTCTAAGACTAAGCACCAGCTAACAGTAATTGAGCACTTACTATACACTAGGCACCTTTCTAAACTTTCAATATATTCTATCATTACTCCTCACAACAGCCATATAAGGCATGTTATCGTCCCTATTTTAAAGATAAGGGAATCTTATCGAGGATAAATAATATTAGATGGCTAACATGATTGGAAACTAAATTATTTCCTCCCAGAATCCATTATCTGCTCGTTATTATTTTTCCATACCTAAAGTAACTCAAACTCGTGGCTAATAAAAGTGTTTCCCAGTTGAAGTTCTATCAGGTTTGCTTTGGTAAGCAAGGCTTTTTGCAATTAGCAGTCCCAATTAATGGGTTTGCTCAAATCCTTCAAGCAAGTTAAACATGCCCTCCTGCAATCTTATATGTACTATTAATGTGACTAGCAGATCCTTTCTTTATAAATACAATGAAAATTAGCTTCAGTCAAATTACCACAATATTCAAACGACCCGAGCCTGAGTTAATGAGAGTTCACTCTATTTCACTAATTTTGACAAAATATTTACCTATTGTTTGGAATTCACTTGTTTGGAGTTCAACATTTATTAACTATGTATTTAGTGTACAAACAGATGTTTGCACTCTTCCTATTTGTATATAAAAAGCTTCTGAGCACCTTTAAAACTAAGAAGAGAAAGTCCAAGTATGGCCAGGCTTAAGAGTGAGGTATTTCAAAAGTCATCTCAGGGACACTGGGCTTTAACAATGAACCCAAACCTAGTAAGACATCAAGTAAATTCACAATGAAAGAAACAGCTCAGCCTGGCATAGGAAAGGGATACTGTCAACCAGCTTCTCTCTATATGTGAATCAGTATCCTGTTCCAGAATTTGGGTAACCAAATAAGCAGCTCCCCCACCCAATTTGCTGAAAATGAACAGGGGCAACTGTACCTATATTCTTGTAGTTTCACTCTTACATATATATCCTATTAGCTAACTCAGTTCCCAATTAGTCACTGGTTATGTATGTGGGCTAGGTCAGGCCACCACCTCAAGTCTCCCATGTCTACACTCATCCAATGAAGAAAACAGCAACAGCATCGCCAGCTATCAATTGGCAGTGCTTGCAACTGCGATTGCATGCAAAACGTATTGAAATTCCCCAAAGAAGAGCTGTGATGTCTATAAATCATAATTTGTAATAACTTGGACTTACCGAACTTTTCTATCAGTTTATATGTCTATTTTAATGCATACAGACACAAAAGGGGAGCATTTAAAGAAGCTAGTGAAATGTGGAGTCAAAGTAGACTTTATGAGCAAAAGAAAGACAGAGTCTCCTACTTCTGTCAGTGTAGTGCCTGGATTTTAACTAAGCCATGAAACAGAGGCCCTGTGTGACACAGCTAACTACTTACAGGAGTCATTTCTCCATAGGACTCTAGAAAATCCCTCTCAGTTCTACATATCACTTTCCCCATTAAGGCACAAGCCCAAAGCAGCATAACCACTTTTCTTTCATCCCTGTCAAACTCAGCAAGTTTCTCAGGAAGCAAACGCTAGTTAAATCATTTTCATAATTCTAAAATGCCTGTAAGACAAGTCCAGGGTCTAATTATACCACTTAAATTTGTTGAAGATGTTTGGGTTTTCTTTTTTTTTTATTTCAATAACTAAAGAGCCCAAGGGTTTAAAGTCCTAATAATCTAATAAACCTTGCTAAGTGAACATTGTAACAGATACGCCTGGATGGGATTTTGTAAATACCAGACGATTTCCCCTGATCTTTATCAGGGGTTTGGGGGGAGAAGTCTAAATCTTTGGCAGGAAGAAATTAAATGTAGTGCAAAATAATAACATCTGGCCAGATTGTATTTGTCAGGGTAGCAGCCCCTTTAGATGTCAGGCTGAATAGTATTAAAATGAACTCTGAAGGGCGTGTGCAGGATGCTTTATTATGCAATAAGAAAGACTTCCTTTCTGCCATAGAATATTTGGGGCAAAATTAATTCACCCTAGTAGGGCCCTACAGGGAACTTCTTCATGTCAATGGAATTTAAAGCCTTCTGCCAAATGAAAGTTTGGGGCTATTCTTGGGGGTATTTTGTTTATTTCGCCATCACTATTGAAATTCCTAACAGCACTTTCTATATCCCAAAAGCCTACAAGTTCATTTGAATGACTATGGAATCTTGCTTATATCTTGTAGCCCCAAGAGAGACACTGTAGCTCAATGAAAAGGTCAATGACTTGGAAGTTCATCACATAAGGTTACTCAAGCTGTGGCCTTGGGTCCCGTAATCACTTTTAAACCCAGTTTCTACAACTACAGAATGGGGAAAATGCCTAGTGGTAATATGACTCTTATGAAGATTACTCATGATACATGGTAGATTGTTAGTAAGCTTAGTTCACTTTCTTATCCTTCAGTTAAAAGACCAAATGAGTTCAAATGTCTAACCTTATCAAGTCAGTCTTATCAGTCTCTTGGCCTAGTGTAGATTCTAAGCATTCTTCCCACATCGACAACTAGACACATAGACCCTGAAACCCCAGAGGCCTGTGACTTTCATGGAGGCTTAATTTCTTCAGAGATCTTCTTCTTGAATCAAAACTAAAACTAAAACCTTCATAGCTACATTTGAAATGCTATATGTATCATTTGAGTTCTTCATTTTTCAACCTTCTGGCAGATGTGGTTAGAAGTGGTTAGAAAGAATACACTTGGGCTTTCCATTAGTGATTAGTTTAATGCACAAAATACCTTGTTTTCCCTGTCCCTCTGAGGTTTTGTTTTTGTTTTTTAGATCTGCCATTTCAATAGGGAGAATTGTGGTCATCTCACAATTAAAAAATAAGTAGAGGTTTTTCACCAACAAACAACTCTATTCAGACAGTTTAAACCACAAAACAATGCAAAGTTACCAGTTTATCTGATAGGTCTATCTTTTTCAAATATTAATTGCTAGAAAGAGTACTGTTTTTCAAGTCCCCAAAGAATAGGCATGTGGATAGAAAGCTATGGGATTTTCTCCTCAACTAGTGCTCTGTGAGACAAGAAATGGCACTTACCCACTAGGTTTCCTAAGCAGTCTTTGATGGGCAGACATGTAGGAGTAAATACATAGAGGACATCAAACAGTGGTTTCAGGGTCTATGTGTCCAGCTGGCAATGTGGGAAGGATGCTTAGAATCTACACTAGGCCAAGAGACTGATGGCAAGGGATATTGCACCAGCCACTAAGCACTGATCTAACTCCCAGGGCACAGGTTCCAGTGTGTTCATTTATATACCAAAATTACTTCCTAATATGATGGCCAGAAATATTTGAGATCCCAGGAGAAAAAGGTTGATGTCAGTAGAGTGGACATGGGCTCATTCAGACGGACAAGTAACATCAGGGACAAAATAACTAAAATAATCTTTTCAATTACTTTTTTATTAAGATGGGTCTTATATAGCCCAGACTTTCCTACAACTCACTATGTAACCCAAGCTCACCTACAAATTGTGACCCTCTTTCCCAAGTGCTGGATTTCAGGCAGGTAGCATCACACCAGGTTCAATTCAAGTTTCAATAATGTTTTCATATACATTACCTCTTTTGATCTTCAAACGCTCTGGGAGGTTGGCAGACCAGATGCTACAGTCTTCATATATTTTTAAAAAAAACTTAAATTACTTACCTGTAGCTGGTAGGAAAAAGAATTTTTATTTGACTCATCCTGAAGCTAATATTGTTAAGCAAGGAACATATTGGAAAACAAAAAAGGAATTGGTGCATTTGAAAGAATTTTATACATTCACAAAGAATGGAAAACTGAATCATCAAACCAGTAAAACCAATTTATAGCATATAAAATGGTTTGATATCCTGAATATATAAATAGCTTTTGAAAATCAATAGGCATGTAATAAGGAACAATGAGTATCTAATTTTAAATACTGGAACAATAAAAATTACCCAGTAAAAAGAAAAATGACACACAAGTTTCCCTAATGACCAAAGAGTACTATTTTTTTCATCCAAACTGAAGTTACTATAAAGTGACAAGTCACATATGTTTAGGAAAATGGACATGTATAATTTTCTAGCATAAATGAAAATATAAGTCAACTTTATGAAATAGATATAATATTCTTTAAAAACTATATAACCTCTAATATAAAATTTCCAGGTGCAGGAATATCATGAAGAAATAATTAAGGACATGAATTTATATTTAGTTAGATGGTGGATGGATATAATATATCTTATTCATGCTAACTGAATACAAATTAAATTTCTATTATGTATCATAAAATACATTACTAGCATGAAAATATGCTATTAATACACTACATAAAAGGCAACATGTTTTGAAATATCTCATATATTAATATTAATTACCGATATTAATTACATGTAATTTATATTGATATATTATATAAATAAACATGTATGCATACATATTTATGTATATACATTCAGCCCTGTAACAGACTAAAGATATATAAGACAACACATCAAATTACTAGTTGTTAACCTCCAACAGATAGAATCTGGGTCATTTAATTCTCCAGTTTTTTGTTCCTTTGTGGGTTTTTATTTATATGATAAAAAAGTAATTTTTAAAAAGTAAGCTGTCTGGTGATGTGTTGACTTGGCATCTTCTAGGTAAATACCCCAAGGTGGTATTAAATCATATAAAATGAAGTTAGTCTCAGAAAAACAAGTATCTTTTCTCTCATTTGTGGGTCATAGATTTTATACAGGTATATAAAATTGTGTGTGTGTGTGTGTGTGTGTGTGTGTGTGTGTGTGTGTAGAAGACGACATGAAAGTAGAAGCAAAAGTGCATAAGGGAGCAAGGAGGACTGGCTAATGGAAGTGCATGAAAGTGGAGGATAGAATGGTTTGGAGGTAATATGCTCAAATACATAAATACATGATATTTGTGCATGGAAATGGCCATATTTAAGAGAGTGAGATATTCATTTTAAAAAATTCAAGTATCTTGAATTATTTTTACTTTAACAACTTTCAAGGCCTCACTGTCATAAGCCATAATAAATATCCACTGGCTTCTGTAAGTATGCCATCAGAAATAGATATGAATACATTCAACTGAAATTTCCTGATTTCTTTATGAACAGTGATGTTTTATTTAAAGAGAATTTGGTGATTAACTAATGGTTACTCTATAATTTTGCTCACTATTCATCTGATGTATCCTTTCTTCTACTTGAGTCAACCATTATACCCTCTATATTTGGTCAAATTGTTATACCTAAATAAAACTCCCTTGTATTAGAATTGATGCAAACAGCTATAATACAGAATGAGAACACTTTTCTTCACCAATGGCTTCCATTTATTGAGGACCAAGTACATAGCAAGCAAAAAGGTAATTGTGCTTGACATAATTTGTGCTTGATTTTCACAGTTCTATTGGGCTGTAATCATTACCCGTATTTTGTGAAAAGCCCTTGTGTAACTAGTGAGCAAAGTAGAAGTGTTTGAATTTATGAGCACTTTAACTGTAAAGCCTGCATATTCTGCCAATCTAAGGAGAGGTAAGGTCATGTGCATGGTCATGGTCCTCAAATTAGAAGAACCACTAACCTAGCTGAGAGAGAGTACATTATAATGCAGGGCAATAACAGGAAATTTGCCATTCAACATAAAGTTCCCTTCCTAAGTGACTATGTACTCTGGGTTTCTTTTCTTCCTGGAACAAATAGAACCTTTGTGAAGAGATACTGCGAAGGCTGAGCTACATGCAAAAAAAAAAAAATGTCTTCTTGATCCACAAGAGACATGTAAGAAAGGTGGCTTTCTTTTTTCCTTATGTGGTAGAACACACAGGAGCATATTGGGATGAGCTGGCATGTCACTCACCTCACAGATTATCATCCCTGTGGCATGAAGTTTGTTCGGAGTGATTTGTGAAGTGAGAGTAGGTCAAGTTATTAATGCTACTAATACAACCTAATAGAAATCAGAGTATTTATTCCTCTTGCAGGTTAAATTAAGAGGTTATGTCAAACTCGTTCAAACCACTAGGGCACCATTTTGCAAATTGTACAGTCTTAAGGAAATACATGAATACACACACACACACGCACACACACACACACACACTCAGAGAGAGAGAGAGAGACTCACAAATATACACACATAAACACACACATAGACACAAACACCCTAGAGAGGGGTAAGGAGACAGGTACACAGTTTCACAAGAAGCCATCTTTAAATGAACATAAAATGCTCTAAAATACCATACTAACCACTACCAAAGCATCTTATGTTCATTATAATTACATCAACGCTTTAAAAACACTAAAAACTGTGTATGTGCCAGATATATGCCATTCAATATAGTGAAAGTAGGGTGTTCCATCTAGAATTGCATTTACAAATTGTAAACGTACAAGACAGAGTAAGAAAACAACAGCTAGCATCGGTCTCACTGAAACCCACCTAAAATGAGTCTGAGATGGTTGCAACTGCTAGGCTCTGTAGCAAAGGCCAGCATAGATCTCAACTCCTCATAGCTTTCACCTCACAGCCCTTTTTATTCAACGGCTCAGAGTGCAGAAACTTTCCCTTGGACACAAGGAGTTCTAACAGAGCCGCCCTTACACTGCTGCCTGCTTAAAGAGAGAGCACATCCTTGGCACACTAGCCTTGTCCCCACTCTCAAGAGAAAAGGATGAATGGCAGATGACGAGGTCAGTCAGCAAGGCCAGGAAGAGTAGTATCTAAAAGATGACTGCTAATTTCGATTTGAAAAAGAAGATGAATTACCTAACTCTCTTACTTGTTCTCATCTGCAGTTAAAAGCCACATCTGGGGAGAGACCTCACACTGACAGTTTTCCCCTACCCCCCAACCAAGAATATCTAGCCACTAATTGAAATCATTTTTTTTTCTTTTCTTTTTCCAATCTCTATGGAGGCAGATTTCCTATGAAGCTAATGAAAAGAGCTACAAGGACCCATCTTGGCACATCGACTTCCAGAAGAGGCTCGAGATTTCAGTATTCTAAACGGCCTTCCTTAGGAAATGAGCCCCTAGAACTGGAGAAGCGTTTAGCCTCAGCAAATATGGGTCCACACCAACATCTTATAAGAACTGTAAACATTTCATTCAGCATTTCTCTAAGACTGCTGGCTATCCATGTTATTCGTGTGCAAAGGTCTTGCTTTGTGAGATTTGAACTCTGCGAAGGTAGGTATTGTAGTCATTTAGCTCTTTGAATCCCTCTTGATACTTGCCTTTTGAACATGCTAGGTACTGCTCAGCAAGTTTTCAAATAAAATGGAATAGATTTCCCTTGAAAGAATGAAAATGAGAATCGAATGACTTCCCATAACCACAAAGCAAAATACAGGGAGTCTGGCTAAAACAGTACTTAAGGGTGTGGTCTCTCCAGCTGTCCTTCCTGGGTCCAATCCCTCCTTACCATCTATTGGCTATGCTACCTTGGACTTGTAATTTCCCTAAGCCTCCACTTCCTCAGGAGTAAAAGGAAACCAACAAGCTGCCAATTTTACAGACTAGAGGGGAGGTTTCAATGAGATAAATACAAATGAAACTAGTTAGAGCAGGAGACTTTTCCTTCTTTTCTCAGTCTCTTGGTGCTTATTTATAAAGGAAGTTCCTGATGACCCTGCAACTCACAACCATTTCCCCGCACACATCCACTTGCTTATTTTCTCTCATCCAGAAGAACCTGAGGCAAGTTGCCCTGGCCCCGAGACTGTATCCATAATCACGGCACTGCTTTACAGAAGTGCGGAGCAAAGGCGGTGAAGAAGAGGAGACTCCGCTGTGCTTTTGCTGGTATTCTAGCTGAGAACTGATGGAGACTGGGACTAAAATACATTAGATGATGAAGGAGACAAGTGAACCTGGGTGAGGAATGAAGGCAGGGATGCAGGGGAAAATGGGAGAAGAAAGGTAGGGCCGGGGAGAAAGGAAGCATAGTACCTAAGCCCTGGAAACATCTCACAGTCCACAGGAAAAGTGTTTTTAATTTCAACATTACCACTTCCAGCTTAGAGGAAAATTGTTTCTACCTCCATTCAACTGTCAAGAGAATTGAAATGTCTCAAACATATGCTTCATTACCCTGATATCAGGTACTGCAAAGCAGTGAGACAGAAAAAGGAGGAGGAGGAACATATGTTTTAAGAAAGTAAACAAAGCCCGGTGGGGGGGGGCACGGTGGGGAGCAATCAACTCTAGGCAAAGTGAGAGTCTCCCTGGAAGCTTCTAGAAGGCATTTGCTTGGTGGGGCATGTTAGTTATAAAAGTGGGCAGAGGTGGTGAGTGTAAGAGGTGCCACCACGAATCGGGGTAAAGGTTCACCTCCATAATCTTCTCACCTCATTGGTGGCCTTAGAATAGTCTCTGCTTGAGTTAGAAAGAGCAATTATCAAATTCATCTGGAACAACAAAAAACCCAGGATAGCTAAAACTATTCTCAGCAACAAAAGAAAATCTGGGGGAATCAGTATCCCTGACCTCAAGCAATACTACAGAGCAATAGTGTTAAAAACTGCATGGTATTGGTACAGTGACAGGCAGGAGGATCAATGGAACAGGATTGAAGATCCAGAAATGAACCCACACACCTATGGCCACTTGATCCTCGACAAAGAGGCTGAAAACATCCAATGGAAAAAAGATAGCCTTTTCAACAAATGGTGCTGGTTCAACTGGAGGTCAGCATGCAGAAGAATGCGAATTGATCCATCCTTGTCTCCTTGTACTAAGCTCAAATCCAAATGGATCAAGGACCTCCACATAAAGCCAGACACTCTGAAGCTAATAGAAAAGAAACTGGGGAAGACCCTTGAGGACATCGGTACAGGGAGAAAGTTTCTGAACAGAACACCAATAGCGTATGCTCTAAGAGCAAGAATTGACAAATGGGACCTCATAAGGTTACAGAGTTTCTGTAAGGCAAAGGACACCGTCAAGAGGACAGATCGGCAACCAACAAATTGGGAAAAGATCTTCACCAATCCTACATCAGATAGAGGGCTAATATCCAATATATATAAAGAACTCAAGAAGTTAGACTCCAGAAAACCGAACAACCCTATTAAAAAATGGGGTACAGAGTTAAACAAAGAATTCTCACCTGAAGAACTTCGGATGGCGGAGAAGCATCTTAAAAAATGCTCCACTTCATTAGTCATTAGGGAAATGCAAATCAAAACAACCCTAAGATTTCATCTTACACCAGTCAGAATGGCTAAGATTAAAAATTCAGGAGACAGCAGGTGTTGGAGAGGGTGCGGAGAAAGAGGAACACTCCTCCACTGCTGGTGGGGTTGCAAATTGGTACAACCACTCTGGAAAGCAGTCTGGCGGTTCCTCCGAAAACTGGGCACCTCACTTCCAGAAGATCCTGCTATACCACTCCTGGGCATATACCCAGAGGATTCCCCACCATGTAATAAGGATACATGCTCTACTATGTTCATAGCAGCCCTATTTATAATTGCCAGATGCTGGAAAGAACCCAGGTATCCCTCAACAGAAGAGTGGATACAAAAAATGTGGTATATCTACACAATGGAGTACTATTCAGCCATTAGAAACAATGAATTCATGAAATTCTTAGGCAAATGGATGGAGCTAGAGAACATCATACTAAGTGAGGTAACCCAGACTCAAAAGGTGAATCATGGTATGCACTCACTAATAAGTGGTTATTAACCTAGAAAACTGGAATACCCAAAACATAATCCACACATCAAATGAGATACAAGAAGAAAGCAGGAGTGGTCCCTGGTTCTGGAAAGACTCAGTGAAACAGTATTTGGCAAAACCAGAACGGGGAACTGGGAAGGGGTGGGAGGGAGGACAGGGGAAGAGAAGGGGGCTTACGGGACTTTCGGGGAGTGGGGGGGGGCTAGAAAAGGGGAAATCATTTGAAATGTAAATAAATTATATCAAATAAAAAAAAAGACAAAAAAAATACACTGAAAAAAAAAAAAAAAAAAAAAAAAAAGAATAGTCTCTGCTTGCACACTGGGTCATTTGTCTAAGCTCTTTTTATTAAACAGTTTTCAGTCTAATGACTGACTTTCCTAAATCAATAAGAGGGCCCAGGAAAGGTTTGCAACTCCCTCAGCTCCTGCTCAGCTAAAGCCACTGCAATTTAAAAACCAAATGGAATCCAAAAGTTTTTAGGCCAAAACTGACTGACTTTAAACACTGGGTTTCCAGTTTTTTTTAATAGCCCTAATAATTAAAACAATTGCATAAAAAAACCTTCGGAACCAAAATACCTCTTTGAGCCAGTGCCATAAAAAATGTCCTCTAATTAGAGCCAGCACCTTCTGTGTTCTGATGAGAAATTTCCCCGTTATAATGGGATTAGCAGAGCTTTGCTGAACGACGAGTGGGCTGATTAATAATTGACATTTTTGAGGATATATAACCTCACTCGTGGTCAGGGTTTGTGTTCCTAAAATTCTTCTATTCAATTGAATGTTATTCTATTTAGCTCCAACAAATGAATTAAGTTCTGATTAGACATCAACGTAATTATTCTCTCAGGCACACTGTTTTCAACAAAGACAGGGCTGTGACAGGGTGGTCAGCAGTTAACAGTTTCAGACTCAGTGGGGCTCAGCCTAAGCAGAGCTAGTTAAGGGGGGTGGGATTTTCGAAATGGAGAAAAATTGCTCAGTAGTCACTTAAAACACCCAGCACATCATGAAAACCTAAATTAAGAAATGATTGAATCACAAAAACATGTTTATCAACAGTCAAGCAATTATTTAGTCACATATTAACTGTGAAGTAAGAAAAATAAATAATCTGCTTAAATAACATCCCACCGTTCAAAAAAAAAAAATCCAGTTATTTCGAGCAGAAATTGGTTAGAGTTGATGGAAAAGGGCGTTCTAACCAAGGTCAGTTTTATTTGGGGGAGCAGGAGAGACAGGACTGATGAGAATGGGTGCAGATAGAAACAGAAACCCAGCAGAAAGCAACCGCAGGAAGAAAGAAAAGCAGGAAGAAACTGCTGCCCTCCTCCTATCCTTTTCTACCTAGCTCCTCCATTGAAAGCAAATCCTCCAAGACTGGATAACAACCAGCTAACCCAAGGCTCCGCCTTCCTTTGCCTCCACTGTGATGGACAATGAAGTTCATCTGTGGCCTGGGCACCTGGGGGAGGGGCTAACTGGGAAAGCATGAGGACCTGACTTCAGCACCTCTGCCTTTTAAAGGGTCTGGTGCTCTGGAGTCACCTGAAACTGTAACCACTAACTGTGGCAGAAGGTGCTTAAGTACATCATGATGTCCATCTTCACAGAGGTCAATTGCCCCTATAGTTTCTTGGGCACCACCACCTGGGATAGAAATAGAAATGTTGATAGAAAAGAGCAGTCTTCATAAAGTGTGTGTGTGTGTGTGTGTGTGTGTGTGTGTGTGTGTGTGTGTATTGGAAGACATTTCAATGTAAAGTTTCTCTATGACTAGAATTTTAGCCCCATTTTATAGATTTGGCATAATAATCCAATCTAAATGTCTCCAAAGCCATGAAACTATAAATGCAGATCTTGAATTAGACTGTATTTTTCTAACTCTGAATTCAGTTGAAATTCTGAAATTCTTTGAAAAGAATTCTTTGAAAAAGAAACCCTTTTCCATCACACTTATGAGTGTACGTGTGTGTGCACATGTATGTGTGCAGGTCAGAGGACAACTAACAGGTGTGTTCCATGGATTGAACTTAGGCCATCAGGCTTGGCGACAAGCACCAATAGCGGCTGAGCCACCTCACTGGCATGAATTCAGCATTCTTCTGGTATAAAAGTTAGTTATTAAGCCTTTTAAAATGTAAGTATTAAGACAAGGAGAAGGAACCTAATCTTCCCAGATTGCTTAACAATCACCAGTATTGCCTTCTATATGATTGTGGTTACTATAACAGGTACATATATAACCCTCTATAAATGCCCCTAACTACCATTTAGTGAGTCATTGACTCCAGGTCTATGTTCTCCACTATTACTGTTCCATGATGCTCCATACTGTGCATATGTACCTCTCCATAACACTCTGCCACACATCCACTTGCTTCTCCACTGAAAGCTAGAAAGTCAGAAAATCAAGATTGGAAAGACTGTACATTAACAAGTAGAGCAGGCTCCAATCAAGGACCCTGGGAGCTCTCGGATGAGCTAACTGCATAAGAAGAAGCTCTGTGGCATTTCACATCATGTAGAGATGTTTGCAGCTAAACCACAGTTTTCTCGTTCTGATCAAGAGTTCAAGTTGTGGGGCAGTCAACTTCCAGTAAAAGCATAGTGTTGATGCATTCTAAAGAGCCCTTTCTCCCTCCATCACTGGCACCTGGCACCTTGGGGAAGGCCAAAATCATTCAATGTTGATTAAAAAACCTGGACATATGCCTAAAGATTTCCTGATAGTGTAAGGCTGAAATGTCATAATGAAGTTCCACGAATGAGAACAGAACTCTAATCGTGAAGATGAGGTGTTAGAGATATAAAATGTCAGACTTCAATCTCATGTTTTCTTCAGGGGGACCATAAATCCCACTGCCTCGTACTTTTGTTTTGCTTGAGAGCAAGAAGAATCAAGTCATAGGATAGATAGCTTAGGAGGCACTGTGGTACCTTAGAGTTTCCTTATCTATAAACTAGTGATGATTACAGTACGGGCCCCATAGGGTTGCTAGGAATATTAAATGAGATAATTATGTAAAAGTAAGCATCATACAGTAGGCACTTACTGAATCTTCACCATTATCTTTATCCTAATTATTATAAAGAAGGGGAGAAGAAAGGGAAAGCAAAGGGAAAATGTACTTTCAGTGGAGTTTCTCAAAAAGAATTAATTAAGCAGAAACAAAAAACGATTGTGCTGCCCCATTTTCCTAAGCACATCTAAGTAAATTAAATTTAGGAAACGAGGCAATGCAAAGATTGAGGATAAAGAACAACTTTTTTAATGCTTCAATCATTATCAAAACAGCATTAGCATTAGAGCACTCCAACCACTGTAGCAAAGGGCCCCAGGCTCATGTGTGAGGGCAAAGGCTTCCTGCAATCAAAGACATAAAATCTAAATCGAGGCAGTAAGGACTGCTCATGGAACTGTGCACAGAGCTCCAAAGTGCTCTCACTGCTATAATCCACCACCACCCCCCCCAAAAAAATCAGGGCTACTGACAGAATCCTAAAGAGATTGAGGATCTAGGCCAAGATTAAGATGAGCTTACTCCACCTGCACGTGGTGGAGAAAATAGCTCATAAAACGACCACATCGAATTTCACATAAACAAAGTAGTAGGGCAATTTTCTCAATAATTTGGTTTACCAGGATCTTGAGGGATGGATGTTTAGTTTTGAGCAAAAACAATTGTGCCCCTCAATCCCAATTCACGGGAATAATAAGTAGTTGTGAGAAACAGGAAATAGATGCCCAGCTTCCATAGCAAATGTCTATTTCTGATGCCTTGTTTGAAGCCTTCTCTCATCAAAATGTTTGTTCCAGAAAGGATTTGTGGTCAATGCTTCTCCAAGCATAACATAAATGCCGTGAGGTCTGTGATTGTGGTTGGTTTTCTCTTGTGGGCTTTTTTTAAAGTGAGGCACACCAAAATTAAAAAAAAAAAAAAACAGAATGAAAAGAGATAAAGGAGTAGGCATGACAGTAAGAGTACAAGCATGAGGATGTCCCCATGCTCCAGTTCTAAGGTTGTTCTTCTGCCTATCCCTGTGATTCTAGAAATAAATGTGTGTGCACACATTTGTATTTGTGTAAGGGAGACAGAAACAGAGAGAGGACATAAGTAGTAGTAGGTGTTGCCTCTGCATTCTACCCCCTGCTCATTCGGCTACTATTCAGCTTCTATACTATAGCAGCCATATCTGGACACCAATCCAAAACACTGTCAGGACTTACTTTTGTCCCTAGTCTTATACTGTTCCAGTCCCCTAAAATACAATATGCAAAGCACAAGACTGGACAAGTACAAGAATTGCAACGACAAAGACCCTCAGATGGACAGCAATACTAGTGGCTCTGAAGACTTGAATACCAGTCATTCTGCCATAGCAATTCAGCAGGCAATGGTAGCAAGGGAACATGGGGGGCCTTGGTTATTCTAAGAGTGAAAGAAGTCACTAATATTCCATTCTCATCAAGTACCTCCATACCTTAAAGACTAAGTTTCATCTGTCCACCTCAACACAATCCTCTTGTAACATTACTTATTACTCCACTTCCAGCCAGTGTATCAACTCCAAAACCAATCTAAGAAGTACATGAGTGGTGCATGTATTTTTTAAACTGGTCTGAATTATTCATTCTATCACTAAATTGTTAGTCTCAACAAATGCTTCACGGGAGCCTCACTGCATAAATAGGTTAACAAAGATTTCATGCTTTTGTATTATACTTCATATAATGAACCTAACATCAATATCCCCTTAGGCTTTTGACACAAGAAACCATTGGGAATGTATGTTTTATTAGCGAATTTGAACAACATTTTAGCTAATGCTAAGGATTTCATTTTAAATACCAAAAATAAGGTATAATTGACCCACCTTATAATTCAGAGGTTAATTCTTGTAAAGGTGTCGCTATTCTGAATCTTAAGAATGTCAAGTAGTCAGAAGTATTAGTTCCAACCCCAAGCCTACCTTTACAGGCAAATGGCAGTTGATTCAATAATCTTAGTTTTGAAGGGAGAGAAGCAGGTTAGGGACCAGTTCAGCTGATCAAGTAAGGAGTTCAGATACACAGTACCCACAGAAAACGTCAGTGTGGGCCTTTAACCTCATCACTGGGGATGGAGAATAACCAAGGAGGATTCCTAAAACTCATTGGCCAGCTAGCCTAGTTGAATAGGTAAGGTTCCCATTAAGTGAGAGACCCTCTTTCAAAAAATAAACGGTGGAGCGTGATAGAGAAAGATGCACATGCATTGACCTCTGGCCTCCACACATGCACATACATGTGTACACACCCATACTACCAAGTATATACCTGTCCACAGTAACCCTCCAATACAACTTTAAAGAAGGGTTGGAAGAGAATCTCCATATTCACAAGTAATTTTCCTAGCCACATGAGGTAGCCTAAGATAGGGGATAAAAATCATAAAAAACAGGTAATCTGGATTCAAATCTTGCCTTAACCATTTATTTTAGGTGGGTAGCCTTGGCAAATCACCTAACCATTCTGGTCTTTCATCTTCATCTATAAAACGGAGGTAACAAAGAGCCACCCATAAGTGTTTTCCTGTAAATTACCAAGGGTGGAATCCCTTATTTCCCATCCTTTCGCAATTCATAGAGAAACAAGAATGGTGAGAAGTGATACTCAAAAGGAGAGGGGAGGAAAGCACTCACACCTCACACACACAAACTACAAACTGGCTGGCCAACAAAGTCAGCCTCTTCCTCTTAAATGCAAATGTCCCCAGTGGTCAGAAGGAGTTCGTGTATGTTGCACAGGTATCTGACTCACTCTGGAAGAAAACTGGCTGTGGAATTTATGACAGTTGTTGTTGTTGTGGTGGTGGTGGTGGTGGTGGTGGTGGTGGTGGTGGTCATGAGGTTTGAAAAAAAGTCTTAATAGACAGAGAAAAGTATCATTGACTTTTTCAGCAGTGCTTTATGCCTTTTGCATACAGGGAAACAAAATGTCCTTAGACAATGAATTTTAATACTATCCACTTTTTCAGAGATGAAAATAAAGTTCCTTTTAAAAACTGTGTGTTTCTTATCCAGGGTCTCTCACTGGGAGGTTTTTATATCAAGCATGCATACTGGAATGGCAATTTATAAATTATATTTAGCATTTGAAAGCCCGGTGCCCAAATAATGATGCCATTGAACAGTACATCGAAAATGATCCCCCAAACTCACCTTGGAAAACGGCAGCATTCTGAATAATTAAGAACTTGAGTTCCATACTGGCAGACTGGAGCAGTTGTTCCATGTTCAGCCGTGCTGTTAGTTGGTATTTTTCTTCCATCTTTCTTGAGCAGCATGTTGGGCCCTTGGGGAGACATACTTGCAAATCTGATCCTGAAACAAATAAGGTATTCATGTTTCAGTAAGCGGAAAATATCTCCTAAACAGGACAAAACAACAAGTTTCTTTTTAAATACAGTAGGTCTTGATTATGTTGTTTATCTCAGTTCATCCAATTGCCCTCATAGCTGATTTCTTTTGAATAACTGTCAGCTAATTGCTGAGGTCTGACTCATAAATTCTACAGAAACTAATTTATAGCAGCACCAAGTACAGGCTGTTGAACACCAACATTTAATTTGTCTTGTAAAATATCAATCTTCATTCTTCTAATTTATTTTTCCTGATTGTTATTTACGAATATGAACACAACCCAAGAAAATTTTTTTAAATCCCAGTTATGATTTCAAGTGAAATATGTCTAGCCAGCCTAATATTGCTCTTCAGGAAAAAAATAATCAAAACATCAATATCAAATCAAAGCTTTGTTACCGTTTTAACTAAAGGTCTACAAGAGTCAACAAATATTTATTTGGTTGCTATTACATGCCAATCACGATGAGTGTAGAGTGCACAAAACAGCGTACATGAAACAATGGGCCTGCCCTCGTGGCATTTATACTCTTGAGGAGAACAAACAGCCAAATATGGATAAAAAATGTCAAGTGAAGATGAATACTATATAAAATATAATACAAATATGGAAGGGAATAATGGCATACAGGAATGAAGTCCTGTTACATCCTAACAAACCAAGAAACCCAAACCCATCGATTCCATTTCTGTAAGGCACAATAAAATGGAAACACATCTATAGACAGAGCAGTTTAGTGGCAGCTGTATAAGGATAAATGGCAAAACAAAAGGACAACGGGGAGGATCACAAAGATCAGTGAGGAGATTTTTTTTTGGAGTGATGGACACCTTCATTATGCTGATTGTGGTGTACAAGTATAAACTGTCAATGTGTACTCGTGAAGCATTTGCTATTTAATACATAGCAGTTACACCTCAAAGCAAGCGAGATACAGAAGATGTTGGCAGCAAGGACCATTCTGATTTATAACTGGTATTCCATGAAGCTTGTTTGCCAGAAGGCAATACTGAAGTATGATGGACGAGGTAGGAAGGATCTCATGACACTATCCTCCACAACATGGGTAAATATTAATGCTTAATGAGTGTTGAATCCAATCCCCCTTTCCATCTCCAACTCTTGCTTTTTTTTCTCTTTCTGATTTTTGTGGGGGTTCGCTTTGTTTGTTTTGTTTGTGGCAAGGGGTAACTGTGGCTCGAACCCCTCAACTCACACATAAGGTAACACTCTACTATGCAACTCCTCATTTACTCAGAAAGCATTTATGGAGTACCTTCCATGTGGCTATGAAAATATGCATCTGGCCTCTCCTACTGTGGGGAGTAATTGACTAGTAGCCCAGGAGCTGCTTTCTGGTTTCACCACCATGTGTGCAGAGGCCACAATCCTTAAGGGTGGCTCCCAACTCATTCATGAATGCACATGGCAAAGATACAATAAGGTCCTGTATATCATAGAACTTTGCTCACAGGGGGCCTTAGGGTAACGACTCCCATTTTGAAAACTTCCTTAATTTTGCACTATAGGCTAGGGGTTTTCTTACACAACCCTTCCTTTTTGTCCCTCCTTCCTAGGGGGAGAGACCTGCACTCTGCACCAATGACTTCTCATCCTCCTTCAGCAACCTCCCTCATTTCCTTCACAATTGTTTATCCTAATAAGCCTAGTGAACATCCGTTCCCATGCTGGCTCACATACTTGTCCACCTGCCATCTGCTCTTCTAGTGACCCAATCTAAATTGCTATGTATGTGCCAGGCATGGTACTAATTATTGGAAGTATAACATTGCCCCTGCCCAAGAGAACCTCATCATCTAAATTGATTAAGAGAGATACATCCCTAGACCTAAAAAATAAATGTAATAAATCAACATCACTAGGATGATAAAATATATATGTGATTCATAACTTCTGCCCAACTCCATAAAGTCCTAGGGAAAGTAAGGTTCAATAAATCTTGGTGACATTAAAAAGCATTATTGGAAATTTTAGATACCTTTTTTAAAGTTTTGAAATTTAATAAAGCGAGACTAGTTAGCCCTCAGTTACTAGAAATTGTCATTTTAGTACACCATGTTGTTTCAGAATAATTGTAGTTGATGCCTTAATGCATGTGTCTAAGTTTTCTTTATTTAAGAATGAAAATAATCATCCTGTATCTCTCATGTCATCACTGTTGAATCCAAGTGATTGACTACAAGTTCTTCACTTCCCTTTACAGAAGGGAAGAACTGACAAAAGCAGTAAAGGAGAGAGCAGATCATACTTACCAGCAAACCTAATCCAGCACCATAATTTATACTACTGGAAGGAAAGGAGATATTTAATGGCAAAATACAAGTTGGGATCTGAAGACATGGAGTTCAGATTTATCTCCTATAAACATCAATCTCATATACAAGCCTTAAACCAATTTTAAATAAAGTCTACGCTTAAAGGTTTTATGATTATAGTCACAGACACACACAAAAAGGAATCAGGGCTAGTTGTAACTATGTTCTTTCTACATGAAATTACAAAACATTATGCTATTCTACGAGTGGAAACTGATGCAGTCTACTGAACCAAAAAGGGAAAGAGCCCCCTTGGGGAAGAGTGGCTAATCTAAATTTAAACATGTTTGGTTGGGACACACACCTAGATTGGGGGGGAGAGGGGGATATGACTCTATTTAGTAAACCTTTCCATGTATCAAGTCCCTGATCATTTAACAGGGTTTGATTTAATGACTATATCATGTGTGTTTAAACTCTCTGTACTTACATAAGTTCATAAAATTAACTGTCATAGACAAAGTAAGCCCTGCATTTTTCTAAACTTGCCTTGGGGATCATTTTCAGTTTTGCAGAATGGTTAAGCAATTGCTACAGGGTGGCTAGCTGTTAGTATTGCAACCATTTCCACTAGCATTGGTTATGGGAGGGATAAAATAATAGGGTTAATTTTTTTCTTCTTCTATGAAGTGCTGTGTTGCTAAGATCTTGTAATGAAATGTGGTTCAATGTACCTGCAGAAGTTCAAGAATGATTCTAAGCTACTGTGACACCAGTTTGATTTGCTATTGGCATGATCATCCATACGGTGACTTAGGATAGCAAGACTATCCCTCAGCCAAGTCTTGGAATCCTTGTCATCTCAGCAGGTTAACTAAAACCATTTAAAAGGAATAAAAGCTCAAATGAAAACTTTTCAGGAACGATGCCAAATGTTATGAAGATGTAAGTATATTTGTATCCAATGTGGATATATAGCAATATTTACATTGTTTTAATTATTACTGCCCAGTAAATCAATTAAACCAGAACAATTGATCTTAGGGACCAAGAGTTGGCTACAAGCCCAAGGAAATAAAGACAATCATAAATGATAAAGATTCAGAATTTCCTATCAAAGGGAATATACACTTAATGGAAAAAATATTTTGTTGTACATAAATTTCCTATAATCCATTGACAAACATCAAAAAACCCTCATGACAAATTTAACATAAGAGCAACTTGCCTAAATGAACTAATAGTACTGAAATTTAACCACTTCAATACTATGAGAAATTCCAGGAAAGTAACAAAGCAAAAAGGAATAGAGAAGAAATTTAGAGGGAATCTCATCAACTAAATTAAAGAATTTACTCTAAGAACTGATTCCTAAGTGGGATGAATACCAAGTAAATCCTAGGGCAAATGGTTATACTACACACTTGAAATGGCAAAAGCCAAAAGATCAATTGAAAAAATAAGATGCCAAAAAAAAAAAAAAACATATTATAGATGCTGGTTCAGTAGTTAAGAGCACTAGCTGCCCTTCCTGAAGTCCCAGGTTCAATTGCCAGCACCCACATGGTGGCTCACAACAGTCTGAGGACTCCCATTTCAAAAGATCCATTGCCCTCTTCTGGCTAAGATTAGTACTACATGCATGTGGTACACAGACATATTCAAACAAAATACCCACACTTTTAAACAAAGAACAAAAGACTTAATAAATAGGGAAGCATTCTTTAAGCACATGAGAAACAAAAGGCTAAAGGGAAACATTACCATTTAATAAACAGAAAAGTAACTCTGGGCTAAACTTTCAAAGACGGATACTCACATCCCTTTTGTGTAAAGGATGAAATTCACCTGGGAATGGAAAGTGTGACAAACAATACATCCTTACATGGCAATAAGTAGAAGACTTCATTGTTCAAATAAGTCGGAGGAAGTCAATTTAGGGAGACCTAATAACTTCCATTCTCAAATGCTAAAAAATAATAACTAAAATCATTATAGGGTTACTAACTTCCATTTATTTTGAAGGATGAAAAAAATATCTTCATACTATAAGTCTACTCTCCACACTTGATCTTAGCCAAAAGGTCGAGCAGTGATATAACTCTACTCTCTACATTATAGTTTTTTTGTTTTTGGTTTTGGTTTTTTTGAGGGGGGGGTGGATTTGGTTTTTTGAGACAGGGTTTCTCTGTGTAGCCCTGGCTGTCCTGGAACTCACTCTGTAGACCAGGCTGGCCTCAAACTCAGAAATCCGCCTGCCTCTGCCTCCCAGAGTGCTGGGATTAAAGGTGTGTGCCACCACCGCCTGGCTACATTATAGTTTCTTAAAGAGCAGAGAGGGACTCTCATCTCCTTTGCAATGCCTCAGTGATCTCATTCAACTGATGTACCTACCATTGAATTAATGAGAGTTGTAGACTAACAAGAACTATTTGCCTGCCTATATTTAAAAATCAGGGTAGTGGAGATGTCTCTGACAGCTTTAGATCTGTGTAATTATATAACTTTGTTCTTGGAAAAATACCATAAAAGCAATTTCCAAGTATCTTGACTATACACAAATTCATGTTTCATTTGCAGGAAGTATGTCGCATATATTTCTAACTCTTTTGACCTTAAGTCTTTCTTGCAAGTTGAATCCAGTTTCAGGTCTTACAACTGAAAAGGGATATCTGAAGCATGGCAGCGTCATCTCTTGGGGAGTTATATTTATAGATCTTCAATCTGGGCACCTGTCCCTGGCACTCTTTTCCCAGAAGCTAACCACAGCTATCCCTCTGGAAGTTCTCTTTAGATGTGTACATTTACGTTGACATCTGATGATGTCTCCAAACATGGGTACCTGTGGCTCAACCTTCCTGACAGTCAGCCTGTGCTCTTCCCATTGGGCCCAGCCCTTGCTTTCTGTTGCCTCCAAGTAAAGACCTGACATTTTCGACTGCCCCCAATCTTCCTTAGCCAACTCCACCGAGGCTGTTAAGTAGTAAGAAACTCTACTCCTTGGCCATAATTAACAGCATAGAGTTGACAGTGCACATGACTCTCTGTGTATGTGAATATGTCAGTCCTATTGGATTTTATTCCGAGATAGGGAGCCAGTATTATTAAAAGCGGTAACATCAGGAACAGGTAAAAGTCCTTCTTGTTTCATAGGTCAAACTGCTTAGAGTCTAGTCCTTGCCATTTACCAACTGTGCAGGCATGAGCAGCTTACTAGACCTTTATATGCTTTTTTGCCCTCATCTGTAAAATGGGAATACTGACACTCTTCACTTCATAGATTAAAGAAATATCTTAGCCTTCTTGTTACAGAATAAATCTCCAATAAGTGTTAATTCAAATTAAACAAATAAAAAAGAAGCCTAAATTCATGTGGAGACCAGACTTTCACACCCCAAAATAACTAGAGAACAGTTAAATTGGTCCGTGGTTATGTGACAAAATATGCAGTACATTTTCTGAAGTGATGAAAATAATCTATAGTTTAATTGAAGCAGTAGCTGGAAGAGTTTATACATGCTTGTCAAAAGTCATGACTTGGAATGGGCACATCTTATTGTTTACAAATTATACATCAATAATGTTGGTTTTTAAAATATGTAATGGGACAGTATTGTCTAGATAAGAGAGTACTCATCAGACACCCCAGGAGGCAGGGAGGGATCAATGGAAACTTCCAAAAGGACCTGGGGCTTGAGTTAGAACATAGAGGAGGGATTTCGAAAGGCACTAGAGTAGATGACAGGCCAACTTGTCCAGAGACAGGCTGCAATCTAAGCTATAGTTAATCAGGTAAGAAAGGTCCAAATTGGAAAGGCCTTGAATGCAGACCAAGACCTATGGGCCTAACCCCAGGGCAAACAATGAACAACTAGAGGTTTTCAAGCAAGGAGCATAATATGACAAAGAGTGATGTCTAGGAAGATAAGTCACATAGCCTGAAATTGATAGATGGGCAGAGTGAGCCCCCAAGGTCACGTCAAGTCCTCTGATTCTCTAATTACCTTTATTATGTTCTATATGTTGATTATTTTATGAGTCTACAAATTTAACTAATGACAATAAATTGTCAAAATCATATTAAATAGCACATAAAGAACAGAAAAATAGTCATTTTTGAAATGTAGACCTTGATTCTTATGCTTCTCTAAGAGCAGATACAGCATATTCAAACAGTAACAGAGAAAAATTGTCAGGGCTCAGTAACAATGAAAATTGAAATCTTTTCCATATATATGTGAGTATGTATGATGATTTGACACATTTCATTGTCAAGGTCTGCTTTATGAGCAGTGTTTTTTTTTCCTAACAAAGGAACACTGTGCTGAAAATAAAAAAGCAATATTATCATGAGGCAATATTGGACAAAAGAACTTAATGATATAAAGGCCTGGTTACTTCATGACTTGTAAGGAAACTAACACATGTTTATTAAAATTATATATAAAATGTATCAGGTATTTTAAAAGGATGTTTTTAACAAAGGACAAGTCAATTTGCCATCCAAAAAATTAACTAATTTCCTTAGCATATAATAGTGACTTGCTATTAGAATGGCACCTTTTCCCCTAATTAATCATTATCTAAATCAAATCTTACATGCTCATTAATTTCTCACTAATCAAGCTAGGAATACAGATGAAAGAAATGGCTGCATTTGAAACCATTGGGGAAAGCGATCATTGCTGATAAAGAAATGATCTTTGGGAATCCAGCAGAAGGTTATTTAGCCTGAAAGAACATGACCTTGTAGAGGGTGCACCTGGATATCAAGAGCTCAAACTTGAAATCAAAGACTATGCCTGGGGCTGCCATAGACTCAGCTTCTATAAAAGGCAGGCCAAAATGTCGCTACTACACTGGAGTATTGGAAGTTTAAAGCAACCCTAGAGATAAGCCATTCTCTAGGCTCGAGAAATAAAGAATGAATTACCTTTATCTGTACTGCCAACTGCCTATCATTTCATGCCCAGGAAAAGTTAAATCCCCAGATCTCTGTGTGTGTGTGTGTATGTGTGTGTGTGTGTGCACACACACACTCCTCACAAAGTGGTTCTTTTACCTACCCAACCATCAGTAGACATGAACTCTGGAAAGACAAAGTCATGGACTATATTCAATTTACCAACTTGTGAAATTGTTCACAGAATGCCAAGAACCATGCCCAATGCAATACGATGAACAAGACATGGTCCCTGCTCTAGAGTTCATAGATTATTCTAAGAATTCCTAATTAGACCTCTTATCACTCTAGATATCTCAGTTCATCTTCACCTGCCAAGCACTGTGATATTCAACTGATTCTGCTTTAGAATTTCTCTATCTGTATATATAGATGAAGGGGTGTGTGTGTGTTTGTGTGTGTGTTTGTGTGTGTGTGTGTGTAGGAGTGCAGTGCTCATGGTGGCCAGAAGAGTAGTCTGTCAGCTGTCAGGCATTAAACATATTCTGGGAACGGAATTCTGGTCCTATGTATGCAACAGCAGTTTGTTCTCTCAACACTGAGCTCCTGCTCCCACTTTATAAATTTCCCTAACTCTCCCCTTCCCATTGCTACCTCATCTCCTCACCTCTTTTCACTTTGCAAAGATGACAGGACCTCCAAAGTGGACTTCCTGCGCCAATCTCTTTCTTCCCCTAATTTCATATTTCTCCAGTCCATTTCTAGTCAATCATTCTATTTATTTCAAATTCTCCAAGAAAATGGAGCAAGGGTATGAGGGATTTCTATGTAGGTGGAATGTTCGGCACTCTAAGGAACCTGGCAAGACTAGAATGGAAATGAGAGGTAAGGAGAAGTCATGTGAGCCCTATTGCACCATCACCCCTAGTTGCCTTTTGATTGGAGTCCCATAGTAGAGAATGTTCTTGTGAACAGAAAAAGACAGATTCCAGGGGTTGGAGAGATGGCTCAGTGGTTAAAAACACTGACTACCCATTCTAAGGGTCCTTCCTGTGTTCAATTCCCAGCAACCACATGGTGGCTCACAACCATCTATAATTGGATCCAATTATACCCTCTTTTGGTGTGTCTGAAGATAGAGACGGTGTGCTCACATATATAAATAAATCTTTAAAAAAAAAGACTCCAAAAGTTTTAGACCTTTGAATTCCCATGACACACTCCATCTTTTATTGATATTTCTCACATTCGAACTAGACTCACAGTTATATTTATCTGCCTTCTCTGGACTTAAGTTCCTTGAGGGGAAGACTTTTCACTGACTCATATTTGTATCTCAAGGGACTGATTGTGGTTTGGGCTTGAGGCCCTTCCCTTTCACTGGGAGGTAATGCCAGAACATCAAGAGACTTCTGTTGAAAAGAAATACGTCAGATTCATTGATAATACTAGGATGAATTTTACAATAATGGAAGGCCACACACACACATCCATGGCTATGTAAACGATAGCAAAGCCCTTAATATAATGAAAACTGAATTGGAGAACGAAGCTAAAGTTGGACTGAAGAACAATGGCACTCACTCTGAGGTTGAATGCAGAATATTCTTTTAGTTTACATTTCTTCCAGAGGAACTAAGCTAAGGTAATTTCACTGTCTCCCCTAGTGACTCCCTAATTATTATGCTACACAGATAAGTAGCTGAGATCCTGAGATCCTGTCTTTCAAAAGATGGATAATTTTTCTTTTTAATTTTTGAGATGCAATCTTCAAACACGTGAAACAGAGTGATAGCAGAGAATTTCAATATCCTAGTCTAAACCTAAGGGCTCAGCTCTTCCTTCTCTATGAAATCACAGTAAGATCACACCATTGGGGAAGGGATTCTTTCACATCAAGGATCAAGTGTTATCATCTGCTCTGTTGCAAAATCAGCTGTGAGTTTAGGCAAGTTGCCTTTCCAAATCTAGGCCTGGTTTTATTCTAAGGGTCTGGCCTTGGGAGCTGATGTTTTGCAAGCCCAGGATAGACAGTGTTCACTAACTGCATGAGATGGGATACTGAGGGGACCCAAAAGAAGCAGCAGACTATATTCTCCTCCACTCGAAAAGCTTTGCAATAGCACATGGATATGGAAGTAAAGCAATACCAACAGGTGGGGCTCTGCAGCACTGCAATCCACTAGGTAACAGCATACCCCTCTATGGATCTGTATTTCTAGCAGCTATCTCTTGACAGTCAGCTTCCTTATAGGATGGCATGCAGTGGCAAAGAGAAAGACACTGAAACAAAGCAGACAAGGCTATAACACAACAGCCATTGGCCACTAAACAGCCTCATATGGAACCTTGAGCAGATCACATCATCTCTAAACCCCAGATTTTTTATCTTTTCAAAAAGGTGGGCAATAGCTACATCTCAACATGCTTGCAAGGACTAAATTAAACTCTTCTTTAAGATTTCCAAAATGAATGTCTCCATGCAAGCCCTGCTTCCTCTTTTGCTCACATTCATTGGCTGTTATCCCCTCCGCTTCAGTTATTAATGTGTTACCCACCAAGTCTCCCTCGTGTACCTCTTTCATAAAAATTTCCCCTTCCCTCTGAATAAACCCTAGGAGGTATGATATCTCTGATTTGTTTCAATACACTTTGTGCCTATCTGATAGTGTACTTTGCAAACTAAGCTCTGCACCCATTGATGTTCTAGTCTTATTCCTGCTATGAGCTGTACAAGTCCATGGGCCCAAACTGTATCTTGACCATGTCTGCATTTCTTGTCATGGTCTAGAGCAGTGGTTCTCAACCTTCCAAATGCTGTGACCCTTTAAAGACAGTTCTTCCTGGCATGGTGACCCCAAGCTATGACACTATTTTTGTTGCTACATCATAAATGTAATTTTGCTACTGTTAAGAATCATAGTGTAAATAACTTTGGAGTCAGAAGTTTGCCAAAGGGGTTGTGACTCACAGGTTGTGAAGCAATGGAATGGAGCCTGGTCTATGGTACACTCAAATGCTGACTGTTGGACTTGTGAACAGTCAACGATATGACTCCTGTCTCTTGAGGCATTCAAACACAATTTGAAGAGCCATATCAGAGATCACTGAAGCAACTCTGCAGTAGGTGACATTCTAGTGATTTCTCTATACTTCCTCATCACATTACATGCCTAAGTTTTCCCCCATTAGAAGAGAAATAGACATTCCATAGCCAGGAATGTTGGAACTTGTCCCTTTGTCACAAGCAAGTATGAAACTCTTTCTACAGTGAAGGTCTCATCTGCACAAACTATATTAACCACTGTGTATGCAGACCATATCTGTATTTTGAGCTTGTATCTAAAAAGGCAGTCTTTTGTTTCACAGATGTTTCTGGCTTACAAATCTCCCTGTTGCTAGTATTGCAGCAAATCACAAAGAGGTAGGAAGCTGCAGCACACCAAAAGTGCACCATCACCTTGATCCCGCAGATCCTGTGAAAAGGCTTTTCAGGTTCGTAATAAGCAGTAATTGCTTTCCTGTGGCTAAAGTGTTTAGGAAAGAAAATAGACTTTTCAAGGAAAAAATCCAAAGTCATAAGACAAAAATCTATGCTGAATAACATGGTAGCCTATTGTGCTTCAAAACTCTTTTCTTTTGATCCAAAATGACTTTTTGACTCCCCATGTCCTCAGTTTAATCATGTGAAAAAAATGGGTTAACAGCAGGTACTATGCACATCCCTCTTGGGAAAACCCCGACATCTGATAACCTACTTTAAGCGTCCCTTGAACAAATTCCCTTTGAGTATCAGGGTCCCATAAGATGATGTGATTCAAGGGGACCCAGAAAGCTCGAATCTACAGATGGTCGAGTGCTATCTCCTAAAATGATATGTCTATGCACAGCTCCTGGAACTTGTCATTGTGACCTTACTTGGAAAAAAATGGGGTGGGGGGGTCTTTGAAGACATAATTAAGAATCTGGAGATGAGGTTATTCTGGATTACCTTGGTGGAGTCTAAATCCAATGTTAGGCATCTTGGTAAAGACACATGACAAGAGGACATGTGAAGCTGGAGGCAGAGCTGGGAGGGATATAGCCACAGAAAAGGAGCCACTGGAAGCCCAAAAAAGGCAAGGAATAATTCCTTCCCCAGGGTCTTTAGAAAGGCAATGCTGCGTGGTAGCCTTCCTTTGGATTTCTGATCTCCAGAACCGTCGATAACAGAGCCCATTGTTTGCAGGCATCAAATTGAAGGCACCATGTTGTGGCAGCCCTAGGACACATAAGCTATCTCTTCTTCTACGTCACCTAAAGGAAAGTATCAGCCTAATGTTGTCTAAATGTTTCATCCTGAGGCTGATCTGCCACTTATTTCATGGAGTGCTGTCCCGATAAGTACGACTCCTGAATATGACCTTCCTGCTTGAAGAAAATGGGTTTATTTAAGAACCTGCCTCCAGCAAAGACAAGAGGGTAGGGAGACGGAGTGGATAAGGGACAGGGAAGGGGGTGCATTAAACAACAAGAACAAAAGTAAAGATCAAGTAAAAGATGAAATGGAACATGGACCAAAACAAATTCTATTTAATGTCATCCCTAAGATAAATAATACTAATATAACACAAATTGTCCTTTAACTGCAATACTTATATAAGGATTTAGAAGCCCTGCAGAAGTGAAATAATAAAAACAACAACACTGCCTCAGTTGTTGGCCCATATTGCAGAAAGTCCAATAGGAGGCTACTGGAACCAATCCAAATGCCTCCTTCTCAATGCTCAAAGGCATTTGTTATCTAGTGCTTAACAAATTAGGCTTGTTTTGGATACATGAAAAAAATCTCTTTCAAGAGATTAGCAATTAAATAATCAGAAAGGAAGCTGGGCAGTAATGAAAGCTGCCCATGAGTCTGGACTTGAGCCCAACACTGAATTTGAATTTTTCTTCACATTCCCCTGCCCTACTCCTTAGCATTTCTGGAGATGCTATTTAACCAGCTCGCTGGCAAATCTTTCCAATGCCCAATTGTCCTTACTGTGAAGATGCTTTTCCCAGCTCTAATGGCTAACCTACATTTCAGTTTCAAGCCATTGCACCTTGTAATTACATTCTCAGCCACTGTAAATAATCTGCGGCCTCTATTATATCATTCCTCTTTCCCTAGGATAGAGATTATGGGAAGGGGAGTTGGTTGCCTTGTTAGTGCAGCACAGACTCTACATCTAAGCAGACAGCAACCAAAAGAAAACCAAATGCTGTCTCTAACCCTATGCGAGAAGTACTGCTGTCAATCATTTCATTTTTCTCATCTTTCAGCTTATCTGAATGACTGGGTGTGCTCCAGTGCTGTGGCATTTATATCATCTTGGGGAATAACTGGGTAAATGTTCCAGTAATGTTATCAGTCTTCACCATAAAGTTGTCCCAGAACTTAAGAACATAAAGGGCTGGAATGGACAGTGTTTCTACCTCCCCACACTCAACCATGTAGTAAGAATCAAATTTCTCACTAATTGGTCACCCTCAGGCATTTTGCTTAAGTCCAAATCTGGTGATATCCCCTTTTTATGGAAGAGATTTAATAGAGGAGAAAGTGCTAGAGAAGGCAGTTGACAAGGAAAACATTGCAGACCAACTATAAGATTGGAAGGCTGAGGTTTAAAGCCAAAGAATATGGTTTCAAGAGCACAGACTCACACACACACACACAGAGAGAGAGAGAGAGAGAGAGAGAGAGAGAGAGAGAATTCATTTTCATCTGAACCAAATGTTTTCTAAAACTGAGGAAAATGTAAGAGTCTTTTCTTTTTTCTTTGGTGCTTTCTTTAGAAACTATGAAAACAATATAAATTATCCATACAGAGGACTTGAGGCTTGTCCTTTCCATTGCCATAACTTTACTGAAAAATCTCAAAAAATATCCCAATGGGAAGTTAAATCTCTTATCAAACTGTGGGTGAGTCAGAAACAGAGCTCTTGGGAGTCCAGATCTAGTTGAATACACTTGTCTGGACCCACAGTCTCCCTGCATATTGCCACTCTTAGGATTTGCCTCCAGCTCTTGAGACACAGGGATCTGGTTCAGGAATATCTGCTTCATTTAATTTGAGCCTTTCTTGCCATGAAATTGAAAATAAGGCAGAAATAGTGACATGGGAAAGATGGAGCCAACCATCCCCCCACCATGCATATCTAAGGAGTGGTGGTTTCAAGATAGCTAATGCTACAGTGGGCTGAGGCATCGAGGGAAAAAGGTTGGCACAAGCACCTAGGGAGTTTGATTGGAAGAACCACTTTCACTAAGCAGGAAAGAGATGCCTATAGCCCCAGGCTACAAGAGTGCATTCAGAAGGCAACATTTCACCCAGTCCAAGGCACTGGTCTTTCTATGCAGTCCTCCTTTCCTTCATCTTTCTATACATCTCCTTTCCCTGTCAAAAGCAGGAATAATAGAGTATTTGACATTGAATGCTTAGCATCTCATATATACTCAATTTTCAAAACTAGTCTCCTAACAATTCTCACCTGTCATGACAATAAAGGAAGGGATGGGATACCAGAGTGAAAAAGAAGTGGGTTGAATTCATTGTGTGCCTGCTTGATCAAAGACAAGGAACTAAACCTCTCTAAGCCTTGGTTTCCTCATCTGTGAAATGGAGGGAAAAGATGTACCACCTGGTAGTGCTATTGTGAGGATTAAGTGAGATGTTGCCCGTAAAAGGCTTAGCATAGTGCCTGGCTCAATAAATGTTAACGATTATTAGCACCACCCCCACCACAGGTGCCCAATAAAAACTTACTGAATTGAAGTCACACCAGTTGGAATGACTAGCAGATGTGAAAGAGACCTAGGTCTTTTCTTTTCTTTCTTTCTTTTTTTTTTTTTTTTAAAGTTTTCCCTGCCTAGCTATGTACCAGATGAATTCTGAGGTATTTTTGGCGGGTGGCTGTTTTGGAACTTTGGTTCTTTATTTTATTTTATTTATGTGTGTGTGTGTGTGTGTGTGTGTGTGTAAAGGACAAAATAGGGATACTCAGGCTACACTTTAGTTATCAATCTTTTTTTCTTTCTCATTCAAAGCAGAAACCCAAATCTGGCAAAGTCTGGCATATGATTTTCCAAGAAATATGACAAGGCTATTAAAAACTCTAAATGAAAGTTGTGTAATGAGCATGAATCTGAATCCATTTAAATTTCCTTTAGACTTAGTATTTCCAGAAGGATTCTTGGATGTTTTTTAAAGTGTGCTTCTGCAGTGTGAGGAAACCGGACTCTAAAAGATAGCAGAATGTTCTTCAGCATGGGGGTAGGAAGACAACATACAATTGTAATGAAAATTAACCCCTGAAAATGCACTAGATTTTATTAGCAAATGGATGCCTGAGGAGATTACTAGATTTTTAGGGTCTTTACTATAAAGAGAGCAACCTGCATGCCTGAAATAGTTAAGAAGAAGAGACTCAATTATCTAGTGAACTGAGATTTCAAACTACCCTGCTTACCTAAATGAGAAAAGCTGCTTAGGCTAAAACATCAGATATACAAGGAGCTAAAGAATGGGACCCCACACTTTTCTCTAAGCCACAACAATGCCTGTTTATGTAAATAGGACTTTCAATAACACAACGAAATCTTAAAAAAAATGTTTTCATCATTGTATCTGAAAAATGCAAACACAGAAGATGAAAGTCAGGGGGCTTTCACGATGATGTGTAGTGAGTATCCTAAAATATTTATTCCGTGTGAGTCTGAGCCTGGATTCCAGGCAGATCTCAGAACCAGGCACTTTTTCTCCTTTTTCACAAAGACTTCTCTGATTTCATGGCAAGTTGACTTCACAGCCATTCAAAAATCCAGTTCAGAAAGAAACCAAAGTAGTACATAGTACTGCTATTTGCCTTCCTCTGGCAGCCCCTTCTAAAATCTGAGCCAAAATTATAAATATTTTTACCTTCATCATCATCAGCATCTGACAATCAAAAACTCCCAATGAACATAACAACCTCCAGGCACACACAAAAAAGCTCATTAAAGAATATAGGAAGGCTATTTATAGAAGAACTAAACAAAGAAGGAAGGAACTATTAGGAAACTTAATTAGACTGTTCATGGTTTTGGCAACTATTACTATTTGTTTGAACTCAAGTGTCTGCCTGCTTTACTTGACAGGTATTGATGACTAGAGAGATACCGACCACATTTCTGGGGTTTTTAAACTAACCTTGTATATTTTCAGTTCAAGAACTTAAGTTTTGACCTAAACTCTGTACATCAGCCTTGCTGTTGCTCCTTAGGCAGCTGATAAGAGGCAGAAATCTTTCTTGCTCATTAGGCCAAGAGCTGCTGTTAAGCAAAGGGCTGGGGAGGGGGTGTGCTCAGTGGCCCAGAGGAATGTGCTGGAGTCCACATATAAAGCCAGCCCTGATCTGGGGGTTAAGAATTTAACCTTAAAAGGCTGACAAGTCATAAATTTGCCTGAGGTTCATATATATGTGTGACTTTCACAGTTTATATTTCCTAGCCAGGACCCAGAGTCAAAACATGGTCCCTGATTAATGAATGGTACTAATTGTTCTTCCTGACTTGAGAACATTAGTCTTTATCCATAATATTTTCTTTAAAAACACACAATCTCATACCTCAAACCTTCTGGCTTAGGGGAATCTAGGGAACCAGCTGGAAAAAAAACAGGACAAGAGATTAATGTTATCTGTGACATGGCGCTACCATTTTGATGATCCTGGTTGACTCGAAAGCTTGCATTCCACTGTGTCCATCAAGCAAAGCTCAAAAGAATGTCCTCCAAATCTAAACATCTGAGATAAAGCAACTGTTGTTGACTCTGCTCGCACAAAGAGAGAGAGAAAGAGAGAGAGAGGGAGAGGGGGAGAGAGAGAGAGAGAGCAAGCTAGCTGCAAGCTGTGGGGAGGGGAACAGGAGAAAGATTGGAATTTCTTTAAGCACATTTTGTCTAACTTATCATATTAAATATTTATACATATAGTTCATCACCTCATAACCTTGGCCAAGCTTGGAAGAGATACTAGATACAAGACACACAAGAGATCCCCATAAGTATAAAGACAAAGAAACAGTATCACAGAGCAGTCCAATTGGAACACAATCTCAAACCTGAAGTCAGGGTTGAGACTGAAACAATTGAACCCCACAAGTGAAACAGGGTCCCTGAAATGTGATAAGGTCATTAGGGAGAAGCAGACTGTTAATTTGGTTAACCTACAAGGTAGGTGTTAGTTCTAACAGATGTTAGCAGGATTTCAAAGGCGCTCCCTTATCTTTAGAGAAAAAGAAAAAGCATTGTGGGGGACGTTTCTTAACCAGTGAGCCATCTCTCCAGCCCAGAAAAAGAGGGAATTCTAGAAACAAAGATGCAAACCACCTTCACTGAAAATTATAAAGTGAGAGATAATGTCAGCTATACACCAATTCATGAGCTACTTGTCAAATATACATAACCTTGTTCTGTCAATACAAAAAACATTTTAAATGCTCATGATTTTTAGAAAGAGGGACATTTTAGAGTGCTTCACTTCCAAACTAAATAAGGAACAAAATTTCATAATATCCCAAGAGAAGTAAGTAAGTACCCAAATCAAATATGTGGCAGAATCACTGGGCACAGGCAGACGAGAAGGAGGCAGAGGACAAGAAGAGAGGGAGAGAGGGAGAAAAATCAGGAGCTGTAGAAAAAGGAAATACAATTTAAAACCCAACGCAGAGGAAAATACAAAATGGTACACCCACCCTTTTTTTTCCCTAGGAGAACAAGAAACACAAAACCATTCAATAAATATAGCAAACCATAAAATACCTTCTGTTTTAAATTATAAGCAGTTGAGGGAGTAAGTGAGGATGGAAGGGAAGCAGAGGAAAGCAGACAGATGAAGGACCCTTGTGATCTGGAGGTGTGTAAAGCCCCTCATCTCCCTTAGCCAGGGCGTGTTAGCTAAGTAACTTGGCTGCTCATTAGCACTGATCTATGAAGTGTTGGTGAGATTTTCAGGAATTTTACCCCTGAGTGACAGTTGGTAGTCAGTGCTATTAGGACCAAACTTGAAAATAAAACTGGATAATGTTGAAGGAAGACTCTAAATGACTGGATTCCAGCGTCTGTCACCTTCAGGTTTTGTGAAATGAGGCAAACTTATTTCCTCAAAGAACAAAGAAATACTAATCTGGTGGCTTTTGAAGTGCCCCCCCCCAGAGAAAAACCTTTAGGTAACGTTATTAAATTGACCCATGGCACTCAAATTTCAAAGCCAAGAAATGACTTAGATTTGAGAAATTAACATTTGTAGAAAACCTTCAGACTACAGTGGGGAAAATAAATCTTTATTTCAGAAATAAACTTTGGTACTTGAAAACAAAGAATAAAATCTGTTTCTGAAAATAGAACGGTCTGTTGGGGACTCTGAGTACAGTTCTTCCATGGCTCTTTGAAACCTTTCAAGTTCTACAGTGACTTATGGAGATGACCAGAGAAGACAGACAGACCCCAGAAAGCCAGCAAAAGAACAAAACAAGAAACCATTCACCCATTCCATCCCCCTAGAGAAGAAGCAAAATCCTGAGTGGAGACATTTGTCCCTGGCTACATCACTTTTGCTACAAAGGAGGTGTTCCCCAAAGTAGTCACATTGGCGACATGAGATGCTCCTGCATGTTCGGTTCTCCCCACTTCTCTCTATGGCTAGTTCATTACCCCATCGTCATTTATCTTTCAGCCTTTCTCCCTCCTTCTCTCCGTCCTTCATTCCCTCTCCTCCAATCTGTCATCCTCCTTCCTCTGCTCCTCTTTCCCCACTCCCCCGTGCATACCTTATATATAGGTCCCCAAGGCCACTTCAGTGAAGGAATGGGCCAAGCACAGATGTGAAAATGACAAGGATGCTAATTTATGTTTAAGATGTTAATGTATGTTTCTAACAAGTACACTGCACAGTTCTTACCCTCATCTAACTTGTACTTGGAAGCTTTTCTCAAACTTTTAACACACATACAAATCACTGGGAGACCTTGCTAAGAATGCAAATTTTGATCCAGTTATAGGATAGTGTGGTACAAACAAAGAACAATTGCATCTCAGGGGGGAGGTTCATGAAATAAAATGGCCCTGCACTGAGACTTTTGAGGGTAGGTAAAACTACATTGTGCAGTGATGATGGGAAGACACAGTAGGGATCTCTAAGATTTAGCCAACAGACAACTGCAGCATCATTTCAGTAATGGTTCAGAATCCCGTTGTCTACAAATAGAGGGCATACATGGTATGGCAAAGGGATAAGAATAAGAAACATTATACAGATTTGCAGGACTTGGACAATTAATATGGGTGTGAGATATCAAAGATGATGTCAAGGTTTCAAGTCTTCGCATCAAAAAGAAAAGTCATCACCAGAAATGTAGAAGCTTATGAAGAAGTTAATGGAGTCAGAAAACGAGAATGATGGGGTGAGTCATTTTTGGCTCTGTCTAAGGTGAAGCACTAAGGACTATCTGATGGAGAGATTTAACGGGCAATTGTGAGATTCTGATTTGTACAGCAAGAGAGACAGCAGACTAAAAGGAGATGCAGAAACCAGTGAACATGATAGTGAAGTCATGGGAATAGGTACATGAGTAAGCAAAGACAACGGGGAAGGCACAGAGAACATATGACACTGAACACCCACATCTAACAAAGGTTATAATGAACAGACTGGACAAGCAAAGGCAGAATCAAGTAGAAGACCTGGAATGTACACTATCTCAAAAGACAAAAGAATATGACAATTCTGATCAAAACTTTCTATGTACATTATATTATTTCCCTCAGAGTCCAAAGGAGAGGGATACAGTGGAAAGAGCATTAGAGATGGAGTAAAACAAGTCTCGATTTCAGTCCTGTTGCCAACATTTACAGCAACTGTGGGAAAGTAAACCTTTCTGGGTCTCAGTTTTTCCAACTATAAAATGGGCATGCCCCACCTCCCTTTCAGGTTGGCTTTATATATTGTGATAAAGTACCCAGATTGCAAGTGGCACACAGTAAGAACTCAGTAGGTGTTATTTTCTACGATAGTTCCATATGGGGGAACTATCCAACCAACCTAAAAATGACCCACCCCCAAATCTACTAGAAACAAAGGAGTTTCAAGTATGTGTTGAAAGTAGAAAATAGGCACAGTTAAGAGAACTTGGTGCTTTTTCCCGGGTACTGGAGTTCAGTTCCTAGCACTCCCATCAGGTGGCTCATGGTGCCTATAATTTCAGCTCCAGACAGTCTTGATGCCCTCTTGTGGCATCTGAGGGCAAGTGCATACATAACACATGCAAACATATACTTGGACAAATTAATAAAATAGCAATCTTTAAAAACGGAAGTAGAAACCCTGGTGAAGACAACCTGTTAAACAATAGAGAAATTAAAGACACCTCACTTTCTCCTCACCCAGAAACAAAAATCTGAAGATACTTAAGAGCACTGAGTTCAAATCCCAGCAATGACATGGTGGCTCACAACCATGGGATGTGAATACAGCTACAGTGTGCTCATGTACATAAAATAAATAAATGAATCTTTTTTAAAAAAAGGAAAGAAAGATCACCTTAGTTTTACAAGTATCCCTAGACTTTGCTTAGAACCACATGTTTCAGAGGCTAGCCTGCATGAAATCTAGTCCAGGTCTCCCGAAAACAGTGTAACAGCTTTCATCTTATAGAGCAGGAGAGTCCCTACTGGGGGAAGAGCAGAATGCCACCATATTGGGATGAATGAGGTGCTGCATGAACACTTGCATTGTGTACACATGAGATACATGGAAACAAGGCTTTCCAATGTCAAGGTGTGGCTGTGAAAGAGAGATAGACAGAGACAGAGGCAGAGATATAGTTAGAGACAGAGATAGGGATAGAAATAGAGATTCCCTCTCCCTTTATCCCTCTTCCCTTCTCCATGTGTATGTACATTTGAGTGTTTGGTATCTTCTAGCTTGAACTATGACAACATAGACTCATACTTCCTCTTAATCTAGAAAGTTCTTGAAAGATTTGTTGTTGTTGTTGTTGTTTTTTAAATCACCAGATGTTGGCAAAATATATTTTAAGACATGTCCCATACAAAGGCTTGGAAATTACCATCCACACCCATGGAACCGCTTGAGCCTATATATTGATGAGTCCTAACTGTGCTTCATCTTAACTCCACATTTTCTTGGTGAGCTCCCAGGACTTCAGTTGCTATCTATATACTGATAAATCCTACACAGGTAGCCTCTCCCACCTCATTATTATGTGTGGGCACATGATATAAGTGTGTGAGCATGTGACATAGCCCATGGCTGGAAGACATGCTTTGTGCATTTGGTTCTCTCCTGTCTTTCTGTGGGTTCCAGAGATTGAACTCAAGCCATCAAGCATGCCTAGCAAGTGTGAGTGAAGGCTCATGTGTGACAGAGGACAGCCTCAGATACCATTCATTTTCTTTCACCTTGTTTTGAGACAGAGTACCTTTGTTGTCAATAGCTCCATATGCCAAGCTAGCTGGCCCTCAAGCTAGCAGGGAATCTCCTGGTATCTTGCCATAGGAGCACTGAAATTGAATGTGCATACTACCATTTGGCTTTACATGGGTCCTGAGGATTTGAACTCAGGTCCTCATACTTGTAGGGCAAGCACTTTGCCCACTGAGCTATCTCTCCAGCCCTTCCTTTTGTCATAAATCTTTACTTCTTTCATGCCTCATACAACAGCACATTTTTTATAATTGTTTCAGAAATCTAGCTTGGGAAGTGCATTTGGAGCCCCATTCACATACCAGTTCTAGAAGCAGTCCTCCAGAACAGGCCTACAACAGTGTGAACTGACTGTAGTTACTTAATAAGGATTACATCTCCATACTTGGGGAAATGATGAAACCTGATAACTAAGCAGTAGGTCTGTTATATCAGTGGTAACCAGTACAGCAACAATTTAGGGTCAATGTAAGTAAAACACATTTTCCTAGATCTGTGAAATGCTGTATCCCTTAGTTCTTCCCACTGAGTTAGGCTCAGCTTCCATCAGACATGTCCAACCTTTTGATGTTGTGACAAGATGTCATCATTTACAGTTTATGCTCAAGATTCAAACGATCACGTTATGAAAAAAATCTCACAATGTTTTGAGTAATTTTACAATTTTATATTGAGCTGCACTCACAGGTAAACTAGGCCATAGATGTGTGTGACCCACAAGCAATAGGTTGAACACACCCTGCTTGTGTTGTAGCTGTATCATCTGTGTGTATGCAGAATACACTCAGCACACATGCACATATATGCATGTTGGAACCAGGCCCATCCCTGGAACTGAGAAACTGTAGACACTTTATGGGTAGCTGTGCTGTGGAGACATGAGTCATATTAAAGCACACCTTTCAAATCACAAATATAAGCTAATACTGTGAAAGTCTACCCACTGCTAAGAGTAACAAGAAATTTGAGCTGGAACAATATGTGTAATTAACTATGATTATCAAAATAGTACTGTATGGATATGTGTGTAATGTATGAATATATATGCATATACATATTCAAATACTACCATTTAAGTAACACCACAAGAAAATCTCTGTGTCACCTCCTCTTCAATCTTCTTAGGCCAACAGGACTCCCAGGGCCAGTGTTTCAACTCCATCCTTTCTTCATTCTCTGCTGCAAACCAGTTTAGACAACCAAGCACTCAGGGAAACATTGTCTAGTTACATGTCATTCTAAGCTTTCATGAACAGTAGTCAAGTCCTTAAGAATCTCTTCAGGTTAACTATATAATAAATTACAATAATAATTCTGTACAAGTCACTGTACTCACCAGTCTAGAGAAGGTCATGATTCAAATATGGCTCCTGCAGTCAGTAAACAATAAGTTTGGACGAGATTATGAATTCCCTATACACTTTAAAATCATGAATGCAAAGTAAGAAGTATGGGTAAAATACTCTGGGCAACAAATGCACTGGTGGTACACTTGTCTCTGCATTATCCCTGAATGCATGGACTTGCAAAACTCCATGTTGAGATGTTTGTCAGTCCTCTCTGTCTGTTTATGCTAATTACTATTCTGATATATGCCAAAATGTGAGCTTTTAATCTCCTCCCTATGTCTGTCATTCTAACTCTTCCTCTTTACCACTTTCCTCCGCTTCAATTATGCAAAGCCAGGTTTGTAAAGAGCAATGGAGAGTCTCAGGATGTCATGAAACACAATATCAATACTAAACAGGCAGTGGTGGGAGAGAGGAGACAGACTGGAATTAAGACAGGAACTGTGCCAATTATTTAGTTTTACCATATTCTCGTCCTGTAAACATATTTTGGAATATGTCCTTTTAAACACAGCATACTTATGCCATCTTAGTGGCATAAGTAAGAAAGAGTAAACACGAACTTGGAGAGGACAAACTTGGTTCCATTCAGTTTGCTTAATGATTATGCTATAAGAAAGTGGTGTGTTGAGCAGCAGCTAGAGTGCTGTGCATCTGTAAGTGATACTGGGCAGCAATATTTTCATAAACACCAATTCAACAGGTCTATATAGTAAAGAAAATGCATGAATATATAACTGTGTATAACTTTACCCTTAAATTACATAAAATTGCCTTGGAAATAAAAAAATACTTACCCCTCTTGTAAGACTTGGCTAGTCTACTTCTTCCAGGGAATGAAGGCACAAGCAACTGAGTTAAACGAACATTCTTTTTACTTACCTATAGGTAGATGGATTTTTTTTTAACCTGAAAAAGTGACCCCTTTTTAAAAAAAAAACAACCCAGTAAAATTAAATCAATTCTTAAATACTAACTTTATTGAATTTTATGTTTCTAGTACATTTTAACTGCACTCACTTGGTCAGTAAATACGTACTAGTACCAATTGTTCACAGTTAAGTGCAGACATAAAAATGAATACCATGTAATCCCTAACCTAAAGGAGATACCAGACTTGTGAGAGGAATATCTGTGAAATGTACCTTGTGGTTACTGTAACAGGATTTCAAGTTATTTTCAAAAGGAAGATTCCAAAGGATCAACAGAAATTTTTCCCTAAAACTGTGCCACCTTTGCAGTTTATGACAGACACGTGCTTCATTGTGGAAACTTAAAAAAAAAATTTTAACTACTCTAACCTTTTTTGAGAAATGTACAATTTTTATCTTGCAGCGCATGGACTCATGCAACGGGTAGAAGATTCTTTCATAATGGCTTTGACTTTCCTGTTCCCTCTTATTGCCTTTTTCACCTATATTTTATCTCCTTTTCTATCAATTATTTATCAATATAAGCCTATTAAGCATACTTCAAAGCACTGAGTAGATTTCCTAATCTGGTATATAAATACAATTTCAGCTCCTAGAAGTAATTAACTGTTCAGAACACTAGCAATGCATTGACTCCGTCATGAGGAAAAATACAAATTCTCAAATGTGGCTTTGTGCATCTCCTTCTGCAAAGAGAAGCCAAAGTGAAAAATGTCTTTCTTCGTAATTACTTCGGGTTTATGTTTGCTGCTGGTGGTAGTGGTGGTTTTTAAATGACAAGAATTTCTGATAATTAGCATTCGTATAGCTAATATTTAAGTGCCCTAATTTGAAGTAGAGGAGTAAAGCCTCTTTACATGTATATTCAGAAAGGTCTTTGCATGGGCCAAGGTGTTCCAGTGGGTGCCTTGCCACTCATACACACAAGTTCAAAATGCATTTTCTCTGCTAATATGGCCATTGTCACACTGCTTTCTGAATCAAATCGTTTTCTCTCTGCCATTATAGTTCAAGAGGTAAATTCCCAGTTGCTTAATGCTGTCTAAAGCCAGTCTGGGGAACCATGGCTTGTATTCGATTTTCTGATACATTTCTCTTTTTTAAAGATTTATTTATTTATTTATTTAATGTATGAATGCTTACACACACCAGAAGAGGGCATCAGATCCCATTATAGATGGTCGTGAGCCACCATGTGGTTGCTGGAAATTGAACTCAGGATCTCTGGAAGAACAGTCAGTGCTCTTAACCACTGAACCATCTCTCCAACTCTGATGTTCATTTCTTAATGGAGTGCTAGAGATCCTGTTTCAAGCCAGACATGCTGCTAAATATGGGCAAATAACTAAGGGATTTTTCTGCCGAAACTTCCCTTTAGACCCTAGATTACCAAATACATCAAACCCATTTACAAGATCAGCTAGAGCTCAACAGATGTTGGCTCTTGGAACAGTCTCTTGAGTTGAGCCTGTACAGGAATTGTGATCCCAGGTTACAGAAACCCATGAGGTACTTCAACAGATCTGTGCATGTCTCCTAGCTTGGCTTCCAAATATGGCAACACCAACATTAGCAAAAACATCTAGCTGACATTAAATCACAAAGGACTTGATTTAGGAGAGGTCCTTTGATTTATGTGTTATATAATTGTTGATCTTTAACTATACTAATCCAGGCATTGCTGACTTCAATTTGTTCTTTGGGTATTCAATATTAATAAGCCCAGCCAGTTATTAAGAGACAGCAGATAACTGAAATACGCCTGGATCTGTCTACAGCCAAAATACATAAAGACTACAAAGTTTATCTACACACCCTAAGAGTGTGCCATAGCATTGGGCTTAAGCTTTGAAAATAAGCTTGAGAAAGTATTTAAAAGTTCATATAAAATACTTTCATGATCTAGAAATTCTTTCTTGTTAATTATCAACCAAATGCCGCATGGCACTATTAGCATTGTGCTCAACACTGCTCAAAGAGCTTTCCCTTTAAGAAGCTTATAATCTAAAACATACAAATAACCATATGCAGGAAAAAAGCTAGAGATCAGAGTAAAAGGAAGCACTCACAAAAATGTACAAATTCAGCACGCCAAAACTTTTCAGTTGAGCAACATGATCTCCAGTGAAATTCTTTCCAAATGATGTATCGTGTGCACAAGTTATAAGTGATTATCTTCAATTTTCTTAGAAATGAGTAATGAGATCCTTCTTAAGACCCATGCTTTTGTATAAGCATCAAACACTAAAGTTGGCATGGTCGTTGATAGCTGCCATTTAAAGAGAAAACATATTTTCTGTCTTGTCTCATAGGAGACAAATCCAGGACTCTTCTCCCAGGTTGGTAATAAGCAGTCTTTTCCTAGGCTACAGTGAACAGCAAACATTGCAACTCTAAAGATGGAAGCAACAGAATGCTCAAAAATATTGCATCAAAATATTGGATACAATCTACCAGCCTGTAAGAAAAAACACATTGCAAAACTGACACCATCTGTGTCATCTAGCATCCATCAAAACCTTCTTCTGTGTCTTTTTAAGATGGAGGCTCTATTAAGAGACTTCTCCCTATCTCCCACTTCACCTCTTCTGTTCTTTTCCCTTGCCCAGGCTGCCTATTGTGACCATTTCAGCCAATTTCCTGGAGGTATTTTCTAGCCTCTTTCACCCTATTTAATCCTACAAGTTTCCTGGGAAGCTTGTTTACTTGTGTGCTCCCCCACTCTACAGCAAGCTCCTTGACAAAGGGGACTGCATCTTACTCCTCTCTGCACCCCCAGCACCTAAAGCACAGCCTGCCAAGGAGCCTTACCAATCAAAAGCCATCTCCATCAGAATGATGGCTCCTTCTAAATACTTCTCAGTCAGGATTTATGCACTAAATATATTCAGAGCACATCTGAAAGAATTCTCTAAACTCCTCAAAGTTAGCATACAGCAGTACAACTTTCAAAAAGTTTTGGCAAATCACTGCTCATCCAAATGAGAAAAAAAAATTCTCCCATACCTCGGTTCTCATTGTCTCTCCCAACATTTGGACTGTTAGTTGTTTCAAAATAATTGGGGGCCCACAGCTGGCAACACAGATATGATTGCCAGTTCTCTTAGCACATGCACACTCACACACATGTGCACACAAACGCATTCACATTTACAAACAAATTCTTTGTTTCAAGAATTTTCCTTTGTATTTTTTTCTTTCATCAATTTCAAGAAATCCAAATGATCGTGGCTCTTGGAGACTGCCTTTCACCCATGGGTGCATTTGGTCTTCTGGATCAGTTCTAGCACTTTCCAAGGCCCTCTCCAAGACAAGATCTCTCCATCTTAGAGGAGTTGCAACACTACCACGGTTTGTTTGATTTTCTCATTCCCATCCGACCCCTGCAACTCCCACCCCCCACAAAAGTGGTGTATGGCATTCATAAAGTGAATTACACTTGATTTTTGTTTAGAGAAATTTTTTTTCAGACTTCTGTAACATTCCCTTGAGACAATTGGAAACATCATTGTCTGATTACTAGCTCACTTCCCTTGCCTAAAATTGTATCCATTCTTGATTGCGCCTGTGGGTAGGTTAAGCAAAACAAAATAAACATCTAGACTTATGAGCTCATTGGCCTTTTTTCTGAATTTTTCTAAATTAAATAAGGGCAAAAGAGCTGCACTGAAAGTCAGTTATATGGATTTCCCTGCCAAATGCTAACTCTGTGTGCCTGGTTTCCATCTGTAGTGCTTTCCAAGTTACAAATCCTTAAAAAAAAGTGGGGTCTGAAGAGATTCATGGATTTGGGGAACATGCTCTTTAGAACGGCTATCCAGTGCCTTTGAACACCAGAAAAGAAAAGAAAAGTGCGATTGGAAGGGTTTAGATCAGCTTTGCAGAAGTCTGGGGTAGTCCTTCAGCACCAGTGATTTATTTTTTAGGCTGGCTGATTTCAAATGCCATTTAGTCTCATCCATATTAACATAAGAAATGTACCTTATCCACACTAACCCAATTCTGTTAATGGCCCAAAGTTAGCAGTCAATCCCAAATGCGCCCCTTACGTGAAACAGGACATTCTTGAGGATATTTCCTGAGTAGGGACCGAATCTCATTTTATCTGGGACAAAGAAAGCATTAATGCAGTTAACACAGTGCAGCAGACAAACTGAACATGGCTTAAACTGTAGATGTAGATGCGGGAGGGGAGAGTCAAGCGGTCATTTCGATGGTTCATAACTATCAAATAATTTGCAGTTCTCTTTCCATTTCTAACCAGTGAGCGACAGCAGCAAATTACACATTTATTCACTTTAAAATTATGCACTTGCCATTGTATTCGGTCTGCCATTATCATCTCTTCTCTGAAATACTGATGAGTTCTTTCTACACATGAACATTAGGATTTTTACCATATTTTCTATATCTACATCGTCCAGAGTTACCCTACTAAAATTCAAGACAAATGGTTTTGTTTCAAGCCTGAGAATCTGATAGCTGTACCCACAGCTGGATGGATATCACCATATTTTAATTTGGGCCTTGTTTTCTATGTCTGCCATGAAAAGGTGTGGGGCACCACTTAATTTTTCGAAATGAATTGTGCTGGATGTATATGAAAAAAAGAAAAGTGCTTCCTCCTAGAGTTTGAGAAACAATACGGGGTGGGGGGGGGCGGAAATCTCTACTACAGTCTCTATAAGTATGATCATCTTAGGCTGGAAGCACGCAAGCAGGAAATATGCCCTAGCCAACTCTCATAGACACAGTGTGTGGGCCTTCCCAATACTTTTATACAGATGTAGCAAAGAGGCAGGCAGCCAGAGAGCTGGGGGGAAGGAGAGAGAATGGCAAACTAGGCACTCGTGCCTGCCTGCCTCTCTCTCTCTCTCTCTCTCTCTCTCTCTCTTTCTCTTTCTCCCTCCCTCTACCTCTCTCTCTACCTCCCTTTCCCTCTCCCTCTCTCCCTCTCTCTCTCTTTCTCCCTCCCTCTACCTCTCTCTCTCTCTACCTCCCTTTCCCTCTCCCTCTCCCCGTCTCCCTCTCCCTCTCTATCTCTCTTTCTCTCTCTCTCTTTCTCCCTCCCTCTACCTCTCTCTCTCTCTACCTCTCTCTCTACCTCCCTTTCCCTCTCTCCCTCTCTCTCTCTTTCTCCCTCCCTCTACCTCTCTCTCTCTCTACCTCCCTTTCCCTCTCCCTCTCCCCGTCTCCCTCTTTCTCTCTCTCTCTTTCTCTTTCTCCCTCCCTCTACCTCTCTCTCTCTCTACCTCCCTCTCTACCTCCCTTTCCCTCTCCCTCTCCCTCTCCCTCTCCCTCTCTCCCTCTCTCCCTCTCTGTGTGTGTGTGTGTGGTGTGTGTGGTGTGTGTGTGTGTGTGTGTGTGTGTCTGTAAGGGGATTGCTAATGACTATCTAGATGAACTTTTCTCTGCCTCCCCTTCTTTAAGCACCATTTTACTTCCCTTCCGCATCAGTCAAATACTGCCCAACCCCAACCCTGGACCAATTCATCTTGTGGGGGCTCAGCCTGTAAGGACCAATTTTTAGATTATCAACAAAAGTGTGTTCTCTAGCTTTAGCAATCTAATTACCAAGGCACTTCCAGGGGAGAGAGATTCGCCTGTTGTTTCAGCTCTGCAGAACTGATTCATAGGTTGCCCCTTACAGCTCTTGCACACGCCCACGTGGTACGTTATTAAGACTTAACAGTGGAAGAGGTAGTTTACCCTCCCTTAGAGCGATATCCTGCAAGGCAATATTTAACATATGCGCAAGTGCATTTCAGTCACCAAAAAAGGGTGACCAATTACCTTTGCAACTAAACAGCAGGCTCGCTAGCCTCTTTTCATCAACCTAAAGAAAAGGCTGAGGGCGCGTTGGCTGCCTAGGTAACCTCCTGCCAGTGAACGCTCCCTGGCAGCGCCCACAAGGCGCGCATATGCATTCACAACTTGGTCCAATGATCCGGCCCGCCTCCCTGACTTGTTGAGAGCCACCAGCCAAGTTGTGCTGAGGCTTGCTCCCAATGTCTCCCAAGCGCGGGACGCACGCCTAGCTGAATGCAGGAGTCTTCGGAAAGAGAGCCTGGAAGCCACAAACGTCTGTGTGTTGGCTGCTTTCTTCCAAGCGCACCTCTGAAAAATTAATCTTTTCAAAACCCATTCTTCCTGCACATATTGTTAGTATAGCAACTTGTCCTGGTTGGATTCTAAGGCAGGCATTAAGAGCCCAGCCGCTGGACAGTCAATCACACAAGGCAATTAATATTCATCTGTTGACAGCGGCAGCCCAGAGCTAAGGTTAAAATATGCCCCTACAAAACGATCTGATTGTGCAGAACAAAAGGCAGGCGCTCTGAAACTTTCCTCTGCCTAAAATCTTCTCCTCTTCGGGGTCCAGCCTGTCAAGGCAAATGAATTTGGGCGGGGGAGGAGTTAAATCCTTTTTAGACTCGTGCTCCATAGGCCAGCACCGCCGATTTTTAAAGAGATTTGCCAACCTAGATAAGGGACGCTGTTTTGAAGGAAAAGGCTCAGTCTTCACGTTTTGGAGGACTCTCCTACTCAAAAGTTTCCTTCACTGTGTCTTCACTAGCCTCTGTGGATTCAAAGATTTGTGCTCGCTCAACTTTGCCTGCACTTGGGCCCGGCCAGCCTCAGGAACCCAGACTAGGGAACCGAAAGCATGGGAGGGACACACATGGCTGAGAAAGTAATGGCCAGCTTAGGCAGAACGTGCGAGTAAGGGAGATAAATTCCCGAGTCACCGGCTTCACGTTGTGAAGCCGATTTGCTAGGAGCAGAGGGGAGCCAGCTCCCACCTTCCCGCCCTCCCCAAAAAAATGGGCGCTAGAAAGGCGATCTCTGCCATGCCTTGCTCTGGCTTGCATATTTCCTGACAGCAGCGTGAGCCCGGGGCATGTGGACAGAGTCCATCCATACTCTGCTTCCCTCACTCGGTAGATGGTCCAGGCCCCAGGCACAGCGACCATTCCCAGGTACCCTGCAGCAGAGAGCACGGCCGCCGCGGCCCCGCCTGGCTAGCGCGCTCTGGGAAGAGCCACCACGCGCGCCTTGGCTTTCCACTGTGCACGGGGAATGCTCAAGGGACCCCCTACTCACCTGGCACGGGGGTTTCTGGAACCCATTTGAGTCCGGGCTGCAGTCTCTGGAAGAAAGAACGGACCTGGTGACAGGTGGCGTCTGGAGGCGGCGGGGGCTGCGCCTGTCCCAGGCTGCCCAAGCCGAGCAGCATCGCCACCAGCAAGCACGCGGTGCGCACGGTCCCGGCCATCCTGCTTCTTGGGGGAGCGAGGAGAGCACGAGAGAGTGGCAATAAGAGCAGGAGCGGTCCGGAGACTCAGCAAGTCTGGCAGTAGCCCAGCAGAGCAAGAGACCAGCCGCTACCCAGCCGCTGCAAAAGTTTCCTCGCAGCTACCTGGGCGCTGGGCGAGGGCGGGAACAGCTTGGCGGTGCGGGGCGGCCCGGGGCGGAGCCTTGTGGGCGGGGCGAGGAGGGTCAGGGCGGGGCGAGGCGAAGCGAGCTGCGCTGCCTGGAGGACAGCGTGGGGTCGTGTAGCTGCTGGCCTGCGGGATGCGGGGCGTGGCGAGGAGCTTAGCAGGGAGACTGGGTTACTAAGGTGGTGGGCAAGCGTTGGCGGGAGAGGCGCGGGAAGAGGATAAGGACCGTGTGCGGTGGCTCCAGGCAATCCTGCCCTGCCACTCGCTCGCCGCTGCTCTACACTGGGCGCTCTGGCATAACTACTGCAGAGGGGCTGCAGGCTCAGGCACGCTGATTGGCTTCCGAGCAGCAGTCCCCTCTGACTGGCTCTGGGAGAAGTTCCCCAGCCTCACTCCTTCCCGCCTCCCTTCGGTCTACAGCCGGGAGGGCTTTTCCTTTTCAGCCTTTGCAAGCTCTCCATCCTTCCTTGGAGTCGAGTGGATGTCCGCGATTTAGATACACACACACACACACGATTCGACCCTAGGCCTTTTCCCACGCAGATCTGGCTCCTTCTGGCCACTAGAGCCCACACAAGGTTTCCTAAGCACAAAACCCCTTTCCTCGTTCTGTTTTCCAGAGAAGGCTTCCTGGGAACCCTTTCCCAATGCAGCTCTGGCCATGCTCTCTAAGCCTACCCACAATAGTCACGTTCTGGAGCGGCTGGGGACCTCTGGATTTCACAGCCTAGCTCTTATTTGTACCTAAAAGGTCTGGAAGCCCTTGTAGCTTGCTGGGTCTGCTTCAATAGAACACACAAAGTAAATGTGTGTGCGCGCGCACATGTGTGTGTGCGCGTGTATTTAGGTACTTGATCCTGATTCCTAGGTGAATCATATCGTCTGCAGGATAGTCATGGGCAACCCTCATGAATCAAAGTGTAGCTGGTAAGAGTAACTCATTCAGGAAATCATCTTACAGATTAAAGTCATTAAGCCATAGACAGACTGTTTCATACCTGGAGTACAAGCCTATTTGGAAGAGTTCCTGAATGCCAAGCCACGTTTCTTCTACTTAATTCTCACCATTGGAAATACATTGCTTTGAGAATCAAATGCCCCCTTTGAGAAGAAAAAGCATATAATCGTTATCTATGCTCTACGGAAATGGAATCATTCCATCGGATTGGTTCTCTTTGTGACTCCACTCATGTGCACACATAGACAACTTTAGCCCAGTGTCTTGTACATAGTAGGAACTCAGTAGTTCTATAATTAATGAATTTAATATCTCAGTGTAAACTAGCTTGTTGTCTGATTATGTCGGTTTTTTTTTTACTAGACAGAAGTATGCTTGGAGAAATAAATAAACACAGCTGGAGAGGGGGCTGTGCCTTGAATAGGGGGCTATGAGGAAAGAGAAAGCAATATGAAGGAAACTGAGCAATTCATTCAAATCTTCATTTGTTCATTCAATAACCAGCATCTGAATTCTTACTATGTGCTTGACTCCATGGGATACAAACAGAAAACAGAGACACAAAAATCATTCTGTAGTACCTGACCTCAGAGAGTTTCAAATCTAACGGGGAACCAACAAAGTGAGATGTTAACACATTATGTGTTAAGTGGCAAGATGGAGTTCTGAGGATTGAGCGGAGGGATCAGAGAAAGTGTCCCAGAAATGCTGATGGCCTAAACTCGGACTTGAAAGCCCAGTAGGGGCTAAGGTGAGAAAAGACTGGGGGAAGGGTGCCCTGGCAAGGAAGCAGGGTGAACAAAGAGGAGAGGCCCTGGCAGGGCCCATTTGGAGGGTAGGAGGTGCTAGTAATGATTTCAGGCTGAGGAGTTAAAAGAGCTAGGCAGGAGGAAGAGGCAAGCAAGAGCCCAATTGTGCAGTCTGGAAGCCTGCAGATGAGTCTGGGGAAGCACTTAAGGAAATTGTGAGCATAGGGGTGACATGATCATATTTGTCTTGGTAAAAGATCTCCCCCAACAGTGTTTCAGAGAACGGTTTGAAGAAGGGAAAAGATTGGAAGCAAGAAGACCAGTTAAGAAGCCCTGAAACTAATACCCACAAGGAACAGAAAAGGCCTGTGACAAAGGAGTTTTGGAAGGCGAAAGCTGTCCCAGAGATATTTAGGAGATAGAATTAAAAATGCATGCTGATCCAGTGCCTATGGGGGTTGGGAGAGAAGGAGTTAAGGACGGAGGGCTTATCCACCCCCCTTTTTTCAACAAACATTTGAGGGCTGCCTATGTATCTGGCATTCTTCTTCTACTTCATAATTTCGCCTGGGGCTAGGCCTGCGCCTGCATTGAACATTTGACAAATGACATATCCACTTTAAAAGAAACACCAATTAAGAGTCCTAATTTGGCTGGTGAGTTTGATATGTTCCACCTGTGGAGCCCTGTGACCAAAGGGCAGCTTGGAAGGCAAGCATTGATTGAATTTCACGACCTCGCAGAGGAAGACATGACCTCCCATAAATTCATGATCTTCCAGAGCTCATGCAACCAACTACAAAGGCAACAGTTGTTTTCAACTACTGGGTATAGAGTACCTGGGGGAAAAAGTGACTGTGCCTCCTTTTCAATATGTGCTTTTTATATAGAACATGCTCTGTATAAACTAGAGCACTGCTTCCAAAATGAAGTGTGGATCCCTGGATTCAATGCAGTAGACCCACGAACTTGGGTTTATTGTCAAAAACTTTATTTCAGTGGGTTACAAACTATACGTATAATGAATGGGTGCATTCACCTCATGAGCTTTGTCAGGCAATGCTAAGTACCCAGTTCAGCAAAATATGAGATAGTTTGAAGATAACATTAAATGGTATTGGAAATATGAAGACACAGCAAACCAAGTAGGGTAGTCTATGAGTCCTAGGATTTGAGCTAAGTCAGAGACAGACTGACTCTGAGGTTCAAAGAACTATTTTTTAGCCTGGAAGTTTCTGCTCTCACTCCAAGCACCTACTTCAGAGCTTTTAGCCAAGCAAAGGGAAGAGTTAACAAAAAAAAAAAAAAAAAAAAAAAACTTTGCCTAGCTGAAGAAGTGCTTCCATTTTTATAAGTGCCTCTCAAAGGCTTCTAACCTTCCCAGTCCCCCAAGTGATGAGTCTCACAGTGGAATTTCAGGCACTGAAATGGACGTTGTGGACTAGGCTTCTTTGTCAGAAACACTTCCAGAAATGTCACAGGCAGCCATCTCCACTGCTTAGTCAGTGTTGAAAAAGTTTACTCCAGATAATCTTTAGCCAGAGGCTAGGGAATGTGACTTGTGGTAAAGCACGTGGTAAAGACTAGTTTGCACAAAGTCTTGTTCTGCAAAACAAGAAAAGGAAGACAAACAGGAAGGAAGAAAATGTATATACAAATGTGTAGAATCTCTTACATCACTATATGTATTATACTGCATGCTACAGAGATGGGTGATTAAGATGGGTTATTAAGGCTGAGTTTCCTAGCAAAGAAAGCTGGGGTGTGCATATTGTCCCAGCCAGCCATTGCTCCCCAGGCTGAGGTAGAAGAATGCATTGAGTCCGGATGTTCAGGACCAGCCAAGGAGACACAGTGAGACCTTGTCTCAAAAACAATAAACAGAAAACACGTGCGTGTGTGGTGACAAAAATTCTATTTTCTCTTTTATAGAAGCAACTGCCTTGCCTCATGCAAGACAAGCTCCCTTCCTCGTACTCCGTTTTTGTCAGTGAGTCCTCTGAACGCTCCAGTAATCAGTGTGGGGCTACAAAAGGACATGCTGATTGAAACAGTGTTCGCTTTGACAATCATGGCTCTGTGCTCTCAGACCCGGTTGAAAGTGTTTAGATAGCATGGCTGGGCCCTTTTTTCTTCTTTGGACCCCAGGGGAAGGCTATCTAGCACAGCATGCCCAGAAGAACTTTTCTTCACCTTTTGCTCCTGGACTCCAGTTTGAAAGAATTCGAGAATTCCCAGCTGTAGCCAGCAGCTATTATCTTGCTGTAGCAGGGAGGAGAGTCTGGTTCCATGGCTCCAAAAGCAGCATAAATCAAGTTTTCTGGGAGAGGGTTAAGAAAGGGTGTTCAACAGCTGCCTCCCTGGGAGGAGCGCGCACACAGCCATGCACATGGCCACACACGCACACATTATTTGTCTTGGGCCCAATTCCTTTGCCCCCCAGGTGATGTTCTCCTTTTTCCATCCCTTTCAGGTACACAGTATCTTCTTCTCTTCCCCTCACTCTCGAACTTGCTGTCTGTCAGGAAAGAAGCTTTCAAACTCATCCTATCTCAGTGTATCTGCTTGACGGGATATAATGGGGGCTGCCCACCCAGGGGTATAAGTATTTCAACAGGGATCAAAGCTTTAGACTAAAGGAACAGAGCTCTAAAAACTCTGGAATTCCAGGCATCCGCCAGTGGGAAGGGAGTGTTTAAACTGAGGGGCAATGAGGCCTTTTTTTGGTGCACCTGAAATCACATCATGGAGACAGTTGCTTATATGTTAGGCTGCTTGCTGCTCCCAGTCAACACCTCTTGTGCCACACCTCTGAGCTAGATGGCACACAGCCACTTTGTCTCCTCTTCTCTTGCACTGTATGAGTCCTTTGTGGGGCAGAAGGAAGGGGAGGCGCCAGGCACACTGATCCCAATTCTCCCAAATGTATAAGCTATGATCAGAGGATGAATTATAGTCCTTTGGGAAAGAGTGCTCATTCATCCATCGCAGCCAGCAGGCCAGTGCAATGTAAATGGTAACTTTGTAAGTTGAAAGACTTAAAGTCATTTTCAAAATTGCATAATAATCTCAGGCAGCATTTGGCTCCATGTATATGGAAAATTAATAGATGTGACTGGGATGCTTGCAATTGTGAGCTGTGGAGGGCTAACCTCTCTTCAGACTGGGGACTATGCTCTTCCCTCACTAAATCCACACAGTATACTGAAATCTTTATAAGTCAGCATCAAAGTTTTGAAAATAATAAATAGTAAATTCTTTTATTTGTGGCATCATGTTGATTACTACAAATAAAAAGTATTCTATTGTGTCTTTGTTTGCATAAAGAAATATTGATTTTGACTCCTAACATATTTTTTCATGCCTTTAGTCTATTGATTTTTTTTTTAACTAGACAGATATACTGTATGTATTTCTAGCATTTTCTGTCTTCTGCATAGGAGTGTGTGTGTGTGTGTGTGTATGTGTGAAAATTTGAGTGGTTTTGTACTTTGGCAATTGAGAGCATGGTAGCTTTATGTTCAAATACTAGTAATGGCCAAGGCATAGCTGCATGGTAATTCCTGTGTGCTTTATTTTGCTTTTCATTTATTATGGACCAAAATTTACAATGGTTCAGGCATGTGATATATGCATCTTAATGCTTGTTTCATAGAATTTTCAAGTAATTTCTGGGTTCTTAGTCTCTAAAGCCTGGTTGTCCAATAAGCTAACTGGCATTTAAAAGTTTAACTTCTTACCAAGTTTGTTCCCTACTATATTCTTTCCATGTCCTTGCCACATGTGGGAAGCTATGAGTAGTCATCATCATAGACAGCAACAAATATTTTCAATAACCTCACCCTACTTCCCAAGCTTCATTGGTAATGTTGAGTCTGGGGGGGGGCACATTTCCAAAGTAACATATCATAGGTCTAGTGAGATGGTGGTTCAACAGATAAGAGAAGTTGCCTCCCATGAAGGTTATCCATTAGAAACTGTGTTAAGTTATGGAGACACGATGTGACTGTGACTTGGAGCCAAAGGAAGGTAAGTTCTAAACAGTTCCATACTCTCCCAACCAGGCCCAGGCTCCTCCTGCTGCCAGTCCTGGAGGGAAACTCTCTGCTTGCCACCTAGTGAAACAAATACATGCTTACTTTATATCTTCAATCTAACTTGAGGACCTTAGATGAACAGAAGTTCATACAACTCTTCTTCTCTGTGCTGCCTCTAATCCAGTGCTACCCAAAGTGAACTCCAAAGTACTTGTAATGGTCTGTGCACTCTTACTGTGACTCCATGATGACTTTAGGTACAGAAGTTCAGAGTACACAGTGAGAAACTTGTGAAAATTTTTCATTTTACTTTTGAGTCCAGACTGACCTAAAAAATTCAGTGTGTCGTTGAGAGTGACTTCAAACTCCTGATCCTCCTACATCAACCTTCCCAGCTCTGGGACTACAACTGTGAATAAACCACTATACCTAGATCAACGTTGAGAAAGTTGGTAGTATATTGATAGTGCTGCCACTTTCAAGTACATGAAAAGTTGGCTCCACTGATGACTCTAATAATATATTGAAATGTTCTTATGTTTTGTATTACTTTTTATTTTACCTTCTCAAACTACTTGTTCACCTCAGGTATAAAAACAATATTGATAAAGTGATCCTTCAGGACAGATGGGATAAAGTACTAAGCACTGCCTCACTATGCACAGTACTTTGGCCCATCGTCATCATTTCATAAATGCTTTTTTAATGAACTCCTGTGGTAGTTTCCTTCACAAAAGAAGACCACATCCTTATTAGGGAGAGTTCTGTTGATGTTACAACACAGAAAACTTTCCCATATAATAGGTAGTCTACCTGAAGATGAGTTTATAAACGATCTTCCTTCTAAATTATTACATAAGAATAAAACCCTTTGGTTCACTTTTCTTCAAGAAATTCTAGGAGGAAAGGAAATACAACTTGTGTGAGATCTTGCTTTTTATAAGTTCTTATGATAAATGAAGAGTGGGGGTTGAACTCCCTTGCCTTTACATTTTATTTTTATCAATTATTCTCCTGTAATTTATATCACACTTTCTGTTATAAATAAAAGAGATACTAGCCTGTGTACCAAAAGTAACTCTTTAGAGCAAAATGATAATAGGCAGAGGGAAGGACTCCTTCCTTGGAATGCCTTCTCATTCATCCTCGCTACTTGTTAGGAGCAAAGCATGTCACAAGATTTACACTCCATTGGAAGTCTGTAGTCTTTCTCTAACTCCTATTAAACTGACAGTAAACACCAGATGGTTTGCCAGCAGCTTTCTGTCTCGTATGGTTTTGAAGTAGTTTAGTAAGAAAGTATCCTGTTTTCCCAAATAGTCCAGAGTAATCAAAGGAACAGAAGTGAAAAGAACTGGTTTCTAGTCCATGTTCTGTCCCACTAAGCATGGTAGGATGGGATCAGGAAGTGCATCTTCCTAACTGGAAATTGAAGGTTGTAGGCTACATTACATGCTCTCTAGGGCTCTTCCTACCTCTAACCATCGGTGTTCCCATGCCTGGAACTACTTGAGAGACTATTGCACATCTGGATATGAAACAGCATATGAAACAGTATCTAGAGTGTAGTAGGACCGCAATACATATTGTTGAATGTTTGACAAAATGTAGTCCTAATAACACAGACTCACCCATGACTCCACAGGGAATCCTCAGGAAGTATTTGTCAATGGATCAGTGTGTTACTTAATTGAAGGACTACATAACAACATTAAAATCTCAATAATTTCCTAATGAGTAGGAGAGTAGTCTTGCTGTAAACAGTGTTGAAAGAATAGAGTTATGAACAGATATACTTCTATTGTAGTTTTTCGAACCAGAAATCTAAATCAAAGGGATTTTTTATTTTTTATTTTTTAGGCATAGTCTCACTGTGTATGTCCAGCTGCTTTCAAAGTCTTTACAAAGCCCAGGCTAGCCTGGATTTAGGCATCTTTCTGGCTCTACCTACCAGGCTAGCCTTATAGGCATGCATTATCATGTCTCCTGGCCTGAATAAGAGATTTTTAAATTAACTTATTAAAGTGTTTAAACAACTGAGACTTTGATATTTGCTCTTTAAGATTGTAAAGTACTAAAGGTAATAGATCATGTTTATCTAAAACTCACTGGGTAGAAGTATGATTATTAAAGTGTTTGGAAATGAAGAGAGTAAACTCTTCAGAAGGTTCATTATTAGTTTTCCTTATTGAGAAATCTATGTCAATCCCTCATATGGAAATATTTCACAAATGAACTGCATGTTTCTGTGCTTCTGTAAACACTGTACATGAAATCTAATCTAACCTGTCCTTGATGCTCTGGTATATCATATTCAGTCTTTGAATAATGCTGTAAATATATGGCATTGAGGAGACATTAAAGTGGACCTACACCAAGCCTGATCCACACCATGAAACTGGATTTCTTTTTAAAAAATAAATTCTACATACTGACATTTCTCTTTCTATTTAATGTGTGGTACATAATGCACAGTCTCACCTTGCTGCTGCCTGTGTTTACTTTTACAGATTGCAAATCTGGAATCAAAGACTAAGGTAGTTCTTCCTATGTTTTTCCTTTGCCTTCAACTTCAACCTCCTATTTAATTTCAACTCACCCTCCGGTTAACTTGCTTTAACTTATGTTGCAACACATTGATCAAAAGAAGCATGACAACATTATGGAATGGAACTAAGTTTCAGAGTCAGAGAGTCCTGGGTCCAAATTCCAAATTTGCTGCTTTGCTAGCTGGGTGACCTTGGGCAAAGAGCCTTATCTATCTAAGCCTTAACTTTACAAAATAAGGATTAAAAAAATTTATATTTCTGTAGATAGCAGGAGTTAGTGGGGATATGGAATTTGGAAACTTGCACCCTGCTGTTGGTGCAGCAGCTATGAAAAACAGTATGGAAGTTCTTGGAACAACTAAAAATAGAGCTGGAGCTATCGCCCATATGTGCTTGTTTATCCAAAAGAATTCTTTAGGCCTTGTGGCATGCACTTATAATCCCAGTACCTCAAAGCCTGAAGACAGAGGCTTCCATCTGAGCTGCAGCTACACACGCACACTCACCCACACACTCACTCTCAAATACACTCAGACACGTATCCACACATATAAATCCACACATTTTATTTTTCAAACCAGCAAAAAATATAAAAGCATCAAAAGCATGATTCTGCCAGGCATGGTGGTTCATACCTGCAATCTTAGAACTTAGGAAGCTGAGGCAGGAGGATCACCCACAAATTTGAGACAGCCCAGGGCTACAGAGTAATACCTTGTCTTTTTTTAAAAGCTGGGTTCTAAGTAAGCTGTGCTCTCAGTGAAATTATTACAGAAACAACCTAGAGTGGTATCTACTGATGAATGTATACAAATAATACATACAAGATAAAGAAAAGAAGGAATAGGGCTGTATGTGACAACAGATATGACCTTTAAAGACAATATGCTCAGTAAAATAAAGAGGAATACAGGAGAAATAGCTCATGATTCTGTTTGCATGAGACATCTAAAATGGTCAAATAGATATAGAAGCAACTATGTAATTGCCAAAAGCTGAAAAGAGAGATAATTGGGGTACAGTTTTAGTCAAAAAACTCTGGGGATCTGTTATACAACATTGTACATATATTCAACACTAATGTAGTATATACTTAGGATTCTGTTAAGAGAGCAGTGCTTATATCAACTGTTACTATCACAATAAAGAAAACTTAACCTTGATAAATGAATGGAAAACACAAATGATAGAATATAGGTGGCAGGTATGCTTGTATCCTCTGTAAAATTCTTTCAGTTTCTTTATAATCTATAATTATTCAAGATCTTTAAGGTAGGAGTGGTGAAGAGGAGTGGGGAAGGGAACAAAATATAATAGCATGTGTTATGAATATGCCACAATGACATCCATTACTTATTGTTAACCTTAAAAATTGATTTTGAAAGTTTTACATTCTTTGACACTGTGATATAATTAATTATATTTCCCCCTTCTCTTTCCCCACTCCAAACCTTCCTATGTATCATTTTTGCTCTCTTTCAAATTCATGATCTCATCTTTTTTATTGAATATCATCTTCATATATATTGACAATGGTAAAACCTTTCCTAATTGCCCCCTCCCCTAAGACTCCCAACCCCTCTTCCCACTCCCTGCCCCTCCACCGGACACACTCCCACCCACCCCTCGGTTTCCCTTTGTTGGGTTCTCTGTTGAGCCTTTACCTGACCAAGGACCACTCCTCCCACTGATGCCCAACAAGGCCTTCCTCTGCCACACTTTTGGCTTAGAACCATGTGTGCCCCTTGGTTGATGGTTCAGTCCCTGGGAGTCTTGGAGCATCTGGGTGGCTGAAATCACTGTTCTTCCCCTGGGGCTGTAAACTCCTTCAGCTCCTCTGGACCATCCTCCAGCTCCTCCACTGGAGACCCCATGCCCAGTCCAATAGTCGGCTGCTAGCATCTGCCTCTGTATTTGTAAGGCTCTGGCAGGGCCCCTCCGGAGACAACCATGGCATGTTCCTTTTGGTATACACTTCTGGTTGTCCATAGTAGTGTCAGGGTTTGGTGACTGTTTATAGGATGAATCCCCAGGTAGGGCAGTCTCTGGGGTGGCCTTTACTTCAGTCTCTGCTCCACACTTTGTCTCCCTTATTGCTCCTGTGAGTATTTTGTTCCTTTTCTCAGAGGAACCGAAGCACCCTCACTTAAGTTCTCCTTCTTCTTGAGCTTCCTGTGCTGGGTAAATTGTAACTTGCTTGTTTTGAGTTTTTGGGCTAATATCCACTTATTAGTGAGTGCATACCATGTGTGTTCTTTTGTGACTAGGTTACCTCATTCAGGATAATACTTTCTAGTTCCATCCATTTGCCTAAGAATTTCATGAATTCATTGTTTTTAATAACTGAATAGTACTCCATTGTGTATATATACCATATTTTCTGTATCTATTCCTCTGCTGAAGGACATCTGGGTTCTTTCCAGCTTCTGGCTGTTATAAATAAGGCAGCTATGAACATAGTGGAGCATGTGTCCTTATTACATATAGGAGCACCTTCTGGGTATATGCCCAGGAGTGGTATAGCTGGGTCCACAGGTAGTACTATGTATAAGTTTCTGATGAATCTTTTTTTTTTTTTGGATTTGTTTTTTTCAAGACAGGGTTTCTCTGTATAGCTCTGGCTGTCCTGGAACTCACCCTGTAGACCAGGCTGGCCTCGAACTCAGAAATCTGCCTGCCTCTGCCTCCCAGAGTGCTGGGATTACAGGCGTGTGCCACCACCACCTGATTGAATCTTTTTATTTAACTGTTGTTTTAGACACACACATACACACACACACACACACACACACATCTAAATACATAACTATAACCTTCCAAGGATTTGTTTGCAAATTACTTGTACGTATAGATTTTCAGGCACTGGGCAACCAATTGGTGAGCTTTTCCCTGGGGAAGACTATTAGTCCCCACACTCAGCATTCCTGAGTTATCTATGACTCTTTGTTCAGACTTGAAAAGAAAGTTTATTTTAAGAGACCGGAAAGATGGCTCAGCAGTTAAGAGCAGCACTTATTGTTCTACCAGATGACCAGAGTCCAGTTCCAAGCACCCACAGTGGGTGCTTCCTAATCTCTTGCAATTCCAAAGGGTCCAATGTCCTCCTGTTAATCCCAGAGGTTTAATCATAAACAGGAATGAACCTAGCTTATCTTTACTATAAGATGGGTTTTAAGCCTAAGATGGAGACAGGCTGGGCAGCACTCTCACATACACACACCCACACTCAGACACACATATACACACAAATTTTAAAAATAAAATAAACTCTTTTAAAAATTATAAAGTCAGCCGGGCGGTGGTGGTGCACGCCTTTAATCCCAGCTCTTGGGAGGCAGAGGCAGGTAGATTTCTGAGTTTGAGGCCAGCCTGGTCTACAGAGTGAGTTCCAGGACAGCCAAGATTATACAGAGAAACCCTGACCAGAAAAACCAAAAGCCTTGGTAGTACAGAGATGAGGGCCAAACTCATGGCCTCATGCTCCCTAGCCATGTGTGCTTTTAGCCACCAGGGTAATCAGGCATAATAGGGAGTTTGCACTTTTCCTTGTGAGTTGCCCCCTTGGCAGTCTTAGGGAATATCAAATCTGCAAGTGTTTTCAGATTTGTTTAAGTTTGAAGGAGGAGCAACTGTATTCTCAGAGGATGTTTCCTAACTGTCCAGTCTGACTAGTAACTATAGCTTCCTTCAGCCTGCCTTTCAAAGCAGGTCCGTGGAGGGGACAAGAGCAAGAGACCTGTCACAGGCCCAGGGGTGCTCAGACATGGATTTGCCTTTCCATTTTCCAGGGTTTAACCTCTGTTGTTTGGCCTCCCCAATTACAATTACATTTCCAGCCTGTATTTTGGCTTTGCTCTCAATTCCCAGCCTTAGTAATGGCTTATATTTCCTGGATGTAACTACAGGAGCTCAAATTCACTTCTGGAAATAAAAAAGGCTTCAATCTTGAGCTCGCAGCCAGATTGAGTTGAGTTCTAAACTTCAGTAGTATTTGCATGTTCTCATAGCATTTACTGCTCTATGGAAATATCGTGTCACATTAACTTTCTTTTCTTCTGCTTGAGGCTAGGCAGTACAGTGATGCTTCTTCACAGGAAAAAGACCAATGATTTCCTGAAAACTGGAAACAATGGCAGGCTCTCAGTTAATATTTTGTGTGGAAAGATAACATTTATTCCACATATGGACGGGCCGGGAAAGTTCACTTTTCCCACTGTAACTACTCCTATGACCAAAAAAAGGTCATTTAATCACATGCAAGCATCCAGACAAGATGATAATGTAAAGCAGGATTCAGTGTGCTTGTGAACCATATGGGGCTTATCAAATGCCCTATACCACTCAAGGATGGAAAACGCTGAGCCCATTGAAGAGAAAGATCAAAGAATGAATGAAGGAACTGCCTATTGTCCTTTGGTGGGTTTGCACAAAAATGTGCAGTTCTTGACCCTGAGGTAAAAAGAGCAGAAGAGTATCTTTCTGTGAACACAATGGTCCCGGAAGCGTAACCACGATTCAGAACCCTAGAGAGAGGATCTCTGTTTCTCACCATAGGATGTAAAATGTGACTGATACACTTTAACACATTCACCATATCATGAGTAGAAAGGAAAAAACAGCAGTCCCACCAGGTTTTCTTTTCTTTACACTAAGAATACAGTATATTTTTTTTTGTTTACTCTCAAAACTAATGCAAAGCTGGGAATGTAACTCAGGGATACAGAAATTGCCTACTATGCATGAAGCCCTGGATTCAATTCCTACCACAGCAAAAAAGGGGGGGGGGGGAAATGTATATTCATTCATAGCACTTTTTCCTAGAAGTTGCTCTTTGGCAAGAGTGTTTCTACAACAACAGCAAAAAACCACCAGACCCAGGAATTAAAGTAATTGTAGTTCATAGCATGCTTTGAGAAGCCAAGAGGAAAGTGAGGTCTCACAAGGAAAGACCGTGTTTTCAAGCTACCTAAATATAAGAATTAAATTATCTCCTGTTTAAGACTTCATACTCCTCACAAATAACTCTCTTAGAATTATCACATCACCCTTTCTAATAGCTCAATGAGGCAGACCAGATAGGGATGGATTATTGTCCAACAATATGGATGAAAAAGTCCTCGTGATTCAGAGAAATAAAGCAATGATCCCAAGGCGACTTAGCAGGTCAGCAGTGACGACCAGACTATACCTTAAGTCTAAAATAAAAGGGAGAGAAAGAATCCCAAGCAGCCCATGTGGCAATGCTTTAAAACCTAAATGTCATAGGCAAAAACATTTCAATGTTCTCCAGATGTCTTTGGAAAGCTTGAGGGAATCAATACTCACCTTAAAGAGCCAGGCAAGAAAAATGACATGTTATGAAAAACATGCCAATTTGAGATTTACTAGATGAGAGAGAAAAGCTGGGGACAGTATAGGAATATTTCTTGTGCTGTTCATGTCACTAAAAACAATAACCGTCACACAGACAGAAAAGATACAAAGCAGACAGTAAAGTTCGGGACAGACACTCCAGTCACAATTTGTTAAGGGTAAAAAAGTGGCTGACACTTTGGAAATTATCCTCCTCACACTTTAGGTTAAAATATTTGCAGAACTCTTTCTTAATAGTGAAAGAACTTCAGCATAAGTAGAACGTGAAGGCTGCTTTCTGTGTTCTGTCTTCTTCATCCTGTAAGGTAAAAGGAAATTCAATGATAAGTTCATAAAAAGTAGCCTTTGAAAGCATCTGGCCAGCAGAAATTGACAGCTAATTATGGGAGTCCTGATGCTACAAAACTTGAAAATTCTCAAAACCTAGCAGCCATGTCTGGGTAGGGAGAGTCCTTACAGGAAATTCCCAGCTGTGCTCAAGAAAGGAGGTTCTTTATTCCTCCCCAAGCCTCATGCTTGGAATTGGGGGTTACAGGTCTGACTGCAGCCCTCTTCTTCCCGCCTGAGCCCCTCAAAGGGGCACTCCCCACAGGAAGGAAAAGTCAGCCTGAGAGGGAGCTAAAGAGATGAAGCCCAGTTGCCAGAATCCCTCTGTAGGCCACCCAAGCAGTGAAGAAATTCATGGAGAGAAAGAAAGAAAGAAAAGACCCACAGCCGTGAGCAGAGCCAGCTGGGAGGGATGTTATTACTTTATTTCTGTTTTCTTAACTATGTGTGTGTGCGTGCATGCATGAGTGTATGTGTGTGTGCACGCGCGCACGTGTGAGTGAGTGTGTGTGTGTGTGTGTGTGTGTGTGTGTGTGTGCAAGCATGCACGTGTTTTGGGAGGGAGAGAGGATTGATTGCAGAAAATGTCTGGATCTACAGCACTCAAGATGGAAACTTTTGTTGATATAATTTCTTCTAACTTTCCTACACCTTCCTTCCCCTCTACCCCATTTCCCCAGTGGCTATCAAGAGCTGTATATATCTGACCACAAAACATCCAGTCAGTTCAAGTCAAAAATGCAGCCAGCCATCTGGATTGACTCAAACTCTGTCTACACACACCAATTGGCTTGGGGGTAAAAAAATGTAATTCAGTGGAACAACTGGTTATTTTTAAAACAACGAGTTGAATTCAGACAACCATCCAATTAGTTGATTTCAAAATGCCTGTTTGGCGACATGAAAAGGGTTCTTTTCAAAGGGCCTTGTGTGTGCATAAACAACCTGAATGCTATTAAATTGATGAGCTATTTTCAAATCAAGGAGATAAGGCCAAAGTGGCTGGATTCTGTTTATAAAGGGGAAAACCTGTTAGAGCCACAGTCCTTGCAGCACTCCAGAGAGTGACACCTTCAGCCATAAGGATGAAGTCTTTGAGTTGACAGGGGCATTGCCATGCCTCTCTTTTTACAGCCAGCCAAGTAACTCAGTCCTTTCTTAAAGAAACCTCTAATATGCCTCTCTTCTAACGTGCCACACCAACCCAAAAGCCAAAGATTCAGACTGTAACAGGCAATAAATAAATAAATAAAAAAGAAAAGAAAACATCCTAGCTATCTCCACCTGACATTTCTTAAGGGGTACAGTAGTGTTAACCTGATGCCTGCCTTTTATGGGTTTCGTTGACCCAAACTGTAATGACTTGGATCAGTGTGAACTGCACAGTAGTATCTTCCTCAGTTAACTCTTCTCACCCCTACTTCCAAAAAGAAAGAGTTGTTTTCTTGAGTTACATTACTAAGGGATAATATAAGGGGAAAAATGGCCAAGAGTTTCTCCTCCTGAAGAGGATTTTATCTGTACTCCCAATGCTTTGTCATAAAAGGCATTGGACCATGTTAATCACGGAAGTTTTTCACATTAAGTTTAAAACATTGCCCTTGAGGTGCTGATGGCTCCCTTAGAAAAGGTTTCTTTGGGGATTGGGGATTTAGCTCAGTGGTTAAGAGCTTGTCTAGTAAGCACAGGGCCCTGGGTTTGGTCTTCAACTCCAGAGAGTGAAGGGAAGGGGGAAAGAGGGGGAGGGAGGGAGGGAGGGAGAGAGAGAGAGAGAGAGAGAGAGAGAGAGAGAGAGAGAGAGAGAGAGAGAGAGAGAGATTTGACATCTGAGGCACAAAGAACTTCTGCAAAGGCTTCTTCTGAGTCCATGCCTAAATGCAAACTACCCATCCCACATGAGAAGCATTTACTAAGTGCAACTTTTGTTTCCCCGGAATGTCTTTCTCAGGTGTGTCTTAATCCCAAATGCTGTGGCCCTTTAATTTTATTGTTCGTGCCTGCATGCATGCGTTTTTCAAACACATTTTATTTTATAAGAAAAGATTCCTACAATGGAAGTATTCATGGCCATGCTATGGCTAAGTCTTTAGGTTTAAGACTAGTTAAGCTGCCCCAGGTACAAGTGTTTGCAGAGCTCAGAAGTATAGAATCCCAGCCCTGGAGTGGGAAGGGGCCCGTAAGCCGGGTCTTGCCTACAGGCATCCAACACAGAGGGACAGCCGTTCCTTTCTTTAAGCTCAAAAGACAGAAACACGAAAATCTAGGGTTTTTTTTTTTCATGATTCTTTTAAAAGTGCAAACTACAAAACATATGTAAAAGGGAATAATATTATAATCCATATTTAAGTGATTTTCTTTTTTAAACATTTGCTTTCCCATTTTAAAAACAAAATACTAAACAGTGAAGTCCTTTGACAAAAAAAAAAAAAAGCTTTCTTTTTTAATGATCCGTAAGAGACATCTGTCTAAGCAAATTCTACTAGAAATTATTCTTTGCCTTAAAAAAAGGTTTTGCTTTTATCCTATGGTTCCCTGAATCCAACATAGTACCTTTTAGCTTTTACTATTGAAAACTCAGATTCAAATTTGTGACTCCTTTCTTAAAGTGTGTGTGTGTGTCTGTGTGTGTGTGTGTTGCTGGGTATAGAATCCAGAGCCTCTGGCTAATGTTTGTTATATTTCCCAGCCTATAAATTTTTCTCACAGATTTGTTTTAACAGAAAAAAATACAAATGGCTTCACGAATTTGCATGTCTTTCTTGCACAGGGGCTAATCTCCCCATCATTGCAATGTAAGTGCTTGTGCTGTGGAAGCAAGCACTGGGGCCCACTTGCAAACAAGGAATGAGACTTCATTCCAGCCTTAGCATTTTCTTTCTTTGCTTCCCCATTCCTTAAATTACTTTCTTTAGTTGCATTTTTTTGTTGTTGTCCCTTTGTTGTTTTAGTTCGGCGTTTGTGAGCCATACAGTGAAATCACAAGCTTGGGTTTCAGATTTATCTTTTCCTAGCTTAATTAATCTGGCCATCAGTTCCATCATCTTTAATGTGGAGTTAGCAGCAGTAGTTTCAACCACATGTGATTATTGTGTTAAAAGAGTCTAGGGTGTATACACTTCCAAGCAGCAGTAAGCACTAAATATGTTTTGGATCTTTGTATTTTAACTATAGTATCTTCATTGATTTGGGAACTGAGAGGGAAGTGTGTGTGTCTGTGTGTGTGTGTGTGTGTGTGTGTATGTGAAAGAGAGAGAGAGAGAGAGAGAGAGAGAGAGAGAGAGAGAGAGAGAAATTTATTCTTACATTCAAAACTTCAGCATTTTTACTCCTTTCTTTTGCAGAAATTGTCTTGCAAAGCAAAATTATTTTGTGTTGTTTCTGTACCAAAAGCAAAAGTCATTTTCCATTACAGAAAAGCACTTCCCAGGCCAGCTTGCTTGTAAGAATCCCCAGAAGCACTTCTTGAAAATACAGTCCTCCCTTTAGATGCACACAACTCTTTTAAAAATATTTTTTAACTTTTTAAAAAAAACAACAACAACAAAACAAAAACCCCAGAAACTCCATGTGCAGCCAGGCTGCCCTGGAATTCCTGAGTTGTTGAGCACTTGCTCTATGTCAGCCCCCTGAGTAGTGGGGACTCCAGGTACATGCCGCCAAGCCCAGTTCCTAAAATTATTTTATAAATGAGCAGTCTGATATTAAGTGTTTCTGGAACTGAAGTATTTTATGCCACATTTTCTACAGTTTTCTCCAAGAAAAATCACAGATTTCCACCCGTGCTCCCTGCAGTTCCTGTGTCCCTAACACTTGCTTTCCCTTTTGTGACTTTTATTACTTTTTAGTCTTTTAGTCCCTGTCCTTTCCCTTGTGAGTCTATTTTCTCTCGAATACCAGTGAGCCAGCAAGTCCTCCCCACCCCTCACCCCGGCATTCCTTTGGGTGAAGTACATCAGAGCTAAGCTGTCAGCCTGTTTGTGTCTTCTTGCAGCCAAAGATATGTTCACATTAACAGAAAAACAGTCACTCAGTAACTGCTCCAATCCTTTCTTCACAAGGAAAAACATCTGCAGTCTTTTTAAAATTTTAACTGGCCTCCTTGGTGGTTCTACAACACTCTGAAAGAACCCTACCCCACCACAAGACTGTTGGTTGTCTTGTAGAGTAATGCTGAAAAACCAAAAAGGAGAGAGAGAGAGAGAGAGAGAGAGAGAGAGAGAGAGAGAGAGAGAGAGAACATTTATCCACTTTCCTCTGTTCCATTGGAGCAATGCCAAATCGCTCATACTTAAACTTTCCCTTCCCCCTTTCTTTACTCTCAGTTTTCCTTTGAATGAATGAATAAATTGTCTACCTCTCCAAATTTTCTCAATAATCTCCCCCTGTAGCTGATTCCGGTGTTTAATCACCTTGACAGAAGAAGGAAGGGGGAGGGGTGGGCTACAGAGAAGAGGGGGAGGGGAAAGGGGTGAGACAGTGAGCAGGAGCTGGAGGGACTGAGAGGGAGGGAGGGAGGGAGGGAGGGAGAGAGAGAGAGAGAGAGAGAGAGAGAGAGAGAGAGAGAGAGAGAGAGCAGCCTAAGATCCTAAAACTCTTTCCTTCTTTAATCTTAAGCCTTCTTTGGCTCCTTCCCCCGTGTTACACGTGTGTTGCTAGGACAGTGCAAGTATTTTCAAGATGCTAAGAGATCTTACCACTGAGTCATCTCATCCTGGTCTTTTTAAAAAACATGAGCAAGTCTCAGCAACACTTCATTCACATTAGTAAATATTCCCTAGAGAAAGAAATAACAGGCTTCAAGAACATGACATCATTAAAAATAAATGTTTGCTGAATACCTACTGAGTGCATGGTACCATGTAAGGCTAAGAGACGTCAGGAACCGTCTGAGTTAGGCATGCATGCACACACATGTACCTTTTTACATTTACCTTTAATCACGGAGAAGTGGCTGCAGACTAGAAGGATTATTGGAAATGTGAGGAAGGGAGCAATTCTGCTCCAAGGGCCTGGGGTGGTCACAAAAGGTAAGACTCCAAGGCCCAAAGAAAGCGTAGAGGGCCTGAGGGAATTAATGTGAACAAAGACCAGGAAACAGGAACAAAAATCGTTTTTTGGGGGGGAACAATTAGTAGACCATTTGACGGGAGCAGACAGTTTGTGTAGACTGGAAAACGAGTGGGAGATAATAATGGAGCGGTAGACCTTAGTCTGCTTATAGAGAGCCTTGAATGCTAGGCTAATTAGTGTAGCCTTATCCTATAAGCAAGGGGTGCCACCCTCACAGATAAAAGAGAACAGGAAGCCTCTGGGGCTTCTGGGTACCTTCAAGGAAAGAAGCGAGGACATTGATTACTAGAAGTTTGGGAAGTATATGGCCTTCAGTCCTCCACAGTTGTGACTTTATCCCTTTTGTGGTCTCACTGGTGTTTTGGGGTAAAAGCAGGAGATTAGCTGCACAGGCTAGACCAAGGTGAAACGAACCCTGAAAAGGGGGAGACCGTCTGACAGGGTTTTTTGTTTGTTTATCTTGTTTTTAAGTCGAAAGACAAGCAAATCTCTGGGCTCCCAAAAGGTAGAAGAAACATGGCATATTAGGAGCAAGCAAGGGAGTGTAAATTGCCTTTCAGGGTTTAACTAAAAGGCCCCCTAGAGAGTTCCCTGTCAACTCACTAGCCTGCCAAATTTCTTCAATGGCATATCTCATGTTAGTTTAAAAGAGGTTACTTAAGTGAGTGTTGTTAAATGAACGCACAAGTTTGGGAAACCCAGAGAGCTCTGAGAATGTTCTGTAAATATAATGCAGCCTTGTTGACTTGAGACCAACTGGGTTCTGGGAAATACTTTTCCCCTCATCTGCAGGCACTGCCTGAGAATAGCCTTGTTTTATCTTCTCACTGAGATTTTGGGCACGGGTGGGGAGTGAAAAAGCAAAATTTAAAAAAAAAAGAAGTTTTCAGGCAAGATTTGATTGCAGCCTGTTAAGATAAGCAGTTGATTTGGATAATCAGGCACTGCTTTCTGCCCTCCTAATTAAAAAGGACTGCAGTATTACTGAGCAGTTTTATCCAAGCTCCCTCAGGGGGGGAAAAGTCCTCTACTGATCTCTCCCAGGCTGAAATTTACCCCTGTGCCCTCTGCAAGCAAAGGGGCCACCAATGTTTAGCTGATAAGGCACACAATGATTGAGAAAGACCTTATTGCTTCCTTTTGTCAACTCTGTCTGTGAACCAAACAGACAGAAAACAGTGGTTTCTTAACTGACTTCCTTGATTACTTTGATGGTCAGTTTATACCTGCTTCCCGGTAGGTACTTGATAATGATTTGCTAAACAAAGGAATGAATGAATACCAGACACAATTCTAGGAGCTTCTGGGAATCCCATAGCAAAGAAGAAGTAACAGACAAAGGCGCCATCTCAGTAGATGTCACATTCCAGTGAGAAAAAAACAACAGGATGTGCAGGGTCCGAAGTCCTGTCAGATTAAGCACTAAGCACATGGTAGGTACTCATTACAAAGTTGGAGACATGGGGGATTCTTCCACAATCAATCACACATCTCCTTTGTTTCTCAGTCTCGGGTCTCATTTGTGAAATCAATCATTAAAAGCAGAATTAACATGCCAGCAATTCCACTCTGTGTAGTCAAGAAAACTAAAAGCAGAAAGTGGAACAGGTATTTGTAGGTGAGTGTTAGAACACCACTATTCACAAATGACAAAATGTACAAGAAACACAACAATCCACTGGCAGATTTGTGGAAAAGCAAACTGAAAAACATTCAATGCAACATTTGCTCAGTTTTCAAGATAAAAAAATTCTGGGGCTGGCAAAGTGCCTGAACAGAAAAAAAGGTGCTTTGTCACTGGGCCTGATGATCTGAGGTGGAGGCCCAGAACCCATGGGGTGCACTGAGAGAACCGGACTCCAAGGAGTCATTCTCTGACCTCCACACAGCTGCCTTATGAACACACACACACACACACACAAATATATTTCATAGATTTTGAAGAATAGTCTGAAATTTGCTAAAACATCAATGGATCTGGATAAAATAATACAGTCACAAAAAAGCAACCCACTGCAAGATTCATTTTCCATGATGTTCTTAGAGTAGTCAAAATCACCACGAGAGTAAAATGGAGATTAGTGACTGGGGGAAAAAAAGGACAAAAATGGGAGTTAGAATATAATAAATAAAGTACTTCATTTTTGTAAGATCAAAAATCAGTTGCAAAACACAGGCAGCTGTGCTCACCAGTATATCACCAGTGCAAACTGGTACCTGTACTATTGTGTTGTACTCTTCTCTCCCAAATGGTTAGGCTGAATTTGTAACTCTTGCATGGCATTTCGCTACTGTTAATTTTTTTTAATGCTTATTACGTACTCTTTTGTGAGAATTACACAAAAATGAGCAAACACAAAGCATTTGCTTAAGTTTACATTGTAATACAGGCCCATCACGATGTGGCCAGGCATGTCAAGGCCATAAAGACAAGGGAACACAAACATTCCACTTAGATCTGAAGAGACAACTCGCTATTGACATTCCCTAACAGAGCAAAGGTGAATGTGTTTTGGGGTGGAGGGAGAAGATAGTGAATGTAACTGGGAGCCACAGATCCCAACATTTTCTTTTTCTTTTTCTTTTCTTTTCTTTTTTTTTTTTTTTTTTTTTTTTTTTTTGCTTTTGGATATATGGTGTTTTAAATTAAGACTTATGTATGAGTATATGAGTCTTTGCCTGTGTAGCACATGGATGTGTGCTGCCCAGGAAATTCAAGGGGGATTTCCCAAAAACTGGAGCTACGAATGGTTTTGAGTTGCCATATGGGTACTGAGAAAGAAACCCAGGTCTTTTGCAAGAGCAACAAGTGCTCTTAACCAGTGAGACATCTCTCCAGCCTCAAGGACTAGGATCCTTCCCACTTTTATAGAAATAGACGATTGATTCCAGAAGGGGCAAGATTCTTCTTTATCGAACTTTTCATTTCTCATTATGTGCTTCAAGATGAGAGAAAAGGCAATGGAGAAGAGAAGACAGGTAAAACAACAAAGATGAACTTCCTACATCTGTCCTTAAGAAGTTAAAGAGCTGCATACATGCACCCTCTCCCTCAACCCCTGCATCTTTTAAGACAGTCTTATTATGTAGTTCTAGTTGACATGGAACTTACTATGTAGACAAGTGAGCCTTGAGTTTACCTCATGGTGACTCCCTGTTCTGCCTCTGCAGTGCTGGACTTACAGACATGAGCCTTGGAGCCCAGCTTTAGAAGCAAAGGATAGTGATGGGTAAGTTGACCCTTAGATACCAGAAGAACATTCTATCCATCCATGAAGTTAATGCAGGGTCAAGGAAAAACATCTAATTGCCCTCTGAAGGTGATGTCCTCCTTGCTTATGGCTAGAAGGTGGGTGTGGAACAAGACACGTGTCTCACATCTCTCCATTAATTGGTTTCCTAGCAGAAAGCTGGGTGAACTTTCACTTGTCAATCCCTTGGCTGCCACCTACTATGTGAGATTCTGGAGAGAGATCTCTTTGTACTCTCCATAAAGAGTAATTTTTCTGGACAGAATTCTTTAAAACCACACCACAAATGCATTTCTGTCTTAAAAGAGCAAACCATTTCTAAGGATTTTAGCGCAATGTTTATGAGTCAATGGATACTGCTAATAACAAATGGGTCTTATCTATTCATGAAAGCAAGTCTCTGAGAATTTCTCTTGGGAAGCACTGTGAGCAGTATGAGTTATGTACACATAGACTTCAACTAATAAAAGGGCATGTTTTAAAACATTCCAGAATTCCAACCTGTCACTAATTCAGATTGGTCTGCCTGCCCCCACCCTCCATTAATCCAAGTTGATGGGAGTTTGCTGCAGTCGATTTTAAGTAGCAAATGGTAAAGACAAAAGGGATACCTTCCCTCCCCTTTCTCTGACGTCTTTTACTGTTAGGATAAATAGGTGACAATTTCTCTGGACTAATAATTTACCCTGGCCCTTACTAGGAAGTTGCATTGAAAGAAAGTGTTTTCTGCTTTAGTGCCAAACTGTTACTATTTTTATTCTTAGACTAACTCCTTTAGTTTCATGAAAGTCATTATTAAGCTAATGTTAAATTTAATTTGCTTGCATTGATTTGTTGAGCCTGCAGCATAAATACTCAAGAATGGGATAATTCAGACATATCTTGTAAATGAAATCAGTATCTCAAAAAGGTGTCTGAACCCTGTATTTATTGCAACATTACTCATAACAGCCAAGATACAAAAATGACTAAGTGTCCATTGACAGATGGATAGATGGATGGATGAATGAATGGATAAGAAAATGTGAAGTATGTGTAGATAATGGAATATTATTAAGCTACAAAAAAGAAATCCCTTCCATTTGCAACACCATCGATAAATCTGGAGACAGTCTTGCTAAGTGAAATAAAAAGGTAACTACTGCACAATCTCGTGAATGTATATGATTTCAAAGGTCTAAATTCAAAAGGCAGATAACAGAATAATAATTACCAGGAGCTGAGAGAGAATAAAAGTGTTCAAATATGACATGAATAATGTATAGGGGTATAATGTACAGCATGGTGATTACAGTTTATATTTGGTTGATGTGAAACTTTTCAATATTACTTTCCAAGATCATCCAACTATAACCATATGGTAAAAAAAAAGTGAGATGTTACATGTGGAAGGAGACCACTTAAATGACAGTATAATTTTCCTAATTGAGTAAAAAGCATTGGGTGTAAAGCTCTATGGAAGTCTCTGTTACATGGGGATTCTAACAAATATGTCAGTGTTTTGGGATGGCAAGTTCAGATGCTACAAGTAAGTCTGTAGTTTCATGTGCATACATTGATACATAGATGTACAAACACAATGCACAAGTGGTGGTTGCTTTTGCTTTTCTCACTAGAGGAGTCATCTCTTGTTGTCAAGAAGGATCTTGCAAGCCTTAGGAATAAAAGACAGAACAGAAATGTTGATAGGGTCCTGATTCTCATCAATAGAGGTATGTCAAGGCAATGGTTATATTAGCTTGCCTAGATCAGAATAGAGGAGAAATAGAAAAGGAGGCACAAGCAGTTTGATGCCAAGAGGAAGCTGCTCTGTACTGTTTTAGAGACAAGTGTTTTCTTACCCACTAGCAAGTGCCTTGTGAAGTAAGCTTTACAAGCTTGTGAGGACTGAAGACATAACTCAGCTACAGAACACCTGTGTAGTATATACAAATGGCTGGGTTCTGTCCCCAACACTGCAGATAGAAGAAAAAGAAAGCCTAGTGAGTTTCCATATGAGATGATACATATATCATAAGTAACATATATATTTCATTGTTCAATTAACCAAATATGTGTGTGTTGTGTGTATGTGGTGTGTGTGTGTGTGTGTGTGTGTTTAAAAACTGAGGTAGACATAAACATAAACACTTCAGCTTCCAAGGCAAATTCAGTGACTCTAACATAAATGCTCTTTTGTTACTAGTATATATTAATTGTAAAAAATAATTGGTTTTGTGCTGACATTTTCTATTTTCTACTGTGCAAGTCTTTTAAGAAACATTTAGATTTCACAGAAGAGAGAAAATGTGATGTCTGCCCTTCTGAGTTTGCCTTAGTTCATTTAACAAGACAATTTCCAGTTCTGTCCATTTTCCTGTAAGGAACCTAATTTCATTGTCTTTACCCTTTCACCCACAGTGGGCACCTAGGCTGTTTCCACAATGTGGCTATTGTCACAATAAGCAAGTTGATCCCCTACTTAAAAGATCTTAAGTAATCCAATAGAAAACTCTTAGTTCTGACAGCCTTTCCCTGAAGACCACAAGGCAGAAGTTCAAAGTACAAGTACATACAAGTAGCAGAAGTCTATAGGAAATGCAGATGCTGTGATGCTGTGTCAAAGGATATGTGTGCAAATCTGAAGAGAATTGTTTCTCTGCTCAAGAAAACTTGATTTTTACCTTATAATTGAAACATGTCATCTTAATTATGAAACATTTCCTCCTGGCTACTGTGGGTAACTCCACCGTTTCTCTGTCCCCTGCATATTAACTGTGTCACCCATAACAGCATTTCTCCATCATCAGTAGCTTTCATTGGGTTTTAAGGACCTTGAGGATAGAGTCTTACCCATTGTAGTGTCTTTGCTACTCTTGCTTAGAACATGCACATAGTAAAGTACTCAATAATGCCTTTCCCCCCTTTGAATGGGTGATATCCCATAATTCTCTGTGGCCAAAAGAGCAACGGCTAAACAAATGTCAAGCCAATTTAGAGCCCTGCAGAAGAAAGAGAACTGTAAATTCCCAGCTCCTAAATCACAGGTTGAAAGCTCGCTCCTCCCTAGCCATAGCTCCTTGATATGGCTCCTGATTAATAATCTGTTACATCCTCAAAGGGGGTCATTTCAAGGTAACCCACTGGAGCTCCCATGACCTATTGACCTTGTTATATCACTACAACGGAACTAACTTTGGGTCAAAGGATAGCAGAATACTTGGCCACAATTCACATATTGTCCAGAAAACTTGGCTTCCTGGAATTTATAATAAAAATTCCAAATCCCTAGCAATAACTTTCAAACCTTGCAATTCTTGCTAACACAGCATAGTCACACTCGGATTCTATGCCAGGCCTCCTGACCTTTTGTTAATTGCAAAATAAACAGATCTCCAATTTAGAAGGACCTTCTCCTTTTATGGGCTCCCTGCAGAGTAGGCACTGTTTGAATGGTATTTATTTCTACCATATTTGCTTTTGAACACTTGTTCAGAGCAGGGGGCAGGTGTCCAGGAATGGAAGGAATAAGGACTGGGATCAGAAGAGAAACACAGGTGCTCTAAGTGACTAATTTATTCTTCAGAAGACACTGAGGTCCTGGGAGGGTATGTGCAAATTGAAAGAAAAAAATGTCAACAAGCATTTCTGAGCTCTCTATTCTTGTGCTCTGCTCTATGTGGTGTATCACCCAGTAGGAGAAATAGACACATGCTGCTCCAAAAGAATGGTCCAAAGGCTAGCACAGATCAGAAGAGACAGAACTGTTCTCCCTTGGCAACGCAAATGATTGGCTTAGAAATGAGGGAGGTAATGCTTGTTGTAGGGGCACACAGATGTTGCCATTTGTGCATATCCTCAATTTTGCACATTGAAAAACATCTTTCATCTATTTCTCTATGGCTAATCACATTCCAGGAGGATCGATCCACAATGAATCTGAAAGATAAATATTATATAAGCAGTAAACTAAAATATTTTGCTATGCATTTACTATATAGCAAGAAATGGTCTAAGTGCTTTACAGTGAATCATCTCATTTAACACTCATGACAACCTGTTAAGAAAGGTATTAAAACCACTTTCCTTTTTCGAAAGCAAGTTTATGACTTGATCAAACTAGTCAAATCTAAATTCCTTCCTTCCTTCCTTCCTTCCTTCCTTCCTTCCTTCCTTCCTTCCTTCCTTCCTTCCTTTTTTTTATTTTTATTGAAACAAGGTCTAATGTTGCCAAGACTGGTCTTCAACACACTATGTAGTCAAGGGTGACTTTGAACTTCTGATCCTCATGCCTCTCCCTAATCTGGGATATACACAATCACAACTAGTTTATGGGGTGCTGGGGAGCCAATACATGACTCTGGGAATGCTACAAAAGCATTCTACCAACCAAGCTGCATCACAGGTACTCCATTATTTTGCTCTCTTTGAGACAGGGTCTCATGTAGTCCAGAGTGGCCCAAACTGACTATGTAGTCACGGATGGACGTGAACTCCTTGATCCTCCTGCTTCTGCCTTCCAAGTCCTGGGATTACAGGCGCGTGCATCACTACAACCAGCTCAAGGCAAGATTTTCATAGCAATCCATATAATTCTAATGGCCCTGTTCTTAATGCCTCATCCAGTGCATACTATGTCACTGTTTAAATTGAAAACAAAAGCTCTTGCTAGGCCGTGGAGATGGACATTTTCGATCCCAGCCCTCATTAGACAGAGGCAAGGCAAATTCCAGGACAGCCAAAGCTACATAGAGAGACCTTGTCTGGAGAAACCAAAGCAACAAAAAACAAACAAGATGGAAGATGGTAGAAACTAAGTTAAGTTGTAAAGACAGTTTGGTGAATGCCAAAATTAGAACCAACAACTAAAGAACAATATTACACAAATGAATTCTCCTTTTAAAAAGTTTTATTTATTTATTTTATGTGCATAATAGCTGACTTCAGACACACCAGATAAGGGCATCAGATCCTATTACAAATGGTTGTGAGCTACCATGTGGTTACGGGAAATTGAGCTCAGGAACTCTGGAAGAGCAGCCAGTGCTCTTAATTGCTGAGCCATCTCTCCAGTCCCCACAAATGAATTTTTTTTTGTTTTTTTTGTTTTTTTTTGGATTTGTTTTTTTCAAGACAGGGTTTCTCTGTATAGCCCTGGCTGTCCTGGAACTCACTCTGTAGACCAGGTTGGCCTCGAACTAAGAAATATGCGTACTTCTGCCTCCCAGAGTGCTGGGATTACAGGTGTGCACCACCACCGCCCGGCTATGAATTCTTAAGAATCCTTAAACTCTGCTAGCCAGTTAAAATTAGACTTTTCCATCTCTGTTCAGTATATCCCAAACCTCAGCTTAACAGGTATTCTTTCTTCCTCAGAATCCATTGATCAAGGTAAACTCTTCATTTGACCCTTGGTCCAGCCTTTTACCTGAGCCAACACTTTTACCTGAGCTCTATCCTGAAACTTAGTCAGTGACGAGGGTCTTCTTAGTTATCTTCTGAAGAACAGAGCCTGTTATCACCAGGTCCTACCCTGCTAAGGCAATGCCCCATCTACCAGAACTCCTGATGATCCAACTTATACCACTTCACGAATGCGATTTGGGCTACTGAGCTATCTTAATCTAAAGTGAGTAGTTTATTCACTTCAGTAATGTTGACCTGGTACCTACCATGTGCTACACACTGTGCTACACTCATGCTGAGTAATCTGTAAAAGACTTCATACTGGAGCCATTTCTTTAAACATGAGGAAAATACAGGAACACTGCAAAAAGCAAGGCGACACTTTGGAGGTAAGCAGGGAGTCACTATGCTCTAAGGCTTGAAAGGCAAGGGAGAGAACAGCATGAAGAGTGTAGCTTTACAAGACCTGTGGGCTTCAGTCAAGAGGCACAGCTGCTACCAATACTCAGCCTATCATTAGACAGCCTGGGGAATAAATACTCACACTTGACTCTCCCTCCACCCTCCCATCTTCAGTTGGTGCCAAACACAACCAGAAGTCAGGAGGCAAGGGAGCTCATTAATACAATCCATAAAGGTCAGCCTCCAGTGTCACAGCACAGAGAAGTGTGGTTCTGAATATCCAGTAATACTATGCGGCAAAATTATTCCCATCTTAGCTCCAATTTGCTTCACTCATGATTCCTCCTTCCCCTCCTCCTTAACCCATAGCACCAGAGACTCAGCTTGTTACCATTCTGTGAATCATGCAAGACTTAATAATAAGTGTTCCTCAAAACCTATGAATAATTAATGGATCAGATTACATACATGACTCCCAAATTCGTACCTCATACTCCAAGACGAAGTTGCTAATTTGATAACAGTGATGACAACAACAATGACAACAACGAAGAAGATGATGAAGACAACGATGATGATGATGATGTTAGCTGTCATGTTCAAACTCTCAGTTTCCACTACAAACTGTAGTAAATGTTTCACATGTAAAGCCTCACTCTGAGAATAGTGTGGTTACCATACCCATCTAATACCTGGCAGAAAACACTCTGATTTCCAGTGGACAAAAGAGAATCAAGACCAACTTCTCCCCTTTACAGAGAGAAGGACATTTTTATAGATCCCATTTCCATTCCTCCTCTGTCACCCTTGAATTGCTGTGTACCAGATGCAAAGAGGATGTAGTTAACACATTCTAATTATGAGCTCTAGGCCTAGAGCTGCTTTTATGGAATGCACTCCTGCTGCCACTTTGGCTTCTGTTGCAGAGGCTGCTGAGTGGGCTAAATGCTCTCCAAATGCCCAAGGGGCACCCTCAAGATCTGAACATGCAAGCAGAAGAGCTTAATTATGGACCTCAGGAACCAGAATGACTCTATTTATAGCCATAAAATCCTGAAAGGCAAAAGTTGGTATTTAGGGGAAAACACGAAACAGCACCTACGGGTCAGAGTGGTTTCTTCAATGAGTTGTTCGATCCAGCTCTTTCACACCCGCATCATCAAAGTTACAGAACCTGTAAAGAAACCTCATACCTCTACTCACCAGACCTTCCTCAGAGAGCAAAATACCAACACAGTAGACACTCCTGCACCCATGAGAAGCCACTTACATTTGTTCACAAAGTATTCACCCAAGAGTGTTTCATCTCCATTTGGTATTTTCATTATACTGGGACCATGCCTCAGTGAAGCCCCTCCACAGCTGAATCTCTAGGACCTACATAACTGGCGCACAGTAGGGGCTCAATGAAATGAACAGATGAATGAAATGAATGGAAGCCTCTGCTGCTGGAGGATTATTAATAGTCTATATTTATTCTCAAGGCTAACTTGGCTGTGAATCTCTGTGGGTATCTGAAGAACACTGTCATTCCCATTATCTCCTTAGATTAGAGTTTAATAATGTATCTGTCCCACAGCATTTTTATAGTTATGTTGAAAATAAGCCTTTTTCTGGTTTTAGTTTAATCTAAAGCAATTTAGATTAGCTGTCTAAATATTATTGAATTACATTTAGAAAATGGAGAGATTTTCTAAGTTGCATTTGGAATTTCAGAGAGTCTTGGGAAGGGAGAGATAACAGATCTAAGCTTTGCTTGACACATAGTTAATGTTAACTATGTCTGTAAATGTTGACTCTTCAGTAGTGAGCTTTACATTCTGCAATGGTTACCCCAACTCTGGGGGTGTGGGGCAACTGTTGAAAGGGGAAATCCGTTTCCATTTGATTTCTACAAAGTCAATTTAAGACCTTAGTAGTCACTTACTTTGTAGTTTACTAGTTCAGGAGCCTTCTTTCTAATTTGTGGGTAGAGTCTTTCTTATGGCAGCCGAGTAAAAGCCAGACAGAGAGCAACTTTAGCCACCTCGTTTTTGTTTGTGGGGCAGACATGCCTGTTACACCAAGGATTTGCATCTGGCCAATTTACTGCAAGCAAGTCAAATCAAACCAGGGAGCCGTCTAACTTCCTATTATATTTTTCTTTCCAGACTCTTAACTGAGATCCCCAAGGTGAGCTACTTATACTAACCAGATTTTAGTCCAGTGAGTAGAATTTGCATTCTGCATTCTTTGAGGCAGAGGCAGAGACTATGTCTGCTTACTCAGTGCTAGTTTGGGTGTTTTTGTTTTGTTTTGTTTTGTTTTGCTTTGTTTTGTTTTTGTGTGTCTAGCTCAGTGTCTGAAACATAGTAGATAGCCAATAAAACATTGTGGGTCGATTTCAGATTCATTGAGTGGTCCGACATTACAAAAGTAGTTCAGGCACCTCCCTAAAGAAAGATCCAAGGTAAGAGCAATGGGTAAAAACAAGTACTCTCCTTTGGGTCTCAGGCGTAGGGCATGTAATGAAGATTTACTGAAGCAGGTACCATGTGTCAAGTATAAGAATACAATGCAGAATGCAATGTCTCTAATGTCGATGAGACCAGGCTCTACAAGAAACAGACAACAAAATTATTGAAGTGCTCTCCAATAAGTGATGTGAGAGCAGAAGTCCTGAAAGCTGTGTAGGGATGTCTAATTGAGACAGAGTGTCATGGAATGCGTCACAGAAGAGGTAAGAATGCAGTGGAGTTTTAAAGGGCACCTGGGAGTCAGCCAGACTGAAAAAAATAGAGAAAGGCATTCCAAGCATATTTTAGGCACAGACAGGTAAAACTAACATAAGGCTTTCAAGAACTTTTAGACAGTTGATACAGATATTGCTGGCATTTTAGTCTGGATAATCACTAGTTGTCAGAGGCTGTATTATAGTATATTTTGTAGGACTATCCATGAATTCTACTCAGCAAATGCTAGTAGACTTTCTTCTCCAGAGGTGTGGCAATCAGAAATGTCTACAGACATGGCCAGATGTTTTCCAGAGGGGGGAAAAACAATTCCAGTTGAGAAATACTTAGAGTCAAAGGTATGTGTAAGTGAAGGGAAATGAGATTGGAAAAGCAAGCAAGGCCCAGGTTATGAAAGTCATGTGTGCTGTGATAAGAACTTTGGACTTTATCCAGAGGATCACCAGAAATCCTTGAAGGATTTCAAGTCAGAGGCTAATATCCTTGAATGTACGTTAGGAATTTCACAATGGCAGCAGAGTGTAAATCTGAAAGGACTGCGTGGCAAGGCTGGAAACAGGGTTTTCATGAAGGAGACTCCTGCACTTACTGGGAAGTGATGTGATGTGAGGGAATTTTGAAAGGTACTGAGAAAAGTAGATCTTTGGCATTAGTGGGTTCATAAATGTTGGGAGTAAAGAAAGTACAGGATGCCTGCTTTTCTAGTTTCAATAATACAATAAATTAATAAATTACAGGATCGTTCATGGACACCAGACTGCACAAACAAAATCAGATTTGGAGAAGACTTGTATTTCAACATGGATACAGTGAATCTAAGCCACAAAGGGGCTCTTCAAGTATAAATATCCAGAAAGGAATTTACTCTGCTGTAGATGTTAACAGCGAGGTATGGGGAAACACTAGGGTAGATAATTCTGAAGAGGGAGACAGGCAATAGCTGGTCAGCCACTTACATTGGTTACTAAACTTCCTTTATGATCCTTCTTTCACCTTCATTCTTTTAATCAACATTAAGGGCCAGTTCCCAAGACAGGAGCAAGAATTACAAAATGCCAGGCATTGCTCCCATCTTCAAGTTTCCCAGAATCAATACAGGGGCATAGGCAAGTCTACATGCACTAGTAATGCAGTAAGTGCTATAATGGACTGGGAATAGGAAATCAGGAGAGGAGGGGTCTCTAATGGAAGGAGTGTAGAGCAGAGGGGCTGGGAAGCAGGGGGAGCTTACTGGCAGTAGGTACTAAGACAGGGAGAACCTGAGGCAGCAGTGACAGTGCACCTCATGGGCCTCTCCTCGCTGATTTCAGGAGCACATTTCCTGTGTTTGCACAAGGCTGCACTGCCTGGCTTCAGCTTCTAACCAAGAACTGAGAACAGCAGGGAACTAAGGCAAGCCTTCTGTGAGGATATTCGGATTCTGGCCCAAGGACTTGGCCCTCAGGAACATTTCTGAGACTGCATGACAGTCTAACACGGTCTCACCCCAACTCTCTTTCTGCTCTCCTGAGGCTTAGATTGCAGCCCAGCCCTCTTTGGCTTCCCCCCTGTTTTCTTTCGAACTGGTGATTCTGTACAGAATTCCATCTTGGGTTCTTATTCTCAGAGCACTCAAACAAAGATTAGTGGCCTTGCTCTCCAATCAGAAACATTTTATTCAAATACTGAGACCTCTTCCCTGTACCTCTGTTCATGAGTGTATAAAATGAGGGTAGCAGTAGCTACCTCAGAACATCGGAACAAGGATTAAATGAGGCACCACATTGAAACGATTAACTTAGTTCCAGATACCAAGTAAGAGTACCATAGATTCTGATGGATGTGTGCAAATTAGGCGTTCTGAGTGGGATGGACAGCACACTACATTGTCACAATGGTGAGAAATGTCACAGAAAGGTGGAAGGGACATGAAATGTCATAAGCATTTCAGGATTGCTTGAACTGACGTGATAAACAGTAATTAGAAACTATGAGGAAAGAAGCAGTTTGTAAACAGGACGATTCCTATGCCTGCAAACTTTGTGATGTGTCGTGGTTTTTGGTTCACTTTTTCCTTTACCATCTCCTTTGAGCCTGTGCCATGATCACTGAATCTGCTTAAGCTGAAGATGCAGGCTTTTACACAAGTACCATCCACATTCTCTAATTCAAAGAGCCTGACTAGCTGGGCTAGAGACAGGGTCTGTTGCTTCACAGTTCCTCCCCCTCCGGATTCCAATTTAATGCAGCCTTGAATGGGGATTACTTGGAAGGAAAAAGATCTAATCACTACTTGGCCCTTGCCCGGAAAACTCTTTCATTCATTCCAAAAACATTAACAGGGTCCATTTTCCCCCTGAGGAGAGTTAATCATTACCCCAACCTCCTCTTGTCTGCTCTTCTCTCCCCCATATCTTCACACAATAATCCAGACATGTTCAAGAGCATGAGAATCAAAAACACAGCAATTGTGTGGCAACATATGGATGTTCTGCTGGCCAAAGGCTGGAATTCAATCCTAGCTCAACTGTTAAGCAGAGATGCAATCTTCAGCATGTCAGCCACTGAGCCTCAATTTCCTCTTCTGTGTGATGGACACAATAAATCAAGCTATGGACAAGACTGCATTTTTGAAAACTCCAAAACCAGAAAATATATTATTATTCAACATGTGTCATTTTATGGATATGAAATTACCTCTCTTATATCTGTGAGAATATTCTTCCCTTTTTCTGGTATCCTCACTAAGGGAATATATAAGAAGAAATCCAATCAGTCTTATAAATATGCACAGAGAAATAGCTGTCTGAAGCTTCTCTGAAGAATTTAAATTTTTTTCATAATTCCTTTTTATTTTATGTGCATTGGTGTTTTGCTTCCACATATGTCTGTGATTAGAGTGTCAGATCCCCTGGAGTTACAGACAAGTATGAGCGGGATATGGATGCTGGGAGTTGAACCAGGGTCCTCTGGAAGAGCAGCCAGTGCTGTTAACCTCTGAGCGGTCTCTCTAGCCACCTTAAATGGAAACAAAAAGATCTGGAGATGAACTGGGGGGTTGGGCCAGCAAGTAAAGGAGCTTACCACTAAGTCTGATTATCAAAGCCACTCATGATAGGAGAGAGCCATCTCTCAAAAGTTGTCCCCCGACCTTTCCATATGTTTGGGGTATACAAACAATCCATGTGCAAATGAACATGGGCCTGAGTACACATGAATACACACACACAGAGACAGATACACACACACACACACACACACACACAGAGTACATAAATTTAAATATAATACCTTTTTAAAAGCTTGTAGGGCTAGAGAGCTGCTCTTATAGAGGATCAGAGTATGGTTCCCAGCACCCATTTCAGATGGCTTAATCTATAACTGTAGTTTCAGAGGATCTTGATATCCTCTACTGGTCTATAATGACACATAAACAAAAATACAATTAAAAAAAAAAGAAGCAGTGACATAAAACTCTAAACTGGGCTTCTCCTTCAGCTTTGCAAAACTTGGGTTTCCTTTACTATTCTTAAATCTGCCTCGGGGAGGGTCATGGTTTGAAAGGGTACCTTCCTCCCACTATCTTACTTGGTTCAAGAGTTTTTGTTTTGTATTGTTTCTTTTAAAGATAGGGTCTCATATAGCTCCAGCTGGCCTAGAACTTGTTACATAGCTGAGGGTGGCCTTGATGTTCTGATCCCCCTGCCTCTACATCCCAAGTGCATTTGCAGTAAACATTAGCATATTAAAGGCCACAGGACATCAGATAATAAAGAAGCTTGCTTAATTATAGAATGCCTGTCATATACTACATGCAGAAAATACTTAACAAAGTACAAGTTATGAAATAGTCACAATGAGAAAACTTATTGTCAGATTTCTGGACATGTTAAACCACTCACTATGTCTGATTTTCAAAAAATTATCACAGGCAAATTTTTTTAAAGATTTATTTATTTTATGTATATGAGTACACTGTAGCTGTCTTCAGACACACCAGAAGATATCAGACCCCACTACAAATGGTTGTGAGCCACCATGTGGTTGCTGGGAATTGAACTCAGGACCTCTGGAAGAGGAGTCAGTACTCTTAACCACTGAGCCATCTCTCCAGCCCCACAGGCAAATTAAAAAAAAAAAATCCTTAAAACAAAATACAGGTTTAGAGAGAAAGGGATGTAAGAGTCCTATTTACACTGAAGCTGGGTAAAAGGCTTGAGAAGACAACTGGCTTAGGCAAGAGGAGCTCAAGTTGAAAAATCAAGTAGTGACAGCAGCATCTAAAGGAAAAGGAGCTTCTTATAACTCAGTTCTCTTAGTGGCTGGATTGCACCTTCCTCTCCCCAGACGCCACTGTAATCGCACCCACACCATGACTCCTTGCTGCCTGACCCCAGTGTGCAGATTGTCACATGTATCCCATAACTAATCTTTTCCAATACAAATCCAGTCTCGTTCCCTCTGTTTAAACGACTTCAAAAGTGTTCAAGGGGAAAACAACAACAAAAACCAATTCTAACAAGGTCTCTAAAGGCCTTCTGATCAGATCTTTCTTCCCCCGCTCCCTTAGACCAGTGTTCTCAACCTGTGGGTCACAACCCCTTTGGGGGTCAAACAATCCTGTCACAAGGGTCATATATCAGATAGTCTGCACATCAGATATTTACATTATGATTTATAACAGGAACAAAGTGTATGAAGTGGCCAGGAAAATAATTTTATGATTGTGGGGTCACCACAATATGAGAAATGGTTTTAAGGGCCACAGCATTAGGAAGGTTGAGAACCATCGCAATAGACTTTATTGGTAATCTTCAAAGGAGACTGGCTGGCCTCTAAATCCCAGATCTACCAGTTAGTGGCTGGATAGCTTTGAACTTATGAACTTCTTTGTGCCTCAGTTTTCTTTTCAGTAAAATGAGATACTTATAATCCTTATTTTGTAGGGTCATTTTGAAAACGAAGTTAATATGCACAGTAGTCAGAATAGTGCTCTATAAATGTTGACTTTTAGTAGTATCTCTAACCTCAATCCTTCCTCCCCTTGCCCTTCTATCTTTTAGTTCATATGCCATGCCATATTTCTTTTTAACTACACAATCCAATGGTGTTTAGTAGATGGGAAGATACTTCATATCCCCTAGCCCAGGTAGCCACTGGTCTATTTCTATTTTGTTTCTGAGAAAATTTCAAATGAACAAAGTCACAGTCCGTGGCCCTTTGTGTCTTACTTCCTTCACTGAGCATCCTGTATTTAAAGTTCATCCACATTGTGGTATGTATTATTTTTATGGCCGTATCATGTTCTCTTTTGCTGCCTGGCCTTTGTGCATGGCATCTGCTCTGTCCCAAGTCTCCTCCACCCCCACACGCACTGCACGACTTTCTCCTATTCCTGATACAGCCCCCTAGTTCTGATGGAAGAGTAAGGTTTCCTCCCACAAGCCTTTGATGGCTACCCTCTCTCATGTCTCTTCTCCCCCACTCTGGGGTCAGAAGCTTCCTAGGTGCTCCCACAATAGCCCCAACTTCTCCCTACCGCTTTTTAAACATTTGTCTGCTTTTCTCTCAGACTTCCCGCTGACAAACCTGGGGGACCATGTGTGTGCACTGAGCAGATCCAGTATATGAGTAGGGACTTGGTTACTTTGTTGAATTAATGAAGTGGGAACATGAGGAGCCCAGGAAGGGAAAGTGCAGGCTTGACTGGGAGCAGACCAGGCAGCTTCAGGCTTCGGCTCCACTTTGTAAATACTGCTTTCTTCAAGCCACATGTCCTCAAGCAAAAGGCGAGGTCTGTTTCTTCTCTGCAAAAAGAACAGTTCGCCTGAGTGATCCCTGCAACCCCGTTCAGCTCTGACACTGATTGCTTGCAAGTATATGTTTAATTAGTCCTGTAATTATGGAGGCGAGCCAGGAGCATGACAAATGCATTAAAAGTACATTTCTCTCAAATTAACGCAAAATGGCACCATACGAACTAGGACTTTTCCCCCCTTAAAACATTAACAATATGGCATTAGCTGGGGTCAAATAAACAACAAAATTAAAGTAATGCCTTACATTAGAAGGAATGAGGAGTGCAGCCTCCATCAGCTAGAAGTTTTTGAATTCTCTGTTAATCAGTTCTGTCTTGACACTTGATTGAAATATTAGCAATAAGTGCCTCTGCATTTATCAGCATTTAACGGCCTGAATTAATTTGCCTCAAATGTCCTGGTTTAGTAAGTTGGAACAGAAAACTAAAAGGCAGCATCCTATTTAGAAAAAAAAAAAAGAAAACAGTTTCTGGCTCCATCAGCCTGGCCTGCGCTATCTGAGTGGGCTTTCTTTGAACAAATCTCGCTGCAGATACTTCTAGACGTTAGCTGCTCTCTGTCAGAGCAGCCTCAAGCAAAAGGCAAGTAGCAGGAAACCAAACAGTTGAGAAGTGCAGCTGCAGCCCAAGCCGGCAGCAGGGATTCAGGAAGAGCTTGATGGCCACTTTTCTCTGCACTATCTCACATGTTTACTACAACTGAACGGATAATAAACATGTTTACATTCACATGTGAACTGATAATATTCTCATTTTACAATGAGAAAAATGAGCCACCACTGAGAGGTTGAGTAATCACCCAAACATGCAACTTGTGAAACAAGTCCTGTGGGAGTGTGAAGACAGCATCTCTAGTGATTCAGAATATATGCCTTACATTCGTTAATTATTCAGTTAGCTATCTTTCACCCTCAGAGAATTATGAGATTCCAATGGGTTTGTTCCACAAGCAACTACCACAGTGATTGTCATGTTGATTCATTTATTCTTTCAAAGACAGTTTTATTGAATGTATGTTCTGTGTTAAGCCTAGACTTGCGCATAGCTTGTATCTAGGTAAAGGAAACAAATTAGTAAAACACATATTTTCCTCTCTCTCTCTCTCTCTCTCTCTCTCTCTCTCTCTCTCTCTCTCTCTCTCTCATCTGTCCTGGAACTTGCTCTGTAGACCAGGCTTTCCTTGAATTCACAAAAATCTGCCTGCCTTTGCCTCCCGAATGCAGGGATTAAAAGCATTCGAGTGCCACCACCACCCAGGAAATGTTTTCTATTGGGGTGGAAAAGGCAAAAAAAAATTTTAAAAATCAGATCACAAAGGGCTGGTGAGATGGCCTAGTGAGTAAAGGCCACTAAACCTGATGGCCTAGGGCCCCCCATGGTAGGAGGGAACCTATTACATTAAGTTGTCCTCTGACCTCCACAAGTACCCTATAGAGCATCCTTCTCTACCACCCATGCACAATTTTTTCCCTATGTGTGTGTGTTGTTATTGATGATGATGATGTTATGCTGGGATTAAAGACAAGTTCAACCATGCTCAGCTACATGCACAACTTTTTAAATAGAAAAAAATAATTTAAAATTAACATAAAAAAGAAAATGACATCAAGTCTAGTTAGTTCGTGAGCTTGGGGCAATAGATCCGTGGTAGAATGTGTGCTTAGCTGCACGGGGCTGTGGGTTCCATTCCCAGCACCCTCCTAAAAGAGCAGCAAATTCCCTTGGAGTCCTGGGAAGCAGTTCTTTGTTAGGCAAAAGAAATCAGGGAAGATTTCTTGAAGAAGGGGCTGAGACCAAAGGGATGGAAAAGATAGTGAGATCACATGATGAGAAAGAAGGCCAACCATGGGAAAGAAGGCCAACCATGAGAAAAGGCAAAAGAAGTTCGCTCCAGACAGCGTGGCTAGAAACCACAAAGGTGGGGGAGGGGTTGTCAGGAAGTGAAGGATTGTACGTGATGCCTGTCCGCACACAAAGGGCCTCTCCGAGTGTACCTACACTGAGGGCTGAGACTGCTGCCCCCTATTGATTTATGAGAAAGAGCCAGAGTGGGAGGGAAATAGGTTTTCCAGAGGGAATGCTCAGAAGCAGAACATTGCGGGGAGAGAAGTCTGGGGTTTCCAGGCATCTGCTTCCTCTTCTCCTGGGACTCCTTGCCTTTGCAGCCGACCCTCATATTTTACTGTTCCCCTCCCCTTTCCTCCCTCCTCTTCCTCCCCACACAGCTCAGAAACAGTTTCAGCATGCAAGCCCTCTCCATCAACTCCTCCTGGGGCCATGAGACAATCTGTGCCTGTGCCTTAGGCCTCAGATCCCCAAACTTTTTGAGTCTGATGAGAGAACAGAACAAAGACAAGACCAACAACTCAGTTTAAGTTGAAAATTCACGGGCTTCTGCTGCATCCCTGGAAGGATTCAGGCAAATTTAGCTAAGATCACAGTCTGGGTAGCTGGAACAGGAAGGAAAGCGAGCCTTAGAAAAACCGAACACAAGGCAGAAAGAATTGCAGGCTGCTGCAGCAGCAGACCTGTTTAGGAGAGAAGGCCCAGCTTAAAAGGCTCGCACCTTTCTGAGCACTTCTGACTCCCTACTGCCCCTTTGTGGAGAAACACTCTGGAAAATATTGTCTCCAGGGGCTTTTTGTGGAGGAACATTCTAGGCCATACTCTGTCTGCTTTTTGGACTACCTCCCATTTCTCCCAATATCTAAGTAGCTCAGAAAAAGAAAAAGAAGACTTTTCACAATGACATGGTCTTTACCTCTCCTTATTAAAATTTAAGGCCAGTAAAACAAGTGGTCATTGAGCTTGGTAATTTTGCAAAAAGAGCAAAAATATTGCTCAGGAAAGTAGGAGAAAGGAAATAAAGATAAAAGCAAAAGTAAATAAACTGGAGGATGTAAAAACAGTAGTATTAATAAATAAATTCAAGAACTGTTTCTTTGAAAGGACTAATAAAATAGATTAAACTCCAGAAAACCTATGTAAGAAAAACACACATAAAATTAGAAATGGAAAAGAAGATGCAGCAGCCAGTATAAGCAAAAATTTTAATAGAAAGTAAATGTTGTTCACAATTGTATGCTAATAAATTTTTAAAATACACTGCAGTGGATGCTTTATTTTACAAAATATAAAATTCACACTGCAAGTATGAAAATCTGAATAAATTAATAACCAATGTATAAATTGAGGAACCTGTCACCCAAGGTCTCTAAAACTAAGAATAATTTCAAACCTTCAAAGACTAAATCAGAGAAAAACATAGTGTGTACCTGGTTCATTCCATGATACAAACATGACCATGGCTTCAAAAACCTGATGAAGGTGAAAACAAAAAAAAAAATCAGCAAATAAAAACCAAAGCACAGTATCTACCAAGTGATAGTTTATATAGCAAAATGTTAGCTCCTGGGCTGGACATGTTGATTGGCAAGTAAAAATACCTCCTGCCAAGCCTGAGGACCTAAATTCAATCTCCAGATCCCATTTGGTGGAAGGAGAGATTTGATTCCTGAAAGCTGTCCTTTGACCTCCACATGTGGTCTACAGTGCTCCAGTTCCAGAGGATCTGACACTCTCTTCTGAACTCTATAGGCAATTGTACTCATATACACAGACACACACACATCTGTGTGTGTAATTCTTTTAATTAGCAGAAATACTAGCAAATACAATTTAACAAAATTTGAAGTCAAAGAACAAGCATCACAATAAAATAGAATAAAACTGATCCCAGAACAATGCTCTGGCCTAAAGGCAATCTATTAGCATAATACTAAGTAGAGGTTCAATCAATGGTTTGGTGTATCTATAACTAGGAATGTTATTCATAGGGAAGGCATAGGAATTAGACTATTTGAAAAGGACAGGGGTCTGGATCTAATTAGGCCGACAGAGCTCCTGCCTAGCATACTGAAGTCCTGGTTCCCATCTTCACAATTGCATGCTGTTATGCCCAGTGCCCAGGAGGTAGAGATGTAAGAATCAGAAGTCCAAGCTCATCCTTGGCTACATAGTGAATTGAAGCTAGCCTAGGACAGATGAGGCCTTATTTCAAAAAGAAAAAAAAAAAGAAGAAAATGGAATTGGAAAAGAATGAAAACTGAAAACTACTGGAAGATATTTTCAAAAGCCTCCACCTCACTGTATACGTATTTTACACAATGGGGTTGTATTATTTTCTAACATTATTCTCAATTTACAGTTACAGATAAAGGCCACAATGATGGGGTAAAGCATGGCTAGAGTCTCCTAGGAAACCCAGTACTTATTCCTGATTATCAGTCATCATCATAAAGGCAGGAAAATTAAACCAAAATGGCAGGTCTTAGAATGAGCAGGACAACAAAAGATTGTCACTCTGGACGTCTGGCTGTCTGGGACTCAGCCATCTAAAGACTCCGAACTTCTTGTCTTAGGCAGTGGTAGGTTGTGAACATAATTTAGCATTCTGTGGAAATAGGTCCTACAATGAGATGGGCCTCTGAAAAGCGGGCATTAGCCAAACCTGGCTTCACTATATACTGTGTTTGTTTATTTATTTGCCTTCGTGCTCCCTCCCCCCCCTTTTTTTTTTAAAGAAAACTCTTATTCAATATTTCAGTCTTACCTAATCTGTTCTAGAAAGTCCTGTGGAATGGTTGGTGTATTCAGATCAAAGAAGCCCTTCCTTCACAGGCAGAAGGAAGCTCATTAAATCATCCTCCCTTATCTCTCCCTGCACTCTCTGGGCTTCTGCAAGGTTAATAGGTGCTGACAAGTAGAACCCATGGAGCATCAAAAGTATGCACTTGCCTAGTAATCAGGGTTGAATTGTACAATTAGCTCAGGAACGTAGAGATAACAATTGTCCTCCACTGGACAGTCTTAGAAAAAAAACAGCAAAATTAGCCTCTGGTCAAGGATGAATTCCAAGGGAATCAAAATACATCACAAAATACATTCTTGCACATGAAACAGCAAATAGCAGAATAATGGTAACTCTAACAACAACAACAACAACAACAATGCTGGCTCTGGAATAGTATCCAAATGCTGCTTGAAACAAAGGTGTGGAATGTATAGTGCTTGTGAGTGTGCACACAAGCTTGAATCTTCCAGACATGGGTTTTGGCTCTGTCACTCACTATCTGGGTAACTTAGTGCTTTTGTTCTATGCCTTATTTTATTTACCTGTAAAATGAGTTGCCTATTGCAATTGCTGTGGCAATTAAGTGACTATATATGTGCATCTGACATGCTATCAACCACCAGTCTGTGTTATTAAGACCAGGTTCCTTGACCAGAATACCATGGTGTCTTTTTCTTTTCTGCATGGATCTGTTTGCTTATCCTGTTTCACAGGCAGTTGCACTGCTCGTACCCTCCCCTCTTCCCTTCTTCTTTGATTCTTCCCATAGCCTCTTCAAACATCCCCTCCCTACAGAATGCCCTTTCACGAGCTGCTTTGAAGCATCTACACGTTAAGGCTCAATAGCCTTCTCCATCCCAGCACCCGTGATTGCTTGTTCTTCCAAGAACTCCAGCTTTGCTAATGAAAAATAGCCAAGGCTGGGGCGGTACTGGGTTGCTTCTGTAGAGATTCTCAGATGTTAAATAACAGATATTCTACCACAACGGTTGTTTGTGAGATATCCAAACTGCTCAGCTTAGACCCATGCCAAAAGGAATTCTTTCAGACCACTGACTATGCCCTAATTAATTTTTTGGCTAAGTCCAACTTCATCATTGACCTGTAGGCTCATAAAAATCTTCATTTACCTTACTTTGTACTGCTTGAACATCCTCAGCCAGACTTCCTAATAACTACCATCACTACATATGACCGATCTCCAAGTCTTGTCCCTAAAGTCTTTTAATAGTTGTATTTTCCTTTTGAGTTGTTTAGAGGAGATTGTTTATTTTTGATACAAGGTCTAAATCTGTTGCCCTGGCTGGCCTGCAACTGGCTAGAGAGGCCAGGGTAGACTTGAACTCACAAAGATCAATTTGCCTCTGTTTCCCAAGTGCTGGGATTGGAATGTGCCACCAAACCCAGTCTTCTAAATGGTTGTATTTTAGTCCTTCATTTTTAGCTCTCTTCCCTACTCTCCACCAAGTTCCTAAGCAGACAATGAAAAATGTCAGCCCAAAGGCTGGAGTGAAGCTCAGTATTAGAGCACTAGTCTCACATACACAAGAACCTGAATTCAGTTCCCACCCCTGTAAAAGAACACCTAAAATCTGCAGACCACTTTTTGTGTGTTGTAATCCCAGTACTCAGTAGACAGAGATGGAAGAACAACTGCAAGTCTGAGATTAATTAGTCTAGTCCATATGGTAAGTTCTAGGCTATCTAGGGCTATACACTAGATCATTTTTAAAAAAAATAACAGCAAAAATATCAGACAAAAAAACTCAAATCAGATATCAAAGCCAGTAGGAAAATATATCAAAACATTTGCATTAATATTCTCATAATTTTTACTTTTAGGCATAGGAGCTCAACAGTTAAGCGAACCAACTGCTTTTCCAAAGGACTAAAGTTCAATTCCCAACATCTACATGGCAACTCACAACCATCTGCAATTCCAGTGCCAGCATATCTGATGCTCTCTTTTGACTTCTGTGGGCACCAGATATGCATGTGGTACACATACATACATGTAGGCAAAACTATCATACCCATACAAATAATCAAACTTTAAAAATTAGTTTAAAACATCCATAAGCCAAATAGAACTTTCTCCAAATTGTCTGGCTCAGTGAGCACAGTATCAAGAAACTTATCTTCTGAGGTTAAAAAAAAAGGCCCATTACAGGGGCCAGTGAGATAGCGCAGAGGGAAAATGTACTGTCAAGCCTGACAATCCCCAGAGCCCACATGGTAGGAGGAGAAAACCAACCCCCACAAAGTTGTCCTCTGGTTTCTATACATATAGTCCTTCCCACCCCCCACAATAAACAAAAAGATAAAAATGAACATAATTTTTTAAAAATAGATAAATTCTGAGAGAGAGAGAGAGAGAGAGAGAGAGAGAGAGAGAGAGATTCCTCTCATAATAAAGAGCATGAAGATGGCTGCAGTCCAGGTACAGGGCCAGCATATTTCCAAGACAGTTGTGTGTTCATCCTACATTCTGGATACTAGCCACCAGATGGTATTACAAGTTATTCCTAGCTACTCTTGGCAAAACTTCATAATCAGATTGAAATTAAAGCTAAAAACACAGTAAATTATGGACAAGCAGTCTTCAGGCATTTCTCAGTACAATTCAATAAAACCAAGGCACAAGGACTTCAGTTCTCAGCACCCCATGAGACTGTGAGGTTTGGGAGTATAAGCATTTGCATCTATCTATCTTGTTTTCTTTTGCATACCCAGATATAGCAACATAGCAGGGGCATCCATTATATATTTGTGGGGTGAAAAAAATGATTGCATCCTCAATTTATGTATGCGTGTATGCATTTACATGTTTGTTTGTTTGAGATAGGGTCTTGTGTATTCCAGACTGGCCTTGAGCCTGCTATAAAGCCTAGGATAATCTTGAACATATGATTTTTCCACCTCTATCACCTGAGTGCTAACATTAGATGTGTGTACTATAACACCCAATTAATGTGATAGTAAAGATGGAACCAAGGGTTTCATGCATAATAGTCAAGCACTCTACCAACTAAGCCACATAACTAATCCTTACATCCTTAAATTTACACTCCAGAATACTCTATTCTCACATCTAAATAATTCCTGTAGAAAATCTAATAAAATATTTAGTATGTATTTCAAAAGTTTAAATCTATTGATCTGGGACTGAAGAGATGGCTCAGTGGTTGACAGCACTGACTGCTCTTCCGAAGGTCCTGAGTTCAAATCCCAGCAACCACATGGTGACTCACAACCATTCATAATGAGATCTGATTCCCTCTTCTGGAGTGTCTGAAGACAGGTACAGTGTACTTAATACAATAAATAAATAAATCTTTAAAAAAATCTATTGATCTTCCTATGGGGTTGCCATCCTCTTTGGTTCCTTTAATCCTCCCCCTAACTCTTCCATAGCGGTAGTCCAATGTTTGACTGTGAGTATCTGCATCTGTCTCTGTCAGCTGTTGATAGAGCCTCTCAGAGGACAGTCATGCTAGGCTCCTGTCTGCAAGCACAACATGGCATCAACAATAGTATCAGGGGTTTGGTGCCCATGGCATGAATCCCAAGTTGGGCAGGTCACTGGATTCCATGTCCCCCAGACTCTGCTCAATTTTTGTTCCTGAAAATTTTAGGCAGGAACAATTGGGTCAAGTAACCTGGACCCCTGGGAGCTCCCAGAGACTAAGTCACCAACCAAAGAGCCTAATCAGGCTGGTCTGAGACTCTCTAGCACATATGTAGCAGAGGACTACCATATCTGGCCTCAGTGAGAGAGGATGCACCTAATCCTGTAGAGACTTGATGCCCCAGGGAAGGGGGATGCCCTGGTGGGGGGGGGGCATCAGCTCAGAAGCGAAGGGAGAGGGAGGCAAGGAAGAACTCTGTGAGGGGTGACCAGGATGGGGGGCAATATTTGGGATGTAAATAAAGAAAATAATTAATTAATTAATAAAATAGTTTAAATCTAGAGCTGGAGAGATGGCTCAATTAGAGCAATTATTGCTCTTGTAGAGGACCTGGATTTGATTCTGAGCACCTACATATCAACTTACAACTCTGTAACTCCAGTTCCAGGGAGTTATCATGGCATCTATAGGTAGGTACCTTGAATGCATGTGGTACACAAACATATATGAAGACAAAACACCCATACACATAAAACAAAATACATATATTTCTAAAGTTTGAATTTCAAAGAACTTTAAAAGTTAAATTTCAATAAAGTTAATTGATACTGACTTATTCCCACAAAAATCAAAACTACCTTGTGAACAAGTCCCTCGAGTAAAGAACTCAGTTGTGCACACACACACACACACACACACACACACACACACACATATATATATATATATATATATATATATATATATATATATATATATATATATATATATATATATATATATCGGTAGTTCCTACTGTAGCAAAACACTCCTCAATTCTATCTTATGAAATCTGATGAATTTCTAATCTAATTCCAATGCTTGCTATGACATTTGTTGTGGTTTGAATTTAGGAGCAGGCTTGAGGGTCCTGTCTACTCTGCTTCCTGACTGCATAGACAATGTAACTCCCAGCTTTATGCTTCTGCACCCATACCTTCCTGCTTTAATATTTTATATCCCTTACCTATGAACCAAAATAAACTGATTTTCCCTTGAGTTGTCATTTTCCTGTACAGAGCATAGCTTGATTCTTTTGTCAAGGTCTTATGTAGACCAATTTGGCTTCACAATGTCTATGTAATACTTTACCAACTGGGCTACACCCTTCATCCTACTTAGTTAAATTGTTATTTGTTTCTTAGTTGAAAATAATTGCTCTTAATTTCCCTTTCTTTTTTTTTTTAAAGATTTATTTATTTATTATATGTAAGTACACTGTAACTGTCTTCAGACACTCCAGAAGAGGGCGACAGATCTTGTTATGGATGGTTGTGAGCCACCATGTGGTTGCTGGGATTTGAACTCAGGACCTTCAGAAGAGCAGTCAGTGCTCTTAACCGCTGAGCCATCTCTTCAGCCCCTAATTTCTCTTTCTTATATCCATGCCAAGCTTTTGATAGTTGGCATTTTATAATTCATTACAATAACTGGTAAAAATGGTAGCTTTTCCTTTCTACTCCATTGAAATATTCTTTCCTGCTCCCATAGATGCAGGCCATTTTGCTGTACAATCTGTCCATGTCTACTTCTCCCAAATGGTAATCTTCCTCATCATGGTCCCAGAAACAATAGTTATAAGGAGCTCTAGTCTGAAATCCCTGAAACCATGAGCCAAAAATAAATCATTTGTCCTTTCAGAGTGTTTTCTCAGGTATTTTTTCACAGTGATGAAAAATCTAATATAGTACACTTCTGATCGAAATAAAATGCTTAGTTCAAATTGAGTTAAACAAAGGGGCTTTTTTTTCTTTTTCAAGACAGGGTTTCTCTGTGTAGCCTTGGGTGTGCTGGAATTCTCTCTGTAGATGAAGCTGGCCTTGAACTCAGAGATCCACCTGCCTCTGATTTCCAAGTGCCTGATTAGAAGTATGTTGCTACTATACCTAACTTAAACAAAGGGGGAGGGGGTTAAACAACATAAATAAAGGTTTTGGATGAGGAGGGTTTAAAGCAAAGTTTAAGCAAGGCTGTGGCTGTTTCTGTGTAATACATTCAGCTCTATCTGCCATTCATATTGAATTCATCTTCAGGCTGCCATCCCTCATTATTGTAAAATGGTTGCCAAAGCAACAAGGCTATCTATTTCCTCTTGTACATCCTAGGGAAAAAGATCATGCTGCTTTCTATCACCATGGAAAAGAAGTCCCAGGCTTCAAATGACTAAGGTATCACTGATTCAATTTCTGTGATCACCACATGCTGAATAGCTTAAGCCTGGCGAAGGGATAGTCAGTCGAGAATAGCGAGCATTAATTATGGTGAATTTGGAATTAGTGATGGAAGCTATTTCAAGTGTCAAATAACGATTTAGAAGAGATGTTTGCTGAAGGAAACAACAGTATAGGGTCAGGGCTGAAGGTCGATGGAAGAGTGTTTACCTAGCATGTACAAGGCTCTGGATTCTCAACCTAGAGCTGTAAAATGGGGGAAGAGGGGTAGATGTAAAAGGAGGCTAAAGATGTCTCAATCAGTAAACTATTTCCTGTACAAGCAGGAAAATTTGAGTTTGGATCCCCAGCACCCATGTTTAAAACAAAACAAGCTATAGCAATATGCTTCTGTGGTTCTCATGCTGGGGGAGAAGATCTGGACCCCCCTGACCAGTCAGCCTAACTAAATTGGTGACCTCTAGTTTCACTATGAGACACTGTCTGAAAAATTGAAGGAAAGAGGTTAAGGAAGGCACGAAACATTAACCTGGCCTCCACATACACATGTACATATACAGAGGAGCATGTATTATCACATAAACCACATAAAAGAAAATTAAACCAACAGTATATACAGTGAATACATAGCTGTTAGCTTATTAACCAAATCCTCTTGACAATTTATTATAAGAATAACTTTTAAAAGTTGTATACATTTTTTTTTTGTTTTTTGAGACAGGGTTTCTCTGTGTAGCTGTGGCTATCCTGAACTGACTCTGTAGACCAGGCTGGCCTTGAACTCAGAAATCCGCCTGCCTCTTCCTTCCAAGTGCTGGGATTAAAGGTGTGTACCACCACTGCCTGGCTTAATGTTTAGTTTTAGCTATGTAGTATATAAAAATATTACATCTAATAGCAAATACTATAGAGTTAGTGAGATGGCTCAGCAGTTAAGAGCTCTTGCTGTCTTCCAGAAAACTGAAGTTTGATTCCCAGATCCCACATGTTGGTTTACTACTATCTATTACTCCAGTTTCAGGGAATCCAGTGTCCTCTCTGACTTTTGTAGGTACTGAATGCACATGGTAACTTATATGCATGCTGGCAGAAATAGCCATTACATATAAGATAAAATAAAATAAAACACATTTTTAAAACAATAAATACTATACAAGCTTTGCTGTGCAACTACTGAGAAATGCTTTAAAAATGTTATCTATGTAAATCAATACTCTATTAATTATTACATAATAACAAGAGTAATCATTAAAATATATAATGGCCTGAGGACACATACATTATACTTTACATTTATAGTACATAAAATGTAGTATAGCTTGAATACAAAACTCTGAGTACTAACCAAAGAGAAGAACATGGCAGGATAAAGACAGTCATATTTGGGGATTTGGGGACGTCTTTCCTTTCAAAGGTGGCACTGAGCTGTTTTGTAGGCTTGCATATGGGAGAGTGCAGTGAGCAGAGATGGCGATGCTTCACTCCAAGAATAAGCAGATAACAATAGGTTTTCAGTCAATTTCAGTCTTGAAGGCAGAAAAGGCATAGCCAAAGACACTCTGGGAACAGAAAAGAAGAGGCCAATTAGTACCTGCCACGCACTTATCTTTATCTCAATATTACTTTCAGAAAGAGACCAAGTTTATTTCACATTGCAAAACAGAGCAGTGGGCAGGGCAGAAACAGAAGCACTGCCTGCCCCCAGTGTTTAACTCCGAAAGGCAGTTCATTATGAGAAATACATGTGAATAAGAAATTACAGACTGCAAAATGGAATAAGACAGGTACACAAAGAAATTTACAAAAATAACAAGCCGCATACATGGGATTAAATGAAATGGAAATGCAAAGTGAGATATTAGGAGAGGTTCCACAGAGAGGTGATAGTACTTTTAGGACTTTGGTGAGAGAAGAGGGCCAGAAATGGTGGGTGGTACCTAAGGAAGCCCTGTCTCAAATGCGGCCCTATCCCTTCCATCTCATATACTGGGTACTATATATGGATTTGTGGGGAGGGGAATAGTCGCTATTTTCCATTGCATACCCAACATCAAGCATACCAAGCCCCCATGGGTTTCAAATCCATGGTCACAGTAATGACCCTAGTTAAAGTCAGAGCATTACAAAACCTGAGAGACAGGCAGGCAGATCTCTGTGAATTGGAGGCCAGCATGGTCTACAATGAAATTCCAGGACAGCCAGGGCTATGCAGAAAAAAAAAGCATGTCTCAAAAAAAAGGATACCAAATACTGAGTGACTCTGATATTGTTTTACTTATCCTGCATGTTTGGTTCATTCCTGATCCTCCCAAGAAATCACAGAGAATGTCTTCCACACATTCACCCATAGATATGTAGTGATGACCACATCATGAAAAGTGTCAAGACTCAGTTCCACAAATACACATGAAATCAGTGACCTTTGGAAGTTTAAGGTGTTGAGAACTCCATATACAATCTATTAAGAAAGGTAATTACATTTCTCTAAATCATAATACCCAGATCGAATGTTTTTAAAAATATAGCTTTGATTACATCAATCTACTGAACAGCTGCCTTAGCTCCTACCTGTAACCTCTTGAATTTGTCTTAAGGATCCTTGTCTTAGTTAATTTTCTAATGCAAAAATACCATGACTGAGGCAGCTTACGAAATAAAGGATTTTAATTGGGCTTAACAGTTTCAAAAGGCCAGAATCCATGGAAAGACAAAGGCCTATAGCTATCAGCTTGATCCCTAAGTAAGAAGCAGAGAGCCACAGTGAAAATGGTGTGAGTCTTCTGAAACTGCAAAGCCTAACCCCAGTGACACACCTCTATTCCAATAAGGCCATATCAATTAATTCTTCCCAAACACTACCACCAACTGAGGAACCAATTATTTAAACATATGAGCTCATGGGGGGTGGGGTATTTTCAGTCAATCCTCTGCAGCCCATTTATAGCCACATCATCAACTGTATATTCCATAAGTTATACCCTGAACATAGCAATAGGGAGACTGGCAGAAAACAGTTGTAATAGATATTGAAGTCATGTGGGAAAAAAGGAGAAGAAAGTATTGTCGTATATTTTAAAATGGAAGTTTGAAAGGACAAAGTAGATTTGAAATATATACATGCAGAACATACAGATATGGGGGGGGAAGGCTAGGCATGGTATGATGGTATGTACTACCAGCTACTTAGGAAGCAAAGGCATCATAATTTCAAAGTATGTCTGGATTACATAGTAAGTTCAAATTAACCTGGGCAATTCAGTGAGACCCTGTCTCAAAGTAGAGGGCCGTTGATGGAGTTCAGTGGCAGTGCATCAGTTCATGACTCCCTATGTTCAATCTTTTTTTTTGGTTTTTTTTTTTTTTTTTTTTTTTTTTTTTTTTGGTTTTTCGAGACAGGGTTTCTCTGTGTAGCCCTGGCTGTCCTGGAACTCACTCTGTAGATCAGGCTGGCCTCAAACTCAGAAATCCGCCTGCCTCTGCCTCCCAAGTCCTGGGATTAAAGGTGTGCGCTACCACGCCCAGCCTCCTATGTTCAATCTACAGAGCTTAAAAAGAAAGACCTAAACCCTCAAACCTAAACCCTCAAATGTTGGGTTAGCCAGAAGATTATAGATAGGCATCAGTATCTAGGGTCTGAGCCTTGAAACCAGGAAAGAACATTCATTGTCTTTATAATAGATAGCTGAGACAGTATTTTCTTGGGTATTTGCAGCCCTGGGCCAATACATAGAATAACATCTCAGTCTGAACTCTTCAATTCGGCTGACATCTGATGTGCTGAACTTTTCTGAGAAACCAATGTCCCATGGCTACTTGCAAATATAGAGGCACAACCTCTTAAGAGAAAAGCTTCTCAAATTTAGGATCTGGACACTCTCACCGTCAGAAATCAATCAATTAAGCGACCATGAAAAGTGTGTAGAAACACACAAACCTAGTTAATGAAGGGTACCTAGAGTATACCACAAATCACCCACATCCTTTTTTTTTGCCACAATGACTTGGGAAGGAAAGGAGCACAGGTTCTGGCCTACTTGGCAATTATTAATGTCCAGATGCTCACACTTGAGAGAGGCTGCAATTGCACTGCAAAATAAAATCCCTGGCAATAGAAAAAACTCAAGAAGCCATTTCATCATCCAAATGGGTAGATAAAAGATGTGATATTGCTTTGAGAGTGCAAGGAGAGAACTATCTGGATTTTGCAAAATGCATACACATAAGTGATAGCTACAAATCTTCTCAGGATTTGTAATATGTTCCCCACATAAGTGTAACAGACTTATCAAATATTGTTCAAATTAATGTACCTAGCCATTTTATTTTATGAAACTGGTCAATTTTTATCTTAATGTTTACATAAGTGAATGAGCAATCCCATTAAAGCAATTTTATGCAATTTTAAAAGGTCACAACAATGCTTTAAAAGCATACAGCTTTTAACTGGGTAGTGTAACTTACCTATTTGGCATACTAAACAAATAATACATTAAATAGGGTTCTTTACAATTGAGTTTAACTCAAAATTTCAAGATTATCTTGAAAAAATACTCACACTTTTAAAATTCCAAGCATAATTTATCTTCTTTAAGTTGAAAAAAAAATAAGCATTGTTCACAATAACACCAAATTATCATTACAATATTATCACTGAAAAGAATGTGTTACAGGATTTTTTAAAGGCTATGAAAAGTAACTGGATAAAAACAAGAGCAGAAATTACATTAAGATAGACTCATTTTCACTTTTAAATACTGAGATTGCATCTAAAATGACTTTATATAGAGAATATTCAGCATAATACAATGTTAAATATGTCACCACTTTACCTACAGACTGATTAAAGGGCAAATTAAAGTGTCATGAAGTCATCTTGCCAACCTTCAGGCTAGTGCTTCTCATGCTGTAATGTGCATGCCAAACACCTGCGGATCTTGTTAAAATGTAGATTGTGATTCTGTGCTTCTTGGTGGAACTCGTGATTCTGCATTTCCAACAAGTTCCCAGGAGGTGCTCCCACTACAGTGTGAATAGGAAAGTTTTAGGCTAAATGAAACAATATTCTGGAGGAAATTTCATCCAACCATGCCTTTTGTCTCTCCTTCTTTCATCTGAACTCATAAAATGTCAACAAAATTCAAGGCATTTCCTGTGGATACGAATGGTCTCCCCTCTCTTCACACTACTACATATTAGGTAACTTTAGGGAAGGTCACCCCATAGCAAACACAGAGAAGTTAATAAGTATGTCTTGGTTGGTTGATATTTTAAAAATAACAGCCCTACTGAAATATATCCTCATACCATAAAATTCACCCTTTTAAAATATATAATTCAGTGGTTTTAGTATAGTCACAGAGCTGTGAAACCATCACTACTTTCTAATTTTACAAGACAGATCCCTTGAACATGAAAGCCAGCACTCGCGGCTGCTCACCTCCCATCCCCATGACCTCTCCAATTCTAGATATCTGCCAATCTTTATTTTCTACGTCTATGGATTAGCACATTTGCCATGTAATCTTTTGTAGTTGTCTTGTTCTTGTATCACACCTTATGTTTAAGGTTCATGTATGTTAAGGCATGTATCAATACTTCATGCCTTCCTATAACTAAACATACTCTCTTGCATGGCTCTTTGATTTGTCATTTGTAAGTGAATGGATGTTGGGTCACTTCCATGGGGGGCATTGTGAGTGATTCTACAAAGCTTTGTTAAAATGTTTTGAAAGGACAAACTGGTCTAGAGCTCCTGTCTGGCTACCTGGAGTGAGGAGGTACTACAGGAGGCAGTTTAGATGAGGTATCTGGCCTGTTCAGGAGGCAGACACAGGCTTGGTCAGACCACTGGGACAACCTCACGTCAGAACTGGAGAACTGAGCACTGTTCTAGTACTATGAATTTTCTCTTTTTGTGAGACAGTCTCACCATGTAGCCCAGACTGGCCTTGAACCTGGTATCTTCTGACCTCTGCCTGAGAGCTAAAGCAAGTGCCAGCATTCCCAGCTCTTTTCTTTTCTTTTTCAACATATATTGTCATGGTTTAGTGCTTCTCTAATCTATGAGGCAGATGGGATTGAAAAAATATTGTAAATATTCTTCCCAGTTGCACAAATGTACCTATGGACATCCCTCTAGAAAGAAAATGGGGCCAGGCAGTGGTGGTGCACAGAGAGGCAGAGGCAGGTGAATTTCTGAGCTTAAGGTCAGCCTGGTCTACAGAGTGAGTTCCAGGACAGCCGGGACTACAGAGAAACCCTGTCTCGAAAAAAACAAAGAAAGAAAGAAAAGAAAAGAAAAGAAAAGGAAAGAAAGAAAGAAAGAAAGAAAGAAAGAAAGAAAGAAAGAAAGAAAGAAAGAAAGAAAGAAAGAAAGAAGATGCAATGATATTGTGATCTTCCTAAATTGTCAAGGTATCAACATGCCATAAAGTATGGTGCTCATGTGCCTCTCTGTTTAGCAGGCACAGATGCATAAACATTCTGTTTGTATTCCACAAGGAAAGATTCCAGAAGTGGTTTTTTTTCTTTTTTTTTTTTAAATTCGATATATTTTTTATTTACATTTCAAAGTGATTTCCCCTTTTCTGCCCCCCCACTCTCCGAAAGTCACATAAGCCCCCTTCCCTCCCCCTGTTCTCCCACCCACCCCTTCCCACTTCCCTGTTCTGGTTTTGCCCTATACTGCTACACTGAGTCTTTCCAGAACCAGGGAAGGGCCAAAAGAGAGAAATATAAGTGCTCCCAACAATCCCATTACATCACAGACAAGCATCAAAGGCCAGCTCGTAAGATCACCTCAAGATGACCACTCCTTTGTTTCTCCCCTCATAAAATGCTCTCAGCTTCCCCATAGCTCTGGGCCTATGCTGATAATGCAATGCTGTCCAGTGCTTACATTGTAAAGACAGGGTGAAAACTCCCAAAGGAGTTACCATGGAGTTAAAGAAGTTTGGGACTGGCTGTTACTTAATCAGGTCAAGAGTCCTTAAAAGAGGACATGGGCTGTTCTTGAGGTGGAAAGCCTATTGCTGCTCATCTTAAAGAAGCAAATTGTTTGTTCAGACCTGAGTATGAAGAGAATAGTCATCAAGAAATGAGGCGCAAAGACATGAACTCTGCTAACAACAGGGGGCAGCTTAGAAGTAGATCTTACCTTAGTCAGATATCTAAATGAAAATGAAGTCTCATTAATGCTGTGGTGCCAGCCTTGTTGAAGGTGAGCAGGGACTACAACTGACCTGTGTCTGCTCTTTTGAGTAATGGAAACCATCAGGCAGTGACTGTGTATAATCGTAATTCACTATGTTTGTTGATCTGTGAACTATAAAAAATGAGCATGAGGGTGGTGGGCTCGAGCTTTTCATGGGCCAAGATAGGTTTGAATTCCTCTTGTGAGGTTCTGGGATTGATTGAGTACTTGTTTGCCTGGAACAATTTGCTTTGATATTTAATGGTCATTGTAAAAGTATGAAGAGAAGGACCTTTAAAGAGGTGATTTGGTATCTTCCCTCATGGTGGATTCAATGCCTTAGTATGGTTCTCAAGAACAGGTATATCTCTTGGCACTTCTGCTGTCCTGTCCCACAGGGTGTAATATCTTCTCTTTCTCTGAAGGAATCACCACTCAAAGCACCATCAGGATGTACTGGCTCTCTCCCCTTTAACAGACACCAAAGCTGTAGGTGTTTTGATCTTGGACTTTCCAATCTCCACAACTGTGACCAATGTGTCTATTCTTTATATAGTATCTGTACATTTCATGTATTCTCTTATAGCAGCATAAAGCAGACTGGCAGGCCACTTCCTCTCCTTTAAATGACTATGACACCTTTAAATAGGATAGGCCTTGTCTGTGAAGAGGGCAAAGATTGCTTGGTACTAGGCCATCTAAACTTGCTATGTCTGGTGTTTAGGGTACTTGTCCATTAACCTACCTGTCACAAAAACTGAAAAGTTGCACTTCTGCCTGATGGAGGAAGATGTCCAATATTCTGCTTTGCTGTTGAGATTAGGTGCAAGCCTCACTGTGGGACTTGCTCAATAGGTGAATATTCACGTGAATTGAGCTAAGCACTTGAAAGACTTCCACATAACCCCACTTCTTTCATGTCTTTGCCCTTGATGATATTTTGGAGAGTTTTTATGTATCCCAGGATGAATTCAAACTTGATATATAGCAAAGGATGACTTTGATTTTCCTGCCTGTACCCGCTGGGGTCTAGGATTACAGTTGTGCACCATCATGCCCAGTTAATGCAGTGCTGAGGACTGAACATGGGGTCTTGTGCTTATAATGCAAACTCCCCACCTCTGCTGAGCTCCCTCCCTCCCTGACTCCTCACTGATGAATACTTTTAAAGTAACAATTTATTGAGCACTTACCATGTGCCCAATCATTTTTTATTCAGCGTGTCATTTCAACCTTTTATCTGCCATATTAAAAAGTTACCATTTTTTCAATGAGCATTTTAAGATATAATTGACACATAATACAGTTCACATATTTAAAGTGTAAATTTGATGAGCTTTGACACATGTATGCACCCATGAAACTATTACCACAATCAAGATAATTAACATGCCTATCATCTCTAAGAGTTTCCTTGCCTCTCTTTGCCTCTCTCCTTCCTGACCATTCCCAGCCCCTTTCCCTCCCACCCCCTCCTCAAACAACTGCTGATCTGCTTTCCATCACCGTAGATTAGTGCGCATTTTCTAGAGTTTTGTATAAATGGAATCATATGGCACATACTCTTTCTTGTCTGGCTTCTTTCACTCAACCTAATTAGTTTGGGATCCATCCAAGCAGTTATATATATCAACATCCCAGTTCTTACAACAGCTTCATTGAGAGATAATTCACATAACTTTCAGTTTTCCCATTTAAAATGTTTGATTCAATGGTTTTGGTTTGTTCCATATTTTAAATTATGGTAAAACACATATAATATAAAACTTGCTGTTCTAGTCCACTTCTTTTATTTATGAGTAGTATTCCACTGTATGGATCTACCACAATTTGTTTATTCAGTCAGATAGGTAATGTTATAACCACACTCATTTTAGAATTGAGGAAAAGGGACACATGGAGAAGTTAATTTATTTGTTTAAAATCATGGAAAAACTAACAATACTATTATACAAACTCCATTCTGTCCAATGCTGATAACAATGCCCTTAACCATTATGCTGCACTGTTCTTCCAAACTGAAAATACCTAGCTGCACTAATAAAAATGATATCTCCCACATACATGAATATCCAACACATAAACACATCGCTAATCAGTTTTTACATAGGCTAGGCTAGTCCTGGAGGTGAGTCAAATTCCTTCTCACATAACAATCTAAAAGATGCTTTCTGAAAAGAAAGAGAGAGAGACAGAGAGAGAGAGAGAGAGAGAGAGAGAGAGAGAGAGAGAGAAGGAAGGAAAAGGGGAAAGCCATTAAGGATATAAGCCACAGACTCTTAGATGGTCATATTATAAACACACGGCAGAGTTTCAGAATTAAGAATCACACATTGTCCAGAGAACTGGACATTAGGCAGGACCAGCCTGGTTAGTATCTAAATAATGTGCTTTACCCAGTCATCAAGGAAAAATATTAGGTGCTTCCCCCTGGCTTGTGAAAAAAGTGTTAATTGAATACAAACCAGGGAATGATAAAATGTCTGCATGGTAACAGTCCAGCTGGGACAAGTACCCCAGAGTCATTTCAGCCGTCATGGGGGTTGATTCATTCACCCTTAGTGCTGTCCCAGGAAGGAAGCATACCACAATATATTCTCTAATCTTTCCAAAAAGAAGTTTGAGAGCTAACAAACTAAACTACCTCCATAGGACATAAGGGCTACCATGGGAGAAGGCAGTGGCCGCCTCATCTCTACTTTCACTAATTCAGAAAAGGAGGAAATGAGGTGTAGAGGAAAGAGAAAGGCACTTCTTGACAATATCATAAAGCACTATAATATAAGCTGTCAAAGGAGACTGTGGAATGAAGCTCCTTCCCTGGAACTCATTAAGAACAGGAGATACCTGCTTGGAATAAATCCAGGAGCAAAGTCAGAGGAATGCTATCCAGAGACACAGGATGAAGTAAACATGGTCTGAAGCAAGCGCTAGCCACGGCCAATTAGCTGGAGCCCAGCCAGCCGCATAAGCTAGCCATGCAAATGGTCTGTGGGGATTACTGACTCCAGCGTGGCTAGATAAGACTGGAACGTGCTTCTCAGAGAACCAGACTCTCCAGCAGTTGTTTAATTTCAACTGTTTCTTTCTTCTATAAGCATGTGGCCATGATTGGATCACTAATATATGGAACTTGGAAACTAGAATACATTGTACCTTAAGCTTCCAGAACCTTGGAGTTTAAAAATGTTTATTAGATGCAGAAAAGGTAACTGGGGGTTTGTTTGTTTGCCTTTAAACACAGGTCCTTAAGTACAGTGTCCATCAAAATGGAAGAAGGGTGACAGAATAAACACAGCTCAAGGCAAGGCCATGATCCCTGCCTCTGAAGATCTCTTATCCCCATGGTTGAGACAGTACCAGGGACTAGCTCAGTGATAGCCCGAGACACAGCTTTGTGAACAGAAGGCTGTTGTTGTTGTTTTGTGAGATAGGGTATCTCTGTGTAGTCCTGGAAGCCCTGGAACTTTCTGTGTAAACCAGACTACCCTCAAACTCACAGAGAACCACCCGCCTCTGCATCTTGCATGTTGGGATTAAAGGTGTGGGTCACCACCACCTGGCTGTGAACAGAATTTTGAACACCTGCCATCTTAACATTCTAAAACTCAATATCAGTTCACTGGGGGTTCTCTACTTACATACAATTCTATAAAGAGATGCCCTCCATACTTCCCTTCCTCTCTATGGGTTTGCCAATGGGAAAAGAATCATGCTGTCTTAGTTAGTGATGCAACGCCATGACCCAAAGCAACTTGGAGGGGGAAAGGGGTTTATTTCACCCACAGTTCCTTATAACAGTTCATCATCAGAAGCAGTAAGGCAGATAACTGGAGGCAGGGGCTGATGCAGAGGCCATTGGAGTGCTGCTACTTACTAGATTGCTCCCAATGACTTGTTCTCTTATAGAACTCAGGAGCACCAGCCCAGGGGTGGCACCACCCACAATGGACTGGGCTCCCCTCCATCAATCACTGATTAAGAAAATGTCCTACAGGCCTGCCTACAGCCCGATTTTATGGAGGTATTCTCTCAATTAAGGCTCCCACCTCTCATCTGACTCTAGCTTGTGCCAAGTTGATATAAAAATTAGCCAGCATGCATGCCCATGAAAGTCTTGTATATTAATGACAATAAAAAAAGCCTTATTTATAATAGATAAAGAGGGAAATGGCTAAATGTTAAGCAATAGAAGATGAGATTTAAAAAACACCTATGGCCGGGCGGTGGGGGCGCACGCCTGTAATCCCAGCACTTGGGAGGCAGAGGCAGGCGGATTTCTGAGTTCGAGGCCAGCCTGGTCTACAGAGTGAGTTCCAGGACAGCCAGGGCTACACAGAGAAACCCTGTCTTGAAAAACCAAAATAAAATAAAATAAAATAAAATAAAATAAAATAAAACACCTATGGCATCATTCAGTGAAATACAACTCAAATAGTAATTATTTTTAGTTACCAAGTAAATACAAAACTACATTTGATTTGAGCATGGTGGTTTAAGTCTGAAATCCCAGCACTCAAAAGGCTGAGGAAGGACAGTTGTGAATTTGACACCTGCTTGAAATACTTAGCAAGATCCTGTCTCAAAAACAAAAGCAAAACTTCTGTCTGCTACCTTCTCACCCCAGTCTTAAAAGATAGTATTAAGACTACAGGGCAAAGAGATAACTCCACCGTTAAGAGCACTTGTTACTCTTGCAGAGGTCCCAGGTTAGGTTCCCAGTACTCATATAATGGTTAACAACCATCTGTAACCCCAGTCCTAGGGGATACAACACCCACTTCTGGTCTCTGCTTGCACCACACATGCACATGGCATATACACATACACAAAGGAAAACCACCATGCACATAAAATAAATAAATCTGAAAAAGATTACTGACAATAAAAAAACACTGGCATGTGTGCATGGGTGGGGCAAAATACTTCTTATTGGCAAGCAAGAATGTATATTAGTTTAGTTCAGTTCACTTACTTTGGAAATCAGCATGGAAGTTCATTGAAAGCTAAAAATAAAAATTTCAAGTTACTCAGCTATGCTGCTTCTCTTGATGTACATGAAGGAATCAAAGTCAGTGTTGAATAGAGATATCTGAATATCTACTATAAGGCAGTATTATTTCTAATAGCCACATTGGAATCTGCCTAGGTTCCCATCCACAGATGAACTGCTAAAATATAAGTGTGCATGTATGCATACACACAATGTGGTTTTAGTCAGCCATGAAAAGGCCTGCAATTATGTGATCTATAGGAAAATAGATGAAACTGGAGATGATTACATTAAACAAAATAACCTGTTTTGCATAAAGGCACTTGTTCACATTTTTCAATTTTAATAATTATTAATATTTTCAATATAATTTATAAATTTATTTTTAAAATTTATGTCATGGATTAATCTCTGTTGTCAACTTGAGATCTAGAATCATCCAGGAAACAGCTGGACATGCCTGTGGGATAGTATAATGAGAATCCTGGAATTTTTGTTTTCCTTAAAAATCACAGAAATATAAAAATATGTTTTCATTTTAATCCCAGGTGTGGGGATTGGGGCTGTTTTGGACTGTCAGCAGCAGCTGCCTATGATTTGCTTCGTGCTCTAGCAGAGGTGTAGTTTTGTCAGCTACAGATAGTTTCTGGGATTGCATGACATTTGGAATTCTGAGAATTTTTTCAGAGGGTACATAAATGCTAGAGCCCCAATAGGTGGATTGTTGGTTAGTTGTTGTTGGTTGTGGTTTGCAAAGAACAAGAAGAAAAAATTAGATATTCCAATGTCAAAGGCCAAACTTAATCTAAGGAACACAATGCCCCTAATCAGCAGGAAGGAGTCTAATGTTGACACCTTTCCAATCCGTGACCTTATTCAATGACCTTCCTTGTTCCTTTCCTCTGTATCCTTTTTTTCCTCTCTTATATTGTTAGGGCATTGAAAGTGTGGAAGAAAAGGGGTGAAGTGTGTGAAGGGTAGAAGAAAGAAGAACCCAGAAAGTAGCAAAAGACTACCTACAGGATAATATTTAGGATAACTACAGGATAAAGTTAGTTGAGGTAGAAAAACCCACCCAATGTGGATGGTGTTATTCCCTGGGATAGGATCCTGGACTTAATGAAAAAGAGAGAAAATGATCTAAGCAAAAGTATTGCTTTCATTTCTCACTGCTTCTTGGCTGTGGATGCAAAGTGACCAATTGCCTCTAGCTACTGTTGCTGTAACTCTTCTGCCATGATAGACCTATGACTTCAAACTTAAGACAAAAAAAACCCCTCTCTCTTACATTGTTTTTGCCAGGGCACTTTATTAGAGCAACAGGAAAAGTGACCAAGACAGCATACAAAGTAATAAATTTCCTTATCACCTTTTCATATGTCCTTTGTTTTGGTTGCCCTTCTTTCCTGGCACCTACCCACATCTCCCTGCCCTCCCCCTCCTGTAACCTTCTGGTTCCAGTACTCTCCTTTCTAAGTAAATGTCTCATGTGTTGTCTTAGTCTCCATCCCTCCTTCCTTAAAACATCTCCCCACTCTCCCAGGCTCCTTTCTCGGTTCATGGCCTATATGCACACTCTCTCACACATAAATGAATGCATATAAAAAATGAGAAGCTAGGATCCACATATGAGAAAGAACATATGATGCTTGCAGGGACAAATAGTGCACATTTTCTCTCACATATGTGGAATCTGAAAAAGTAATTAAAAGGACAATTTGGGAATATAAGAGGAACTGTTAGAGGAGAAAAAAAGGGAATCAAAGAATGAATAGGAAGTCAACACAGTCATGAGAGGTTCATATGATCAATACACCATATATGCATATATGAATTGTCATGATGTAACTCATAATTCTGTATAATAAATATACCCTAATAGTACAAAAAAGGCAATAAATGTAGATAACTTAACTATCTGAAGAAATCATCAATTGTCACTCCTCACTAGGGGAATGTAAATCAAAGTGCTATGGGAAATAACACCTAAGAATGACCGTCACTGAAAATACAAATGATAACTGATGCAAGTGAGGATGTGGGGGAAAGTGAGAAGACATTATAGGAGGAAATGTAAAGTAGTTCATCCATGATGAAAACTGATATGGATGTTCATCAAAAATGTAGTAATACAGCCAGTGAGATAAGGTAAAGGCACTTGCTACCAAGCCTGATGATAATGTGAGTTTGATCCCTAGAATCTACATGGTGGAAGGGAAGAACCAATTCCTTTCTGAAGGTTCTCCTCTGACATCCATGCCCATGCCACTGCACATACATTTACACACACACACACACACACACACACACACACACACACACAGAGAGAGAGAGAGAGAGAGAGAGAGAGAGAGAGAATTAACAGTAAAACTACCATATGGCCATGCAATCCTAATGACATGAAGTACACTGAAGAAACATCAGTTTTCAAGTGTTCATTGTAGAACTATTTACAATTGCCAAAAAATGGGTAGAAGCCTGAGTTGCTATTAACTTCTAAATGGTGTGATGGTTTGAATAGGTTTTGCCCCCCCCCCGCCCCCCCCCCCAGAGACTCATGTGTTTGAATGCTTGGCTCATGAAACGTGGCACTCTTAGGAGATGTGGCCTTGTTCCAGTAGGTGTGGCCTTGTTGGATGAAGAGTGTCACTCTGTGGGTGGGTTTTTAGGACTCCTAGTGCTCAAGCTCTGCCCAGTGTAGAATCAGAACCTCCTCCTGACTGCCTGAAGAAGACACTCTTCTCCTTGCTACCTTTGGATCAAGATGTAGAATTCTCAACTCCTCCAGCACCCTGTCTGCTTGCACCATGATGATAATGAATTAAGCCTCTGAAACTGTAAGCCAGCCCCAATTAAATGTTTACCTTTATAAAAGTTGCCTTGGTCATGGTTTATCTTCACAGCAATAAAATGTGGTTCATGTAAACAGTAGAATACTATCTTCCCAGTAAATGGTGAAATCCTCTCATTTGTGATAACGTGGATAGAACAGGAAGACACTGTTAAATGACATAAGGCAGGCACAGAAAAACAAATAGCACATAGTACCATATGTGGAATCTAAGGTATTTGGTCTTACTGTCCTTGAGAATAGAAGAGTGGTTTCCAGAGTTTAAGGATACAGAAGGCAGGGAAGGAATATAAACTGCTGGTCAGTGAATACTAAGTTACAGACTGATATGAGAAAGTTCTTATTTTCCACAACATGGTGGAGTGGTAATAAATTATAATAATGCAGTGTACATTTAAAAACAGCCTAAAGAAAAGGCTAAATGTTTTCAAATAAAATTTTTAGTTGATAATAGGATATTCTTGGCTTGATGTGAACATTGTATGATACAAGCATGTATCAAAACTTGGTATGGTATTCATAAACATGCAAGATTTTATGCATCAATAAAATTATTTTGAAATTTAAAAATATTTCATGCACAAAACACAGCTAAGGCTTTGAAAGAAAAGCCAGTGTTCCTAGATTCTATTTCTACCTTTTCCTGAACTCATTTTTGTTCTCTTAAACTATCGTGCAGCACAGTGCATCCAGATGTTGTTTCTGAAAGTTCCTCGGTCCCCAGGCTCCTGCAGGTAAATGCATTTACAGATGTGCCATAAGCTCTGCAGACATAACATATACAGAGTTTACATGTGTCCCGTATGTGAGCGGCCTGACTCCGGAAGAAAGAACACAGAAAAGCCTTATCCACCACCCCCCCACGGGCAGAATTGGACCAATTTTTTTTTCAAAGAACACAAAATAATTAGCTCTTTCCTTCAGTTTATTTCCATGAAGCCTTTGCCTACCATTGGACTGGAAATCATGCAATCCTCTATCTTGTATATGAACATAGGAGAGGAAACAGTGAGTTCCTTGTTCTGTATACCCAGTTCTGTAAAGATGAGTTTAGACAGATGGGATAGCATACATGGATAATTGGACCACTTGGGGGTGTAGAAGCAGGAATATCAAGAGATGAATGTTATCCTTGGTTACATAGCAAATTTAAGATCAGCCTGGACTACATGAGATCCTGTCTTAAAAACAAATAACAAAACAAAACTTTAAAAATTAATTTAGGTGCATAGGAGGAAAGTGATAGGGATCTAAATAAGTGACAGTGAAAATGAGGGACAAGAGAGCAATCCAGCATTGCTGGCATGGTATAACACAAGTTATTTTGGAGTACTTGTCCTGAGATTATAATTAACACTTTAATGTATAACTGTGCCATATTAATTTCAACATTATAAACAAAACCCCACTCACAGCATCTTTTATATTTGTCTATACAGCTGCCTTTAGTAGTTCTGATTAATATCCAATGTCTTTTTATTTCAACCTAAAGTACTCCATTTATAACATAGTTCCAGGAGGGCAGGTCTGCCAGTGAAGAACTCTTTTTTGTTCATCTGGCGATGTCTTACTTTCTTCTTTTGTGATGGACACTTGGGCTGTGTTTAGAATTCTTGATTGACAGACATTCTGTTCCAAGACTTTGAATATATCATGCCATTTCCTTCAGACAGGTAATACATTTTCCAGGATTTCTAGTGAGGAGTCAGTCTTAAGAAGACTGACTATGCCTTGTGTGTTTTAAGATTTAAGCCACTTTGTTCCTTAGAGAACTTTCAGTGCTCACAAAGTTGATGCATATGTATGGTTCTCTTTACTTTTATCCAAATTAAAACTTTTTGAAGTTCTTGAATGCTCAAGTTAATGTTTTTATTAAAATTTAGAAATATTTTCTATTCTGTCTTGACATATGATATCTGCTTATCTCGATGATGATGATGATGATGATGATGATGACTATGAGGATGACAACAACAATGATTGATGGTCCTGCCCGACTGTTCTGACTCTTCCATCATGATCATGTCAGTACCTTTGATAATCATTGGGAAAAGGCCACAGAGATCTTGAGCTTCCTAGTCTCTAGAACTACAAAAAAAAAATAGTTTTCTGTTATTTTAAAGCTACTTGTTTTATGACATCGTGTTATACTAGTCATAAAGGATAAATATGCTGACTTCAGAATAAATCAAATTCCTTGATCTTGGACATCTACATACCAGAAATGTAGAGAAATAAAGTTCTATTGTTCAAGCCATCTACTCTATGGCATTGTGTTGTGACAACCAGAAACTAACACAGGTGATCTCCTGGATGGGATAACTGGACAGAAAGAAGACCTAAAGGAGGAAACCAATGGAATCCCAATTAAGAACATACAAGGATTTTGTGTGCCATCCTCACTACCTTCTGTATATCTAAACCTACCCTAAATTATTCATTATACAAAATCATTTGGATGGTTCTGTTTGGTACTTTGTTTTACTCTACTACTGGGCTTGAACCAGGGGCTTTGCACATGCCAGACAAGTATTTTACCAGTGATCTATATTCTCAGCCCTACCATCATCATCATCATCACATAACCTATTATATTGCAAAAGTCCCTTGTGGCATGGGTACATAATGTGTTTTCAACATACCTCTTCATAAACCCTCCCCTTGCCCATCTATTTCCCCCTCTCCCTAGCCCCCTTTGCTCCCCAGACAGTTTTACTTCTACTTTCATGTCACTGGTAAATATATCATTTTGTGCATATATAAACTCTAGCATCCACAAAGGAGAGATAACATGCAACATGTGTCCTTGTGACAGTGAATTCATCTGTTTAATATAATTAGTTCCAGTTGTATCCATTTTCCTGCAGACAACAAAACTTCATTTTAATGACAAGCCCTCTTTGGACATTTTCAAATTTTGTCACAGGGTATTTCTCTGCAACCCAGTCAGCCCTTGAACTTTCAATCCTCCTGCCTCAGACTCCAGAGCAGCAAGGATTACAGAACCCCACCATCAGACCCTTAATTCTTTTTTTTTTTTTAATCCAGAGAGAAAAGTGTTTTCAAAGTTTGCAGGTGCAGGGCATGTGAGTCTTCAGAGAGAGGCTCTGGACGTCACAGGAGGGCAACATTCCTTCATCACTGCTTTTAACTCCAGGCATGGAGTTGTTTAGCTTTCCGGGGGGTGGGGGGCTACCTTCCACCAGGGGAAGCAAAGTGTGTAGCATTCCTGGTCTACCTCCCTTGCAGTCACTGCAACAATGTTTCTTTTGGCAATAGATCATGCTGTAAGAAAATGGAAACTATGACAGGGTTTCCAGTCCCCAACTCTGTAAAAACACTAATACAGCTGTGCTTTTTCTACTTCTCAAAAGGAGAGACAAAGACCCCAAAACTCAGCGCAGAGGATGGGCGGATCCCGTGAAGAAGGTATGGTTACTGACAGGGAAAATTTCGAAGCAAATCTTCTATGTGGTGCATACCAACTGAAATATTCTTCCTCTTTGTCTCAAAAAGTCGTCCTGTGTGGACAGGCATAGAGGCTCATGCCTGTAACTGGAAGATCAGTTGTTCAAGGCCACGTTTAGCTATGTGGTGAATCCGGGGACAAGCTGAGGCCACATTCTCAAAATCAAAGAGAACAACAACAACTCCAAAGGGGGAAAATGTCACTGTCTATGAAGTTCTGATCCTATTAATTGAGGTAAGTTTCAGGCATTCTCAAATCTCTTTCTATCAAATTTCTTTGCATATAATAAACGACGAAAAATGGAAAGAAAGGTATCAGGAGTTCTATAAAGTGGCTACCAGAACAACGTTCTTAAAACAGGATAGCCCAATTATCAGATGATACAATGGGGTTCAGAGGGGTAGAATCCTGTGAGGAAAGAGTTAATGTGAAGAGAGGCAGCTGGGTTTTCACTTCTCATCTGCCACACCGTGGACGAACACCAGAGGTCCCCAGCGGGGCACTCGACTCTTTTGCCCTTTAGACCAACCTCCATCTCAACAAGCAAGCCTGGGTTCTTTGATCTTTTTCTTTTATGAACCACGACATACTTTGCCCTGGAAAGCAAAACAGACAAGAGGCATTGGGCACCGTGAGCCCCCTGCTTCAATAGAGGCCCCAACACTGCAGTGCTGATGAAACAAGAAAGGAATTTTACCACTCCAGAGGCACAGAGCAACTTTGACCTGGGAAAGCCGAGCTCCTGTGAGCACACCAGTAAAACTGCCTATTCATGTGCCTCCGCTGCTTCTCCTGGGGAGAAGGCTGTTCACTGTATCACAACAGGACTGCTTCCACGCCTCTCTCTAGTCACTTTCTGCTCCCCTAAGGAAGGCAAAACACTCCCCTCCCCCTGACTCCATGTGTGTGTTAGTGCTTATGTATGTATTCTTGTGTGTGCATTATGTGTGTCGATGTGCACAGATGTGTGGAAACTACAGGTTGATGTACGCCTTTATTATTCTCCAACTTATTTTTTGTGTCAGGGTCTCTAACTGAACCTGAAGGTCACTGATTTAGGATTCTCTGGTCTCTGCCTCTCTAGTGCTAGGAAAACAAACACATGCCAGCATGCCCGTCTGTATTAGTATTAGTCAGGGCTCTCTAGAGAAACAGAACTGATAGAATGGATATATTAAATTGTATTTTTTATATAAGAATATAGATTATATTAGATATAAACTATATTAAGATAATATATATTAAAATGAGATTTATTACAGTGGCTTCCAGGCTGTGGTTTGAGTAGTTCTATAATGGCTGTTTCCTGACTGAAAGGCCAAGAATCTAGTAGCTGTTCCATCCAGGAGAATACATGTCTCAGTAGTCCCAATCTGATGCTGGAGTCCCACAGGATTCCTAGAGAAATGCTGGTCTTCAATCTACATTGGAATCCTGAAGAGTAGGTTCTAATACCTGCATAGGAATACCTCAGGATGGATGAACTAACAAGAGTAAGGGCAAGTAGGCCAAAAGCAAAAGCTTCTTTTTCCCTTGACTTTTTAATGTGGGCTGCAACCAGAAGGTGTGACCCAGATTTAGGATGGTCTTCCTGCCTCAAATGGTACAATTGAGACTATCCCTCAAAATGGCACCTAAAGTTTTAGTGAATTCCAGATGTAGTCAATCAAGATGACAATCAAGATTAACCATCATACCAGCTTTTTATGTGGGTGCTTGATATTGAAACTGAGTCCTGTCACTTGAATTGCAAGCACTTTAACTACTGAGCCCTCTCTGCTGCTCCTGCAAAGGTCATTTACGACCTCTAACACTCATTCTTTTCTCTAGTTATAAATGAAGTCAAAGCAAGAAATCACAGTCCTTCAATTTTATAAACCTTTGCTATCCTGATAATAGAGGGGAAAGAAGATTCAGGGCATAGCCAGAGAAAAGCTTACAGAACTGTTGATCTCTTCAACACCTGTAGAGAAAAGCTTCTCAGGAGGAAGGCCAACAAAGCTTTCTACTGTCCCAGTGCTTCTACTTATTTTAGGGTCTTTGGTCTTACAACACTGGTAAGGGCTTCTCAGTTAATCCTTTCAGCTTTGCCTACTTCAGCAAGTGACCATGTAAGCATAACAACATTATATATGCACATTTCTGCGGATAAAGATAGAGGTTGATGTTCATATTCAGTTTTAGTGTGTCTGTGTGACATATAAACAGGGAAATTGATTTTCCACTTGTAGAAAGGGTAATCTTTTTGGTTTTTTGAGACAGGGTTTCTCTGTATAGCCCTGGATGTCCTGGAACTAGCTCTGTAGACCAGGCTGGCCTCAAACTCAGAGATCCACCTGCCTCTGCCTCCCAAGTGCTGGGATCAAAGGCATGTGCCACCCCCGCCCATCTAAGAAAGGATAATCTTGTAATTAAGAGAAAAGAGACTATAAATCAAAACTACAGTGAATTATTGCATCATACCCACTGAGATATATATATGGCTTGGGGGATGGCCCAATGAGTACAACAAAGCCTGAGTTCAAACCATGTAACAATGTCAAGTATGGTGATATACATTTGTAATCCTCCTACTTAGAGAGTAGAGACAAGAGGCTCTTTGGAGCTCACTAGCCAGCCAGCTTAGCCTAGATGTTGAGATTTGGGCCAATGAGAGATTCCTCTCCTGAGGCTGACACCCAGTGATGTGCTCTAGCTTCCACACTTGTACACACACACACAAATGAACATATGCACACAGGTGTAAAACCCCAAACTAACACCATTTATTGACAAGCATGTAGAGGAAATGAGCAGCATTTATCTCTCGGCTCCCTGACATTGATTGTAATATGACCAGCTTAGCAGTTCCTGTGTGGCAGGGCACATTGTATGTGTGTACGTGGAGGTCACGGATCAATCTTGGGTCCTCTATCAATCTCTGTTTCTTTGTTTGTTTAAGACAGCAACAGCATTTCTTTCTGAACCCAGTACTTCCTCATTGGCTAGACTGGCTGGTCAGCAAGATTTGAGGATCTGCCTTTCTTTACCACACCAGCACTGGGATCATAGTTGGGAAATACGACATCCAATTTTTTAACCTAGATATTGGGATCCTACTTCAAGTCATCAGACTTGCACAGCAAGCTCTTCAACCACTCAGATGCCTCCTCAGTTCATATCTTATTGACAAATGCACTTTCTGTGTTAGTGCACAGTTCAGTGGCATTAATTGCTATTCCAAATGTACAAATTTGCAAAATTTCCAAGTTTGCAAACATCTTCAGCTCTTCAGCGGAGACTGTAATCATTAAACAAATAATGACTTCCCATTTCTCCTTTGCATCAATCTTGGCACCCTCTAGTCTACTTTCTGCCTCTACAAATTTGTATGCTCTTGATATTTCATATAGATAGACTCATCTTTGCCATGGTGCCTGGATTATTCCATGCTGTAGCACATAGCAAACCCCATTCCTTTTGTGACTAAACAAAATTCCATTTTATGGACAGTCCATATTTTGCTACCCATTTGTCTATTGGTAGATACGTGGATTGTTTCCTTCTCTTTGCTATTATGAATCACTCTTCAATGAAGGCTAAAGTACCAGTACTTATGTGAATCCCTGTTTTAAATTATTTAGGATACACATTGTCTTAACTAGGTTTCTGTTGCTATGACAAAACACCATGACTAAGAGCAACTTGGGGAGGAAAGGGCTTATTTGGCTTGCAAGTTACTTATCCATTATCAGAAGAAGACAAAACAGGAATCCAGGGCAGGAACCTGGAGGCAGGAGCTGGTGCAGAGGCCCTGGAGGTTGCTGCTTACTGGCTTGTTCGCCATGGTTTACTCAGCCTGCTTTCTAATACAACCAAGGACCATCTGCCCAGGGATGGGATTACTCACAGTGGGCTGGACACTCCCACATTAATATTCAGTTAAGAAAACATTCCCAAAGACTTGCCTACTGGTAATCTGATGGAAGTATTTCTTCAATTTAGGTTCCACTTCGCAGGTATCTCTAGCTGTGTCAAGTAGAAAAAAAAATTAAGCAGAACAGATACAGGGACACAGAATTGCTGAGTCATATGCTAATTTATATTTAGTTTTATAGACAAATGTCTGATTGTTCACCACTGTGGGAAAATCATTTTTGCATTTCTCCCAGGAAAACAGGAGAATTATAATTTCTCCAGTCTTGCCAACATTTGTGAATTCCTGCCCTTTTTATTGTATGCATCCTAATGTACATGACTTGGTATAATCATACAGGACGTTTGATGTATATTTGTGATGAATGAGGCTGAGTATCTTTTGATAAGTTCACTGGCCATTTGACTATCTTTAGAGAATGACTATTCAAATCCTTTGTACATTTATAATCAAATGACTTATCTTTAGTTTTTGAATTATGAGTATTCTTTATGTATTCTAAATATTAAATCATAGGTATATAAATTTAGAGACATTTTCTTCTGTGAGCTTCTTTTTTTTTTTTTGCTTTCCCCATGATAGTATTTGTGATACAAAGACATTTTCTTTTAATATAGTACAATCATCTATTTTTTTCTCTTGTTACTCAGATTGGGTCCCTTCAATGTCTTTGTAATAATTCTCCCTAGTAACATAATTTCAAGGATCATCCCAAGCTTTTATTACTCTTTAGAAACCAACAGATGGTACCCTGTTGTCTGTAGTAGATACGCTGCCTACTTTCTGTGATTTCTCTGTAGAAAGAGTAAAGCATTGTCTGAGCCCATTAACCTAGTCTTAGAAAGAGCCCAACACAGCTGTTTAAAGGGACACTAAAAGAGGTCTATTTGAATGTTGAATAGTGATTAGGAGCAGCTGGGAAGGGAGCAGGGAGGAGAGAAGTTTTAGTAACAAGTAGCAAAACACAATTAGAAAGAGTGAGCTACCATGACTATAGGTCACAAAAAACGATTACATATTTTGTAAGGTTAAAAAGAGAGGAGATTGAAGGTTCCAACATAAAGGAAAAGTGAGAGGAGAGATATTCTAATTACTATGATTTGATCAGTGCATGCTACATGCATGTGTTACAATGTAAGCAATCCCACTAATACGTACAACTAATGCATGCTAATTAAAAAATTAACTATAAAATAGAAAAGACTAAAAAAGATGGCTCTAAACACAAAGGAGTATGAGAAGAATTGAGAGAACACAGCCACAATTTCTCAGTAAAGGCTCATATTGTAAATGTGGGCCAAGACAAAAAAATTGAGAGTATTTTCTAGGTGTTATATAAATATGTAGGTAGTATATAAAGGAGAATGCACAGTTCTGCACATTTTTGTTCAAAAGTCAGAATACAATAATAGCTGAGTGCATGCTTTTAGTATATGCATGCTAATTTTTAAAAGGAATATGGGACATTTCATTTAATTGCACCTCAAGATAAATGTTCTGTGTCACAAAATTTGATCACAGATAATTATGTCATTGCTGAACTAAAGGTTAATTGTACTTAACTTATCTTAAAACAAATCAATTAGCATGGGCATACATTAACAAATATTGATATCATTCCATGATCATACGATTTTTTTTTTGCCCAGGTAAATTATTTTGGGTACACTCATGGAGTTGTGCAACCATGACCAATTTTATAACATTTTAAATACCTTAAAGAATAACCCATATTTATTATCAATCACTTTTTCCCAAGCTCCCTGCCCCAGCCGTAAGGAATCAACAATCTACTTCCTCTCTCATCGATTTGCCTGTTGTAGACATTTCATATAGATAAAACTGCACAGTCTTTTGAAATAGGTATGAGAATATGATTTTAATGGAGCCTATCCTTCATTTGGAAAGCATCTATAGAATTATACTCTTCTTGTGATATTTGCCTTGTATTATGTCATTATGCTGCAGATTAATCACTTCCAATTGAAGTTCGCGAGTAAACTCTGGGACTGTGCAGCTAAATACATTTTGAATCTAAACTCCAAGTATTGCAATAAAATGTGACCACTGCTAAGCCACTGAAGTCCTCCATAGTAAAACAAGCCTGAGTGCCCAGCTTTGATTTCTGACAACAGTTTTATGAAACTGGTGATGATTAACCCCAGGAGAGTGGATGAAAATCACCATCAATACCAGTAGGTCAGTAACATAAGAGAGTCAAAGGTTTTCCTCAAGATGCCTGCTGAATAAGGCAATTATAACCATGAGCTCTAAACAGAGTGCACATTTTCACAAGTTACTAAAATGTGGCCAACTTACCCATTATTTTCTCCACACTTATGCAACTGCCATCAGCCATACCATATATCTTCATTGATTCCACTCCCCGTTGTATTGTATTTAGAGTCTCCAATGCTTCTTTTAAAATATTTCCCTCTGTAATTTTCCGTGCACACTACTCACACAAGCTCCAGTCACTTAAAAGTTGGCATTGACTTCTGAAACAATAACTATGCAGTATCAGTAATATCTGCCAATTCATCAATAGCCAAGGAAAGCCATTCCATATTGTTTGCCTTGTTTTTAAAATCCAGTATGCATGTTGTTCCTAATAGTCTCAATTCTTCAGGTAACTGTTCTTGCCAACAGGCTTAATAGTCTTAACCATGATAATTTTTTCTGGACACATTTCTTCAGCTACTGCAATAAAATCCAATTTAATAAACTTACTGTTGGTAAATAGCTTTCTTAGCGCAGGTAATGAATGAGCCACTTGGAAACTCACTTCGGTGCAGTCTCCATTTCTTTTGTTTGGTTTGTGATAAAGTTCAGCTATGATGAGACTTTCTGTGTTTAATGTTGGATATTTTTCTGACCATTGTTTTCATATGTGTTGAGAATATTGTTATCAGCGATTAATCTGGTGGTAGTGACCTGATGTAGTCTTTCAGCACAGTTATTTTTTTGCAGAGCAAACGTGTTTGCCATTTGATTTGTAATTAGATAATCTCCCCTTCATTGTCCTTAAAGTGAAAAACATAAAGGTCTCTTTTGTTTTCTTTTTTCTTGTGTTGGAACAATGTATTTACTTTAGTAGTAGAATGTCACTTTCTAGTGAATGTTTGCTGCCTTCAAAACACTGTCAAGCTACAGTTGTGCTGCTGGCATTTGCAATGTATGACTCTATCACTGGTGCAAAGCTGTGAGTACTGTAGCTGGCATTTGCTGCAACTGCTAAACTCTGCCCTGCAATATCATGTGGTATGTGTGAGCTCTGAAATGTGAACTTCATGTAATTTTCACTTATCAATAATATTCTTCAACTTTTGTTCAACTAACCAAAAATGTGAAAAGAAGATGTTCATCTTGGGAAAGTCACTTGGTCTCAAACTTGATAACCTGGGTTCAAACTCTAGATCTCACATAATGGTCTGAGCTCCACTCACACATGACACACAATAATCAAAAGTAAAATAAGGTATGAGAACATGAAACTACTGCTTATGATACTACTGTCATATGAAAGCCAGCTGTCACCCACAGGCCATAGTTCATGAAATTGTAGCCTAATGTCTTTAGAAGGGTGACATGGGCAAACTGGTGTTCTGCCTTCAACTTATCAACTCAGATATTCACAGTTGTTGAAATTACATGAAATTAAGCCAGGCATGGTGGCACATCCCCACACTTGGGAAGCAGAGGCAGGCAGAGCTCTGTGAGTTCGAGGCCAGCCTCATCTATGAAGTCAGTGCCAGGATGGCCAGAGAGCTCCATAGTAAACCTTATCTTTAAAAAAAGAAAGAAAAGAAAAAAGGAAGAAAGAAAAGATATATCACTATCATATGTGTGGGAGAAAACCCAAGTGTGGGGGGACCAGGACAACTTTCTTAAGTCTCAGTTCTTTCCTTCTACCACAGGCTTGGGCACAAGTGCCTTTACCCACCAAGTACTGACACCATCTAGATATAACAGTTCCAAGCTTTTCCAGGGGAGTCAGATTTGAGAGTATGTCTTTAATTTCACATACTGATGAGCACTCAACCATGTATTGTGTGTGAGGGATCTGGAAAACAGTTCATTTCATTGTCCTTTTACGAATGGTGTTATAAACTCTGTGAGACAAGAAAAACTGAACTGTTGGAGGGATCTTCAACAAAAAGGAGATTTTTTTCATCCCACTGTTCACCAACCTCATCTTATTGTGAGAAGATACATTCTACAACCTGCTGTTCACCATGTACCTCTGCCTGCCAAGGATGAGAAGTCCACATGACACTCCCTGTTAGGTGGCTCTGTAGCGTTGGGCACAGTCCATTCTCCCTAGCCTTGCATGGCTTCAGGGAGCACAGCTGGCTAGTTCCTCTGGAAGAAGCCAGGCATCCTTGAATCCAGATAGGATGGCGAATGGGGAGCCTTTGTGTTTCTGTCAGTGCTGCACTGGGAGGTGGGTCACTCCTGGGTGCAGACAACTCTGTCTAAGAAAGGCACAGTGTGCAGTGAACACCCAGAATACCCTTGATTTCTCTGACTCCCTCCTGCTAGTACCAGGACAACATGCTACCTGCTGGAGATACATTACAGGCACCCCCCCCCCAAACCTATTGCTTTTCTATGTACTGGAAGATGCACAGAGCTATTCATCACATTACTCTCTGGAAGGAAATTGGGTTGTGAGAAACCAAAGCATCCTAGAAGTAACAAAAGAAAGCAAATGTGAACTGAAGCACAGATGCACTCACAATGCCATAGCAGGCATTATCTGCTATATTTAGCAAAGCACCGTCTCCTCTTTGGAGCTATCTGTATGCACTATCCAGACCTTCTAACTCTCTGTATTATCAGCAATCATTATCTCACCTCATCTACATGCTCATTTTCTCGGGAGGAGAAAAACCTCTCTTGATACTTAGTTTATGGATTGTGGGGAATCTGACCAAGGGAGAAATGAGAAGGCAAACAATTGGTAAGGCATATAATTATCACATTCAAAGACAACATTCCCCTCCAGCTGGCCTATTTGTGTAGGTTCTAATGCCTGAAAAGAGAATTAATTAACCTAGGCAGGTCTCCAGTGCTCACGTGTCCTCCTTCAAACCTATTTACAAACCTACTTTAAAATGCTGGGTCTTTGCAAGCAGAGTTCCTTATAAATACAGCTGCAGATGGACTTCTTTGAAAATGGAAAATTCTGAGCAGGAATAACTTGACATTTGATTCTGGAGCAATAGTAAAATGCCAACATCTGTCATGAAAAGATAGAACTATAAAATAATGATTAAGAGTCCTTTTAGTTTAAAACAGAGAGAGATTGGTTGTTCTAATCAACTCTGTGCAGAATCACTTTATCTAAAAAAAAAAAAACCTTCCATTTCTGTAGCACTGTTACAGAATTGAATACTGAAAAAAGTGCACTGAGGACTTGCCACTTTTAAGGTGACACAAGAATAGTCTCATTTGGATGCAGCTGCAGTCTTCCAGGCCACGGCCTCTCCTGTGTACCATAGCTGCCACCTGAAAGTCTGATGATTCTCTATGTCTTATAGAAATCTCAAGGGCCACCCGAAATTGTCATCCCCAAATCAGCTTAAATGACAAGACTCATAATTATATTTATACCATGCTTACTTTATTTACAGCTTTAAATGACTATCTCCTGGATACCTAATTATGCTCCTGATTATGCTGCCTATAGTGTAAAAGAGAAGTTCCACTTTCTTTTATTTTTCTAAAAAAAAATTAACCATCCTTTAAAAACAACATAAAACTTGCAACCTGAAACTTTCTAAATGTGCAGTTGGTCAGTGTTACCTATGTCCATGCTATTGTGCAACCAAACTTCAAATTCCAGAACCTTTTCCTCTGAGGAAGCTGAAGCTTCCTCATTAACAATTCAGTTTCTGCATACTAGTCACTTACCATTTTACCTTCTGCTTCTGGAAAGAGACTTCTTTAGATACTTCCATTAGCATTTTTAATCTTCTCATGGCTATCCTTTTCCATTTCATATTATGTTTTCAAGGTTAATCTACATTGTAGATTGGCAGGTATCTGTCTTTCATTCCTTTTTATGACCAAATAGTATTCCTCAAAGTGTTCCTATATATTCGATTCTTCCCAGGTTAAAGCCTTCCTTCTACTAGGGAAATTTCTTAAGACAGACTAAAAAGGGAGAATTGAAACATCAGGATATTTTTGCTTACAAAGACATGAGACAATCCTACAGGAAAGCCCATTAAGACACCACAGTAAACAATTCAAAATAGATAAAATAAGTTCCTGAAACTGACCAGATTCTCTAGGCTCAAGAGCAGATGAGCAGACCAGGTATGAACCTTTTATCCCAGAAATTTAGAGGCAGAAGCAGGTAGATCTCTGAGTTCAAGGTCAGCCTGGTCTACAGAGGGAATTCCAGGATAGCCAGGGCTACACAGAGAAACACTGGGGGGAAAACAACAACAAAAGAGTATGCAAACAGTAAAGACTGCTGACCGAAGGCTCTCAGACAAGGCAAGCTACACAGAAAACTCTAGAACAACCCCACTACCTCACAGAAGCAGTAGACCCAGAAGAAGCAGAGACCTGCCAAAATATCAGATCTGCTATAATAAACAGATAAGCAGAGCTGCCTAGAAGATGCCTAGACCAACTGAGTCACATGGAAACACTCTCTCCAACCTGTTGAGCTGCCTGCAGGCTGTGCAGTGTGCTCCAGGTCCCCAGCTTCATAAGCTGTCACCCATGCTGGGGTGGGCTTTGGTTATGCAGCTGTCTCTGAGCCATTTCTGCTTCTGTAAATAACTTCTCACCCATATTCCTGTAATTAACCCCCCAAAATCTCACCGAGTTCACAAAGTTGGACTTTAGTGGTACCTACTTTGGTCTGTTGTGGGCTTCCTATCTAGGGTGAATAGATAGATATGTTCACCTCTCCACAGGACAAGTCTGTCACACAACAAATGGCTATATAGCAATTTGTACATCTATCCACCCATCTATGGACATTAGAGGCATTGGGGTTGGCAAATCATATTAGATAATACTTATGTCTTACTAATATTCCCCAACACATGGACATAAGCTTTATTTTCATTTATTAGGGGCTGCTTTCCTTTCTTAAGCAGCTTTCTTGAAATATAATTCACACTCAATAAACCTCACCTATCTGAATAGCTATTCAATGTTTTTCATTTTTAGAAGCTTAATTGAAATATAATTAATATACTATACAATTCACTCATTTAAAAATTAAGTAGTATTTTTAATATATTGACAAGGCTATAAAACCATTATCAACATCCAGCTTTAGGCTGGTTTAAAACCCCTTAAAAGAATTAACCATAATCCATTGACAGGCAGTCCCAGTTCCTTCTCAATTTTTACCCATTAGCAACCACCAGTGTGTTTTATATTCCTATACATTAGCTTATTCTTGACACTTAATATATGTGGATACATAAACGATGCGGTCTTTGTGAGTGCCTTCTTTCCCTTACAGTGTTTTCAAGGTTCCCCTATATTATAGCATGTAGCTGACTTCCTTTCTTTTTTACTGGGGAATAGTAATCCAATACATAATACCTAGAAATATATACCTAAATAGATAGTAAGATTATTTCCATCTTCTGGCCATTATAAGTAACCAGTGTGAAAATTCATATATAAGTGCTTAATTCTCATGTATGTTTCCAATTCAGTGTTTTTACATTATACCCACAAGGTTATGTTATCATTACAAATTCCTAATTACAAAATGCTTTCATGATTCCCAAAAGAAACCTCATGCCTACTGTCTTAGTTACTTTCTTATTGCTGTGCAAAAATTCTCTGACAAAAGAAACTAAAGGGAGAAGGGGCTTATTTTGGCTTACATTTTCAGAGGGACATATTCCATCATGGCAGGCAAACATGGTAGCAGACAGGGAAGGCTGTTCACATTGCATTCATATTCAGGAAACAGTTAGCAGAAAGTGAAGCTGGGCTGTAAAAGCTGCCCACCTGCTTGTGATCCATACCACCTCCTAAACATTCTGCACCCTTCCTAAAGAGCCACCATCTGGTAAATTAAGTGCTCAAACACTTGAGCCTACAGGAGACATTTCACATTTAAATGCTATTACCCTAGAGTAACTTCACTGTTAACGGGATGATTGTGCTACTTTCTGTCTTGCAGACTTGTCTATTCTGAACATTTTACATCAGTGGAGTCCTAGAGTATGTGGACTTTCTATCCTTTTATTTAGCAGATTTTTTTTTTGCAAAGTTAATTTATTTTTATGGCCAAATGATATTTCACTGTATAAATGTATAATGCTTTTTCTGTTGACCAGCCAATAGACATTTGTGTCCTTTCTCTTTTTCAGCTTTATGAACAACATGTTACAGATGTCCATGGACACATTTTCCTTTAGACTTATGCTGTTCTATATAACTCTCTCTCTCTCTCTCTCTCTCTCTCTCTCTCTCTGTGTGTGTGTGTGTGTGTGTGTGTGTGTGTGCGTGCGCGCGCGCACGTGAATACATGTGTGTGGAAGCCAGAATTAAACCTTGGGAGCCATCCAAGTTATTTTTTCAGATGTGGTCTTTCATTGGCCTGGAACTCCCTGATCAGTGAAGCTGAGACCTTCCTGTCTCTGTTAACTCAGCATCAAGCCCAGCCTTTTCGTTTAAAGACTTGTTTTATTTTTATTTTATGTGTATAAGTGTATACCTGCATGTGTTTGTGTGTATCTGGTACCCATGGAGACCAGAAGAGGGCATTAGACCCACTGGAACTGAAATTAAGGATGCTTGTGAGCCGTCACATTCATGCTGTGACCCTAACTCTAGTTTCTCTGCAAGAACAGTAAGTGTCTTTGGCCACTGAACCATCGCTCCATTCACACCCCACTCCAGATCTCTTTATGTGGGCACTGAGATTTGAGTTCAGGTTCTTGGGTTTGTGTGATATGCACGTTACCAACTGAGTTATCTCTTTAGATCTGGACCTCTAGTTTCAATTTGATTGAGTATTTGCAATATCACCAGGAATGAGATTGCTGGGTCCTAAGGCAACATTCTGCTTTACTTCTTTAAGAATTGCCAAACAGAATATGCAATTTTCTATTCTAAACAGCAATGTATGTGGGCTTCAACTTCAAGTGTTTTCTCATTATAACCATTCTTGTGGCTGCGAAGAAGTGTCTCATTGTATTTTGAATTTGTATTTCCCCAGTGTCTCTTGATGTTGAACAATTTTCCCATGTGTTTAATGGTGATTGTAGCTTATCTTTAGAGAAATATCTATTCAAATCATTTGCCTATTTTTAATTGGAATATTTGTCTTTTGTTATGGAAGTATAGAATCTCTTTATATATTCAGAATAGTAAACCTTTATTAGATTAGTGAATTGCAGATTTTTTCCCATTCTGTGTCTTCTTACTCTCTTGATAATACTGTTTGCACTGATTTTTTTCAGAGAGAATTTTGCTATAGAACCAAAGCTGTCATTGAATTCACTATATACATCAGATTAGTTTTGAACTTGCAACAACCTTCCTGCTTCAGCTTTGGGCATGCTGAGATTACAGGTGTGCACTATCATGCCTGAAGTGTCAATTTACCTCCTTGTAAATAGGGGAGCTCCGGTTAAAGGAACCCACTCAGCTGCAGTGCTCCATCTGAAAGTGGGTTAACAACTTAAAGGACCAGCCCAAATGTCAAGACAGCTTGGAGTCTTTCTCTACGCTGACATCAGCTCAGCTTGTTGAAAGGGTCTGCCTGGGTAGTGAGGGGTGAAAAGTAAGTTAAGAACAGAATAGTTTATTTTAGCTCACAGTTCAAGATACAGTCCAACATGGCAGAGAAGTCAAAGTCTCAGGACTTGAATCAGCTACTCACTTTTGTCCACAGCTGCTTCTGATTTTTCCTCCATTAACAGAGTCCACAATCCCAACCAGGGATCATTGCTGCCCACAGTGGGCAGGTCCTCCAACCTTAACTAATGTAATCCAAATAATCTCCCACCGTCTTGGCTAGAGGCTCATCTCCCAAGTGATGGAAGATTCTGCCAAGTTGCCAATTAACCCCAAGAACCACAAGTGCCACTTATCAGTTCATTGTATCTTGAGAAACAGGAGGGCAAAATCAGGGAAACAAGACAGAATTCTAGATGTGGAGACTAGGGAAAAAAGTATAGGAAAGAGAAAGTCCAAGGAACTGAAGTAATGAAACTTTTAGAGCTTATTTATTTTGTCCTTGGCTTGGGTCAGTAGACTGCTCTGGAACAGACTGTGTACTCACAGAACAGATGCCTCGTTTGAATAAGATTAGCTTTCAAGTTCGGAAGCATCAGTAAATGCTGCAACATATCTACAGAAAGTCAGGAATAAAATATTCTGGGCTGGAGAGGTGGCTTAGTGGTTACAAGTACTAGCTACCCTTCCAGAGGACCCAGATTCAATTGCTACCACCAACATAGCAGCACATAGCTGTATGTAACTCCAAAGAATCGACAACCTCACACAAACATAAATAAAAATGTTAACCCCATTTTTAAAAAATGTCCTAATACTAGATGGTGACAAACAAGCCTATGGTTCCCTTGTATAAAAACATTTCACAGCCTTCATTTGTTTTCTGTTTGAAAAAGCATATGACATCAGTCATGGATTATAATAGCCTCATACAGAAATCTTCTCAATTGGCTTGATTTTTGAAAATGCTCTTCTCTGGACTTTCATTATAACACCCTTTCTATCTAAAGGTGAAGAAATACGAGTCTTCGATGTGGCATTCACACAGACGTACCCAGGCATTGTGTAAACAGAGGAAAATGTTTTCAGCTTCTGACAGACACTCCTGTATTTCTTTGCACTTTTTTGGCTTTCCCTCACTATAGTGGTCTCAGATAGGGCCATGTTGAGTCTTCCTGCTGAGCCCCTGTAGTGGCTCATTCAAACAGTAAGGTACAGCAAGAACGAATCATCTAATTACATTGTTGGATGTGTGTGTTCTGTTTCGCTTTAGTCAGTCCTCATTTAAGTGTTCCCAGAGGTGAGGCCATCCAAAATACTTTTATTACCACTTTTCTCTATCATAATTCTTTAAAGAAGAAGGTACATTTTGCCAGATAGCTATTCACATTTCTTTATAACTTCCAGCTAGCTACACCCTTCATATTTTACTGTCTGTGGAAATCAAATATCAAAGGAAAAGGGTCAGCAAGATGGATCAGGAAGTAAAAGTACTTGTCACCAAAGCCTGATGATGTAAGGACACACACACCCAACACGCAGATAGAGAGGGAGAGAGACAGCCAGATGGACAGAGAGAGGGAGAGAGGGAGGGAGGGAGGGAGGGAGGGAGGGAGGGAGGGAAGAAGAGAGAGGGGGGAAGAGGAAGATGTGACAGAGAGACAGAGTGTCAATGAATCCAACATTTCTTCTCTCTTTTCTAACAGCCAAAGATTGTGCAATGGTTTTTCTAAACTCAGAAAACTGTTACCTGGGAAACGATGATTCTATGGAGGAAGGCCCTCTTCTCCCCTCTCTGTACTATTCCCTCAAGTAATCAACCTTTAACATGCAATGACAATACTGAAATATGCAAGAAACTGGCCATTGTAAGTAATTGCAGCTGTTTAAAGTAACTTTCCCATTTTTTAAAATTGGATATTTTTAAACACATCTGAAGCACACAAAATTATTTTGAAGAGAGTTACACATCTTCCTCACTTGAGAAGAATGACAACTCTGTAAACAATATTTAAGCATCTGCTAAAAGAAAATTCAATCGACTGTCTAATTTGAATTTTGTTTGTAGGGAGAAGGATGAGCTTAAGACACAACCTCGTTCTGCCTCCTACTGGTAACCCAAAGAAGTGACATGTGTTCTCATCTCAGCCCTGCGTTCAGTCCTAGAACTGTATGCTATTTGTGAGAACACCACTTTATATTTGCTTCAGAGAAAATAGTAAGCAATGTTTTAGATCTAAGTTTTTTTTATTGAGATGTAGTACACAAACCGAAACAGTCACCATTTTAAAGTTCCAAAACTAAGCAACTAGTTCAACTACCTAGTACCAGAATATTTCACTCCAAAGGAAATGCCATGTGCTAGTTAGTAGACATTCCTCCCTCCAGCCCATAACTGGACACCACTGATCCACTGACTGCCTCTACAGATTTCCATTCTTTTTTAAAAATTTATTTATATAAGTATACTGTTGCTGTCTTCAGACACACCAGAAAAGGACCTTAGATCCCATTACAGATGGTTGTGAGCCACCATGTGGTTGCTGGAAATTGAACTCAGATCCTCTGGAAGAGCAGTCAGTGCTCTTAGCTGATGAGCCATCTCTCCAGCCCTCTACAGATTTTCTTATGCTAGACATTACATGTAAAAGGAATCAGGCTATCTGTGGCCCTTTTGACTGGAGTTTTGGTCTGTGCATGTGCATGTGCATGCATGCTTGTGTGAGCGTGTGTGTGTGTATGTGTGTGAGTGTGTGTGTGTGTGTGTGTGTGATACATGCATTTGTGGTCCTGCGAGCTGTACATGTGTATAGTGATGCACTTGTGTGTCCAGAGTGTACAGGCCAGAGGTGGCACTGACACTGGATGTCTTTCTTTTTCATTTTCCACTTTTCTCATTGAAGCAGTCTTTTGCTGAGCCAGGAACTCAAAGATTTAGCTAATCTAGCTACTCAGCTAGCCCCAGGGATTCACTGTCTCTGCCTTCTGAATACAGTGGTTACAGGCAGACCACCACACTTCTCCAGCACTTGCACAAGTGCTTAGAGTCCAAACTTGTGTCCTCACACTTGCACAGCAAGCATGTCACATACTGAGCTATCTCACCAGGCCCCAACACACTTTCTTTATGAATCCTAAGTTAAAGGTTGACTGATGTTGTACTGGAATATTCCATTGCATGTGGATGGAAGTAGGTCCCTAAGGATGTTGGCAGGGTAGAGACCCAAGAACCACACTCAGCATGACCAAAGTCTGAATTGAGAATTTGTATTAATCCCAGAGAGAAACACTTCCCACAGAGCAGTCTCAGATGCATTTTACAAGGAGTTTTTAAAGGCAAAGGACAGGAAAAACTATATCCTGGTTGCCAGTTTCTGGGAGAAGTAAGCCAGCAGTGTAACAGAAGCTGGAAACATGCAGTTAGCTGGAACATTTCAACCCTGAAATTCTAGAAGAGGGTTTGGTACCTTCCCAGGAACTTTTCAAGATGGAGGTTGAAAAAGGGGGTCAGTTTCAGGTTAAACCAGAGATATCTTCAGCTGAGACAAGATGGATGAATATTTTCCCTGTCGCAGCCAGATCTGCCTCATTGCAATCTCCTGCTCTGCCACCATGGACTTCTGTTGCCATGGATGAAGCCACCCTGTTAGGCTCTCCATGGTACAATGAGCTGAAATGCCCTAAACCACTAGTTTAAATAAACTGTCCATCACTGAAGTGGTTTCTGTGTAGTATTTTGTCGCTTTAAGACTCGAAATTCCTCAGCATGACCCAGAGAAAGGAATTTAAGAACTTTGTGAAGGAAATATGCTTGGGTGGATTTATCATCGGTGATTCGCCTGCTCACTTTCTTAACTACATGCCTTGAAATGCCCACTGACTGGCTCTAGATTGCTAAGGATTCGAGACAAGTTGACAAGGTAAGCCCAAGTAGCTTTTCCTTTCCTTTGAAAATAACAAATTTAGGAAAATTGTCAAACTAAGAATAACATGCGCGCGCGCGCGCACACACACACACACACACACACACGTCATAAAGCCTGTTTTACAGCCCTACAATCCAAACCAAAGAACCACCTTTTCATAACTTGTTGCATGTTAACAATCCTTCATGGAAGGAGGACCTGGGGAAGAGTCTCACCTACGTACTCAACCTTTCCTCTCAGCCATTTCTAAGTGAGTTTCCCTAAGTGCACATTGCCTAAGGGAGGGGCTAAAGTATTTAGGCTAGGAAACACTAGAAAGATATTCCACCCATGTGGTTGTAGAGAAGTCATTGTCCATGCTTTGTCCAAGACTTTCCAATGCACCTTCTTTGAGTTCACCCATGATGCTGTCAGTAATCCCTCACCCATGCTCATTAAACTCATTAGTTCTTCCAGGCAAACTTTCGTGGACTCTAACTTTGGTTTGTCATTGGGACCTTTTGAAGAGATAGGTAGGTGTTCACATTTCCTCCCAAGAAAAGAATTTCAGCAAAAGAGCCTTTATCCAAATCCCTCTATTGTTAACATTTTGTCTCATTTGCTTTATCATTTGTGTAACATTAACTATGTGTGCATACATGCATATATATGATTTCTAAGCTTTCTGATAGTGAGTAGCACACTGAATTATTCCATTGTATCTTTTCTAAGAACCTGCACTGACATAGCTGCATATAATTAAAAAATAATAAATTTACCACTTATTGAAAGGTTTGATCTAATCTTACTTCCAAATTCCAATTTTGGTAATTGACCCATAGTATCTTTTGTAATCCTATTGTACACTAGAGCACAGGAGCCAGTCTAGGACCAGATACTGTCACTACATCTCATTAATCTACTTTAGTGTGTCCTTTGTGGTATTGAGATTTTTGAAGAATATGGTCCCATTTTCCTATTGCTTTAACAGACTGCTTCTAATTTAAAGTTTGTTTGATACTTTCCTTTGTTTAGATTTATTATGCTGTGCCTCCCCAGCCACACAACTCTGTAATGGATGCTGTGTCCTTTGTGCTTGGAGATACTAGCCATCTATTGGTAACTCATGGATGATGTTAATTTTCAGTCACACGATTCAAGTTATTTTCTGATTTTTGTCACGTTATAGTTACTATTTGTTCTCTGGAAACTAATAAGTCTGTGGAGACACACTTCATGAACTGTTCAGGTATTTTGCTCATCATCAAATTTTCCCCTTTGTTTTAACTGTTTCTCTTTTGTGTAGTCAATTCCTGTCTAACTCATTTTTTACTATAGTGGTTTTAAAAAATGATGGCGCTCAAGCTCCTTTGTCCTTTTTCTTTTTTAGAGGCCTTTTTCTTTTCAATATAGCCCAGACACAGTTAACTCACAATCATCCTGCCTCAGCTTCCTGAGTGTGGGCATTATGGGTGTGAGCCACCACACACAGCCTCCTCTTTATCTCTTAAAACTATACCGGCTCATCCTCTCTAGATGGAAATATTAGCATGACATATCTGAGTGACATTGGAATTGCTGACCTCAATGAAAATTAAAACAGAGGCAAGAGTTGACATGGAATGGGGCAAGTGTTACAAGAGATAGCTGGGCTATTGTGGCAATCAGGCATTGTGTAGCATAGGCAAATTAAATAGAGATGCTAGTAAAGAAATACTTTGGAGCTTGCTGAGGTCCTTCTACAACTAATAGAATTCCTAGTTTAGTGAACAAAGACCTACTTTGGTGTACTGGCTGATTTGTGTGTCAACTTGACACAGGCTGGAGTTATTACAGAGAAAGGAACTTCAGAGCTGGGCAATGGTGGCGCATGCCTGTAATCCCAGCACTCTGGGAGGCAGAGGCAGGTAGATTTCTGAGTTCGAGGCCAGCCTGGTCTACAGAGTGAGTTCCAGGACAGCCAGGGCTACACAGAGAAATCCTGTCTTGGAAAAAACCAAATAAAAAAGAAAAAGAAAGAGAGAGAGAGAGAGAGAGAGAGAGAGAGAGAGAGAGAGAGAGAGAGAGAGAGAGAGAGAGAGAGAGAGAGAAAGAAAGAAAAGAAAGAAAGAAAAGAAAGTAAGTTTCAGTTGGGGAAGTGCCTACAAGAGATCCAGCTGTGGGGCATTTTCTCAATTGGTGATCAAGGGGGGAGGGCCCCTCGTGGGTGGTATTCTTGGGTTCTGTAAGAGAGCAGGCTGAGCAAGCCAGGGGAAGCAAGCCAGTAAGGAACATCCCTCCATGGCCTCTACATCAGCTCCTGCTTCCTGACCTGCTTGAGTTCCTTTAGTGATGAACAGCAGCATGGAAGTGTAAGTTCAATAAACCCTTTCCTCCCCAACCGGCTTCTTGGTCATGATGTTTGTGCAGGAATAGAAACCCTGACTAAGACACTTGGTTTATTATGATAGTGGCTCACTGCCTTTGGCCCAATTACCAGACATGAGAAAATGAATGAAAGGCCAGGGAAAGGAATCACACATATGTATGCAGCTTTCTTATTGCTTTCTCCCACGAAAACATTCTTTGGAAAAAGAAACACAGCTGACTGCCCATATCCATGGACTCTCCATAGGCAGATTCAACCAATGGTGAGTTTAAAAATGTATTTACATATAAAATGGTTGCATCTGTGCTTAACATATACAAAACATTTCCTTTTATTATTCCATAGGCACTATAGAAAAATATCTATCTGTATATCAAGCATATACTGTTAAGTATTAAAGTAACCTAAAGAGTATTTAAATGATAAAGAAGTAGCCAGGAACTGTGGCATATGTCTATAACACTATCATGTGGGATTACATAAGTAGATGGCAACAAGTTCAAGACTAGCCTAGACCATATAACCAGTCCCAAGCCAGTCAGTCGAGAATAGGCATCTGAACCCATCTGAAAGGAGAAAAAGAAGGAAACTGAAGAATGAGTATGGAGGCTATGCAAATGTTATACTATTTTACATAAGCAACTTGAGGAAATGCAGACTTTGATATCTCAAAGGGAAAGGGAGCATCCCCAAACCAATCTATAGATACCAAGGGATAATTGTATTCCCAGATTTTGGAAATTATTAGACACTACGTTTTTTAAGAATGCGTTTATTTTATTCGTATTTTATGTGTAGGGTGTTTTGCTTGCTGGCATCATATTCATGTAGATCCCTGAAGACCAGAAGAGGGCAACAGATCCCTGGAACAGATAGATGGTGGTGAACAACCACCATATGAGTACTGAGAACCAAACTCGGGTCTCTTTCAATAGCAGCAAATGCTCTTAACCATTAGCCATCTCTCCAGCCCAACAGATTCTATTTCTGATTTAACACTAATATCTGCACATACAGCATGCTATGGCCACCCACCATAGACTTTTAGAATACAGATAGACAAGACAAATATGCAAGTTAGGGCCCTAGTCTTTGTCTCACAAGCTCAGCAGATCAAGGAATAGGAAGAGAAACTTGCTACCAAGTTTGAAGACCTATATCCTGGAAGAAGAGAACCAATTCCTAAACACACACACACACACACACACACACACACAGAGAGAGAGAGAGAGAGAGAGAGAGAGAGAGAGAGAGAGAGAGAGAGAGAGAGAGAGAGAAGAACACAAGTTTAACAAATAATTATGTTGTAAATATGTTTGGCTATGGCTCAGTAGGTTTAGAGTACTTATTACCTTTTCAGAGGACCCAAGTTCAGTTCCCAGTCCCCACACTACTATTTACATTTTGATCTCATTGGTTACCAGGCACACACATGGTACACAGACATACATGTTGCTTCCCTGCTTTAAGCTCCGGGCAGACTGTGCTACCAGCCCCATCCAGTTTCCCTCTGTGAATTGAACACACACATTAATTTATTTTCAACCTGCCTTATTGGCCCAATTGCTAGACATTCTACTCTCCAGTGGCTAGTTTGTCCTTCCTAATACTCTTAGTTCAGCACGTCTTAATCTGCCCTCAGCTTTAGTTGCTCAGTTACATTCTAGCTCAACACCCTAAATCTGCCCTCCATTTAGTTGTGTTTCTAACCTCCTGCCTGAAGAAGTGGCCTATGGTTGCTCTACAGGAGATCTCACATAGCTGGTCACCCTTTCTTCCTCTGAAGCATGACAAAAATCTCTCTGCCTCCGGGGACCTGGAAGTCCCACCTCTTTCCTTCAGCACAGCAATTGGCCCCTGGAATCTTTATTAATCGATCCTGAACCGGTTGGGTAACAGGACCTTAGCATCAGAGCCACCCTCTACACATACATGCAGCAAAACCAGTCATACATAGCATTCAAAAAGTAAGTAATTTTAAAAGAAAAAGAAATTGTTGACAACAGTACAGTTTTGGTGAGGCAACCAGAAATGAGACAGGCATAGTAGAGAAAAGCTGAGTATGACTGCAATCTTCTGAAGTAAATAGAGGTGTATTTTCTACTCCTTCCTATAGCAGGCTTCAATCGAAGTAACATGTTGTATTTGACTGACATCCAATGGCACAGCTGAATGGTAGACTTCACACTTCTCATGTACAAGACTCTAGGTTTCATCCTTGGCACCACACACAATAAAAATGCCTTCAATTTTCCATTTCTCTGGTTGTTCCTTTACTTTTACTAGATGACTCAAAAGTCTTCCAATTTTAAGAGGGCCCTGAGGAAGAGAATGGGGTTCCAGCTACTCAAATTTACATTGAGAGTAACTCTACCTCCCGCCCCTTCTGATCCATTAAACTACACAATGCTTACTAAACTCAACAATGATCAAAATATTTATGAATGATTGGAATGTCAGAGAATGTCATCCCTGGAGCTCTGGGAGAAAATTATATTCCCTTAAGAAAATAACTTTTCTTCCTAAAAATCTATTCCAGTCTTGCTTCTAATTTTGGGTCAAGATTGGCTTTCTAATTGAGATCAAGAATGTCAATAGACCATGTAATCTGAACTGCCCCACATAAATTGGGTACTCAGAACTACACTTAATTACATTCATTATGGCCCCAAAGCATTTCCTGCCATAGAAACGGTAAAATCCAGTGGCCTAAGTACGTTTGGAAAGTCAAAGACCAAGAATCCCTACTCTTGATAACTCCCACTGCAACCTCAGGGGAACTTCACATTTTGTTACAGTTTGCTATGCACAATATGCCTGTGACAGCCAGAGATGAACTACTCTAGCCTGAAGGGCATCTATATAAGACATGGAAAAAGTAAAATGTTCCCAGTGGAGAGAAGGTCAAGGTTGACAATAGACTACTGCAAGCTCAGTGCTACTCTGGGCTATGCAGCAAAACCCTATGTCAAGAAATTTTGAAAACCAGGCCTAGTGGAACAGACCTGTAATTACAGCTGCATGGGAGATTGAGGCAGGAAGATCATAAGCTCAGAGCCTGCTTAAGGTATATAAATTGAGTTCCAGGCCAGTCTGGGCAACTGAGTAAAACCCTATTTGTGGTGGTTTGGCCCATGGGAAGTGGCACAATTTAGGAGGGGTGGCCTTACTAGAATAGGTGTGGCCTTGTTGGAGGAAGGGCATCACTATGGGACTTGAGCTTTGAGGTCTCCTCCTGGCTGCCTACAGAGGACAGTCTTCTCCAAGATAAAGATTCCTAAGCTCTTTCTCCAGCACCATGTCTGCCTGCACACTGCCATGCTTCCCACCATGATGATACGCGACTAAAGCTCCGGAACCTTAAGCCAGCCCCAATTAAATCTTTTCCATTATATGAGTTACCTTGTCTAATCCTGTAGCGACTTGATGCCCTACAGAAAGGGACCGCCTGGTAGGGAGGGGAGGGCCCTCTCAGGGGCAAAGGGAAGGGGGGATGGGGAAGAACTCTGGGAGTAGGGAGTAACTAAGACATTATTGAAAATTGAAAGTTGAAGTGGAGCTGAATGGGGGCATAGTTCAGGGGTAAAATGCTTCTGTAGCATGCATAAGGCCATGGATTCAGGTCACAGTAGTACAGGAAAGTTATTTGAAAACATTTTTGAAAAAGTGGACTCAGGTCAAATAAATGACAAGCAGAAAATGCAGGACTCATTGAATTCCCTGTATTATCTGAACAGATGCACATCTGGCCTCTGCCCAAGTACTTCCAATGATAGGTAGGTCACCGCTTCTTGAATTAGGCCAGGCAGTAGTTACATAGCAAACATAATTAAAAGGCTGCAGCAGATTGAACAGCATTCTGCTTCTCCTTGCTGCACCCACAGTTCCCTTTGGAACAACACAAATTGAATTCTGTATCTGATGTGTGTATGGCTGCCTTTAAAATTTATGAAATGTTTTCTCTTCAGATCAAATGCCTAATTCCATAAAGTATTCTGTACATGATATTGTTCTGAAGATCCTCTTTTTGTGTTTGCTTGGCTCTTGATTCTCTGCAAAATGTGTGAGAGAAAAATAAAATTACTCCAGAGCAGATCATTGTGGACAATTAATACTCCTGATTTAATGATAAGCAGCAAAAATGATTGTTGTTGCCATTAAATCATATGTTTTATCCTATTTCTGTGTGTGTATCTGTTGATGAATATATGGACATGTATATGCAGGTGCAGATGCATGCTGTATGTATGTGCATGTGAAGGGCAGAGGTTGATGTCTTGTGTCTTCCTCCTGTTTTTTTTTTTTTTTTTTCTATTGTTGTGCGACAAGCTCCTCGATGAACCTGGAGCTCACCAAGAGTGGCCAGGCAGAAAACCCCAGTGATCTTCCTGTTTCTTCCTCTTCATTGCTGGAATCACAGGTTGTGCCTGTCTTGTCACATGAGTACAAGGGATAGAACTCAGAACCCCATGTTTGCATGGCAACCACATTATTGATGAAGATATCTCTACATCCCTCTATTATATTATTTTGATCCTTTCAATGAACCATGTACTATTATTAGTCATGATTTACGAGTAAACAATAGAGGTACAGGGAACAAAACTTGTCCAAGGGCACAAAAGTCAATTCAAGGTTAACTGAAATCTAGCTGCAAATATGCATTTACTGCAGAAGATTTTAACATATTCTTTTAAATTAGAAGTTGGAGTTAGGAGCATATAGCATAACAGATTTCTTTATGACATTTTCAGACATGTACATCACTGTACTTTGCTCATAACCACCTTCCATTAACTTCCCCTGTACTCCGTCCCCCTTCCTGGGTCCTTGTATCTTACAAGCAGTACTAGCTTGTAAGTTTCTCCTCATATTGGCTTTTAGGAAATTAGCAGCTCACTGAAATCTCAAATACCTTTCAGATAAATAGCCCTTAGGCCACCTTCTGAATAGCCTTAATCTTCATCAATTGAAGCTATTACAATCATATCCATCTTCTTCTGTTGTAGCTTGCTGTAGCTCCTCAATTTGAACAACCATCTCAGGGCCCCTTTGCCATTGTGATAGATAAAAATTAAGGAATACACCTGCCTCAATAAGCCTTACGCTTGAAAAGCAGGGAGATAGACCTTCTGTGGTATTATCATACAGATTTTTTTATTGTGTGTGTATTTGTGTGTGTGTGTGTGTGTGTGTGTGTGTGCATATGCATGGGTGCCCTTGTGAAACAAAAAAGGGTGCCAGATGCCCTAAAGCCGGAGTGAAGTTGGTTGTGAGTGGCCAGGTGTGAGAGCTAGGAACCAAACTTGGGCTTTCTGCAAGAGTAACAAGTATTCTTTATTTCTAAGACACTGACCCAGTCACATTTTCTTGAGACAAGGTCTCATGTATTCTACACTAGTCTTACCTCTCTATGCAGCCAGTGATGACTTTGAACTTCTGATCCACTGGTTTCTGCCTCTACTCTCTGAGTGTTGGGATTACAGGCATCTGTCATTATGTTCAGTTTATGTGGTCCTAGGGATCTAACCCAAAAACACTTACCAGCTAAGCTACATTCTGAACCGTTGTTCTCATTTCTATGACATCAACTATTGATCTCAGAACTATACAGTCTTATTAGTACAATAAAAAACACTGACTGAACATTTCAATTTACTGGACATTTTGAGAAAAATTCAGTTGTTAATCTATTACTCCATGTAAATCATTACACAATAATACTGAGAGCTAATAGAGCTAAACCTGAAGATTTGGGATCTGATTTCAGAAAGCTGAAGAACAGAACCACCTGCTACAATATGGGAAGCATGAGATTTATGTAGCATTTTGGTGAGTACCTGGATACAGGTAATAGAAAGTCAAACTAGCGTTCAGTGATGAATGCAGGTTATTAAATCACATGATAAGGCAAAGTGAGATGCAACAGCCTTGGCAGTTCACTGGCTCGACAGCATTATAAAGGCCCTGGTTCTTTCTATGTTTCTACTCGCTACCTACTTCCTACATAGCAGCAGAATACCTGTACCAGCTCTAGGGATCATGTCCCCAAATAATAACATTATATGGCCAGAAGAGAAGGTGTCCTTTTGTAGGGACAGTTTCATATAAAAAGCTTTCTGAGAAAGCCTTAGACTTTTCTACAAATGTGGTGAGCCAGAATTGTATTTTCTGTCTGTGGCTAGGCCAGCCATTAAGGAGAATAATGCAATTAGCAAGGCTGGGGGAGGGTTGGGGGATTGGGGCTGTGGAAGTGTCTCAGCTTTAGTAAGCTCCATGGTGGCTCATGTCAGTAGAAATTAGAATACTAGGGTCTGGGGGGATGGCTTAGCAGATAAGACCACTGGCAGCTCTTACAGAGGACCTGCATTTAGTTCCCAACATCCACAAGGTGGCTCCAAGATCAAAGGGATCTGATGCCCTCTTCAGGCCTCCACAGGTGGGTGGTGCACATGCATGCAATCAGGCAAACACTCATAGACATTAAATAAGTAAATATTTAAATACTTTAAGTTTTCATTAGAGCTGTATCATCATGGAAAAGAGGGTAGGAGTCAGCAATCAGCATCATCTGTAACATAACCAGATGTGTCCAGACATTCAAGCATGTGGAAGGAAAAGACATCTAGATATAGTCACACAATTATTCAGTGTCACAGAGCTATTCAAATCCAAGCCCAATGAAAAACAAAAATAGTGTACTACTTTACTTGATGGGCATTATCAAAGATGAAAAGTATAGCTGATCTCAAAATTACCACATATTCCATTCATTCAACAAGCCCTGTAATTAAAAGAAAATGGAAATTCCTTTTTAGAAAAATTCAAATAGAATTCAGGAAATGCACTATGAAGTACCATGATTTTGCATTATTCCATAGAAAAGTCTGCAGTATACTTCAGGCTTCCTTGTGTTTATCCAGGTACACTCCATAGTGTCTTTGATGTCTTCAGTATAAAGGCACAGTAATGCCAGTTTTTAATAAGGAGTAAGAGTGATATAGTGAATATTTCATTTTGAGAAGTTGGCAAAAGATTATTTTTAAGTTTACTTCAAAGGCAAAGGATGAAATAATGAAAGATGAAAGACTGATTCATAATCTCCGTGCTAGTTAATTCAGAAGACGCCGAGGTCCCATTTTTATCAGCTGCCTGAGATCCTTCGAAGATAATTGATGTAGGTCTCCGTTTTATTGCATTTGCTGCCACTCACTGCATTGTTTGCCAGATTACAAGTGTTTGATATAAGTTTATGTACTACATATAATTTCAATGTGACATCTCGTCTTTGTTCATCTTTCACAGCCAGCTGATGGCTTCAAATTGGCTCTCCAGGAAATCTTAATTCACTATTATCTAACTGCCACATTAAAAAATAATGAGGGAAGGACTTCATCACCTGCCATTTCAAACACAATTCTCTAAGCCCTGAACACTCAGAACTAAAGCAAGATTACTTTGGTTGAATATTAAATGACTGAGCACAGTTCATAACAATTTGATGAAAATAATATTTCAGATCCCATGAGTTGATTATCATTCCTGAAAAAGCAAAACCTGAAGTATTTCTAAAACAGTTCCAAGGACATCATTGCAGTTCACAGGATCAAATGGATAAGGAACATCATAGCAAATCCAATAGCACATAGGGCATTAATGTTTTGGCCATCCCAGGAACTCTGTGTTTGTGACAAGTTGGAACACATAGCAAGAGTCTAAGTGGATGCTACAGAGCTAAGAGGAAAGATGTTCAGCCGTGTGCACTGTAGAATGCACATGCTTCAACTGGAAACAGGAGAAACTCAGTGTGCAGAAAGAAATTGCTTCTAGCTTCCTCGGTGACACTGGCTTTCATATAGTGAGGGATAATCTACAAGAAGAGATAACATGGTGCTAGAGAGGTTTCCCAGGAGTTAGAGCACTCATTGCTCTTGTAGAGGACTCTGGGTAGCTCACAACTATCTGTAACTCACATTCCAGGCGATCAGACCCTCTCTTCTGACATTCACGGGCATCACATACCCTGCATACAGTTCACATACATATATACAAAACACTCATACAAAGTAAAAACAAATACATAAAAGGAAGGGATGGCATTTGGGATTCAAGGTAGGGAGCAAAGTCATCTCAGTGAAGTCATGCTTGACTTCCAAAGAAGTTGCTAGAAAATTGCATTGAGTAAAGCCTCAGAAGCCATTCAGAAACCTCATATCAAATTACAAAGTAGGAGCTTTCATTTTTTTTTTATTTTTTATTTTTTTATTTTTTTTATTCTTTTTTTTATTCGATATAATTTATTTACATTTCAAATGATTTCCCCTTTTCTAGCCCCCCCCACTCCCCGAAAGTCCCGTAAGCCCCCTTCTCTCCCCCTGTCCTCCCTCCCACCCCTTCCCAGTTCCCCGTTCTGGTTTTGCCAAATACTGTTTCACTGAGTCTTTCCAGAACTAGGGACCACTCCTGCTTTCTTCTTGTATCTCATTTGATGTGTGGATTATGTTTTGGGTATTCCAGTTTTCTAGGTTAATAACCACTTATTAGTGAGTGCATACCATGATTCATCTTTTGAGTCTGGGTTACCTCACTTAGTATGATGTTCTCTAGCTCCATCCATTTGCCTAAGAATTTCATGAATTCATTGTTTCTAATGGCTGAATAGTACTCCATTGTGTAGATATACCACATTTTTTGTATCCACTCTTCTGTTGAGGGATACCTGGGTTCTTTCCAGCATCTGGCAATTATAAATAGGGCTGCTATGAACATAGTAGAGCATGTATCCTTATTACATGGTGGGGAATCCTCTGGGTATATGCCCAGGAGTGGTATAGCAGGATCTTCTGGAAGTGAGGTGCCCAGTTTTCGGAGGAACCGCCAGACTGCTTTCCAGAGTGGTTGTACCAATTTGCAACCCCACCAGCAGTGGAGGAGTGTTCCTCTTTCTCTGCACCCTCTCCAACACCTGCTGTCTCCTGAATTTTTAATCTTAGCCATTCTGACTGGTGTAAGATGAAATCTTAGGGTTGTTTTGATTTGCATTTCCCTAATGACTAATGAAGTTGAGCATTTTTTAAGATGCTTCTCCGCCATCCGAAGTTCTTCAGGTGAGAATTCTTTGTTTAACTCTGTACCCCATTTTTTAATAGGGTTGTTCGGTTTTCTGGAGTCTAACTTCTTGAGTTCTTTATATATATTGGATATTAGCCCTCTATCTGATGTAGGATTGGTGAAGATCTTTTCCCAATTTGTTGGTTGCCGATCTGTCCTCTTGATGGTGTCCTTTGCCTTACAGAAACTCTGTAACCTTATGAGGTCCCATTTGTCAATTCTTGCTCCTAGAGCATACGCTATTGGTGCTCTGTTCAGAAACTTTCTCCCTGTACCGATGTCCTCAAGGGTCTTCCCCAGTTTCTTTTCTATTAGCTTCAGAGTGTCTGGCTTTATGTGGAGGTCCTTGATCCATTTGGATTTGAGCTTAGTACAAGGAGACAAGGATGGATCAATTCGCATTCTTCTGCATGCTGACCTCCAGTTGAACCAGCACCATTTGTTGAAAAGGCTATCTTTTTTCCATTGGATGTTTTCAGCCTCTTTGTCGAGGATCAAGTGGCCATAGGTGTGTGGGTTCAGTTCTGGATCTTCAATCCTGTTCCATTGATCCTCCTTCCTGTCACTGTACCAATACCATGCAGTTTTTAACACTATTGCTCTGTAGTATTGCTTGAGGTCAGGGATACTGATTCCCCCAGATTTTCTTTTGTTGCTGAGAATAGTTTTAGCTATCCTGGGTTTTTTGTTGTTCCAGATGAATTTGATAATTGCTCTTTCTAACTCTGTGAAGAATTGAGTTGGGATTTTGATGGGTATTGCATTGAATCTGTATAGTGCTTTAGGCAAAATGGCCATTTTAACTATATTGATTCTACCGATCCATGAGCATGGGAGGTTTTCCCATTTTTTGAGGTCTTCTTCCATTTCCTTCTTCAGAGTCTTGAAGTTCTTGTCATACAGATCTTTCGCATGTTTGGTAAGAGTCACCCCAAGATACTTTATACTGTTTGTGGCTATTGTGAAGGGGGTCATTTCCCTAATTTCTTTCTCAGCCTGCTTATCCTTTGAGTATAGGAAGGCCACTGATTTCCTTGAGTTGATTTTATAACCTGCCACTTTGCTGAAGTTGTTTATCAGCTGTAGGAGCTCTCTAGTGGAGTTCTTTGGGTCACTTAGGTAGACGATCATGTCGTCTGCAAATAATGATAGTTTGACTTCCTCCTTTCCAATTTGTATCCCTTTGACCTCCTTATGTTGTCGAATTGCCCGAGCTAGTACCTCAAGTACAATATTGAAAAGATAAGGAGAAAGGGGGCAGCCTTGTCTGGTCCCTGATTTCAGTGGGATTGCTTCAAGTTTCTCTCCGTTTAGTTTGATGCTGGCTACCGGTTTGCTGTATATTGCTTTTACTATGTTTAGGTATGGGCCTTGAATTCCTGTTCTCTCCAAGACTTTAAGCATGAAAGGATGCTGAATTTTGTCAAATGCTTTTTCAGCATCCAATAAAATGACCATGTGGTTTTGTTCTTTGAGTTTGTTTATGTAGTGGATTGTATTGATGGATTTCCGTATATTGAACCAACCCTGCATTCCCGGGATAAAGCCTACTTGATCATGGTGGATGATCGTTTTGATGTGTTCTTGGATTCGGTTGGCAAGAATTTTATTGAGTATTTTTGCATCGATGTTCATAAGGGAAATTGGTCTGAAGTTCTCTTTCTTTGTTGGATCTTTGTGTGGCTTTGGTATCAGCGTAATTGTGGCTTCGTAGAAGGAATTGGGTAGTGTTCCTTCTGTTTCTATTTTGTGGAATAGTTTGAAGAGTATTGGTGTTAACTCTTCTTTGAAGGTCTGGTAGAATTCTGCACTGAAGCCATCTGGTCCTGTGCTTTTTTTGGTTGGAAGACTTTCTATGACTCCTTCTATTTCTTTAGGCTTTATGGGACTGTTCAGATGGTCTAGTTGGTCCTGATTTAATTTTGGTATTTGGTATCTGTCAATGAAATTGTCCATTTCCTCCAGATTCTCCAGTTGTGTTGAGTACAGGCTCTTGTAGTAGGATCTGATGATTTTTTGGATTTCCTCAGTTTCCGTTGTTATGTCTCCCTTTTCATTTCTAAGTTTGTTAATTTGGATACTTTCTCTGTGCCCTTTGGTCAGTCTGGCTAAGGGTTTATCTATCTTGTTGATTTTCTCAAAGAACCAGCTCCTGGTTTTGTTGATTTTTTGTATGGTTCTCTTTGTTTCTACTTGATTGATTTCGGTCCTGAGTTTGATGATTTCCTGCCTTCTACTCCTCCTGGGTGAAATAGCTTCTTTTCGTTCTAGGGCTTTCAGGTGTGTCATTAAGTTGGTAATGTATGCTCTCGCCATTTTCTTTTTGGAGGCACTCAGGGCTATGAGTTTTCCTCTTAGCACTGCTTTCATTGTGTCCCATAGATTTGGGTATGTTGTGTTTTCATTTTCATTGTGTTCTAAAAAGTCTTTAATTTCTTTCTTTATTTCTTCCTTGACCAAGGTATCATTGAGTAGAGTATTGTTCAATTTCCACGTGTATGTGGGTTTTCTGTTGTTTCTGTTGCTATTGAAGACCACTTTTATTCCATAGTGATCAGATAGGAGGCATGGGATTAGTTCTATCTTCTTATATTTGTTGAGGTCTGTCTTGTGACCAATTATATGGTCGATTTTGGAGAAGGTACCATGAGGTGCTGAAAAAAAGGTATATTCTTTTGTTTTAGGATAGAATGTTCTATATATATCAGTTAAATCTAATTGGTCCAAAGCTTCAATTAGTTTCATTGTGTCCTTGTTTAGTTTCTGTTTTCCTGATCGGTCCATTGAGGAAAGTGCAGTGTTGAAGTCACCCACAATTATTGTGTTAGGTGCAATGTGTGCTTTGAGTTTTAATAAAGTTTCTTTTATGAAAGAGGGTGCCCTTGCATTTGGAGCATAGATGTTCAGGATTGAGAGTTCTTCTTGTTGTATTTTTCCTTTGACCAGCAAGAAGTGTCCCTCAGAGTCTCTTTTGATGACTTTGGGTTGAAAGTCAATTTTATCTGATATTAAAATGGCTACTCCAGCTTGTTTCCTGAGACCATTTGCTTGTAAAATTGTCTTCCAGCCTTTTACTCTAAGGTAGTGTTTGTCTTTGACCCTGAGGTGTCTTTCCTGTATGCAGCAAAATGTAGGGTCCTGTTTACGTATCCAGTCAGTTAGTCTGTGTCTTTTTATTGGGGCATTGAGTCCATTGATGTTAAGAGATATTAAGGAATAGTGATTGTTACTTCCTATCATTTTTGACGTTATTTTTTAAATTTGATTGCTTAACTTCTTTTGGGTTTGATGAAAGGTTACTATCTTGCTTTTTTCAGGGTGAAGTTTCCCTCCTTGTATTGGTGTTGTCCTCCTATTATCCTTTTTAGGGCTGGGTTTGTGGATAGATATTGGGTGAACTTGGTTTTGTCGTGAAATATCTTAGTTTCTCCATCTATGGTGATTGAGAGTTTTGCTGGATATAGTAGTTTTGGTTGGCATTTGTGTTCTCTTAGAGTCTGCATGAGATCTGCCCAGGACCTTCTAGCCTTCATAGTCTCAGGTGAAAAGTCTGCTGTGATTCTGATAGGTCTTCCTTTATATGTTACTTGGCCTTTTTCTCTTACTGCCTTTAATATTCTTTCTTTGTTTAGAACATTTGGTGTTTTGATTATTATGTGACGGGAAGTATTTCTGTTCTGGTCCAGTCTGTTTGGAGTTCTGTAGGCTTCTTGTATATTCATGGGCATCTCTCTCTTTAGGTTAGGGAAGTTTTCTTCCATAATTTTATTGAAGATATTTGCTGGCCCTTTAAGTTGTAAATCTTCACTCTCATCTATGCCTATAATCCTTAGGTTTGGTCTTCTCATTGTGTCCTGGATTTCCTGGATATTTTGGGTTACAAGCTTTTTGCATTTTGCATTTTCTTTAACTGTTGAGTCCATGGTTTCTATGGAATCTTCAGCATCTGAGATTCTTTCTTCTATTTCTTGTATTCTGTTGTTGATATTTGCATCTCTGTCCCCTGATTTCTTCCCAAGGCTTTCTATCTCCAAAGTTGTCTCCTTTTGAGTTTTCTTAGTTATTTCTACTTCTGATTTTAGATCCTGGATGGTTTTGCTTAGCTCCTTCACTTGCTTGTTTGTGCTTTCCTGTAATTCTTTAAGAGATTTTTGTGTTTTTTCTTTCATGACCTCAGCCTGTTGACCAAAGTTCTCCTGTATTTCTTTAAGAGATTTTTGTGTTTCGTCTTTCATGACCTCAGCCTGTTGAGCAAAGTTCTCCTGTATTTCTTTAAGTGTTTTTTGCATTTCCTCCTTGTTGGCTTTTGTATTCTCCTGGATTTCTTTCAATGATTTTTGTGTTTCCCTTGCAAGGGCTTCTAACTTTTGATCCATTTTCTCCTGAATGTCCTTCATGTGTTCCTGTACCAGCATCATGACCAGTGATTTTAAATCCAAATCTTGTTTTACTGGTGTGATGGGGTATCCAGGACTTGCTGGTAGAGGAGAATTTGGTTCAGATGTTGCCATATTGCCTTGATTTCTGTTAGTGACGTTCCTGTGTTTGCCTTTTGCCATCTAGTTCTCACTGGTGTTAGTTTATCTTGTCAGTGCTGGACTCACCAGTGCAAGCTGCCCCTTCCCAGTTGGCCTCTGGTGCACAGCTTACACTCTGCACTGCCTGTAGACAGGGTGCTGTTGTCCAGGCTGTTCAGATCCCGAAGCAGGCACCTGAAGGCTCCCGCTGGGGCCCGCAGGATTTATTGGAGCACACCGACTTCTCCCAGCTGGCCGCCGGGAAGCCCCCACTAGCCTCTTGAGGGACCTGGAGATGTGGCGGCCACCCAGACTGATCTGAAGCGGAGAGAGTTGACCTGAGGGCTTCTGCCTGAGGCCTTGCCCCAGATTGTGTCTGTGGGCCAGATGGAACCCGTGTGCACCCCCAGGGAACTCCGAAGGTGTATGTTGCTGTGACCTCCCCTGTGTTCTGCTCACTCTGCTGGGCAGCCGATTTCCCCAACCGGGCTGGCGCACACTAGGTTAGCCTTGTCGCCCGGGCCCTGAGTCCAGGCAAACGCCTGGGAGGCCAAGGTCCGAGCAAAGTTTCCCTAGGGCTATGACTGTTATTTGGGTCCGCCAGGTGACCCGGATGGCAGGCGTGCGCGTCCGCGCTCCCCGAAAGCACCGGGAGAGTCTGTTGTGCTAATAACCTCCTGGGCGGGTTGACACACAGATGGCCCACCAAACCGCCCAGTTCTTGGGGTCAGTCCTGTGCCTTTTGGGGCCTAGACCCCCGTTTTGTTAGCCTCAGGCTACGCTTGTTAGCAGTCTCTGCCCTCCCGAGCACTCTGGCTCCTGTAGGCAAAATGGCGGCGCGTGCGCCGGCCGGGGCAAAAAAAACTCCTGGCTGGGTTGGCGCCCCGATGGCCACTCGAACAGCCCAGGGCCTGGGTGCAGGCCAACGCCCGTCTGGCTCAGACCCCTGCGGTGTTGGGCCTAGGATTATGTTTGTGTACCTCAGTCTGACCGATCTCTGGAGCCCGGGATCAAGATGGAGGTGAGTCTCTCCTGACTGGCGGGAAGCCGAGTTCTCAGGAGCTTTCATTTTGAAATTAAAACAAACTTATCAAGACTGCAGAGACTCTGGAAATGAGCAACATAGAGGAAAAAAAAAACAATAAGCACAGTATTCCTCACAATGAAATCTGTCAAAAATAAAAACAAACTTTAAGAAAAGTAACTATTGGGCTGGGGAGATGGCTTAGCAATTAAAAGCACTGACTGCTCTTTCAGAGGTCCTGAGTTCAATCCCCAGTAACTACATGGTACCTCACAACCATCTGGAATGGGATCCCATGCCCTTTTCTGGTGTGTCTGAAGACAGCTACAATATATACATAAAAAAAACTAAATAAATCTGTTTTTAAAACAGAGAGGAGAGAGAGAGAGAGAGAGAGAGAGAGAGAGAGAGAAACTATCAAAAGAATTTGGCAGACTAGGTAATGGTAGTGCATGCCTTTGATCCCAGCACTCAGGAGGCAGAAGCATGTGGATCTCTGAGTTCAAGGCCAGCCTTGTCTATAGAGCAACCTCGCAGACAGCCAGGGCAACACAATGAAACCCTGTCTCAGAAAAAAAAAAAAATAGCAGGACCCCTTTAGTCCAGAATGCTGAACTCAAAGTCTCACAAATTCTTAATTTTTCCACAAGGAGAAAAGAAGGTATAGACCATAAGCAATATGATTAACATTATTAACTCATGCCAGTGAGACTCATGCAATAATTACTTTTCTTTAGGCTCTGTGTCCAGTGGAGGTAGATGCAAAACCAAGGCAAAGTCTTAGTCTCTAAGATGAGTGGTAGAAGGACACGAGCAATTAAGCTATGATGCCAGGGGCTTAGAATGATCCATCCGCAGTCTGCCACTCTCTATTCTGCTCTCTGCTGGCATCCTTTCTCATTAACCACCAACCCCCAAAAGAAAAACAGAGAGACATTTATGAAATAAGTAGGAGACAGCTAAATTAGCCAGAAATACAATTCAGAGTAAGTTGATTTGATATGGTTTCTTCAAGAAATAAATTGCAAGGAAGAGAACTGCATCGAAAGCTGTAGAGCAACTTAGAAAATAAAATAACAACTGTGTAAAATGTCTTTGGATCCTGCCTTAAACAAATCAAAACTGATAAGACACTTTGAGAAAAACTAAACTCAACCTGTATAATTTGTTCCTTTTTTTTTCATTATATGTGTATTTGAGTGTTTGCATACACGTATGTATACTGTGTGTCCAGAGATGCCAGAAGAGGGTTTCTGTAAATGGAGTTACATATGTTTGTGAGCTGCCATGTGGTTCTGAGAATCAAACCTGAGTCTTCTGCAAGATCAGCCAACGAAATTAGCCACTGAACCATCTCTCCAGTGTCTGCATAGTTGATCTTAAAAACTATTTTTTTAAGGTTTGTAAATGGATACAGATATTGGGCATTCGTTTCAGCAATTTTGTTTTAAAGGTTTATTATTAAATAATAATTATTAACATACTTTAATAATTAAGTTTAAAATAATAATAAACATGAATTACATTCTAAAGTATTTGCTGTCTATGACATGACAGGATGACTGGAGATGTGTTTTCTGATGGTCCCATGAGGGAGAGAAGACATGCTAGCAGAGAGAAGAAATACAATTATCCCTATGTTGGCCATTGGTAAAGCTTAGCAATAATGACAGGGGCTTTATTATGATCTTGTCTACTTCTATGTATTTGAAATTATCTGCATTAAATAAATAAATCTCAGAATATAGCAAAGGCTTCCCAAAGGAAAACCAAAACGTGTTTGAAGGAAGGCAAGGGCTATCTAGCTAAAATTCAGGGTCATCTTCTATTTCAAAGAGCACTAAAGTAAAACTTCCTTCCCTTCCCTTCTCTTTTCCTTTCTATCCATTTGTTTTGGGATAGGGTCTCTCTATACATCTCTGGCTGCCCTGGAACTCACTATGTAGACCAGGCTAGCCTCAAATTCACAAAGAACCACCTGCCACTACCACCCAAGTACACATTTCTGATAAAATAGAAGAAATATATAGAAAACGTTAAAAATGGAGATTATCATGAAAAAGAATGCAGATAAAATGGTAGACAAAAAATTACTAAATTAATTGAAATAGGAATTACAAACATTTTCTGACAAAATTGAAGATTTGCATGAAAACTACTTCTGTTAGTCTATGTCTTTTTATTTGGGAATTGAGTCTATTGATGTTAAGAGATATTAAGGAATAGTGATTGTTACTTCCTGTTATTTTTGATGTTATTTTTATGTTTCTGTGGTTATCTTCTTTTGGGTTTTTTGGAAGATTTCTTTCTTGCTTTTTCTAGGGTGTAGTTTCCTTCCTTGTGTTGGTGTTTTCCATCTATTATCCTTTTTAGGGCTGATTTTGTGGGAAGATATTGTATACATTTGCTTTTATCATGGAATATCTTGGTTTCTCCATCTATGGTGATTGAGAGTTTTTCTGGGTATAGTAGTCTGGGCTGGCATTTGTGGTCTCTTAGGGTCTGTATGAGATCTGCCCAGGATCTTCTAGCTTTCATCACCTCTGGTGAGAAGTCTGGTGTAATTCTGATAGGTCGGCCTTTATAAGTTACTTGCCATTTTTCCCTTACTGCTTTTAATATTCTTTCTTTGTTTAGTGCATTTGGTGTTTTGATTATTATGTGCCAGGAGGAATTTCTGTTATGGTCCTGTCTGTTTGGAGTTCTGAAGGCTTCTTGTATCTTCATGGACATCTCTTTCTCTAGGTTAGAGAAGTTTTCTTCTACTAGTTTCTACTTCTTTCTAGTTTGTTGAAGATATTTACTGGCCCTTTCAGTTGGAAATCTTTGCTCTCTTCTATACCTATAATCCTTAGGTTTGGTCTTCTCATTGTGTCCTGAATTTCCTGGATGTTTTGGGTTACAAGCTTTTTGCATTTTGCATTTTCTTTGACTGTTGAGTCAATGTTTTCTATGGTATCTTCAGCACCTGAGATTCTTTCTTCTATCTCTTGTATTCTGTTGTTGATGCTTACATCTATGACCCCTGAAGTCTTTCCAAGGTTTTCTATTTCCAGAGATGTTTCACTTTGTGATTTATTTATTGTTTCTAATTCTACTTTTAGATCCTGGATGGTTTTGTTCAATTCCTTCACTTGATTGTTTGTGTTTTCCTGTAATTCCTTAAGGGATTTTTGTGTTTCCTCTTTAAGCGTTCTGTCTTTTGACCATGATTTCCTGTATTTCTTTAAGGGATTTTTGTGTTCTTTAAGGGCTTCTAGCTGTTTACCTGTGTACTCCTGTATTTCTTTAAGGGAGTTATTTAAGTCCTTCTTGAAGCCTTCTATCAGCATCATGAGATACGATTTTAAATGCAATTCTTGCTTTCCTGATGTGTTGGGGTATCTGGGACTTGCTGGGGTGGGAGAACTGGGTTCTGATGTTGTCAAGTAGCCTTGGTTTCTGTTGGTAGGGCTCTCGTGCTTGCCTTTCGCCATCTGGTTATCTCTGGTGCTAGTTGGTCTTCTTGTCTCTGGCTGGAGCTTGCCGCTCATGTGGGCCTGTAAGCCTGTGTCCTTACTCCTGGGAGACCAACTCTCTTCTTGCAGAATTTGTGCACAGAAGGCTGTGGAGCTGCCTGCCTCCCTGGTACAAATGGCAGCTTGAAGACCTCTGTCCCAGCTGCTCCACTGATCCTATACCCTGTGTGCCCCTAGCTGTTCCACTTCAGAGGGAAGGTGGAGATCTCACTTCCATGCTCAGAAGTGAAATCACTGCTAGGAGATCTCTCTCTCCTGGCTGGATGTGCACACAAGGCTATGGAACCGCCCAGCTCCCTGGTCCAAATGGCTGCAGGAAGAATTCTGTCCCAGCTGCTCCACTGATTGTATGATAAGTAATATTTTTCATGTCTTTGAGAAAAATATTAAGTTCTCTAGTGTCTAAGCTTCTGAGCATGAAAGTGCTAGGGAGCATTAACATTATTTGAAGCTCCAACAGATTAAATCAATTTAACAAAAGCAGAAACTATAAACTATACTGTGGGTCAGCCAGATATGATTACACACATCATAATGTTTCTTAGCAGAACTCAGCATGGAATAAGTTGTCCCAAGAAAATTAGTATATTTCTTGCTCCATATGGTGAACAAAAAGCTTGAATGTGTGAGATTTTAAGTCTTTTGTTTAAAATATACCATTTACTGTTTGCTAAATAATCCCAAAGCTTTGGGTCCTGCTTGCATCACTAACTACTTACTCTGGTCATACACATTCCCTGGTGTTTTCCATGAACTCCTACTCATCTTCTAAACCTCAGCTTGGATTTCTCAGTGTAAATCAGTTGCTCCTCATGTATCCCCATGTATTAGTCCACTTTCTGTTGCTGCAACAGAGCACCCAAAACTGGGCCATTGGTAAGGAAAGAGGGTTATCCAAAAATCAAAAAGCTCCATCCAGGTCAGCCTCTAGTGAGAGACTTGATAGCAACACCATATCTTGCTGGATGATATCATGATTAGATTGGCTGTAGAAGGGACAGTTTCATGGCAAGATAGGAAGACTGTCCTTTGGAGATCAGCTGCTACAATATCCTTCCACTACAATCCACTTCAAAAAAAGTCTACCACCTCTCACATTGCTTTACCGAGGACCAAGGTTTCAACCATGAATCACTGGTGGACACAATAATACCACATCCAAATGACAAACCTCTGTGCTTAACCCTAATTCCACTGGCTGCCTTTTATTATATTTGAGAGTGCTGTTATCTCTGAATAGACTATGTTTCTTTGGGGCTAAAAGGTTTTCTTACTCATGTCTCTGTCTTTAATGCCTACTACAAGGCTTGGCCCAAAATAACTACTCAGTAAGTATTTTTAAAACAATAGTGGCTACACATGACTTTAATGTCAGCACTTCCTTTGGGAGGCAGAGGCAGGCAGATCTCTGAGTTCGAGGCCAGCGTGGTCTACAGAGTGAATTCCAGGACAGCCAAGGCTACACAGAGGAAAGAAGGAAGGAAGGAAGGAAGGAAGGAAGGAAGGAAGGAAGGAAGGAAGGAAGGAAGGAAAGGAGGGAAGAGTGGATAAAAAGAAGGATGAAAAAAAACCTTGGAATAAAATCTGAAAAACAATTCATCTAGAATAACAAAAAACCCAGGATACCTAAAACTATCCTCAACAGTAAAAGAACTTCTGGGGGAATCAGTATCCCAGACCTCAAGCAGTACTACAGAGCAAGAGTGTTTAAAAACTGCATGGTATTGGTACAGTGACAGGCAAGTTGATCAATGGAATAGAATTGAAGACCCAGAAATGAACCCACACACCTATGGTCACTTGATCTTTGACAAAGGAGCTAAAACCATCCAGTGGAAAAAAGATAGCCTTTTCAACAAATGGTGCTGGTTCAACCTGGGGTCAGCATGCAAAAGAATGCAAATTGATCCATTGTTATCTCCTTGTACTAAGCTCAAGTCCAAGTGGATCAAGAACCTCCACATAAAACCAGACACACTGAAACTAATAGAAAAGAAACTGGGGAAGACCCTTGAGGACATGGGCACAGGGGAAAATTTCCTCAGCAGAACACCAATAGCTTATGCTCTAAGATCAAGAATTGACAAATGGGACCTCATAAAATTACAAAGTTTCTGTATGGCAAAGGACATTGTCAAAAGGACAAAACAGCAACTAACAAATTGGAAAAAGATCTTTACCTACACTACATCCGACAGAGGGCTTATATCCAAGATATACAAAGAACTCAAGAAGGTAGACTCCAGAGAGCCAAATAACCCCCTTAAAAATGGGGTACAGAGCTAAACAAAGAGTTTTCACCTGAGGAATATTGAATGGCTGAGAAGCACCTAAAGAAATGTTCAACATCCTTAGTCATCAGGGAAATGCAAATCAAAACAACCTTAAGATTTCACCTCACACCAGTTAGAATGGCTAAGATCAAAAACTCAGGAGATAGCAGGTGCTGGCGAGGATGTGGAGAAAGAGGAACACTCCTCCACTGCTGGTGGGATTGCAAGCTGGTGCAACCAGTCTGGAAAGCAGTCTGGTGGTTCCTCATAAAACTGGGAATGATACTACAGGAGAACCCCGCTATACCACTCCTGGGCATATACCCAGAGGATTTCCCAGCATGTAATAAGGATACATGCTCCACTATGTTCATAGCAGCCCTATTTAAAATAACCAGAAGCTGGAAAGAACCCAGATGTCCCTCAATGGAGGAATGGATACAAAAGGATGTGGTATATATACACAATGGAGTACTATTCAGCCTTTAGAAACAATGAATTCATGAAATTCTAAGACAAATGGATGGAGCTGGAGAACATCATCTGAAATGAGGTAACGCAGTCTCAAAAGATCAATCATGGTATGCACTCACTGATAAGTGGATATTAGTCTAGAAGCTAGGAATACCCAAAACACAATTCACATATCAAATGATGCCCAAGAAGAAGGAAGGAGTGGCCCCTGGTCATGGAAAAGCTCAGTGCAGCAGTGTAGGGGAATACCAGGACAGGGAAGTGGGAAGGGGTGGATTGGGGAGCAGGGGGAGGGAAGAGGGCTTATCGGACTGTCAGGGAGGGGGGAATCCAGGACTGGAGAAATCATTTGAAATGTAAATAAAGAATGTATTGAATAATAAGAAAAAAACAAATCCCTTCAAGAAAACAACAAAAACAACAACAACAACAAAAAGATGATGTTAGGGGCTGGAGAGATGGCTCAATGGTTAAGAGCACTGACTGCTCTTTCAGAGGTCCTGAGTTCAATTCCCGGCAACCACATGGTGGCTCACAACCATCTGTAATGGGATCTGATGTCCTCTTCTGGTGTGTCTGAAGACAGCAACAGTGTACTCACAAAAATACAATAAATAAATCTTTAAAAAAATGATGTTAAGCCAATAGTTAAGACAAAGACAGACAGACTGAAAATAAAAATCTGTGTCCAGTGTACCTGCAGCCATACAGGTATTGCTATACCTGATGAACCCAGTATAATATGGAAGACTTACTTACTTCAGCTCAGAGTTTCAGAGGATTCTTGTCTATCGTGATGGGGAAGGCACAGCAGCCAGTGGCCTGGTTCCTGGAGGTGAGAGCACAGGCAGAGGCTGTGTGTATCCCAGGGGCTGAGGGGCAGAGCAAGCAACAGGAATTCGAGCCATTTATAGCCTTCAAAGACCACCTCTAGTGACCTTCCCCCCACCTACAGGTTGCCTAACTTCCTGCTACCAGAAAACAGGATATTCAAAGCATGAACCAGATGGATTGATGGGAGACATTTCAGACTCAAACAATAACAGACACGAATCCAACGAACTCTCAAAACTAAATAAACAAATAACCTAAATTAAGAATGAGCAAATGGCCAGCCTGGTCTACAAAGTGATTTCCAGGACAACCAGGGCTACACAGAGAAACCCTGTCTTGAAAAAAAACAAAACAAAACAACAACAACAACAACAACAAAAACAAAAACAAAAACAAAAAAAGAATGAGCAAATGATGTGAACAGTCCCCTCACCGAAGATAGTGACTAGTGACTAGTGACTGGGCACAGAAGGGCACACTAATGACCAGGGAATGGAAATTAGTATTATAATCAGTTGTCACTACACAGTGACTGATCTTAATACTTTTTAAAAAGATTTTTAAATGACTTATTTTTAAAGAATTAATTTAAAAAAATTTTTCCTGTTTGTTTTTATTTTATTTTGCTTAATTTTCATTCGATATATTTTTATTTACATTTCAAATGATTTCCCCTCTTCTGGCTCCCCACTCCCTGAAAGTCCCATAAGCCCCCTTCCCTCCCCCTGTTCTCCCATCCATCCCTTCCCACTTCCCCGTTCTGGTATTGCCCTATACTGCTACACTGAGCCTTTCCAGAACCAGGGGCCACTCCTCCGTTCTTCTTGTACCTCATTTGATGTGAGGATTATGTTTTGGGTATTCCAATTTTCTAGGCTAATATCCACTTATTAGTGAGTGCATACCATGATTGATCTTTTGAGACTGGGTTACCTCACTTAGTATGATGTTCTCCAGCTCCATCCATTTGTCTAAGAATTTCATGAATTCATTGTTTCTAATGGCTGAATAGTACTGCATTGTGTATTTATGTGTGTGATTTTCTTATAATAGCCAAAAACTATAAATACCCATCCACAAGTTAAAAAAATATCTGAAAAACATACATGTATATTTCTTGAAAGTACATTACTAGAGGGGATGGGGATGGGGAGATGGTTCATAAGTTAAGAGCAATGGCTGCTCTTCCAGAGGACTTGGAGTAGATTCCCAAAACTCACAGAGCAGCTCACAACCATCTATAACTCCAGCTCCAGGGGATCTTCTGGCTTCTGGCTTCTGTGGGCATCAGGCATGCACATGGTTCACAGAAATACATGTAAACAAAACACCCATACATGTACATTTTTAAGGCTGTTACTAGAGAAACAAATAAACTACAAAAATGTCTATAGTTTAATTAAAATTTAATGATAGTTTAATTTAGAAGATAATACAATATAGGTGCTAATTTCTCAACTTTTAAAATCATTTTATATATAATTGACATGTAAAAATATTCATAAAAGAGGTGAAAACTAGAAGGGAGGTTACAAGAGAAGATTATGAGCAGGGAGTAGGGAAGATGAGGAAAGAGTTGAATATACTAACACACTCTATTAAAAATGTCCACCTAGGGCTGGAAAGATGGCTTAGTGATTAAGAGCACTGACTGCTCTTCCAGATGTCCTGAGTTCAAGTCCCAGCAGCTACATGGTGGCTCACAACCATCCTTAATGGGATTCAATGCCCTCTTCTCGTGTGTCTGAAGATAGCAACAGTGTAACAGTGTACTAATATATATATATATATATATATATATATATATATATATATATATAATATCTTTTTAAAATGTCCACCTAAAGTGTACATGTTTAATGCATGTAACTTAAGAAAAATAAGAGATATATTCAATATCCTTTTTGTGGATCGTTGTGGATGCATCTGTCCAAACTCATGGATGCTTTAAACATATGCAAGTTTTGTATAATAAGTGTACCTTCACAAAGCTGAAAAAATTCTTGAACAAATGTAGATGGTTGTGTAAGATGGTAACATGAAGCAAAAATATATGAAGGTAATATGAACTATTTTTTGCTTATGGGGTTGTTTTTATTTGTTTGTTTTGTTTTTGAATGTGTCAGGCTCTCACTAGCCTCCAAGTTACTATATAGCTCAGGCAAGCCTCAGCCTAATAATCTTCCTCCCTAATACTGGGATTACAGGTGTATGTCAGCATGCTGAGCCTCTCTGAACTATATTTGCCCCTCTTTTGTAAGAGTGAAATTACTTTAAAGCAAAATGCTTATTTATAATATAACAAATTGGGGGGTTGAATGAGAATGCACCCTCGTTGACTCATACATTTGAATAACTGGTCCCCAGTTAAAGTAACTGTTTGGGAAGGATTAGGAGGTGTGGTCTTGTTGAGGAGGTGTGTCACTGGAGTAGGCTTTGAAATTTCACACTGCCATTCCCACTATGTCCTACATTTCCTGTTTGTGGTTCCAGATGTTAGTTCTCAATTTATGCCATCCTGTGCCTATTACCTCTGTTCCACCAACCAGGAATCTAACCCTCTGGAAGCATACACCTAGTTAAACTTTCTCTTGTAAGTTGACTTGGTCACTGTACTGGCTGGTTTTGTGTGTCAACTTGACACAGGCTGGAATTATCACAGAGAAAGGAGTTTCAGTGGAAATGCCTCCATGAGATCCAGCTGTGGGGCATTTTCTCAGTTAGGGACCAAGTGGGGAGGGCCCCTTGTAGGTGGTGCTATCCCTGGGCTGGTGCTCTTGGGTTCTATAAGAGAGCAGGCTGAGCAAGCCAGGGGAAGCAAGCCAGTAAGAAACATCCCTCCATGGCCTCTGCATCAGCTCCTGCTTCCTGACCTGCTTGAGTTCCAGTCCTGACTTCCTTTAGTGATGAACAGCAATGTGGAAGTGTAAGCTCAATAAACCCTTCCCTCCCCAACTTGCTTCTTGGTCATGACGTTTGTGCAGGAATAGAAACCCTAACTAAGACAGTCACCATGTTTTATCATGGCAGTAGAAAGGAAACTAATACACAAGCAAACAAAAGCAGAAGCTATACTGCATAGTAGTTAAGAGGAAAAAAAGCATGCTATCCATACTGAGCCTTAGTTTTTCAATCTATAAAATGGGAGAAATCAGTGCCTTCTTGATAATCATGTATGTTCATGTTCATCTCTATTTCATTTGTTATATATTTATATATTACAAATCGACGTATTTAATATACAGAGAAATTGTTATATATTTATATATTACAAATCGATGTATTTAATATACAGAGAAATATAGTCATCATTGCATATATTTTCATATATTATGTAATCCTCCTATAGAACCTCTGAGGTGATAAGATATAGCACTATTGTCATTATCCTCCTCTTCCAAATGGAGAACCTGAAACACTGAAAATTCATCCAACACCTGTTCACATTCAATAGGTACAACAGGATACAACTAAACTAGAGCCTGGCAGTCTAGCTGCTGAGCTGATGTTTGTGGTATACAATCTAGTATCTAATCTATACTAGTGCCCAGGGCCATGTAAATATTTGGTAATGCTTGTCTTAATCAGTTCTGTTATAAATGTACATAAATTGTGTATCTTAAGCAACAAAGGATTATTTTGCAAAGTTCTGGCCACTAAGAAGTCCAAGAGAGATGTGCCTGCATGATCAGGGTCTGTTTCATGAATGGTGCTTTTTCACTGTGTCTTCACTTAGTGGAAGTGAGGAGGAATCTTTCTGAACCCTTGTTTATAAGGACATCAATTGTACCCATTTAAGTTTTGCCCCCATGACTTCATCTCCCATGTCCTGGATATTAGAGGGTTTCTTAGTCACTGTTCTTTTTCTATGAAGTGACATCATAATCAGAGCAACTCTTAATTAAACAAAGCTTTAATTGGAGCTTTCTTACAGGGGTTTAATTCATTATCATCATGGTAGGGAGCATGGTGTCATGCAGGTAGACCTGGTGCTGGAGAAGTACCAGAGAGTTCTAGATCAAGATCTAAAGGCAGCAGGAAGAGGATGACCTTGGGCTTAGCTTGGGCTTTTGAAACCTCGAAGCCCATGCACAGTTACACACCTTCTCCAACAAGACCACATCCACTCCAACAAATAAGGCCAAATCTCTTAATCTTTTTCAAATAGTGCTTATTCCCTAATGACTAAGCATTCAAGTGTATGAGCCTATGGGACCATTCTTACTCAAACTCTCACATAGGGATGTCTACATTCAGCCTGCAACATTACTACATGAAGCAACAAGATACGACACAGACAGGTAGCTAAAAAGTTAGAGGGAAACCTGTAAGAAGTGCAGGCTTTATGTTTCATTTCCCTTGCCACTGCTTGTAGCAACTGCTGCTTATTCAACCAGGTATAAATTAAAAGAATGTGTGTTGAAGCCTCTTGGGTTTTTGAAGATTTCTTCCTCCATCTAGCTCCCACATCCTGAAGAGTCCATGACCTGGACCAAGTATTCAAACATATGACGGCTGGGCACTTTATATTTAAATCAAGAAGTAGGGTGAAAGTCAGGCATGGAGGTGCATGACTTGTATTCCTAGAAGTTGGGATGCAGAAACAGGTGTGAGTTCCAGGCCAGCCAGGACTACATAGTGATGCTCTGTCAAAATAATAATAATAGTAATAATAATAACAACAACAACAACAACAACAACCTAGTATGATAAGTGTGATCATCTTCCAAGAGGAGGAAACACTTGAACTGGATATCCCATGCTGAAAGAATGAGATATCAAATGTGGAGTCAAGGAGCAAGACGAACCAATGAAGATGCTATGGCAGGCTTCCTAGACCACACATGCTGAGCCTGCTGCCCTGCACCTCTGGTGCCTATGCTTCTGACAGTGTGCTGCTGAGAATGGGGAGCTCTGGGTCCCATCCTGTCAGTTTCCAGGCTAAATTTTGTCTCTAATTTTTACTAGCCGGATTTAGCAAATAAAAACATAGGACAGTCATTAAATGAAATTCCAAGTACACTGTCATTGTTTTCACATAAACATGTCCTAAGTATATGCATGGGACGAGGCTATACTAAAATTGTGTTGTCTGTGTGGTGTTTGGTTTAACCAGGCATCCTGGCAACCCCACCTGGAGGAAGTGCTCAGTAAGTCTTTGTAGAAGTAGGAGATGGGAAAGAAGTTCGAAAGGTGAGGGAGAAAGGAAAGCCACTTTATACTTCAGGAGAGAATGCATACAATGTGGCATGAGCTTGAGAAGGGTGGTTAACTCACCAAGTCTGGAAACCACACGAAATCTAGCCACACATTAACCAGTTTTGGTTATACAGATTCCACTGTAAATAGCCATTTCCCCCTTTTTTGTTAAAGAGTCTGCCCTCATGTGGTAGGAAGAAGTATTACGCTTTCGATTTTTATCCTGCAGTTCATAAGGGCAAAGAGCTCCCTGAAGCCAGCCATCTGGAAAGGATGTGATACTAGGAGTTTGTTTGTTTTCATGGGAGACAAGGCAGGAATGAAGAAAAAGATGAATTGTTTCTTCGTGTGAGGTATCAAGGGAGTAATGTTGAAATAGGTTTTGCAAATTGTTCAAACTTTGTGCAAGCCAGCAAAATGTTTCCAAGATATTCAGATGAGAAAATATGATAATATACTGTACCTAAGTGCAGGCTGTAGATCATTTAGAAGGATAAACTATTAACTACTATTTAAATGTTAACTGCAACCGTAGTGACTTTGGAGAGGAAGAAAGCCTGAACCTGAAGAAAGCCTCTTCTCCTCACTAACCTTAACAGGAACTGGATGCCCAAGCTGTTTTTACCATTTCATAGATTCTGTTCCCACCGTAGACAGATGTGCCCAGCATCATGTTTCCAAATCTCACATGCTGCCATCTTCTGGATCCCTCCTCATAAGACACAACCTCACAGATCTTTTGTGTCTCCATTACCAAACGTTTGTCCTCAACCTCACAGATCATGTTCGTGACAGCACTCTGGCTTTAACATTTCTGGGCCTACATCCTCCAAACTCTACCTCTCAAAATGAACCATGACTTTCTGTTCTGTCTTCTCACTTCCCAACGGAACCTAACCCTTCATCCCACAGCAGAGTTTCTGAAGCGTGTGACCAGCCTCCCGAGCCAGTTGTCCTTCACCCAGCCTGGACTGACTGCAGAATCATGTGATTTACCTTTTGCTCTAATATCTAAGTTCCTCAGCCTTTCTATCCTTCAGTTGGGCATGCATCTGAACTCTGCCTCAGACTGACCATCTGTGTACTTCCTTTTGTTTGGGGGGCAAGGATAACCACAGTGGGGTAGACTAGTACCAGAGCAAGGTAACATACCCCCATCAGTTTATCTTTGGGACACTTTGCTTTGGTTGTTTAGCCTGTCCTGATCAGCTACCTCTATTTTCCATTTTTCTGCTGTTGTAAAATTTCTATGATTTGTTTTTTAGAAACTAGAGTGACATAACAATCAGACTGTCTATGACTGTGACAAAATACTTGACATAAACAATTCCCGAAAGGAAGAATTTATTTTACCTTATGGTCTAGAAGGTTCAGAGCATCGTCTGTTGGCTCCATAATTCTGGGTCCATGATGACACAGTACATTGTGGCAATTTAAACTTTGCCACAGGGCCTGTTTACCTTACATTGAACAGGAAGCAAGACAGGAGAGAGGAAGCTTGTGTCAATATCCACTGATTCAAGTGCATGATGTTAGTGGCCTACTTCCTCCAACCGGATCCCACCTCCTCCTTTTCAATGTATCTCAACAAATCTATCATATTGCAAAGTTCTCAGTGCCCAATGTGTTGTCATTGAGAACCATACCACAAAATGGTATGGTCCATGCAATACTTGATGCATTATTACCTGGCATATGCATGCTAAAACAGTCAACATGTAAACCTGTGGATTGGCAATGTGGTTCTCTTGCTTCATATCATTGTGCCCATAACCATTTTATTTAATTTGTCTGAGTCTCAGTTTCCTCGTTTTATAAAGTGAGCATTGCATCAGCATTTAGCACATAGCATTATGCTGGACACTCAATAAGTGGACATATGTAGTAGAATGGGGCTTATAAAGTATCCAATATTACTGTTGCTAGTATCCTGTGAAAGGCCAAGAGTACATTAGTGGCTTACCCATCTGAGTCTCATTGCACATTTCCTTTGCAATATATTAGACACATCTATACATGCTCTTTGAGGCCAGTCAGGAAATTAGGAAGCCACATCAGGACAACAAATGTCACCTGGTTTGGTGTCTGACAGACTGCTTCATGGGAAGCTCTTTGTGTAGGGATGAAAGCTTGTTCAGCATTCTCTAGTTATGTGATCTCTTACAGCTGGACATTGCTATGTGACACTCCCTTGAGATCCAAGTGGCCTCTCCTGGACTGTCAGCATCTGGCTCTTTCTTATCTTGAAACTGTCTTTGCAGTCTTAAACAAAGATCTTCTGTTATTATTTTAATTTTTAAAGACTTTATTAGCTCTTGATAGTCTTCTCTGATACAGCTGCCTTTTGTCCATCTGAAACAACCCTTCTACGCTCCCCAGAAATTTTATACCTTTCCCCCCAATTTCTTCCCCACTGTATCCAAAATGACCCTGTTTCCTACTTCACAGAGAACATAGAAGCCCTCACATGAAAAAAATGGTCATTTAATGTAAATCTAATAATCAACAAGCTCTGTCCTCAACTTTCCAGAAAGATCAGCATTTGACATAGTCATTTCTTCCTATTCAACTTCGGCTTCTAAGATGCTACAGCTGCTAGCTTTTCCTCTTAGTGGTTGCTGGCCTTGATTCTCTGTTGTATTAAAACCTTGCCTCCAGGAGGGAGTGGAGAAGCTCCTGAGACTTAGGAAGTAAACAACTCATAAGTCTCAGTAAGTTCTTAGAACTAACAAGATTCATAAAGCACCTTCCAAGATTATAAGTGGGAGTAGTAAACAGCTGCTTGGGGAGGAGATTTCTCCCATCAGCCCAGCTGCCTGGAGGCGAAACTCAGACCTGGCAGGCTGCGTGCAAGTTGTATAAAAGCTTCAGGACCACACCTTCAGTGAAGCCTCACCCATGCTGGAGTGGACTTTTTGGTGATGCAACTGGCTCTGAGTCCTTCCCTGTTCCTCTGAGTAACATCTCATCCATATTTCTGTAAGTATCCCCCACCCCCAAAATTCTTCTTCAAAGTTGGATTTAACAGAATCACTATTTTCATCTGTAGTTAATTCACAATCTGGGGCAAATAGATGTTCACATCTCCTCACAAAAAGTCTCACCTAACACTGCATTGAAGGTTCCTTGCTATCTACCCATATTTAATACTCTAGACCCCAGAACTCTGCCACATACATGGGCCAAATCTCTATCTTCAGACCAGACTGTCTCTTGAACTATGTATTCACCTTCTGTTACAAACTAGGTAGTTCCACAGTCTTGGTGGCTTAAACAATAAACATTTATTTTCTCAATGTTATGGAGGTGAGGAGTCCAAAACCCAGGTGTCATTAGGGCCATATGCAATAAGGCTTTCTCCTGGCATAACAGATTGCCATCTCCTGTACATATCCTTGCAAGACCATTCCTCTGTACACACATTAAAGAAAGGTCTCTTTGTGTCTCCCCCTCCTTCTTCACCTTCCCCCCCTCCTCCTTGTTTCCCCTCCCCCCTTTTAAAGGCAAATATCTTGCTTTGAAGTTTAGGCTAGCCCAGAACTTGCTAAATTGTCCAAACTGGTCACAGTTGTAGGGTAAAAGGTCAAAGCCACTTCTGGGTGAAAAGCCTTACCAAAACCCACCAATCCCTGAGCATGAAATCCCACCAATCCCTGGGCTTGGCTTGAAATCTCACTAATCCCCCTTGCCCCCAAAATCTCTACCTCTTAGTAAATAAAAATAAAAACTTGTTCTAAAGACTTGGCCTTTTCTTGGGTGTCCACAATAAAGAAGCTCGTCTGATGCTTGTTCCCATGACTAGTGTTTTGTTTGTCAATGGTCCCAGAAATAACAGAGCTAAGGGATCATGAACTGAAAACAGTAAACCCTATATAATCCTGCTTCCTACTCAGTTCCCTGCTGCTTCTTCCCTGAGCAGAGGCGGTGCCACCCTCTTGTGTCTCTCCTGATAAATCTTATGTGCGAGATTTGCTGTTCAGGGTGGCTTCATGGTATTCCTAGGCTCCTGACTGCCAGGATCCTTTCCCCTCAGGGCTATAACACTTTCAGAGCTGTAACACCTTCATTGGGGAAGCTTTTCTCCTCAGGGCTGTAGCACAACAGCCTCCCTAGTCTTGTCTTCTCCTTAGTGAGTTCCTTTAAAGGCCTCATCTTGAATACAGTCACACAGGTTGATAGGGCATAGGAACTTAGAACATAGGAAACTTGGGACAACATAATACAGTCCATAATAGGTTTCTGATAAGTACTTCAAAATTAGCATGTCCAGGAGCCGCAATGATGGTTTGGCGGTAAAGAACATGTGTGTGTCTTACCCAAGTTAGCTTCCCAACACCCACATATTTGTTTACAACCATCTGTAATTCCAGTCCCATCTGTAATTCCAGTCCTTCTTCTGACTTCCGTGGTCACCAGGCATGCATGTAGCGCACATGTATCCATACATAAGGTCAAAACAATCATACCTGTAAAATGTATCACTTTTTAAATTTTGAACTCAGACTTACCATCAAGAGATGATCCAAATGTTTGGGTTCTCAAACATTCAAATTGTTCATCAGAGAAAAAAACCTTTAAAGAGTTGCCAATGTTTCTAAAACCTTAATAAATGAGGATCTTTAACACGTAGGCCTAGTTAGTTTTACAATAGTCTGTTATGTTCCTAATCTTCAGTCCCCAGCCCTAACTCCACCCATCCCTCAGTACTCTGTCCAACCAAAAACATCAATGGCTTTCCTGCTACTCATGCCTTCCCATTATCTGAACTCTGTCCTTTCTCCCCTATCACACAGCTAGTACATGAGTAAATCCTGATGGGTTCACTTTCAAAATATAGTCTTAGTTACCCATCTCTTAGGACCTTCACCACTCCCACTCTGTATCAAGCCATGATAAACTCTTCCTTAAAGTATTACAGTAGCCTCTGTGATGGTTAATTTTGGCTCAATTAAGAAACACCAAGATGGGGAAGTAGCAGAGCGATGACTCAGTGGTTAAGAGCTACTGCTGCTTACTCTCAGTAAAGCCCCAAAGTTCAGTTTCCCTGCCCCTACCCTAGGTGGCTCCCAGCTCTGTGAAACTCCAGTTCCACAGAGTTTGGATGCCTCTGGCATCTGAGAACACCTGCATGCATATGAAATAATATAGGCACACACACACACACACACACACACGCATGCATGCATAAATAAATTTTTAGAACAAAACACCAAGGAGATTGGTGAAACACATTTCTAGGTGTGCCTATGATGGAATTTCCAGAAACAAATCTTGAAGACTTCCATCCTGTGGGCTTTCAACTAAGAGATTATTCACTTGATTCATTCATAATATGAAATATGTTACTGAGAAGGAGTAACACTGAGAAGTATGACATATAGATATGGAGGCATGGTTGGAGGAAGCAGGTTACTTGCAGTTCATCCTTGAGACCACATCTTGCTTATTCCCTTTTTTTAGTACCCCTTCCTCTCTGGTTCCTATTAGCCAGGGGGTGAAAAAACAGCCTCCAGCCTACACGTTTGCTGCCATGATGCTCTCAAGTAAACAGGGCCAACTGACCATGAAACTATCAAATTAAGAAATTATCAAAAAGGGGGATCCTTCTTCCCTTGCAAAAAAGGAGTAGTTTTATTGATTTTTTCCCAACTGTGATGATTAAAAAAAACATGCAGACAATGGTTATCAGAAAATAAGGTTGTTGCTGTGAGAAATCCTGATAATATGATTGTTATGCCTTCAGAATGGTTTACAGGGATGATTTGACCAAGCCTGGGGAGGCATGCTACAGAAATTCAAGAATTCTGTAAGCATAGTTTAATGGATAATTCTGATAGAAGCTCAGAAGGCCAGAATGGTGATAAAAATTTAGACAGTAGAGTCAGATCTCTTGAGGATTTGTAGGGAACAAAGACTCTATTTAGAGAATCGGAATAGAGTCTATTCATATTATGTTCTGATAAATAACTTGTTGCCATATTTTCTGTGTCCTGAAACTTTCTTTGTGTGGTGGGGGGACTGAGTTTAAAGGTAGAAGACTAAGTTAGGGGAGGAAAACTTCAGACAGCATATATTCTGGTTGTGGCATAGTTAATGGTGGCTGTAGAGGTGGAATCAGAAAAAAGAAAAGGTGAAAAATTGAAAAAAAAAAAGTATAGCCAAAATGGGGGGAGTGAAAAGTTGTAAGTCTGTGATTATTAAAGAGATTGGTGCCATTAAAAATAAGGTTAAAAGTTCTGGAAATGGGTGAGTGGACAGTTTACTGTGAATTAAGATTTGATAGAGAATTCTCTAATTAGCTCTGTACTCCAATTTTTAATAGGGTTATTTGGTTCTCTGGAGCCACCTTCTTAAATTCTTTGTATATTTTGTATATTAGCCCTCTATCAGTTGTAGGGTTGGAAAAGAACTTTTCCCAATCTGTGGGTTGCCATTTTTTCTGTTGATTGTGTCCCTTGCTTTACAGAAGCTTTTCAATTTTATGAGGTCCCATTTGTCTATTGTTGTTCTTAAAGCACAAGCCATTGATGTTCTGTTCAGAAAGTTTTCCCCTGGGGCTGGAGAGATGGCTCAGTGGGTAAGAGCACCGACTGTTTTTCCAAAGGTAATGAGTTCAGGTCCCAGCACCCACATGGTGGCTCACAACCATCCGTAAAGAGATTTGATGTCTAAGGACAGCTATGGTATACTTGCATATAATAAATAAATAAACCTTTTTTTAAAAAAAGAAAGTTTTCCCCTGTGCCCAAGTATTCAAGGTTCTTCCCCATTTCCTGTTCTATTAGATTCAGTGAATCTGGTTTTATGTGGAGGTCCTTGATCCACTTGGACTTGAGCTTCGTACAAGGAGATAGATATGGATCAATTTGCATTGTTCTACAGGCAGACCACCAGTTGAAACAGCACCATTTGTTGAAAATGTTGTCTTTTTTTCCACTAAATGGTTTTAGCTTCTTTGTCAAAGATCGAATAATATATTGAATAGGTAGGGAGAATGGGAAGCCTTCTAGTCCCTGATTTTAATGGGATTGCTTTGAGTTTCTCCCCATTTAGTTTGATGTTGGATTCAAAACAACCCTGAGATTCCACCTCACACCAGTCCAAATAGCTAAAATCAAAACTCAGGTGACATCAGATGCTGGAGAGGATGTGGAGAAAGAGGAACACTCTTCCACTGTTGGTGGTATTACAAGTTGGTACAACCACTCAGGAAATCAGTCTTGGGGTTTATCAGAAAATTGGACATAGCATTACCTGAGGACCCAGCTATACCACTCTGCGCATATACCAAAAGGCTGCTCCAACATATAACAAGGGTACATGTTCCACCTTGTTCATATCAGCCTTATTTATAACAGCCAGAAGCTGGAAACAACCCAGATGTCCTTCAACAGAGGAATGGATACAAAAAAGTTGGTACATTTACACAATGGAGTACTACTCTGCTATTAAAAACAATGAATTCATGAAATTTGCAGGCAAATGGATGGAACTAGAAAATAACATCCTGAGTGAGTATCCTGGCTCATTTTGTGTGTCAATTTGACACAAGCTAGGGTTACTACAGAGAAAGGAGCCTCCCGTGAGGAAGTGCCTCCATGAGATCCAACTGTGGGGCACTTTCTCAATTAGTGATCAAGGGGGGAGGGCCCACTGTGGGTGGTGCCATTCCTGGCCTGGCAGTCTTGGGTTTTTATAAGAGAGCAGGCTGAGCAAAGCCAGGGGAAGCAAGCCAGTAAGAAACATCCCTCCATGGCCTCTGCATCAGCTCCTGCTTCCTGACCTGCTTGAAACCCAGTCCTGATTTCCTTTGGTGATGAACAGCAGTGTGGAAGTGTAAGCTGAATAAACCCTTTCCTACCCAACCTGCTTCTTGGTCATGATGTTTGTGCGGGAATATGAGACACAAAAGAACACATATGGTATGTACTCACTAATAATTGGGTACTAGCCCAAAAGCTCACAATGCCTATGATACAACCTATAGACCATATGGAGCATAGAAAGAAGGAAGACCAGAGGGTAGATGCTTCAGTCCTGCATTGAGGGGGGAACAGGATGGTTGTGGAAGGTGGAAGGAGAGGGGGCTAAGGGAGGGGAAATGAGGAAGAGAAAACAAGGGTGGCAGTATCAGAATCTGGAGGAGATGTGAGAGAGGTACAGAGGGTCAGGAAATTGAATAAAAATAGGTAGCAGGGGGATGAGGAACTGGGGACAGCCACTGGAGGATCCCAGACACCAGAGAAATGTGAGACTCCCAGGACCCAGTGGGAATGACTTTAGTGGTAATGTACAAAGAAGGAGGAGATAGAGCCTGTGGAGACCACCTCCAGTAGATAGGCTGAGGGACAGAACCACCCACCCATCTCAAAGTTTTTTTTTTTTTTTTAATCCAGAAATGTTCCTGTCCAAAGGAAGAACAGGGACAAAAATGGAACAGAGACTGAAGGAAGGGCCAACTGAGAACAGCCCCACCTGAGGATATATCATGTCTGCAGACACCAAACCCAACACCATTGCTGGAGTCAAGAGGTGTTTACAGACAGGAACCTAGTGTGGCGGTTCCTGGGGAGGTCCGGCCAGCAACTAACCAATGCAGATGCAGATGCTTGGAGCCAACCATCAAACTAAACTGGTGGGGGAGCTGGCAGAAGGACTGGAGGAGCAGAGAGTGATTGCAATCCCATTGGGAGTACAACATAGGCTGCCCTGACCACCCAGTTCTCCCAGACACTAGACCACCAACCAAGGAGTGTACCTAAAGAGATCTTTGGCTCGAGATATATATGTAGCAGAGGATGGCCTTGCCTGACAGCAACAGAAGGGGAGGCCTTTGGTCCCAGAGAGATTTGATGCCCCAGAGTCGAGGGATGCTGGAGTGGTGGGGTAGAAGAGTGTGGGTAGATGGAGGAGCACTCCCATACAGGCAAAAGAAGGGAGCAGAGCAGATGGGGGACGGAGGCGTGTCGGAGGGGTAACCTGGAATTGGGATATCATTTGTGATGTAAATGAAAGGAATGATTAATACTAATTAAAGAAAATAAAATAAACAATAAAAATAAAAAAGAACCCAGGTTTGAATTCCCAGAACCTATATGTCTGCAATCTAGGTGCTCCTGGTGTGAGAAGAGAGATAGAAAGGAGAATCCCTAGAAGCTCTCTGCCAGCTAGCCTGGCATATACACTGGCAAAGAACAAAGAGACATTGTTGGAACCAAGGTGGGAGACAAGGCCCAAAACTCAAAAGTTGTCTTCTAACTTGTACACACATGCCATGCCGTGTGTGTATCGATACACATGCAGACACATACAGATAAAAATAAGACAAGAACTTTGCTCAGGGACAGTGGAAAAAATGCCTTCAGGAAATATCACCAACTAGCCAAAACACATCCATCACAGACTTCAAGGTATAAAACTAAAAACTGAGCCAGGCGGTGGTGGTGCACACCTGTAATCCCAGCACTCTGGGAGGCAGAGGCAGGCGGATTTCTGAGTTCGAGGCCAGCCTGGTCTACAGAGTGAGTTCCAGGACAGCCAAGACTACACAGAGAAACCCTGTCTCGACAAAACCAAATACAAAACAAAACAAAACAAAACAAAACAAAAAACAACAACAACAACAAAAAAAAAAAACCCTAAAAAACTATTCTAAAGACTTGGCCTTTTCTCAGGTGTCTGTCCACAGTAAAAAAGCTCTTCTAATTCATGAAATTTTTAGGCAAATGGTTGGAATTGGAAAATACCATCCTAAGTGAGGTAACCCAATCACAAAAGAATACACATGGAATGCAATCACTGATAAGTGGATATTAATTAGCCCTGAAGCTCTGAATATCCAAGACACAATTAGAATAACAAATGATTTCCAAGAAGAAGGAAGGAGAGGGCCCTGGTTCTGAAGAGACTTGATCCAGCATTGTAGGGGAGTACCAGGACAGAGAAAATGGGGAGGGGGGGGGTGACTAGAGAACAGGTGGAGAGATTTGGAATATAAACAAAGAATATAGAAAATTTTAAAAAAGCAGCTCTTCTGATGCTTGTTGCCATGACTCTAGGGTTTTGTCTTGTCAGTCGTCCCAGCAATAACAAAGCTAAGGGATCAAGAACTCTCAAACTGGCGGCGGTGGTGGTGCAGGCCTTTAATCCCAGCACTTGGGAGGCAGAGGCAGGCAGATTTCTGAGTTCTAGGCCAACCTGGTCTATAGAGTGAGTTCCAGGACAGCCAGGGCTGCAGAGAAAAATCCTGTCTCGGGGGAAAAAAAAAAGAACTCTCAAACTGTGAGCCAAAATAAATAATGTCTTCCTTAACTTCCTTCTGTCCAGTATTAGATTACAGTAGTGGCAAAAGCCATTAACATAAGCCTCTAACTGGGGTCCTTGTTACCTCTGAGCATAACAACCCTCTTAAAGACATAGACTAAGTCATATTATTCTTGAGTAGAAAATATTTTATTTCAACATTCAATAACACAATCTAGTTGCCTATATATAAAGGATTAAAGAATATAGCATTAAGACACCTTTTTAAAAAGATCTACTTCCATGAAGATACTCCAATAGTGACTTCCCTGCTCACTCAGAGTAAAAGCCCCATCCTTATTACAATAGATTTTCCCTCTTTCCTATTCATTCTCCTGCCCAGAGATTGTAAATTCCCTAAGGTTAGGAATTTTTTATTCTGTGTCAAAAATACCTAATACCCAAACGTATCAGGTATTTAATTAAAATTTAATTTTAAATTAATTAGCATCAAATATTAAGTTTGGGTGAAAGAACAAACTTCTCCATAACAATAATACACCTTTACTTTTCGGAGCCAGTCTCTCTCTCTTATGGCAAAGGAGATAAGAAGATGCCCTTTCTGAGGCTGGAGAGAGGCTCAGTGGTTAAGAGCACTTGCTGTTCTTCTAGACGATGCTAATTCAAATCCCCACAGTCTAGTCAGACATTTGGCAACTACCTGTAACTCGAACTTCTGACCCTACTGACACCAACAGACACAGACATAAATACTGGGATTTGTTTGTTTAAGAAGATACCCTTCATTTTGTGTATGGTACAGCGCCTCTAAAACTTGAGAGTGTATCTAAATCCCCAGAAGGATTCTTAAGACACAGCACTGTGGGCCTCACCACCTCCTGCCTCTCAGCCTCTCAAATTCTGAGATTACCACCATGCACAGTTCCTATTTTTTTTAAGTTAGTATACAAAGTAGTTATATTTGCATTACAGAATTTCCCTATACTTATGCCACAGATTCTTCATTTTTATCCCTTCTCCCACTGCCCTCCCTTTCCTCACTCCCCCACTCAGGAGTCCTTCCTTTTGTTTTCATATCGTATGAATTCTGCTACTCTCTCTTTTTCTTCCTCCTTCCCATTTCCTTAACATAGCTTCCTCCCTAGCCACAGCACTTTGCAGGATACTGGATCAGATTGTGAATCCTGGGATTGTGTTATTTACTGAAAAACCCTGTTTCTAGTTGCGGTGTGTCTCAGCCCTTAGCACCTTTAATCCCTCTGGCTGGAATACAGACTCTCCCTTAGTACACACCTTTAATCTCAAACAATGAAGGTAAAGTTAGTTTGTAGAAGGAAACACCCATGATTGAAATTGATGTCTAATTGAGTGGCAGACAAAGTGAAAAATCAGAAAAAGCTTTCACCGAATGGGATATTTCCATCTCTCACAAGAAAAGACAGGAAAAGGAAGCTACTTAAGAGGACAATGGAAAGAAGAAGGAGTGTTATAGAAGAGAGACACAGGTAAAAGCAGAACAAACCAGAGAAGGCGAAGGAGCCAGAAAATTAGAACACATTGCTAGAATTAGTTCAAGGTCAAGCAAAGCAATTCAGGAGAGGCCAAGAGAGAAGGAAGATTGAAGCAGTCATCTTGGAGAGGAGTTTGAGCCAGAACAGCTGTGTTAACCAGCCAGCCATAGAAAGAACTAGGAAGGGGTAAATTTATTCAACAGCAAGCCTCAGAGGCTGAATATATTCTTGGCCTAGATATATTCTTCATCCCAGAAGCTTCCAGGATGAAGCCTAGGTTACCAGACTGAGGCAGTAAGCCTCTGAGACTACAATTATATCAGGAGAATAAAAATTACATCTCTGTGTGTGTGTGTGTGTGTGTGTGTGTGTGTGTTAAAAGCTGCTCAGAGAGGCAGAGAAAGCACACAGCTGACCTTCCTACTCCACCAAAGTCCCAGAAGAAAAAAGCTTTCTCCATCTCCACACTGTCTTATTAAATACCTTCAACTCAAAGAACCTCCTTTCTCTTTCCCGGGTTCTCTTATGTTCACTCCCTGTCAACTGGTTGCCTGCTCTGCTCTTGACCTATGGTTGACTTTATTTAATCCTGTTTATAGAAAGCTCTTGGATTAAATGTGTGTGCAAGGGCTTAGCCACACCACAACAGGAACATGTTTTTCCAGTTCACAATCTTGGGGTTCACAATATGATCAAATATCCTGCAACATAGCTCATTTTCTATTTTCCACAACACACACACACACACACTTCAGTCTATAGTTCACAAACTAAAGTAATCATGTGGTATTTGTCTTTCTCAGTCTGATTTATTTTACTATGGCTCCAAGTTCTAGGGGCTGGAAACGGAGTTCAGCAGTATACAGTGCTTGTCTCGCATGTATAAGGGTCTGGGTTCTATCCCAGCACTGCAAATAAGCCAAGTTTTTATTTGGACTAGGGATGTAGCTTACTTGGTAAACTGCAACCAACTAGTCTGCATGTAGCATGCATGTAGCCCTGAGTTTGATCCCCAGTACCACATAACCAGGAAAGGTTTTGAACACAGTGAGTTCAAATCACTGAAGGATATATGGAACCTTGTCTCCAAATAAAGCAAAAACTAGAATGAGCCCCAGTTCCATATATTTTTTCCTTCAATTGCTATAGTTTAGTTTTTCCTTATGACTGAATAAAATTGCATTTTGTATGTGCCTTAAATTGCTTTATCCATTTTATCTGTTGATGGACATCTAGGCTGGATCTACTTCTTAGCTATTGTGATTTCATGTCTTTCCACTGCACTATAATGTCTCTGGAATCTACATCCTTGTCTCCATCTCTACAATCATTTCTTTGTGTCATACAACCTTTTTCCCACCAGAGCCTTGTAACTAATCTGCACAGTTAACTCTAATCTCACCACCCATTTTCCACAAGCTGGCAAAATGTGTATGAGCAAAGCAAAGTGCTCCCCTCCCCCACTCTCTGTAGAATGAAGGCCACACTTTTCTGTCATACAAAAGAGTTTCCATTAACCTCACCACCCTGCTCCTCTGCTTTGCTGTTGTATTACTTGAAACTGAGGACAGTGATGACGTGGACTGTTTTAAGAAGGCAAGTATGGAAGCCTGGCATGATGGCGCATGCCTCTTATCCCAACACCCTAGAAGCAAAGGCAGGTGGATGTCTGAGTTCAAGGCCAACCTGGTCTACAGAATGAATTCAAAGACAGCCAGGGCTACACAGAGAAACACTATCTTGAAAAATCAACAACAAATTCAAAGATACAAATTCCAAGATGCTCTTGATGAAACCATTCTCAAATTGATTTAAAGTTTCAGCGTACATGAAATTTATGCCAGTTGTCATCACAGTATAATACAAGCACTCAGGAGGTGGAAGCAGAAGGGTCAGAAATGTAAAAAGTCACATTCAGGGCTGAAGAGATGGCTCAGCATTTAAGAGCACTGACTGCTCTTCCGGAGGTCCTGAGTTCAAATCCCAGCAACCACATGGTGGCTCTCAACCATCTATAAAGGGATCCGATGCCCTATTCTGATGTGTCTGAAGACAGGTACTGCCACACCCAGTAGAATCTGTGTGACAAGTTCCACAGCCTAAGGCATTAAACTTCAAAAGAAGGAGATCTCCTGGTACTGGTTGTGGAACTCTGGGCCAGAAAAAACAATTGAGCCATAGCTCTCATGGCTAGTTTTCCTTTTTGTTCTTTTTCATTCCTTTTCTTACCTACAGGTTCCTGGTAGCCTAGACCATGATCTTAAGCACGAATAATGGGTATGAAACCACCCCTTCACTAACATGACCTTGTCTCCACGGAAACCAACGCTTTACTTTTCAAATCATTTACAAATTATTATGATAGATAAAAACTTTCCCAACAATAAAATTCATATGGCTGCACATGTGTCATCAGAAGTGGATTTTGGTATATGGTAAAAAAAAGCCTTAATTAGAAAGAATTGAAATAGTTTAAATTTATGCTTTGAAGATTTATAAAAAATCAGGTATTAGATGTTAAGCAATAATTAATCATAGGGGCTAGAAAGTTAGTTCAGTGGTTAAGAGCACTGACCATAAAGATTTATTAACCTGTTCCTGGGAATATGCCACTGGCCTTGAATGATCACCCTATTGAACATATTTAGAATTGTGTCTTAGTCAGGATTTCTATTCCTGCACAAACATCATGACCAAGAAGCAAGTTCGGGAGGAAAGGGTTTATTCAGCTTACACTTCCATGTTGCAGTTCATCACTAAAGGAACTCAGGACTGGAACTCTAGCAGGTCAGGAAGCAGGAGCTGAGGCAGAGGCCATGGCTTGCTGGCTTGCTTCCCCTGGCTTGCTCAGCCTGCTCTCTTATAGAACCCAAGAACACTAGCCCAAAGGTGGTACCACCCACAAGGGGCCCTCCCCACTTGATCACTAATTGAGAAAATGCCCCACAGCTGGATCTCATGGAGGCACTTCCCCAACTGAAACTCCTTTCTCTGTGATAACTCCTGCCTCATACTTTCTTCCTTCAAGAGGGAAACATATCAGGGCACAGTCACAACCAAAAGCAAAACTCAAACTCCAATGGTTCAATGTCTGGGATCCAACTCACAATCTTCTGGGCTCCTCCAAGGGCTTGGGCCACTTCTCCAGCTCTGCCCTTTGTAGCACACAGCTTGTCTTCTAGGCTCCAGCTGCCTGTACTCCACTGCTGCTGCTGTTCTTGGTGGTCATCTCATGGTACTGGCATCTCCAAAATGGTGCTATCTTCCACTGTAATTATGCTTCACCAATAGCCTCTCATAGGCTCTCATCAGGGTGACAAGCCTCTGCTCCTATGCATGACCCCTTCAAGTCCTGGGCCATCAATTGCAACTGAGGCTGCACCTTCACCAATGGCCTTCTGTGGCCTCTCACTGTGCCAAGAGCCTCAGCTGCTCTTCATGACCCCTTCATGCCTTCAAAACCAGTTCCATCTGGGTGACTCTTACACAGTACCAAGTCCAGTCACAGTTGTATTTTGTGCTTTAATTGTTATATTTTTGATGATGACATTACCTGTTCTGTTTGTGATTCACTGAATATGTAGTTCAGAGTGGTAATGCTTAGATGATTTTTGTATTTTACTGTGCCAAGTGATTCTTGTTGGTATTCACAATTGTTTCGCTGGATATGGTTTCTAAGAGATATGTTTAATGTATAAAATTCCCTGCTTGAGAGCTGCAAAATACACTCAGATTCAAGCTGCCTCTGAGTTTGTTTCTGTTTGTCACCACCAAATACTTACCCACCTGGACTTCGAGAACCATCATCCCAGGGACCCCCATACCTGGCTTGGGTGGTCCGCAGCAAGGTACAGTGTACTTACATATAACAAATAAATAAATCTTTTTTTTAAAAAAAAATCACATTCAGCTGCAAAGTAAATTTGAGCCTAGCCTAGGCTGCTTCACATACACATTACACATACATACACTATGTATAGAAACTTAAACTTAAGTGAAAACTCTTTAAATCAGGTTTTGGCAGCACACACATTTAACCATTTGGGAGGCAGAGTCAGGTGGATCCTCTTGAGTTCCAAGCAAGTCTAATGTATAGAGCAAGTTCCAGGACAGCCAGGGCTGAAGATAGATAGATAGATAGATAGATAGATAGATAGATAGATAGATAGATAGATAGATAGAGACAGACAGACAGACAGACACACACACACACACACACACAGAGAGAGAGAGAGAGAGAGAGAGAGAGAGAGAGAGAGAGAGAACAAACTTGGGGAGGGATTTCAGACAGGGTCCCGGAACTCACTCTGTAGAGAGAGGCAGACTCAAACTCAGAGAGATCCATTTTGACTCTGTTTCCTGAGTGCAGGGATCAAAAATTTGCTCTATCACTGCCTGGCTAGAAAGAAGTTTTTTTAAAGAAAAAGAATACCAAATTACAAGTACAAAATTCGGTAAGAAGCTCTCTGTACAATGTGGTTTCGTGAATGAGAAACATAGGTTGAAAATGCATGCTGGGTGGTGGTGGTACATGCCTGTAATCCCAGCACTCTGGGAGGCAGAGGCAGGCGGATGAGTTTTAGGACAGCCTGGTCTACAGAGTGAGTTCCAGGACAGCCAGGGCTATACAGAGAAACCCTGTCTCGAAAGAAACCAAATCCAGAAGAAGGAGGAGGAGGAGGAGGAGGAGGAGGAGGAGGAGGAGGAGGAGGAGGAGGAGAAGGAGAAGAAGGAGAAGAAGAAGAAAGAAAGAAAGAAAGAAAGAAAGAAAGAAAGAAAGAAAGAAAGAAAGAAAGAAAGAAAGAAAGAAAGAAAGAGAGAGAGAGAGAAAGAGAGAAAGAAAGAGAGAAAGAAAGAAAGAAAGAAAATGCATTAGTACCACAGTAAATCTTTTAAGGAATACTCACAGTACAGAACAGTCTCCTAAGTGGTTCTCTCTTTGGGGTATGTCCCTCATTACTTACCTGGAAACTCACTGTTTGCTAGGGTTGGACTCTCTAGAATCAGCTCAGAGAATCTTCAGAACTTTTTGGGCGGGGTGGGTAGGTGTTGGTTTGGTTTTGGTTTTGGAGATAGGGTTTCTCTATGTAGTCCTGGCTATCCTGGAACTTCTGTGGACCCAGAGATCAGCCTGCCTCTGCCTGGGATTAAAGGCATGAGCTACCACCACCCATGTTTTTTTAAACATGGATTTTGTGAACTGAGCCATATCTCCAGTCCCTAAAATGTGTATCCCAGGTTGGCCTCGAACTCCAGACCCTCCTGCCTCTGCCTCCTTCAGCAAATCCTACTGGCCTACACCACCAGTACTGGCTTGTGAACTCCGTAAACACAGTCATTACTGAAAACTAAATTATGGAAACATCATATTGTGGAGGCTGGAGAGACGGTGGAAAGATGACTCACTGTTTACAAGTGCTTGCTGATGTGGCTGAGACCCAAATTCAGATCCCAGTAGTCAGGCAGGGCAGCTGACAACTACCTCTAACTCCAGCTCCAGGGGATGCAAAGCCCTATTCTGACTTTCATGCGTACTGCAGCCATGTTACATTAACCTAAACAGATAGACACAGAGACCAACACATACATGAGAATACTTTTAAATCTTTTATAATAAAAAGAAAGTACACATTTCAAAAGGCACATTAAAGCACAGATAATACTCAAGATTCATTACTTCTCATTTTACTATGCTTTATACTATGTCTGTGCAGCCCATACCTATTGTGTTGGTGGGTAGAAATCGGCTGTGTATCTCTGGTCAACAGTCTGTTTGATGATGTCACATTAGTAGCTTGAAATTAGCTACGGGAATAGATAGACCACAGAAATTGGCCATTTGATGTGTCAGGACTATTTTCCCTGGGAAGCACATAAGTTGGTATTTTCAGCAGTCTGGGCACTCCATTGTTTAGAACTCTAGACAAGGAGTGCCTAATATGCAGGCTCCTATGGTCTACATAGTCTAACATCAGCTATTTCAGTAATTGTTTTAGTTACAGTTATACACTATGTTTTATCCTCTGAGGTGTTGTGGGATGGTGTGTTTGTGTGTGTCTGTCTGTCTGTGTTGCTGGTCAAACCTAGATCTTTGTGCATCCCAAGCACAATCCCCAGTACATTTTATCCTTCCTAACAGCACAAATTCCTCTCCTATTGTAAAGGCTCAAGACATGTTAAATTCAACCTCTGTGGATTCAGCTCCCTTCTACATCAAATGAGACCTGCTCTCATTAGCACATATGGGTCTTATGAGAACAAGGGATACTAGATAGGAAAGGTCTTTGGGGGAGATGTGGAAATGTCATGCAAGTACAGGGTATTATTTTTACATGTAAGGTTTAGTGAGTTCCCAACATAAAACACCTGTTGGAACATATAATTCTGGCTTGCTTCTCCTCTCTCTCAAGATGTTCTGAGCTTTTCCAGCATGCAAGGAAGGAGACGTTGTTTAATAAAGGTAGCAATAAAGATTTTTTTTTTACAAAGATGATTTTGAAACCCGATGAGAAATACCATAAAAAGAGCAACACATTTCTATCCTGGGAGAACCCTGATAGATAATGAAGGGTCCAGCGATTCTGAAGGCTCAAAGTGCCTTAATTTTTATTTTCATGTATTTAATTGGCCCCACTGTGTGCCCAAACCATTTTTAAATGTCTTTACAGATACGGATTCATCTAACTCTCATAAAACACTTCTTATTCTCATTTTACAGAGTATTTTACAGTGACTGAGAGATGAAGGAGAAATTAAATTGTCAAAAGTTACATGTTTCACTCCACTGCAAAGTGTCATCCTGAAACCTGAAATCATGATTCAATCTATTCTTGAAGTCCCCCAACTGGATCCTCCCCTTCTCCTGCTGAATCATTCCCATGTAACTATCACATCCTGTCTGACTATGTTGGCTCAAATAATAGCACCCCACATCAGTGTACGCATTGTGAAGTGAACCTGGTTTTCAGCTTTTACCTGAAATTGCTCCAGGACTAAACAGTATTTGGAAAAAATGAAATCCTCACAAAAGAAAACAAATAAGAAACAACTAGAATGCCTCTTCATGGTATCATAAGACAACAAAATTTTATAGGGTGGGTTCTTTATGGGGGGCTGGGGGTATATGTGTTTTAAAAATTATTAATTTTATTTATTAGAGTACACTGTAGCTATCTTCAGACACACCAGAAGAGGGCATCAGATCCCATTACGGATGGTTGTGAGCCACCATGTGGTTGCTGGGAATTGAATTCAGAACGTCTGGAAGTGCAGTCAGTGCTCTTAACCACTGAGCCATCTCTCCAGACCAATATAGGGTAGATTCTTGAGGAACGACTTTAGACCCCTGGGACTGGTCTTATAGTCAGTTGTGAGCCACCATATGGGTGCTTAGAATTGAACCCAGGTCATCTGGAAGGGCAGAGCCCTCTCTCCAACTCAAGGTATAACTTTTCAGTGATTATTATATTATACCTTGATTAGTTTTTACAAAATTCAAGTCAGATATTTATAATAATACTAAAAATGAGAACTAGCATGTTGACGGTTTTTGTGTCTTTGTGTGTCGTGGGCTACACTCTCAGTGTTGCTTCTTTCTTCCGGAAAAAAAAAATATGAGTATAGCTTAGTGGTAGAGCAGATACCACTGTGCACATGGTTCAGATATCCATACAGGCAAAACATACAAAAAATAAATACTTTTTAAAAAACACTTGTACTATTAAACTTTTTTGAAAACATGGTTTTGCCCACAAACATGTTATCCTGACTACTTTTGTGTCAACTTGATACAAGCTGGAGTCATCTGGAAAAAGGAAACATCAGCTGAAAAATGCCTCCATAAGATCCAGCTATAAGTCAGCCTTCATGCTAAAGAGTTTCCTGAGGAGATGCAACACACCTGTCTCCTCACCCCAGCTGCAGAATGTACAACAGACTAAAGTGTGGATATCACTGAGGTCCAACTTGGTGGACCAATAAAGTTTCACTGTGCTTACTTACAGGAATATGGGTGAGAGGTTACTCACAGGAGCAGAACTGACTCAACGGCAGCTGCATCACCAAAGCCCACCCCAGTGTGGGTGAGAGCTCACAAAGCTGGAAACCTGGAGCACACGGCACAGCCTGCAGGCAGCTCAACAGGCTGGAGAGAGTCCTCAGTTGGTCTAACCATATTCAAGTCTGCTCAGCTGGTTTCTGCTTCTTCTAGGCAGCTGAGAGTCTCCTTAGCAGCTTGGCTCTGCTCTTCTGAGAGGGACTCTCGGCTTTTATTGCTTACTCTGGCAGGGAGAGGCCTAGTGAATCTGGTCAGTTCCAGGGACTTCTGAAGCTCTTTTGAGTTGTTTACTATCTTGCTTAAGGAGCTTCCTTGAAGGATGGACTATATCACTCTTAGAAGAAATTGTTACTTTCTTAACTAGTGATGAATGGGGGAGGTCCCAGCCCATTGTTGGTGGTGCTATCCTGGGGCTCATGTTTGGGAGTTCTATAAGAAAGCGGGCTGGGCAAGCCATGAAGAGCAAGCCAGTAAGCAAACCCTTCCATAGAATTTGCATCAGCTCCTGCCCCCAGGTTCTTGCCCCTAGGTTCCTGCCCCAGATGATGATCTGTGATACAGAAGAGTAAGGAAAAAAAAAAACCTCTTCTCCAAATTAAATTTTGGTCTTGATGTTTCACCACAAGAATAAAAACACAGTTGTATTGATGGTCATTTATATATACAATAGCCCTAACGTTACATTTTAAGAACTCTGAAGCATGTGAGGTGACTGAGCAGGTAAAACCACTTGCTGTCAAGCGTATGTGTGTGTGTGTGTGTGTGTGTGTGTGTGAGTTATAGAGACAGAACTGATGTATTGTCCTCTGACCTCCACAAGCATTCTGTAGCATGCACATATCTGTACATATGTACACACACACACACACACACACACACAAATAAATGGATGTGATTTAAATTTACTTGAGAGCTCTGTTAAAATTCTAATGCTACCTTGGGCACGAACTCTACATCTAGTCCTGTAACACCCAGAGGAAGCTCCAATTCCAGGTGCTCTAGCATGCCCAGGATCATGGGATCAGAGGTGAGGAGGACACAAAATCTGTCCCAACACCACTGGGCATAACTGGAAAGAGCAGGATGCAGGGACACAGGTATCCTGCCCGGCCAGTGGCACAGGTATATTTCAGTCTGGGCTGGTTTACCTTGAGCTCAAACTCTGAGGCCAGTTCCGCAACACCCAGGGGAAGCTTTACTCTTAGGGGCTCTAATACACCCAGGATCCCAGGATCCCAGGATCCCAGGAGTTTGCACACACCAGGATCTCAGGGCCCCAGAGACAACTTGACTCCCAGGTGCTCTGGCACACCCAGGATCTCAGGATCACAGGATCCCAGAATCACAGAACCACAGAGACAACTGGACTCTGAGGAGTTCTAACACAACCAGGATCACAGGAAGGACAGGCTCCAGTCAGATATAGCGAGGGCAGTTAGCACTAGAGATAACCAGATGGCAGAGGCAAGCATAGGAACATAAGCAATAGAAACCAAGGTTACTTGGCATCATCAGAACCCAACTCTCCCACCATAGCAAGTCCTAGATACACCATCCCACCAGAAAAGCAAGATTCGGATCTAAAACTCACTTATCATGATGATGGTCTAGGTCTTTAATGAAGGACATAAATAACTCCCTTAAAGAAATACAGGAGAACACAGGTAAAAAGCTAGAAGACCTTAAAGAAGAAACACAAAAATCCCTTAATTACTGGAAAACACAATCAACAGGCAAAGAAAATGAACAAAACCATCCAATATCTAAAAACAGAAATAGAAACAATAAAGAAATCAAAAAGGGAGACAACACTGGAGATAGAAAACCTAGGAAAGAGATCAGGAGTCATAGACAGAAGCATCACCAACAGAATACAAGAGATAGAAGAGAGAATCTTAGGTGCAGGAGAGAGCATAAAAAACATTGACACAAGGCCGGGTGGTGGTGGCATTCTGGGAGGTAGAGGCAGGCAGATTCCTGAGTTAGAGGCTAGCCTGGTCTACAGAGTGAGTTCCAGGACAACCAGGGCTATACAGAGAAACCCTGTCTCAAAAAAAAAAAAAAGCAAACAAACAAACAAACAAAAAAACAAATCCAACCCCCCCCCAAAAAAACATTGACTCAACAATCAAAGAAAATACAAAATGCAAAAAGACCTAAAACATCCAGGAAATCCAGGACACAATGAGAAGAGCAAACCTAAGGATTATAGGTATAGAAGAGAGTGAAGATTTCCAACTTAAAGGGCCAGTATATATCTTCAACAAAATTATAGAAGAAAATTTTCCCTAACCTAAAGAAAGAGATGCCCATGAATATACAAGAAGCCTACAGAACTTTAAATACACTGGACCAGAACAGAAATTCCTCCAATCACATAATAATCAAAATATCAAATGCACTAAACAAAGAAAGAATATTAAAAGCAGTAAGGGAAAAAGGTCAAGTAACATATAAAGGCAGACCTATCAGAATTACGTCAGACTTTTCACCAGAAACTATGAAAGCTAGAAGATACTGGGCAGATGTCATACAGACCCTAAGAGAACATAAATGCCAGCCCAGGTTACTATACCCAGCAAATCTCTCAATCACCATAGATGGAGAAATCAAGGTATTCCATGACAACAAATTTATACAGTATCTTTGCACAAATCCAGCCCTACAAAGGATATTAGATGGAAAACACCAACACAAGGAAGGAAACTAAAACCCAGAAAAAGCAAGATGGTAATCTTTCAACAAACCCAAAAGAAGATAGCCACACAAACATAATTCCATCTCTAAAAACAAAAATAACAGGAAGTAACAATCAATAGACTAACAGGCTGGATACATAAACAGGACCCAACATTTTGCTACATATAGGAAACACACCTTAGTGAAAAGGACAGGCACTCCCTCAGAGTAAAAGATTGGTAAACAATTTTCCAAGCAGATGGTCCCAAGAAACAAGCTGGAATATCCATTCTAATATCCAATAAAATTGAATTTCAACCAAAAGTTACATAAAAAGATAAGGAAGGATACTTTATACTGGTCAAAGGAAAAATCTACCAAGATGAACACTCAATTCTGAACATCTATGCTCCAAATTCAAGGGCACCCTCATTGATAAAAGAAACTTAGCTAAAACTCAAAGCATACATTGCACCCCACACAATAATAGTGGGAGAATTCAACACCCCACTCTCATCATTGGACAGATCATGGAAACAGAAACTGAACAGAGACACAGTAAAACTAACAGAAGTCATGGAACAGATGGATTTAACACACACACATGTGTATATATATATATATATATATATATATATATATATATATATATAATCTCAGCTGGGCAGTGGTGGCACATGCCTTAAATCTCAGCAATTGGGAGGCAGAGTCAGGCAGACTTCTGAGTTTGAGGTCAGCCTGGTCTATAGAGTGGTTCCAGGACAGCCAGGGCTACACAGAGAAACCCTGTCATGGAAAAAACAAACAAACAAAAAACACACCTTCTTCTCAGCATCCCATGAGACCTTCTACAAAATTGACCATATACTTGGTCACAAAACAGGCCTCAACTGATACAAGAAGACTGAAATAATTCCATGCACCCAATCAAATCACCACAGACTAAGGCGAGTCTTAAATTCCAACAAAAACAATGGAAAACACACATACACATGGAAGCTGAACAATGCACTACTCAATGATAACTTGTCAAGGAAGAAATAAAGAAATGAAAGACATTTTAGAATTTAATGAAAATGAAAACACATCATACCAAAATTTATGGGACACAATAAAAGCAGTGGTAAAAGGAAAGTGGTAAGCACCTCCAAAAAGAAACTGGAGAGAGCTTACACTAGCAGCTTGACAGCACACCTGAAAAGATCTAGAACAAAAAGAAGCAAATAACACCAACGAGTAGAAGGCAGGAAATAATCAAACTCAGGCCTGAGATCAACCAAATAGAGACAAAAAGAACTATACAAAGAATCAAACAAATCAGGAGCTGGTTCTTTGAGAAAAACAGCAAGATTAATAAACCCTTAGCCAGACTATCCAGAGGACACAGAGACAGGATCCAAATCACCAAAATCAGAAATGAAAAGGAAGACATAACAACAGAAACTGCAAAAATTCAAAAAAAAAAAACCATCATATCCTATTATACTCAACAAAATTGGAAAATTTGGATTAAATGGACAATTTTCCAGATACCAGATGCAAAAGTTAAAGCAGGATAAGATAAACCAAACAGTCCCATAATCCCTAAAGAAATATAAGCAGTTATTAATAGTCCCCCAGCCAAAATAAAGCCCCAAACCAGATGGGTTTAGTGCAGAATTCTATCAGACCTTCAAAGAAGACCTAATACCAATACTCTTCAAACTGTTCCACAAAATAGAAACAGAAAGAATACTACCCAATTTGTTCTATGTTGCCACAATTATGCTTATACCTAAACCACAAAAAGACCAAACAAAGAAAGAGAACTGCAGACCAATTTCCCTTATGAATATCAATGCAAAAATACTCAATAAATTTTTCACAAATTGAATCCAAGAATCTAAGAATACATGAGAATGATTCACCACAAGGTAGTGGGCTTCATCCCAGGGATGCAGAGATGGTTCAATATACAAAAATCCAGCAAAGTAATCCACTACATAAACAATCTCAAAGAAAAAACCCACATGATTATTTCATTAGATACTGAAAATGCATTTGACAAAATTTAGCATACCTTCATGTTAAGTCTTGGAAAGATCAGGAATTCAAGGCCCATACATAAAACATAGTGAAATCAATATACAGCAAACCAGGAGCCAACATCAAACTAAATGGAGAGAAACTTGAAGCAATCCTACTAAAGTCAGGGACTAGACAAGGCTGCCCTCTCTCCATATATACTCAATATAGTACTTGAAATCAATTAGAGCAATTAGACAACATAAGGAGGTCAAAGGAATACAAATGGGAAAGGAAGAAGTCAAACTATCACTGTTTGCAGATGACATGATAGTCTACTTAAGTGACCCAAAAAATTCCACCAGAGAACTCCTAAACCTGAAAAACAACTTCAGCAAAGTGGCCGGATATAAAATTAACTCAAACAAATCAGTAGCCTTTCTCTACTCAAAGGATAAACAGGCTGAGAAAGAAATTAGGGAAACAACACACTTCACAATAGTCACAAATAATATTACATACCTTAGTGTGACTCTAACCAAGCAAGTGAAAGATCTGTATGACAAGAACTGCAAATCTGAAGAAAGAAATCAAAGATCTCAGAAGATGGAAAGATCTTCCATGCTCATGGATTGGCAGGATTAATAAGGTAAAAATGGCCATCTTGCTGAAAGCAATCTAGAGATTCAATGCAATTCCCATCAAAATTCCAAGTCAATTCTTCATAGAGTTAGAAAGACCAATTTGCAAATTCATTTGGAATAACAAAAAAGAAAACCAAGATATCAAAAACTATTCTCAACAATAAAAGAACTTCTGGGGGAATCACCACCCCTGACCTCAAGCTATACTCTAGAGCAATAGTGATAAAAACTGTATGGTATTGGTACAGACAGGCAGGTAGATCAATGGAATAGAATTGAAGATCCTGAAATAAACCAACTTACCTATGGTCACTTGATATTTGACAAAGGAGCTAAAACCATCCAGTGGAAAAAAGACAGCATCTTTAACAAATGGTGTTCATTCAACTGGTTATCAGCAGGTAGAAGAATGCAAATCAACCCATTCTTATCTCCTTGCACAAAGCGCAAATCCAAGTAGATCAAGGACCTCCACATAAAACCAGACACACTAAAAATAATAGAAAAGAAAGTGGGGAAGAGTCTCAAGCACGTGGGCACAGGGGAAACCTTCCTAAACAGAACACCAAAGGCTTATGCTCTAAGACCAAGAATTGACAAATGGGACCTCATAAAACTGCAAAGCTTCTGTATGGCAAAAGACACTGTCAATAGGACAAAATGGCAATCAACAGATTGGGAAAAGATCTTTACTAATCCAACATCTGATAGAGGGCTAATATCTAATATATACAAAGACCTCAAGAAGTTAGACTCCAGAGAATCAAATAACCCTATTAAAAAATGGGGTACTGTCGGACAATAATGGCACATGCCTGTAATCCCAGCACTTAGGAGGCAGAGGCAAGCGGATTTCTGAGTTCAAGGCCAGCCTGGTCTACAGAGTGGGTGCCAGGACAGCCAGGGTTACACAGAGAAACCCTGTCTCAAAAACAAAAACAAAACATGGATATAGAGCTAAACAAAGAATTTTCAAGTGAGGAATATCAAATGGCCTAGAAGCACCTAAATAAATATTCAACATCCTTAGCTATCAGGGAAATGCAAATCAAAACAACCCTGAGATTCCACCTTACACCAGTCAGAATGGCTAAAATCGAAAACTCAGGTGACAGCAGATGCTGGAGAGGAAGTGGAGAAAGAGGAACACTCTTCCACTGTTGGTGGGGTTGCAAGCTGGTACAATTACTCTGGAAATCAGTTTGGCGGCTCCTCAGAAAACTGGACATAGTACTACCTAAGGACCCAGCTATACCACTCTTGGGCATAAACCCAGAAGATGTTCTAACATGTAATAAGGATGCATGCTCCAACAAGTTCATAGCAGCCTTAATTATAATAGCCAGAAGCTGGAAAGAATCCAGATGTCCTTCAACAGAAGAATGGATAAGAAAATGTGGTATAGTTACACAATGCAGTACTACTGAGCTATTAAAAATGATGAATTCATGAAATTCTTAGGCAAATGGATGTTATTAGAAAGTGTCATCCACGGGTGGGTGAGATGGCTCAGCGGTTAAGAGCACTGACTGCTCTTCCGAAGGTCCTGAGTTCAAATCCCAGCAACCACATGGTGGATCACAACCATCTGTAATGAGATCTGATGCTCTCTTCTGCTGTGTCTGAAGACAGCTACAGTGTTCTTACATATAATAATAAATAAATCCTTTTTTTAAAAAAAGTGTCATCATGAGTGAGGTAATCCAATCACAAAAGAACACATATGGTATGCACTCACTCATAAGTGGATATTAGCACAAATCTCTGAATACCCAAGATACAATTCACAGACTCCAGGAAGCTCAAGAAGAAAGAAGACCAAAGTGTGGGTGCTTTGGTTCTTCTGAGAAGGGGAACAAAATACTCACAGGAGCAAATATGGAGATAAAGTATGGCGCAGAGACTGAAGGAAAGGCCATCCAGAGACTATCCCACCTGTGGATTCATCCTATAGTCACTAAACCCTGCCACTATTGTGAATGCCAAGAAGTGCTTGCTGATGGAAGCCTGATTTGGCTGTCTCCTGAGAGGCTCTGCCAGAGCCTTACAAATACAGAGGTGGATGCTTGCAGTCAACTATTGGACTGGGCACAGGGTCCCCAGAGTTAGAGAAAGGACTGAAGGAGCTGAAGGAGTTTGCAACCTCATAGGAAGAACAAAAATATCAATCAACTAGACCCCGCCCCTCAGAGCTCCCAGAGACTAAGTCACCAACCAAGGAGTACACATGGCTCCAGACGCATATGTAGCAGAGGATGGCCTTGTCAGGCATCAATGGGAGGAGAGGTCCTTGGTCCTACGAAGAAGGCTTAATAGATGCCCCAGAGTAGGGGAATCAAAGGCAAGGAGGAGGTAGTGTGGTAGGTGAAGGAACACTGCAGGGGAGGGAAGATGGGATAGGGGGTTTCTGGGAGGAGGGAAACTGGGAAAGGGGATAACATTAAAATATAAATAAAGAAAATATCCAATAAAAAGTCAGATGACACACTAAAGTATTAAGTGCTAAACTAAAGCATAGTTGCTTTCAATATTTTCCACATAGAAAATGAGGATATACTTGAAATAAATGAGAAGCAGTATCTGTAACCACTTACATTTCCCAAGTCAATGCTTTTGAACAGCCCCTAGAAATAGATCCTTTATTTTGTAGCCAAAACAATTCTGAGGAAGTTAGAAATGCTTAATCCTTTGTCATATGACTATTAAAATCAAATTTTTATGTTTTAAAGGCCAGTATTACAGATAATAATTATAACTGCTTTGGACAAGTCAGTTGAGAAACCTATAAAGACCTCCAGTACATGCACTGTTTTTGAATAGTATTGTCCCTTTAAGAAAAGCCTACAGAGTGTCTGGCTTTATGTGGAAGTCCTTGATCCACTTGGAGTTGAAGCTAATAGAAAAGAAACTGGGGAAGACCCTTGAGGACATCGGTACAGAGGGAAAGTTCCTGAACAGAACACCAATAGCTTATGCTCTAAGATCAAGAATTGACAAATGGGACCTCATAAAATTACAAAGTTTCTGTAAAGCAAAGGACACCATCAAAAGGACAAATCAGCAACCAACAAATTGGGAAAAGATCTTCACCAACCCTACATCAGATAGAGGGCTAATATCCAATACATACAAAGAACTCAAGAAGTTAGACCCCAGAAAACCAAATAACCCTATTAAAAATGGGGTACAGAGTTAAACAAGGAATTCTCACCTGAAGAACTTCTGATGGCGGAGAAACATCTTAAAAAATGCTCAACTTCATTAGTCATCAGGGAAATGCAAATTAAAACAACCCTGAGATTTCACCTTACACCAGTCAGAATGGCTAAGATTAAAAACTCAGGAGACAGCAGGTATTGGCGAGGATGTGGAGAAAGAGGAACACTCCTCCACTGCTGGTGGGGTTGCAAATTGGTACAACCACTCTGGAAATCAGTCTGGCGGTTCCTCAGAAAACTGGGCATGTCACTTCTGAAAGATCCTGCTATACCACTCCTGGGCATATACCCAGAGGATTCCCTAGCATATAATAAGGATATATGCTCCACTATGTTCATAGCAGCCCTATTTATAATAGCCAGAAGCTGGAAAGAACCCAGGTATCCCTCAACAGAAGAATGGATGCAAAAAATGTGGTATATATTACACAATGGAGTACTATTCAGCCATTAGAAACAATGAATTCATGAAATTCTTATGCAAATGGATGGAGCTGGAGAACATCATACTATGTGAGGTAATCCAGTCTCAAAAGATCAATCATGGTATGCACTAACTAATAAGTGAATATTAGCCTGGAAAATTGGAACACCCAAAACATAATCCACACATCAAATGAGGTACAAGAAGAAAGGAAGAGTGGCCCCTGGTTCTGGAAAGACTCAGTGAAGCAGTATAGGGCAAAACCAGAACAGCGAAGTGGGAAGGGATGGGTGGGAGAACAGGGGGAGGGAAGGGGGCTTATGTGACTTTCGGGGAGTGGGGGACCAGAAAAGGGGAAATCATTTGAAATGTAAATAAAAATATATATCAAATAAAAAAAAAAAAAGAAAAGCCTACATAAATCAGTCCATACAGCAGAACAGGAGTCACTGCAAAACACATGCAGTTTGGGAACTTGGTCCTCTAAAACATATTGTCAGGGTAATCTAGGGCTGGAGGAAATGCCTGGTTAGTGAAGAAGAGGAATTGCTGGGATAATTTTGGAGGACTCCCACTTTACCATAAACAGGAGCAATTAGTTTTATGATTCCGAAGGCTAACTTGCTGTTGCTTTGTCTTGTTTTAAAAATGCAACTGAAGGGCTGAAGAGGCAGCTCAGTGGTTCAGAGCATCAATTTCTTTTGCAGAAGACCTAGGATTGTTTCCAGCACCCTGACTGTGACTTCTAATTATCCACAACTTACATGATGTGAAAACTTTATTTAAGAAAATCATTTCATGTTTCAGAAATTGTATTTTTGTAACATATAAAGTGAAAATCAAAATCAATTCATCTTACAGATTTCCACAAATAATGAGAGAATGCAGGTAAAATACTATTACAGTCTCTCTAAAACCCAGAATTGTTTGATAAATATTAGCAGCCTGTATTGATATGATCATTAGAGATATTTATTACCTGTACTTTTCCATCTATCTCATTCCTCCCTGAGCTTAATTCTATTCAAGCATCACCTCACTGGTGAAAACTTCCCGGCCCCCATATTTGAACACAGCCACCAACCCCACCCAGCACTAATTCATTTACTTCCTTTACTGAATTGAATCATGTTCCCTAAAAAGATGTGTGCAAGGAGCTGGACAGATGGCCCAGCAATTAGAAATGCTTACCAGTGTTAAAGAAGAGTTGAATTTGGTTCCCAGGCCCCACATCTGGTGGCTTACAACCAACTACCCATAACTAGTTCCAGGGCATCCAACACCATCTGTCCTCCTCAAGCCCCTGAACATGTATGGTACACATGCATTCAGGTAGGTGCACATGCACAAACATAAATAAATATTTTTAAAGATATATTCAGAGTTGGAGAGATGGCTCAATGGTTAAAAGCACTCACTCTTGTAGAGAACCCATGTTTGAACAATCATGGTGTTTAATGTAGGGGAGTGGAAGTGGACAACATTTATTCATTGAGAGTATTTTGTTGAGCACCTTTACCCCCCAGGGACTCCACATGGTGACTTATAACTCCATAATGCCAAGTTCAGGAGATCCAATAGCTGCCATCTTCTTACCTCTGCAGGTACCAAGCATAAATGCAGTACACCTAGACATACAAGCAGGCAAAACACTCATAGACATGAAATAAGATTAAAGAATGTCTTTTAGAACTTTAAAGCCATGCTCAAGTGTTCATTTCTAGGACCTTTTTAGATGTGACCTGGTTAAGGTAACACTATACTAAATTAAGGTATGTCCCAAAGCAATTACTGCTGTTATTTTTGGAGGACACACACACACAGGGGGAGTGTTATATGAAGCAGTGTGCAGTGATGTCAAGGATTACTACTAGTGTCCAGCAGAGGTAGGGATGAAAGAGGAAAACATTACTCTCTACGGATTCAGAGGAAGTTTTCCCAGGCCCCAAATTTCAGAATTTCACCCTCCACAACTATGAGAAAATGGTTTTCTGTTCTGGTAACTTGCCCAGTGTATAGTGTGTTGTTATGGCAATCCTAGAAAACAGACACACTGACCATCTAACACACTCCTTTTCAGGAACTTTAGACTGACGATGGAAGTGACAAAGGCGCTCAGTAAGTATACTCTCAATTAATGAGTTCATGAATGTTTCACACTACCCTACATGAAACATAATAATAATTGTCATGTTTTTATTGGAGGTCTACATGTGTGTAATATACATGCATGGATCATAGATATGCTTCTCTCCTGCCTCTATGTGGACTCTAGGGATTGATCTCAGGTCATAAAGCTGCAAGCATGTAGTCCAGCGGAAGGGCCATCAGCAGTGGAACCAAGGCGACAGGGCCCTGGAAGGCCCTGCGCCCGCTACCACTGACCATCGCTGGCCAGCCGAGCTGCAAGCAGCAGCAGATTTACAGCGCCTTTCACTGCTCTGAAGCTACATCAGAACTCTGCATCCCGCCAGTCAGTTATGAGAGGCTCTTCACCATCTTGGCTCTCAGATGCCAGAGAGAACTGACAGCCCGGAGGTATGCAGACTTAGCCTGAGGCACACAGACTTAGCCAGAGGCCAACATCGCAGGGGGCGGGGTTAAGCCTGACAGGCATTGGCCTGCACCCAGGCTCTGGGCTATTGGGGGGGGGGCATCGGTGTGCCAACCCGGCCAGGAGGTTGTTTGCCTGGATGGTCTGTCCCCAGTACGAGCGTGCCACCATTTTGGCTACAGGACGCCAGAGAGTTCTAGCAGGAGAATAAGGCTCAAGAGATAAAAGCCAATAAAGAAACACAAAAAAGACGTAAAGAAATGCAGGAGAAAGGAAGTCAAATGACAGAAGTCATGAAAGAGAAAACACAAAACTCTCTTAAAGAATTAAAGGAAAACACAAACAAAAGAAGGAACTGAGCAAAACCTTCCTGGATCTAAAAACAGAAGTAGAAACAACCAAGAAATCACAAAGGGAGACAACTTTGGAGATAAAAAACCTTGGGAAGAAATCAGGGGACATAGATGCAAATATCAACAACAGAATACAAGAGATGGAAGAAAGAATCTCAGATGCTGATGATACCATAGAAACCATGGCCTCAACAGTCAAAGAAAATGCATGGCTTCTGCATCAGCTCCTGCCACCAGATTTCTGCAGACTTCCTTTCATAAAGGATTGTAAACTACAAGGTTAAATAAACCATTTCTTTCCCAAGTTGCTTTTGGATATGGTGTTCATTATCATAGCAGTTAACAAGCCAACTAAGACACCTCCTCCAGTGTCTAAGTAACCATTTTCTGATGTATATTTTCCAAATGACTTTTAGAATTATAGAAAAGTTTAGAAGCTATCTTGACAAGACGGTATGTAGAATTTTATTAAATATGTCCATGAATTTGTTGGTGAGAGCTGCCTTAGCCCGTATTTATTTGTTCCTCTTCCTGTCATGAATCAAACCCTTGTCTCCCATCTAGAAAATAGCCTACCAGCCTCTGACCCAGTTGGCCAACAGGCATGTTCATGTTCACTGTTGGCAGGTAGATCTTACTGAACTGAAACTTAAGAACCTTTCATTTTGTCTCATCAGGACAAAATTCTGTGATCTGGCCCTAGCTTATTTGTCCCCTCACACATATGAAATGGTCTGAATTCACAGTTCAAGTCTGCTTTCTTGGTAGAATAAACCTGAGTTATGACCTGGGAGTAAGTATTCTTTCAGATAATAATAATAATAATAATAATGTTTGTTTTTTTGAGACAGAGTTCTCTGTATAACACCCCTGGCTGTCCTAGACTTTGCTTTGTAGAGGCTGGCCTTAAGTTCAGAGATCCACCTGCCTCTGCCAGGGTGCTGGGATTAAAGGTGGGAGCCACCCTCCTTGACTCACCTAAAATTTTGTAACATAGCTTCAACACCTGTTTTGCTGTGCTTTGTTTCAAAGCTAATGATAACTTCTAATGCCACCCTCAACTTCCAAATCACTGTGTGTACTAGTTGATTTAATTAGTCTATGTCACATATGACACAAAGTCATAGGACACAAAGACATATGACTTTTCAATCTAGGAAGATCCAATCCTTTGAAAGCCCAATGAGACTACCTTCTAAGTCAAAGGTAGTAATTTTGCTTGGTAGCTGTCCACTAAAATGATCATCCATCTGGGTCTGTATACATATATTATTCTTCCCATAACCAAGTTAAATCTCCCCATTCACAAATACTCTACACAAATGGCATTAAATACATGACAACTATTTTATAGTCTGAACATTTTGTTTGTGGTGCTGGGGATGGAACCCAGTACCTCGAATGTGCTAGGCAAGTGGTCCACCTCTCATGTCTAACTCTAACAAGAAAACCCTAATTTTCACAGGACAGTTGTGGCACAGCTTTCATCCCAGTACTTAGGAGGCAGGAAGCTCTCAAAGTCCAAGGCCAGCCTGATTTATTTTGAGTTACAGGAGTCAAGGCTATGCAAATAAATAAATAAATAAACAAAAAACCTTAATTTTCAAGACTTGCAAAGGCCCTATGATCAAGATCAGCCATCATTTCAATTTCAAAGGACTTGGGACTCTTAGGAAGCAGAGTGGTCTACCCTAGACCCTCGGGACATGCCTAGTAAAACTGTAAACTAGTTACCTTCTGGATACTAGGCACCTTAAGTAAAGTATCAGTGAACAACCAATGACAATAAGCTTGTATTATTAAAGCAGACCCCTGGTGGTATGAAGGATTATAACAAGTAAGTTTTAATCCCCACTTTTACTTATCTACTTTATTAGAAGGGAGATCTTTTCTGCCACATCAAATTTAACAATTAGGCACCCACAACGTATAAGTCCCAGACAGCACAGGAAGTATCTCCTATTTTTTGTTTCTGTAGTTACTTCAAACATTAGTCACTTAAGAAAATCATATATACTTAATAGAGAATTTCCTACCCTCTATCTCTTTTTATTAAGATTTCATGTCATCACAGCAGTACAAATCCATGCCCTTGACCACTCTTCACCTCCCAAGAACGGAAGCCCCACATCACTGGTGTAGGACCAATGTTATCACTGTATTTTCCCTAATGAAATGGAAGCTTAGGGAACTAGCTCGAAGGTGAAGTATAATTCAGTAAAAAATTCTTACTAAATCGAGCTTTTGTTATGAGGGCACAAAAGATACTAAAAGGCTTTCAAAATTGGGAAGTTCCAAGGCACAAAGAATGACACATAGTGATACCAGCCTTCTGATGAGAACTCAATGCTTATGTTGGCAGAAGGTAAAAGCAACACAGGCCTATTTCTTCCACTTGCCAAAAACAAGGTAATATTAATACATATGAAACAGAATGAGAAAGGAGGGTAAAAATGTGCCTGAGACCTTTCAACTTTATGAATTTGAAACTTAAAATAGATTAACTGTTTTTTTTCCCCATAGATCTTTGGGCAAGCACCATCAGCACCTGAGACTAGGTTATAAAGGCAAACCCTCAGGGCTCATTTGATGACAGTCATTCTCTAGAGATGGGGCTGGCACAGTTTTCAGTAGTGATAAAACTAAAGACTCAACACAACGTTCAGCTAGGTTCAAATGTTCCTTCAAGACATACCCTAAAAAAATGTTTTCAGCTCAGTGGGGGAAGGGCACTTGTCATCAGGCCTAAGAAATCTAAGATCTAACCAGGCATGGTGGCACCGGCCTATAATCCCAGCACTGGGGAGGGAAAGGCAGGTGGATTTCTGAGTTCAAGGCCAGCCTGGTCTACAGAGTTCCAGGACGGCCAGGGCTACACAGAGAAATCCTGACTCAAAAAAAAAAAAAAAAAAAAAAAAAGAAATCTATGTCCATGACCCACATGACAGGACTAGCTCTCTCCAGTTGTTCTCAAATCACCATATGCCACACACACTAAATAAATGTAACTTTAAATGCTGTAAGTCCAGGAGTGGGGATGCTTGCCTTTAATCTCAGCACTCTATAGAGTGAAGCAAGCAGATCTCCTTGAGTTCCAGATCTCTTGTGAGTTTGAGGCCAGCCTAGTTTACATATAGAGTTCCAAGCGGACCAAAGCTGCATACCAAGACTATTTTAGAAAAGCCCCTAGGCAGAGGAGAGGACCTTGATCCTGAGAAGTCTCAATGCCCCAGTATAGAGGAATGCCAGGACAGGGAAGCAGGAATGGTGGGTTGGTGAGCAGGGAGAGGGGGTATGGGATAGGGTGTTTTCTGAGGGAAAACCAGGAAAGGGGATAGCATTTGAAATGTAAACAAAATATCTAATAAAATAAGACCCTAGCACTGATAATTTAAAGAGAGTCCATTTTTTCAGATCTATACATGAGCTTTATTTTGCACATTTCAGATCTGTTTACATTCAGTTCAATCAAACTGTCAGGATTTCAAATATATTTAAAAATACATATTGTTTTTAAAATGTACACAACAAATGTGTTCACAGCAATGGCTAGCTAAAGGACTTTACAATCTTACTTTAGCACTGACAATCTGCTGTCCACAAAGGTCCTGCGGTTTACAGATGGATACCGTGCAATTTTTCTCCTCTTATATTAATCAAAATTGCATCGTGATCCACCCGATAACAGCAAAACAGTTCATTTCATAATTACAGTCTAACATAACTCACAATGCTCAGAAACTAAAAGATGATTAAAAACCCCCTTTTCTTCCTCAGGCCGGGACAAGTGCAATACTTGATATCTAACACAAGTAATGGCACTAATCCCCACCTGTGGATGAATGGGCATGGATGCTGAAGATGTGCAGAAAGGTCCAGAAAGATGCAGAAAGGTACACATTACCACAGTCAGTTTTGCATGGATTTGCACAGCCATATATTCACATATACGCTGAACTGCAAATCTGCAAAACTAACCGTAAGTAGCAATGTCCTTGCAAAATAGCTGCTTCAACAAGACATTGGGTGATCCCAGAGTACTAGAAGTCCTCACACTGCAGTAGAGTGATGCAAAAACTACCTGCACTATGAGCACTTTGGCACTACTAGGATCAGAGCTTGTCCTTCTACACAACTGTACACTGCAGTCCCTGCCATCTGTTTCTCGGTGAAACATCGAAAGTCTTTAAAACTTGTCCCGTTCAAATCATTTCTCAAGATATGCTTTTCAAATATGGGTTAAGGAGTAGCCTGTGCGAGAAGGGGCATTTAGGGCAGTAGATTGTCAGATGCTTCACAACAGCACTAGATGCACCTTAACACAAGATACATTACAAGGAGCAGCTGAAGAACATCCACCACCTAATTATGCAGGAACGACAGGACTCGGGATCCTCTGATTAAATCACCATGGTAATGTAAGAAGTGCTAGCACTGCAGTAGAACTCAAAAAGCTACCTGCACTGTAAGCACTTTGACATGGCCAAGGCATATTCCAGGAGGGTAACCTTGAAGTCTTCCACCAGCTCTTCTTTGCCAGATCTGCAGACTCACCTGAGTAACACACACAAAACAAGTAAGTGAGCCGGGCAGTGGTGGCGCACGCCTGTGATCCCAGCACTCTGGGAGGCAGAGGCAGGTAGATTTCTGAGTCCGAGGCCAGCCTGGTCTACAGACTGAGTTCCAGGACAGCCAGGGCTACACAGAGAAACCCTGTCTCGAAAAAACCAAATCCAAAAAAACCAAAAAACAAACAAACAAAACAAAACAAACAAAAACAAAAAACAAGTGAACTGTGAGTTACTATTTCTAAAACAAGTTTGCCTTCCGTTCAGAGTGCAAATGGGGGGGGGGTCCTGTTGCTTCAAACATTAATAAGCTCAACTATTTACAGACTTGAACATGAATAACACTGGCAATTTCAGAATGTCTGACTCTTAAGAGTAAGAGAATTTTGACTTCCTCTCCATCTAAGGGAACTTGATATTCACCTCCCAGAAAATCTGCAGAGCTCTAATATCCACCCTGGTTTTCTAAGAGGCAAGCAGTAGGAATACTGAAGTCTTGAGCTCATCCAGAGCTTTGGGGAGCCACACAGAAGGTCTCTATGTTTGGTTTGATTACATGAAGCATCCCTGCCCCCAGCCCATTAACAGAAAATGAGAGGAATTTCAGAGGTGCTTAAAAAAATGGCTTTACACGCCTTACATCCCACACAGCTGGCCCAGAGATGTCACATTAGTGATCTCTCTCAAAGGGCTCTACTTCTGTTTAAACATTTATGGACCCATTTTCCCAATGAAACCTAAATTAGTCAGATTAGCTCTTTTGCTTCATATCATTATCTTCCACAGGAAAACCTCTCTCATTTCCAAGTGCTTATCTCACCTAAGAAAATGCAGCAGAGGAGGGAGCCACAGTCTGAAGGTTCAGGCGCTCCCTCCCTTCCATGAAGGAATGTTTGTGTTTGGGGGGGGGGAACACATCAATAAACTTCAGGGACACAAAACTTGAAATGTGTTAAATGAGAAAGGATGTTTTAAATGTTGGAATTTTTCGCAGCCAATTAGTGACTAAACTAATCCTTAAAACGCTTTTAATTATAAATTAGTAAAACTTGTTAATATGAAATCTGCTTCCTATAGTGGAAGAATTGGCTTCTTATACAAAAAAAAGGTAATACATTTCTTCTTGAACTGGGTTCCTACACCTAGCTATTTTTGCCTCCACTAAAAATATATTCTAAAGCCTGACTCAAACTTGTAAAACCATACCTCAGCCCTCAGAGACAGCTCCTTCTTATTAATGCCTCTTTAATTAACACATCTACTCTATATTATGTATACTAGAAAGTCACTGTACAATTCCTAAAACTGCAAAGAGAACCCAGTATTTTACCATTTCGGGATTTCCTCTGGTCTATTCCAGCATCCTCGTGCTCTCAGCAGCGGCTCCATAGAAATCTGGTAACCTCCTGGGAACGCAGGGTGTGCTCCAGCCGCTCATGCCACGCGCTTCGGTCCTCAAGACACCTCAGCAGCCACCAAATTAAAGAGAAAGAAACAACGCATTATGGGAAACAGAGTTCTCCATTCAAAGCATCAAAACCGCGCCAAGCCCACGCCTCTCTCTCCCTCCATTCTCGGGTTGGTGGGAGAGAAACCAAGGGAGGGGTCGTCCTTTCCCACCCCCACCACGTGCACCCCAGCATTTGACCACCCCCAAGTCCTCCAGAAACCTGTACAACAGCAAGGGAAAGAGTCTGGCACCCCTAGACTACACAGTGGTACTTTGCTTTTCTCAAGTCTTACGTCCTCCATCCCCTCCCGCCTTAGTTAACTCTCTGGGATCACAGCTGCGCCCGCGGAGGTCCGCCCGCCAGAACAAGCGCGCAGGGGACCTGCCTGTGACCCGCCCCTGGCAGGTGGCGAGCGCGACCATCCGGCTGCGGTCCTGAACCGCGCGCGCGCGCACACGTCTTCCCAGCGCTCCTGGCTCTCTGCTCCCTGTGCTGCTGGAGGACAGAGTGCGGCGAGGAGCCACGTGCAGGAAACGCGCCCCGGCCGCCCACGCACACCTGACCCCCAAAGTGTCAGCGAGGCGCCACTCGTGCCCACGAGCCTGGGACCAGCGGCGGTCCGTCACCTCGAGTTGCGTCCCGAAGCTGGATCTCTGGGAAAAGCCCGCCCTCTGCCTTTAATAGCCTAGGGGGGAAAGCCCGCCCCCGCCCACCCGGCCCACACAGGAATTAGGAAATGGAACCCCCACCCCGCCCAGGCCAAAGCCCACCAAGCCCCAGTGACCCACAGGATCCGCTTCCTCAGCCCTGCCCTTCTGTCCCCAACACTAGAGTCCTTCCTTAATCCAAGCATTCAGTTTAAACCAGTGCCACAGTCGCCCGCCCAGAATGGCGCACTCCTTACTACCTCCGGTCAGGCTCCTGAGGCGCTTGCCCCATCCCCCTCTGGAGATAGGCGACAAGGCCCACGCAGTTGGGACCCAGGTGTTCCCACAGCCCCGCGCGTGCGCGCATGCGCGCTACCTCGCGGCTAGATTGAAAGTACCCCTAAAGCCTGTAGGAGAGAAGAAATTAACAACGGGCATATTCACTGTGCCCATGTGAAAGTTTTCAGTTCTGGCATGTGAGACTACTGCTGAGAGGGTTTCACACTTGCTGAGAGCCACCTTTACCCATTAACTCAGTTTCCTAGCAAGTATCATAAACGGTAGTGCCCCCCTTGGGTGCACGCACAGATGCCAATGAGGTAAGGTGCAATTATCTTGGTTTCTCCCCTTTCACAGCTAAGACTCAATTGAGAGAAGGCTGTTTAAAAGCTAAAACTCGAGCACATCCCAAGTACAAAACTAAAATTATGGTTTAGTGTCAAGATGTACACTCAATACAAAATTAAGCATACTAGGAAGTTATGGGGTAAAATGGGATAACCATACTATACTTTCTCTGCTTCACTGGAGGGTGCAGGCCCAAGAGGATAGATATCTGGTGAGTTAGATGGTGGAAAGAGTGAGTGACCAGACAACAAAAACCCTGAAGGTACTGAGCATGCACTATTAGGAGAGGGGACACTGGGAGGCAATTAGGGATGAGCTGGGACTCAGAAATAAAGCTAGGTAGCTTCCTTACGCCCTAGCATTGTTGCCTTGGGTGATTGTGGCAGTTCAAAGCTCAAAAGGGGACAAGAGCACCACGTGAGTTTCAATCTGGTGCACAGTAGGGGCTCAGGCTAGCGGATTACTAAAGACTGAAAGACTCCAAAGATTTGTCTCCTGCTCCCTGGCCAGCGGTGGAGCTAAAGCACAACTGCAGGCTCAGCTGAGTGGTGCAAAGCCCCATCGTTTCTCCAGTGTGTTACGCCTACAGGTGGGCTGCCTCCCGCTTTCACAAAAACCACACAAACCTTCCATCTTATGCCAGCGCGTCTGTTTGATGCTTTCTGGAAACTCTGCAAGCCCAAGTTTAATATCTAACCAGATCTCGTTTGTGAGACTTGTATGGACTGCAATGCAATAGAACTTTGGATCTTTAAAGGTAGCTAGCGATAAATAGGTGTGGAAAGATATCTCAGACACTATTTTAAGAGACATTGTATTAAAGCAGGATTAAAACAAAACTTCAGTGAGCTCAAGCAAAACCTGGGGGTGAGGGGAAGAGTTGTGAAAGTGGCGCGAAGATAGTATCACGTGATCGGACCCCAGGGTGTCTCCTTCCCCTTTTGCCACCCCCTAGGGGGAGGAGTAGGGGAGTTACATCCGCTTCTCACAAACTATTAGCATAATTAATTGTGTCCTGCAGCGGCAGTGGGAGCGCTGGGTTAATGAGCAAACATCCCCTGGAGCTTCAAAACAAGAAAACCCATTACCCAGATTTTGGGATATTTTCCCAAATAAATCTCACTACCACCATAAATCTTAATGTGTTACCCGGGCTGTGTGTCTTGGTTAAGAGGCAGAAGAGAGCCGGGAGCAATGACAATATGCCACGAGATGAGCACAAGCAGAAGTAGGCTGCCCAAAAGGAAATTAAGTGGATGGTTTCAATATCGTGGCGAGAACTCCACTTACTTAAACATTTTCCAACTTGTAACAGTTCCTTAAACTATCCTCCCAGAGTCTTCCCACGAGCCCCCCAACTTTCAATCCCCACCCACCCCTCCCTTTTAAAGTCAGAACAATACCCTGAATAAGGTAGTTTAGGTTTGCTTTTCCAGGATATTTTCTTGTCTTTCTTTTTCTTAAAAGTTTGGAACATATAGAATGTCTGGCTCGAGTTCCCCAGCTAGAGAAAATGATTTCTTCCATTTCAGTTATTTTCTTGTGCAGGGAAAATTTAACTAAGTACAAGATAGAGATCATAGAAAACTAAGGCATAGGGGTGGGTGGGAGGACAGGGGGAGGGAAGGGGGCTGATGTGACTTTTGGGGAGTGGGGGACCAGAAAAGGGGAAATCATTTGAAATATAAATAAAAAATATATCGAATGAAATTAAAAAAAAGAAAACTAAGGCATTTTAATACACAAAGTAAATTATTTTTGTCTTTTACTATTCAAACAAAAATGTATCAGCTAAAAGAGGTAGAGAATCAGAAAAGGCAAAAGAAGAAAAAGCAATACAAATACACACACACACACACATACACACACACATGCACACACAGTCAGAAAAACTAACAGCTCAAAGAAAAAAAGCATGTGATCCCTTCTTGCTTTAAAACTTGTGTTCATGCTGGGGCTAAAAGCTAAGAGCTTGTGACCTCGCAACCCTGTCCCCTCCCCCAGACCACAGCCCAGGGTTTAAGGCTCCAGGCTCCTACCCGGCTCCAGCTTGCTCTCAGTATTGTGAGACAAACAATACTCTGACATTCTGCAAAATAAAAGACCCATAGCTCCTGACATTCCCCCACCAAGTTACATCACTTACTCCCAGCTGGATCAGTGTGTGTCTGTACACAATACATATACATGTACATGCACATATGTACATATCATATCGTATAGCATGCATGCCCACACAGAAATCAAAATATCCTGTAAGAGAAAAGTTTGGAAATTGGCCAAAGGTAAGATGAATCTGTTATCTTTTATGAGCCTAAGAATTCTGAGCACAACTAAGTTCTTGCCATTATTTTATGTTACTGGTAGTCTTAAAAGATAAATACCAAAACCAAAAACTGTATCTAGCATAGTATCCTACCCCAGAGATACTTCAAGCTATTCTCTGCTTGAAAGGGGAAGGGACATATATTCTTCTGCAACCATCTCTAGACTTAATTGTACCACATAAACCAACAATATCAACTACTCTGGATTTTAAAACCTTTAAAAATACTAGTAATCGACATTTTTATCTAGTTTAAAATGTTTTCATTTGATTTTAAAATCATATTAAGTGGCTCTGCTAGACTTAATGGTTTGTATCTTAGAACAAAAGGTCCCCATGGAAACCAGAAAGTAATTTAAGAGTATTATGTTCCTCCTGCAACTAGAATAGAGCTTTTGTTCCACGTGTATTTACTACTTTAAAGTTTTGTAGCTACTCTTCCAGTTGAGGTCTCTTGTACTCTCAGATATTTTGTGTCCTATTGAAAAATGTGTTTCCTATACTTGTGCCTTGTGTTTGTGCCCATGTTCACGCTCCTGAGGCCAAAATCAAAGCCAGCAAATCAGTACACCCATGGAATTTTTTAAAAGAGAGTAGGAGTCCAAGAAAAAAATATTTCAAATGTTGTTTTGTGATTGTTCCTGAAGCAGAAACTGTGACTTTGCTACAATTTTATCAAATTTGTCTTCACTAAAAGCCTCATCTTGTCTTGAATGGAAAAAATATCAAAGAAAATCAACCTGAGAACTTTCTTTGTATTTGTTGGATATGAAGCAACAATAGGAAAAGTTGTCTTACCAAAACATAAAAATTGGGGTTCATAGTGAATATCTAAGTACTATTTTTTGCAACAGTACATATAACCAACATAAATTATGTAAATAAAATAAGCAATACATTCATAACTAAAAAATAACAGTGTGAATTTGATATTAAAGATTTATCCTTTGATGAACAGAAAGCTTCTCTTTATACAGTTTGATAGCAAAACATTGAAAGCTAAAAATTATATTTATACACTTTCAAGAGATTTCTTCGAAGACTATGTGATAGAGGTGGATCAACTTTCTGAAATATGAATGTGTTCAAATACATGTTATTAAATTTCACTTGTAAACAAACTTTTCTTTTTTAAAGTGCTTTTTGTACAACATTTGATTTTTTTAAACAGTGTGTCTTACATTCTTACATTATTTACAAATATTTCTTATTTGTATAACTGTGTGAATTTTGTTTTCAATTACAAAAATAATTTAAATAGAATTAAATTACCTCTTTGCCAGGTCAGTTGGGCAGCAGAGGTACTAGCAGTTATATGCAATGAATTTGCTTAATATGTGATACTTTCAGATTATAGTATTCTGTGGATCATTGCTTCTCTCAGCAAGCAGTAAGTCAAAAGCAAGTTTCCTGGGACCAACAACTGTATTTTTACAGCTTTAATATTTTAAGTCAAAATGGATAGGCAACCATTAAAAATACGTAAGAATATACTATTTTCCATCAGAGGGAATAAATGTTTCTTAAATTAATTCTCCAACCTTGAGAATAGACTCAGTTGATGTTAAAGTCATTCACTATTAAGATTAAGTAGTGTTAAAAGTATTTTACACTCTGCTTGAAACACTCTGATTTTACTTTTTATGTGACCTTAGAAGTAGAGCTTCTGGTATTACAAACCATAAAATTGCTAGCAAACTCTAATCAAAGGAAAAAAGTGTAAACCAGAAATATTTTAGAGACATTGCTTTTTTTAAGTCTAGTTTTAAAATTGCGTCTGTCCACCTTTACATATTCATATTCCTTCTAAAAGAAAAAAGTGTCATGATACAGAACATGATAAATGATCAAGTTTTAAATTCAAAACAGTCACCAAAAATTCATCACCAAAACAATTTTACTTCCTAAGTAAGCAAAGTACGGGTGTTGAAGATTGTCCAATATTTCAAAGTGTTACACCAAGATTTTTTTTTTTAATGTTGTGATTCAGAAGTCAAAACAAAAATTTAAAAAACACTTTTAAGTTATTTAATATTGTGTCATCTACAGCTGAAAACCAACTTAATACCTGTATCAACTGTGTGGAGTAGAAAAGGAACACAATGGAATCTCTGAATGGATGATGAAAGAAGACTGCTCTCTCTCTCTCTGTCTCTCTCTCTTTCTTCCTCCCTCCCTCCTTACTTCCCTCAGTCTGTCTCCCCCAATCTTCCTCTCCCCATCTCTCTTCTTGCTTTCCCCTGTACTTCTCAAAGATAACCTTTATCCTCAGCTTAGTAGCTCTCTCTACTGAGCTTAAAGAAAACCATTTGACTGTCTCCTGAAGGAAGTGGAATTGCTGTCTGTCCTTGTTCATGTTTCATAGGAAGGCGCAGTGCAATGTGTTGAATTATCCAGACGCCTGAAAGAAGTGCAGGGAAAGCTTGGGACAACCTAAATAACAGGGCTAGCACCCACTGTAGTACAGGGGAGTCTTCCAGCAGATACTGACAGCAGAGAGGCTCCACTTTTAAAAATAGAAGAAAATTCTTTTTTTTTTTTTTTTTTTTAGTTTTTTTTTTTCAAGACAGGGTTTCTCTGTGTCGCCCTGGCTGTCCTAAAACTCACTTTGTAGACCAGGCTGGCCTTGAACTCAGAAATCCACCTGCCTCTGCCTCCCAAGTACTGGGATTAAAGGCGAAAATCCATTTTCTTAAAACAAGTACAATCCGGTTTACTTTTGAAAGTTTAAAAGGATGTCTAACTCACCAGGAAAAGTAATCATTTTACAAACTCAAAGATAGAAGGACACAGGTTTATTATTCAAACCATATATTGCATGACCCTAAGTGGAGCTTCGCTTCGCATGGACTCTTTTTGTCCCTGAAAAGGGTGATGTGCCCTTATCAACCCACACTTTTTAAAGTCCTAATGGCTTTTACTACTTGAAACTCTACTCCGTAAATTCAAAAGACAAACAAAAAAAAAATATTAACATCAGCAAGAAAAACGGCTTTTAGAGATGCCATTTCCATGGTTGCTACTAATTAAAGCATCTTCAGGAATCAAAACAAGATAAAAGCAAAGAAAATGTGGCACACATTCAAGCATGGGCTGCATATTTGTGAAAATGTTTAGCTAGTGGATGGATCAACTTGCTGAACTGAGAAACATTAATCTAGGATGTGTTTTAAGTATTCAAAGAAGCAAACACACTATGTCGGTATGTGTTGTAAAAAGTACTGTACAACAACATTAAACCTTTTTGATTTTTATAGTTAATTAGCAAGATCAAAGTTCAGTGTTTCCTTGGAAAGTTATCAAGTCTAATAAACACAGCCATGTAAATATAGAGTCTGCTTGTTGATTTTGGAGAACAAGACAAATAGTCAACAGTTAGGTTTAAACTATGCTTTTAGGATGTAACATTTGATAATATGCAAATCCTTTTATAGATATTTGATTTGCAACTGTTCCTTCAAGACATTATAAGCAAGGACACCAGTGAATATTGGCAACAGCAGTATGTGCCTTATTTTGAAAAGTATGCAAACGTCAGAATGTTGCAGCCTTCAGACTCTGTCATACTATTGGAGGCTTTCTTTAGCTTGATCTAAAATCAAATTTATTTTCTTTCTTTGTGCATTTTAATCAATGCATGCTCCATTAGAGAAATAGACTCCCACATTATATGATTATACTATATTATTTAGAGTGTTCTGTGGATGCAACATCTTTTTACTGGTTACTAGGTGTAGCTGTAGCCTTACATTTAGCCTTGAAACCATTGTTGCTAAATATGAATATGAAAGGATAATCAACAAACTAGAAATCGAACTGAATAGACCCCATCCCTTTGGTTAATCACCTAACAAAAGCAAGAATCAACTTTGTCTTTTTTGTCTCACTCACCAACCACCTCTTTTCATTAAGCTTCAAACTGCTCTTCTTTAAATCATGCTTCTTTAAAATGTCCTTAAACATTTGCTGGAAGGAGCCAGGGGCATCATACATTTCCTTGATTTTTATTTCTGTGTCAGAAATTTAGGTAAAGTGAATTATGTTATATTTTGGTTCCTAAAGAAAGTGGCCCATGTATCCTTATTTTGGGTAACTGTTGCTTGCCTTTCTCGGATTTCAACTATTTCACTTACAATTCAACCCATCGTCTGTAAACTAATCTCTATATTTGGTTAATTATCTCTCTGTGCACACTGTGCATTTCTTAAATGGCATTACCAAGTTTGACTAAGTCTTGAAACTAAGACCTAAAGCTCTTAAATTCATTCTAACATTGCTTTTGCTGATTTTATATCCGAAGATATACGTCTGGAATTTGACTGACTAACACAATTGATGGAAAGAAATCCAAGCTGTACTTTGCCTTTGATTTTGCTCAATTCCATGTCTCTTATTATTATTTCAGTGTTATAATTGTGCTAGCATTCTATAAGGGACAAAATTAAGCCTGGAAATAGCTTCAAGCACAGTTGGAAGCAGTATTGTAGTTTAGCAAGGTCCTTTAGGAAGTCCTAATTAATCATCTAATCGAATGGCTTCATTTTGCAGATAAAGAAACTGAGGCTCCAAAAATTGATCTATCTAAAATGCCTCCACCAAGAGTCAAAGAACCAAAATGAAGAGAACCATTGTCATGGTTTTTGTTTTGTAGAGTCAGAGATAAAAGCCAGGACATGGTACATGTTAGGCAAGCCCTTAAACGAACTTTCTATCCTTTTCTTTGAAGCTCAATTTTTCCTGTAGGAGTGAAGGATGGATGAGATGCTCTTGAGCTTGCTCCTTACCCTTCTTTTTCTTCCTGCTGATGCCTAGTCTTCAGTATCCGGGTCTGTCATTGCCAGGATGTAGCTTTCAGCAGTGCAGGCAAAGCACAGAAAGAGGCTATGAAAAGAAAACTCTGCAATTTTCTGGTGTCTTCGCAATTTAACTACAATCTTCACAACCTTTACCAAGTTGAAAAGACATCTGAACTATCATCTTCTGTTCCAGGAGTTTTGAGAAACTCGGCAGCTGCATAGACAAAGCCTTAAATGAACAGTTTTTCACCTGTACACTTCCCTCCGGATGGAAATCCTAGATTGCGATGAACATTTGGCCACTGACATTGTGCAACTTGGTGTTCAAAGTCAGAAGCTGCAGATTGACAATTTCCGCAGAAGCTAATAGCTCTGAAAACTAATGGGTTTTTCTTTAACTGTACAATTCAAAAAAGGAAGGCTAGCCTGGTCCCTTCTTTGGTACTTCTTATGTGCTCACTTTACGTTCAAAGAGTTGTACAAAGAGTTCCAACATTTGTGTTCTAATTCTGCCTCATCAGGTTGGATGGAATGCCGTCCTATTTCCTTCATTCCACGAGGCATGTCTTTGAAGGAGAATAAATTAAGTATTGTGCCAGAAAATGCAGTCCACTTTCTAAAAGGCATCTATCTCTAGCTTTCAGAAATGCCTTTTGGAAGGAGCAGTGTGGAAACAGTGTCCCCATTGTTGTTAAGGAATGTCATGAATTGGATCTCCACCCCAGTCTTTTATAGAGAAAAAGAATAAAAATCCTTCATCTGAGTTTAAAATTATCATATTTTATAGCATATGCTAACATGTTAATGAGATGAGGTATTATCACGTCTCTGCCGAGGCCATAATGAATAATTGAGCTTTGTCCTTCTGCCCAAGTAAATTGTAGATTCTGATAGTGGGAAGAACTTCAACTCTGATTTCAAGAGATCCTTTTCATTGTATTTTGGCTAGAGTGAATATTTGCATTGAGGGACATCAGAAACATCAGCTCTTCTCTACTTTCTTTACAAGCTTTATTTCAACATCAGTTGTTTACTGTCTACCCCAGAACCATCTGCAAACTACGAGCTAACATTTGAAATTCCTTAACTCTGTCTAAAAATATGTAACCAAGAGTTCAAGCAATGCCCTCCTAGTAAATAAAGTTAAAGCTGGGGGATTTCCCTGTAAAGACCTAACTGGCTCACAGAAGAGGTGTTGGGAATGAATTGGGGAAGAAAAGGGAAGCTTAAAGGCAGAGGGTTTGAACGTCTTTTAGGGAGAGGCTTTTGCATCTCAAAGAGGAGGAGAGGCTGGGAATCTGTTTTTTTCTACTAAGGCCAGGAATTTGTTTTTTCCTTTCCCACTGACTACTCCAATATCTTTCTTCCCTAAAACCAGGCGGGAGGGACCTGGTGTGAGACTCGGGGGGGGGGGGGGGGGGGCATCTCAGCTTGAGTCTGAACTCTGTCACTAACTAGCTGAATGGCATTTAAGCAAATCACTTAGTAGATTACCTCTGAGGTCTCTTCCCACCCCATAAATCATTGCTCTTTATCTCACTTGCCCCTCTTTACTATTCCCCCTGCCCCCACCTCTTCTTCCCCCTTTTTAACTGGAAATAATGATGGTAATGAATTAGTTACCTCTGGAGAGATAATTTAGACTGCCTGTTAAGGATTAACAGAGACTGGCTTTTTATCTGTGTCAGGAACTTTTTAAAAAAGAATTTCGGCACATTGACGTTACTGGATATTTAAGGTTTAGTTCCTCCTACATCAGAATGCTTATTTAAGTATTCAACAATCTTTGTTGGATATAAGTGATAACACGTGGCATTTGACCTCGGAGAGTAAGGACCATCAGGAATTCATGTGGGACTAATCCACACCAACTTGCCATACTGGGGGAAAAAATCCACAAAAGAAAGAAAGCATGGAGCCCAAGGCCCAGGTTTCACATTACTCCTGGAAGTCAGCAGGAAGATTTGGAAAACCTCTTTATGCATATATCCAAAGGCAATTGCAATTTTGCCACATGACACAGCGACATGGAGACTAAACCAATGGTTTCCCGCTTTCTCTTTACATTCTTTCAGGGTCACTTCAAGTCCCAAGTCCTACAGGAAACCTTACTTGTCTGATCTAGCACAAGATGACTTATGTTTTTTTCTGAGTTACTGAAGCTTTTTGTTCTACTTGAATTGTATTTTCTTGTATTTATTTAGAAGAAGGTGAGGAGACTGTAGTCACTATTCTACAGCCCAGCTGTGTCCAAAGCATCCCCATGCATGTATTATTTTGCTTGATATCCAGTTGAAAACTGAGAGGGGTAAGGGGAAGGTGTTGTTCTTATTCACATTAGCTAAAAATCTGGGACTTACAGAGGCTTTCTGAGTGACTGCTGTCCCATCTCCCTAGCTCACTCTGTTCCCACTTAGCAATCTCAAACCCACTGCCATAATTGCTTCACATCCAAGAAGCCCATTCTTCCTTCCAACTGGTCACCAACAATGGCTTTCAGGGCTGCTTTTATCTGACATCTTTGGTAATTCCATTCCTTTGCTATTCATGGGCAGAATACCCTCAGGAGCTTACGCACTGAAACTCAAAACAGAGTTCACAATTGAGACTCCCTAGCCAGCAAAAATGGGGTTAGTAGTGTGCAACATTGGCGAATGCTTACCATGTGCAGGGATTTGCCCTGAATACTTTATATATGAATCTGATGTTATAGCCCTTACACAACTCACTGTTACTGTTATCTTTCTGTTTTAGATGAAAGAAGGCTGTGAGGGGATAGAAATGAACTACCCCTCAGCAATATTTCAGGACTCTTAACTCTCCCCTTGAAGGAGATTCTGCAAAAGCTGATCATTTAGGGTTAATAGTCAAAGTCCAGGGCTGGTATGAGTAATCAAATATGAGTTCCTTTACAGCTTTGGAGGAAAAGTTCAGGGCACAGGCATGTGACAGGAAGGGAGCTAAAATTGTCAGTAACAGAGTCACATGGTGTGTTACCTTCCTGTGAGAGAGTTATCAGAAAAGAGTGTTTGAGGACAGGGACAGTGAGTTTCTTTGAATTTTACAACGGTATAGTCACTAGACAGATAATGCATAGCATACATTTTTGCTTTATTTTTTGAAACAGGTTCTCACTGTGGAGACCTGGCTGGCCTAGAACTCACTATATAGACCAGGCTGACTTTGAACTCTCACAGATCTGCCTGCCTCTGCCTCTCAAGTGCCGCCATTAAAAGCCTAGACACATGAACTCCAGTGCTTCAAATGACCTCTTAAAAAGGTAAAAATGTGGGTGTGGATTGATGAATCAGCAATTAAGTGCACTCCTTGCTCTTACAGAGGATCCTCGTTCAGTTCCCAGTGCCCAGAGGGAAGCTCCCAACTGTCTGTCACTCTAGTTCTAGAGGATCCAATTCTTCTGACTTCCTCAAGCACCAAGCACACAAGTAGTACACAAACATACAGACAAAACACCCATACACATTAGATAGATATACAGATAAATAGACAACAGACAGACAGACAGAAATTTAAAGGTAAAAATAATTGGCTGGGAATGTAACTCTGCAGAAGAACATGTCTGGCATGAATGCCCTGGATTAGATACCAAACACTACAATAGATAGATAGATAGATAGATAGATAGATAGATAGATAGATAGATAGATAAAACAAGTGAATTAGTTCAATAGAGTATTTCCTTTATCATGATATATTTAAGGTATATATAGTTACAGTATCTTTCAGGGGTATAATGATTCTTCAGAATCTTCCATTTATTTAATATTTAAAACATACCTCATTGCAGACTAAACACATTGCAAGCGCTGGTAGTAGAGGTTGCTAGTGAGCACCACACTAGACAGCTCTTCCTTTTTCAACAGCTCCAGCTCCTTCCTCCCCTCTCTTTATTAGCCAACATCCACTCTATGGTTATTGGCTGTTAACATTGCTTTCCCTGGGTTTCTAAATCATTAATCCATCTCTGTTAATAAAGGGTCAATTCCATGTTCATTTCATAATAATAGCTAATATTTATTGAGTGTTTACAAAGTGCTATACACAATTCTAAGTCATACGCATACATACACGTGTGCACGCACACTCACACATGCACACACGCACACACAGAGGAGATCCTCAGAACACACAAGGATCCTCATGCACACAAAAGGAGATCTCAGAGCAACTCTATGAACTAAGGATTTTATTGTCTCCTCATTTTACAATTGAGGAAACTAAAGTCATTTAACTGAACAAAGAGTATTGGTCCACTGTCTTCTGATATAGCAAATTATAAGCAGCTGTGTAATTTATATATATAAAAAAAAAGACAGTGGGAAGGAGGGGGCACTTTTAGTCCCTTTTTCTGGAAGCCAAAGAGCATGGTATTCCTTATCTTTCTTCTCAGCCTCATAAAGCTTCAGTTTATGATAGAAAGTGACAGGGTACATGTGTGAGAAAGACCCAGGGGAGCTCATGCTCTGGTAACTGTACCATTCCCATGAGAGATAACTGAGTCTCAACAGAGCTAATCCATCCTCATGGAAAAGACATGAATCCGTTCACTAGGCCACTTAAAAGCCTCACAACCTCTCAAGGTCGTTACACTGGAGACCAGGTGTCCAACCCCATGAATTTCCGAGCCAAGCTATCTCAGAACCATAGCGCCAAAGCCACAGAGGAAGATCACATGGAAGAAATGTAATTCTACCCCCACAAACGAAACTGTCCCCTCTACCCATCGTGCGCTCTCTTTCCACCTGGCAAGAAAGAACTGGCTAGCATTTTGTGACTTAATGACACAGGTTCAAACTTGGCCTTGGCTGTTCTAAGTCCTCCAGATCTGTGAGAGATTTAGCCACAACCGCTTTCCTTGTCTGTGGGGGTTGCTATAGCAACTACTATATGCCACAAAAATAGGCCTGTGTATGTCTGTGTGGAGCTGTTTCTCCACATCTGTGCACTAGTAAGATCAACTAAACTACAAAGTGCAAACCCAGAGAGTTCTTAAAGAGCATGTTTAATCAAAACTTTAGCACAGCATGCTCAAGTGGCTTGTTCAAGGTTATGCAGCTAAACTAGAACTCAGGTCCTCAGATTTGAGCTAACAATATTTACTCAACTTTCTGGAGACAGGATCTCACTGTGTAGCCAAGGCTGACCCAGAATTTGTGGTCCTCGTACTAATTCAGCCTTTTGAGTGCTAGGATCATGGATTGGTACTGCCGTGTTTTGCTCTGAACACATCTTAGTTGTTTTGCTTTTTCTTTGGACAGGATCTCTGTCAGTAGCTCAACTTTCCCTACACTCACTATGTAGACCAAACTGCTATTGAGCCTAAGGTGATTCTTCTGCCTCAGCCTTTGAAGTGCTGAGAGTACAGATGTGATCCCTGGTGCAGGATTCTTTTTTATTTCATATTGCTTCCTACTTGAAATGTAGAAGTATGTGTGTCATCTTGTACCGTACTAATTATATTGGGTAGTTTTTATTTTGTTTTTTACAGTGCTGGACCTATGGTCTCTGACATGAATAGACAAGCCCTCTACTACTGAGCTGTAACAATCCTTACCAATATACATTTTTTGAGATTTTTTTCTTCCGCTAAAATGCCTCTCTGGTTTTCACAAATTGAAACTTGGAAAACTCAGAGTTCAAGAAAATACCGCCCCTGCCCCCCTCCTCCTGCACCACCACCACCACCCACCACCACCCCACCCCACCCACCCCCGCTTTAGCTTGTCATGCCTGATTGTCACATTGTGACATCTGAAGTTCTTTGAGGGTTAATACAAAACCTCTCTGCTGCCTTCATTTTGAGCCTTAAATGAATTTGTACTTTCAAAAGTTGGAATTGTTCAATTACTATTACGAAGAGGCCATGTTTAGTCCCTTTTGTTTGAAAGTGGAGTCTATAGAATAATGCTAAAATGTACCACTGAACAAAGTGTGGTCACCTACTTGGCCTTAAGCTGTAGAGCAGGTCACTCTTTGTGCCCAAGAGACAGCAGTAACTTGTCAGGAGGATTCTTTCATCAGCAAATTGCTTTCACCGCATCCCCAGATCTTTCTGTTTCAAAGTGGGGAGCTTCACTAGAATTTAAATGTTGGAATTCTAAGCACTTCAGCACAAAACACACTTAAGCACAAAACACACTTAATTCTTCATTAAAAAAAAAAAAAAACCCGGCTTTTCTTTATTATGTTTCAAAGTGGAGATAGCTGTGAAACTTGAGCCCAGACACAACCTCACGGCACACAGGCTTTTTCAAAGTGCTCAGAAAACTGTTCTAAGAACCATGATGTGAACTTGCTCTAATGAATTTTTTTTTTTTTTGCTAGACTACATGATTCATTCTAAGATGTCTCAAAAAAAATCAAAATAAATCCCAAGTATTAAGGGGATGGTTTCACCCATTGAGGAATCTTTTAAAAAGTTATAAACTAGTCTGAGTGAGGAAATGTGACTTACATAGTGACAGCCTAAATCTCAGCATCTGTTCCCAAAACTCTAAAATGAAAACTTATGTATTGTTGCATTATTTAAAGACTCATAAAGGAATCATTATGGACACCATGGGAAATTTCTTTTATCCTTACTTTCAAAGTTCTTAGTGCCCACCTAGAGTACAATGTGTGAAGGGGGGAAGCTTGTAGATGCTTGAGACTCCTAGACTTTTGTTTGTTTGTTGTGTTTATTGCTCTTTGATGTTTTTAGGTAGCCCATTATAATAGCAGAGTCTCAGAATACATGAAAAATGTCGGCAATAAGTAATACAGCATGCTATGGAAAATACTCTGCTCTCAAAACCACAGGTTAGTTCCTGGAAGTCAGCCTGTCAGAGAAAGGATGTGGTATACATCTACAAGTTTAAATAGCTTGTAAAAGGAAGAGAGAGATCTGTTCACTTCTGCCTCCTTGACTGTAGGAGCCTAGAGGGTTGAAATTGGAACTCATAATACTTAAATTGTCCTGTTCGAAAGCCTGGCAGATAACGACTTCAACATGTCTGAAAGGGCTTCATTAATGACTTCTGTGGAATCAGGTGAGGAAGGATTCGATGCTGTGGGACAATGACACCATGAAGAAAAGCCTGGATTCAAAATCAACCCATGTGTCTGCTTACTTTAGGTTGCTCCACAGATGTTATTGATGTCACTTCGGAAATTCACTCTTAGATCTCATTTCTCGGTATTGTGAAATAAGTCATCGTAATTCATCTGCCTTGAAATTTCCCTGCAGCTGGAGAGCTCTGCAGCCAAATATGTGTCAGAGACTAAACTCATCCCTGGCTTAGGGGAAGCAGCTCTTTTGAAAATGCCTTGCGATCAGACTCTAGAGTTCCACCATGGTGTTGAGAAATGCAAGTTAGTAGATGTTAGTTTTCCATAGTTTTTTTTTGTTGTTGTTGTTGTTTTGTTTTTGTTTTTTGTTGTTGTTGTTGTTGTTTAGCTTGGACTGAGACATTTTGTGAGATTAAAAATCCATAGTTTAGCCGGGTGGTGGTGGCGCACACCTGTAATCCCAGCACTCTGGGAGGCAGAGGCAGGCAGATTTCTGAGTTTGAGGCCAGCCTGGTCTACAGAGTGAGTTCCAGGACAGCCAGGGCTATACAGAGAAACCCTGTCTCAAAAAAATGAAATCCCCCCCCAAAAAAACCCTAAATACCCATAGTTTATAAGGACATTCTCTTTATCTTTGCAGGTTTTCTTTTCCATGAAAATTCCTGGATTGTCTGTGAAATGTGGACTTTTTTTTTTTTTTGTGGATTCCTGGTGTTTCTCAGAGAGGCTTATTTTTCCAGAGAACAGTATTCCTTCAATACTCTGCATTTCACAGATTCGAGGGCCTGAGAAAAGTGCTAAAGAATCTGAAATTCTGTGTGTTTAAAAAATTCACAAAAGGGACTCTAGATTGAAAACCCACAGCATATTTCTACAGGGTGAAGGACCTGCATGGGTGGGGAACCTCAACTCAGTTAAAGAACTTGGTGGCTGTGTTCCTACTAGGAGCCTTCATCATTATCCATTATCAATCTCCATTGTCCTACATGTGGTTATTAACCTCTGAACTAGTCAGGGAAGACAGAATATTTCCCTCCTGACGCAAATGTTTCCCTGACCTCTATGGGGAAATGATGCTTGAAGCATATTGATTGATTGACTGGAGAGAAGGCTCAGCAGTTAAGAGCACTGACTGTTCCTCCAGTTCACTTCCCAGCAACCACATGATGGCTCACAACCATCCATAACGGGATCTGATGCCCTCTTCTGGTGTGTCTGAAGACAGCTACAGTGTACTCACATACATAAAATAAATATGTTTTTTTTTGAAGGAGTACTTGCTGTTTTTGCAGAGGACCCTAGTTCCGTTCTCAGCACCCACTCCAGCACCTCCAGCAGCAGGACTGTTGTGTTCCTTTGACCTCTTTGGGTACTAGGTATATACATGGTGCACAGACATACATGCAGGTAACACACCCATACAAACAAAATAAATTCAAGAAAAGTTTTTAAAAGGAAAACTGTTATGAGGATACCAAGTCTATGGAACACATTGCTTTATGACAACTCATCAGAAAATGCTCATTGTTATAGTTCCATGTCTAAAGAGTCTTGGCAGGGCTGGAGAGATGGCTCAGCTGTTGAGTGCACTGACTGGTCTCCCTAAGGTTCTGAGTTCAAATCCTGACAACCACATGGTGGCTCACAACTATCTGTAATGAGATCTGACTCCCTCTTCTGGTGTATCTGAAGACAACTAAAGTGTGCTTAGATATAATATAATAAATAAATAAATCTTTCAAAAAAAGAATCTTGGCTCTTGGAGATAAGTAACATCTATTTTTCTCAATCAAAGTAGAGATATAAACTGTGCCTTTGATTAAGAGTTCTAGACAGGATGGTACAGGATTGTAATATCAGCATGGGAGACAGAGGCAAGATTTCTAGGCCAGCCTGGGCTACAGTATAAATAAGACCCTGTCTCAAGTAATTGAAAAAAACAGAGAAAGAATTTGGAGACTGTGGATATAGTTTGGTGATAGTGTCAGTTTGCCTAACATGGTGAAGCATCTGTGTTCCAGTGTTCACACCACAAAATAAAATTCAGCATTTTTCTTGAGCATTTTACTACTGGTATTTATAAATAATAGAAACACTGTGCCTTAATGCCATTTAGTTTTAAGTAAACAAGGAGGAACTGTTTGAAGCTGGTGCTCATGAAATGCATATAAAATTATCATGGCAAATCGTTAAACGTTACAATGCTGAGAAATGATACACTTACCTAATCCCAGCACTAAGGAAACAGAGGCAGGCACATGTCTTGTGTGTTTGAGGCTAGCCTGATCTACATAGTGAATTCCAAGCCAGCCAGAATGATGCCCTCACTGGGCTAAAGGGTTGGCTTAATGATTAAGAATACTTGTTCCTCTTGCAGAGCTCTCTCCCAGTATCTATACGGTGACCATCCATGACTCCTGTTCCAGGGAATCCAATGCCCTCTTCTGGCCTCTGTGGACACTGGACATATACATGGTACATGTACATACATGCAGACAACATTCTTACACATAAAAATAAAGTACATCTTTGAAAGTTATTTAAAATTTACATATCACACTAGAAAGATCCATTCCATGTTATATCAAAAAAACAGCACCAATATTATTTGGACTTTTCACTTTTATAAATTATTTCAATTATAGTTATTACAATTATTTCCTCTTAAATATATAAAATGTTATATGTTGTAAACAGCCATGCTAACTAGTTTGGCTGTCTTAAAGCTTTCCAGCACTGTGGCCTCCTCACACTTAGTCACAAGTCTTTTATCTCAGGCTTCACTAAAGTGGCTTTCCCAGGGTTACTTCACACGGACATTTTTCATCTCCAGTCTTAGCTTTTGCCCTGCCTGTTATCTGGAATGTTATCCTCATCTGATAAGCCTTTCTATGGCCTATCTCTCTAGCCTTTAAGGTCCCTTGGAAAACACCACTTTTGATCCCTCCAACTGACGTGACCTTTCCCCTCCTCTAAATTTTAACTACACTGTGATCAACTGCTGCCTCTCTTAATTTGACGAGCACAGCTTTCATCTGCCCTGGGTCCCATGCTTGGTACACAGCAAATGCTCCAGACATAAGTAAGATTTCAATGACCTCCATTTGCACTCACAAGCAGAAGTAGGAAGGTGGCCCACGTGCCTCACATTAAGTTTCCATAGATATTTCCCAAGCATCCTTTGGGTAGGCTTGAATGGGTACCTTGGATTGTTACTACAGTTTATGAGAATGTTGTCCTGTGATGTTACCTCCCTATGAGCTAGCAGAGAAAGAAGTTGTTATACAGCAACATGAAATCTAGTTCCAGTCAAATATAAATGGTATTAGCACTTGACAAGATAACATCTTTTCAGGTATCAAATTGGCAAAGACTGAAAGAACTTTGGAAGTTGCTGTCATAGTGGAAAACTCAAGGTCTCGTTTACTTCAGGTGGGAATGTAAAAATGGCAAGATTTCTGTGAGGAGCAATTTAGTAAGTTGGTAATACTTATCAAAATACAAAACAGAACAGAAAAGTACACGTTAAGGGATTTTTTTTCTAGGTACAATCCTATCAATCTGGACGTTAAGGATGCCAAACTTCTCCTAAAGGGAGCTGCAATAACATCTAGATGTAACCTAGGAAGTATCAAGGAGACTTGACCAAAACACCAATTAGCATAATGTTCAAAGGAGAAAGGAGAGCGCAGTAAATGCTACACAATGCAGTCAGCAAAACTTGGTGTGCGTGAAACTGGAGGACAAGAAACACAATTTCAACGGGAAAAAATGTGCAAGGAAGAAAAGGAGTTCGGTTAGCTACATGTGTTAACCTTGACTGAAATCTGATGTTTAACAAACTTGTTATTTAATACATGAGTATAACAAATATGATTTAAACAATAGTCCAGAAAGCACATATGAATGCTGACAAGATATAACTGCTGAGCAATCTCTCCAGCCTCGTGACTTTTAAAAAAGGGCTTCATTTCTTTGGAGGAGTATATTATGAAGTATTTGTGGAAGAAGCTTGCCTCAGAATAATGGAGCGAGGGCAATGCACCCGTAGGGAAGAAACAGTGTTGCCTGTGAGGTAGCTGGTGGCTCTTAACATTAGGGTGTCTGTGCTATCTATATTCTTCATTTCTGGGTCTTCTACATACTACCCTGTAAAGGGGCAAAGAAGGAAAGTTGATAGTGTTTCTTGTAGTTAAAAAAAGTAGAAATGAGCCGGGCGGTGGTGGCGCATGCCTGTAATCCCAGCACTCTGGGAGGCAGAGGCAGGCGAATTTCTGAGTTCGAGGCCAGCCTGGTCTACAGAGTGAGTTTCAGGACAGCCAGGACTACACAGACAAACCCTGTCTCGAAAAAACAAAACAAAACAAAACAAAACAAAAGTAGAAATGATCTATGTAACTTAAATAATAATTGGTTCATATCTAAACCATAGAAACTATGGTTTTCTTATAAATGACACTATATACGTACATTTACATGTAATAAACATATACAAAAAACACTAGCTTCTCTTTATTGCTGTTTAACAATCTCCAAGGCATAACAAGTAAAAATTATGTAGAAAGTATGAATGAATAATATTCTCATTTATGTAAAGAAGGAAGTCTTACATATATACTCCCATTTTCACAAGTTATTTTTTAATTTTTTTTTGAGACAGGGTTTCTCTGTATAGACCTGGCTGTCCTAGAACTCACTCTGTAGACCAGGCTGGCCTCAAACTCAGAAGTCTGCCTGCCTCTGCCTCCCAAGTGCTGGGATTAAAGGTGTGTGCCACCACTGCCTGGCTTAATATTTATTTTTATTTTGTGCATGTCATGCACATCATTTTTGTTTGCTCCCTATAAGAACAGTGGGTGCTCTTAACCACTGAGCCATCTCTTCAGCCTTTCTGTAGGTTATTTCTAAGCATAATTGTAACACATTGAAGATTAAACACATGCTCGTTTGCTCCAGAATAGAAATATGTATGTGGTACGGAGTGAAACCACTTCTTTAATATAAAAAAAGTGCTTTGGGAGCTTGGGATATAGCTTATCATAGAACCCTTGTTTACACTTCATGAGATTCGCCTGAGTTCAATCTCTAGAACCACCAAAAAATATTAATTTTTTTAGGTGATTGCAAGTAGCACAGGATAGCTTAGTGGGTAAAGGCAACACCAAGTCTGACAGTTTGAATTCTATTCCTGGAAGTCACATAGTGGAAAAAAAGAACTGTGTCCCTAAAGTTGTAACCTCCATAAGTGTAGTCCCTCCTCCTCAAGCAAATCCAATGAAAAAATTTAAAATAATACGCACATGCCTTTAAGCCCAACATTCAGGAGGAAGAGGTTGGTGGATCTCTGTGAGTTCGAGGGCAGCCTGGTCTATATAGTGAGTTTCAGGCTCGGTAGGGCTACATAGTGAGACCCTGTCTCAAAAGCAAGTACTTTCCACTTGATTAACACCTTAAAATATAATATTCCAGCCAAGTAATGAACAACTCTTGAATGCCCCTCCCTCAATACTGAATATAGATTTTTTTTCTTTTGTTAAATGGGAACTATTGGAGGCTTCAGACATTTTATAATTCTATGCAGATTGCCAAGGATTAGGGACCTCACTCCACTGAGTCACAATATAGAAGCACTCCTCTTTGCAGCTCCCCCAAAGGACTTATGTTTATAACTAAAAACAAGTTTGCAAGACAATCTGAAATAAAACCTATTCCAAACCTTGCAATATCTTCTTATTCAATGGGTAGTACCATTTTTTAGAGGAGGGCCTTTTATGTTCTTAATTATATTTTGCTGAGGATTATAGGCACTGTAAAATGAATTTTCAGTCTTTACAGTTCTACCTACAGAAAGTGGTGGGATGCATGGGCCAGGAATCAACTTCAGGGTAGGACAGAAACTGACAACCTACGTGTAGATCAGGAGGTGGTAACTGTAGACTTTGATTTCATTTCTCACCACCACTGAGACACTCTGCTTTTGCCTTTGTATGGCTTCCCTGCCAAAAGCACTCCGAGAGCATTCCATTGAATTTTCCTCCATGAACACAGTTGCTAACAACAATACTGACATGTAAGAAGAGAAGTCCTCCACATCCTTTCTGTTTACGAAGTAAAAAGATTAGGGGATTTTTTTTCTTTCAATGAATGTGTTCCGCATGGACAACTCCATTCTGCCTGCTGAATGGGACACCGTCCTCCCCACCGATGCCTTCAGGTAGGCAGTTTAAACAGCAGGAGCAAGGCAGCATGTGGAAGGCAGTAAACCCCTGGAAAGAGGACAAACTGCTTTAGGAGACAGTTGTTGAGGTTTTGTAGTAGTTGTCAGTGATGGAGTAAATTCTGCAAAAGTTGGGTGGATGCAAGCCATTTTCCTGACTGGGCACTTTACCACACATTGTGTTGTTTCTTCTCAGAGACTCAGAACAGGTTGCAGATTGGGAGCAGATACGTGGAGCAGAAATGGTGGCGAGCCTCAGATTTCTGAGCTGACTGGATATGTGTGGTGATGCCTGTAGTAGGTACAAGGAATGTTGCAGGAGCTGTGGATGAAGGAAAAAATAAGAAAGAGTTAGTGCACTGCATTTTTTCACAGGATAATTGGGGGGTCAGCAGGTCTTGACAGGTCACGTGGTGCACGGCAGGTCATAACCTCTTAGCCAGAGAAAGAAACAAACCATTCTTTCTATCCCTCTGAAAATCTTAATTCTCACCATATGTTTGACTGCCCATGGCACATTACAGATCATTGACCTATTTTCTTTTTTCTTAAATGACCGAAAACCGTATTTCCAAAGTCCTGTTCTTTAGAGATTTAGCACTTATGCGGGCAATAGAAAAGTTTTGATTTGTTGTTTTGAAATGCAAGTAACACGAAAGTGTATTTCATTTACTCTACTAGATGAGTTGCACATGTGCACACGCACACACTCACCAGTTAACGTTAACAAAGTACTTCTTTAAAGAAATCCAAATACTCAGTAAAACATTTTCCAACACCCATTCTCACTCACAGTGGAATAATGCGCTTTCCCATCTTCAGGAGGGCGGGATGGGACAAAGGCAAATGTTCCCAGTGAGGACACTGTGGCATTAATCCCTCCAATGTTGGCAGGGTTGAGATCCAGGCTGCTAATCCCTACCCTGCCTTCTGAGCTTCCTGACTTTCAAACCCATTTCTTAAACGATTCCCTACAAATATGCACATTGAAGAACAACAAAGCAGTGAGATACCCAACAACTGCAAACAGCTTAAACCTCTGAGAATGAAGGGGCAGTTAATAAGTTAAGGGGAGGTATAACATGAAGCTGTTACAAAGAATACAGATCTTTTTTTTTCAGACTCCATGCTTGGTGTCAAACCAATAAATAAATAAATAAATAAATAAATAAATAAATAAATAAATAAATAAATAAAAATCTCTCTTTCAACTTGAATGTTGCACATAACTTGGGGATAATTTCATAAGAAACTATTAATGGTGGTAACTTTTAAGGCTAAGATTACGGGTAACAGACTTTTCTTCTTCTTTTCGTTTGCACTGCATCGAACTGTTGGACTGCTTTTTTATTAATGCATATGAGGACTAGCGAGATGGCTATTGGGGTAAAGGCATTTACCAGAATTGAATCTCAGGACCCTCATAGTAGGAGAGAATTGACTTCTCACAGCTGACCTCTGCTCCCCACATAAGGTCTGTGCACATTCACATGCACATACACATACAAATGAACACTGTAACACAAAATAAATTAAGAACCAAAGTGTCTGTGACTCTAAAAGAAATGGAGTTAAGAAAGGCTTTGAACATTAGAAACAATTTTATAATCTTTACAAATCTATGCCTCTCTTCAGATACATTTAAAAATGTCACCTCTTTTTAAACTCTTAGAAATTTAAAATAAACATTTCCACAAGTGAATCATTTAGTGTGACGAAATGTTTTGCTTTCCAAACAGACGTTTTCCACTTAGAGAGCTACCTTCTCCTAAGAGATCCCTTCAGGAATGAGACTCTCCACAATGCTCACTATTTTTATTCTTCTTTTTATAATATTTTTCAAAAGCAAGCTTGTTGCTACATAATTGATGCAAAATGAGCTGTAGAGATGTGGCTGAGTGATGGATCATTTCCACGCACAACTCCTTGGGTTCAATTCAATTCCTAGGCTAGGTTCTTTTTCTTTCTTTCTTTCTTTCTTTCTTTCTTTCTTTCTTTCTTTCTTTCTTTCTTTCTTTCTTTCTTTCTTTCTTTCTTTCTTTCTTTCTTCTTTCTTTCTTCCTTTCTTTCTTCTTTCTTTCTTTCTTTCTTCTTCTTTCTTTCTTTCTTTCTTTCTTTCTTTCTTTCTTTCTTTCTCTTTCTTTTTTGAGACAGGGTTTCTCTGCGTAGCTCTGCCTGTCCTGGAACTCTCTCAGTAGACTAGGCTGGCCTCAAACCTAGAAATCTGTCTGCCTCTGCTTCTTGAATGCTGGCATGCACCACCAGAGCCAGCTCTAAAAATGTATCTTTTTGAAGAAGCATGTTGCATTCACTGCACCAGTATTCATAGTAGTCAAGATATGGAACCAAGCTGGGTATCCATGAACTCGTAAATGGAAAAAGAATATTCAACTTTAAAAAGGAGATCCTGTCATTCGTGGGAGCATGGGTGAAACTATTTAGTTTTAAATTAAGTGTACATGTGCGTGTGCATGTTCATGTGTGTTTCTGTGTTATGTTGTGTGCAGTATCTATAGAGGCCAAGACAGAATGTCAGTTCTCCTGGAGGTAGACTTACAGGTGGTTGTGAGCTGCCGACTGTGAGGGCTGAGAACCAAACTTGTGTTCTTTTTGTGTTTTTAAGGTTTATTTGGGGCTGGAGAGATGGCTCAGAGATTAAGTGCACTGACTGCTCTTCCGAAGGTCCTTGAGTTCAAATCCCAGCAACCACATGGTGGCTCCCAACCACCTATAATGAGATCTGACACCCTCTTCTGGGGTGTCTGAAGACAGCTACAGTGTACTTACATATAACCTTTATTTATTTATTTTATGTGTATGAGTACACTGTAGCTGTCTTTAGACACCCCAGAAGAGGGCATCAGATTTCATTGCAGGTGGTACATGAACTGAACTCAGGACCTCTGGAGGAGCAGGCAGTGAACCTCTGAACCATCTCTCCAGTTCCAAGCTTGTGTTCTTAATCATTGAACCATCTCTCCAGTCCCAAACTTCCTACATTCTTTTTAAAAATATTTTTAAAGGTTGTTTCTAAATTTTATTTTCTGTGTCTCAGTGTTTTGCCTGCATATGTATGTGTACCACATGTGTTATTATTGCCTGGGGTCACAAAAAAGGGATCAGATCACCTGAAGTTGGACTTCCAGAGAGTTGTGAACTGCCAATTCCTTGCAAGAGCAGTAGTCACCCCAACTTTCTTCCTACATTCTTAATGGTTTTCTTTCTACTTGTATTACTCATTATTGAGATTCATGAAGTCTCATTTTACATATGCGGATTTATCTGCTTTTCCTTGTAACTGCCATTGCTTCATATAATCGTTATTAAATTAAATAGCCTTCATAAATGTTTATTATATTTATATTTTTCATCACATCCTCTTTTCAGTCCTTCCCTTAGCCCTCATGCACTCTCTCAAATTCATGACCTTTATACACACACACACACACACATACACAGACAGAATCATGACCAAAACAACTTATAAAATAAAGCATTTAATTAGGGTCTTGTTTACAGTTTTTAAGGATGAACCCCTGACCGTCACAGGGGATGGTGGCAGCAAGTAGGCAAGCAGGCACTGAAGCAGTTGCTGAGACTTTATTTCCTGATCTGCATGACAGAGGCAGAAAGCCATGGAGACTCAGCCTAGTGTACCCTTTTGAAACTTCAAACCCCACTCACCAGTAACCCATCTTCTGTGGCGAGGTTACACGCCTAATTCTTCCCGAACAGTCTATTACACAGAAACCAAACATTCAAATACAGACGCCTATGGGGGATATTCGGATATTCTCATTCTAACCACTGTGTGTGTGTGTGTGTGTGTGTGTGTGTGTGTGTGGTGTGTCTGTGTGCCTGAGCTATATGTGTGTCTGTGTGTCTGTGTGTATCTCTGTGTGTGTCTGTCTGAATGTGTGTGTTTGTATGAATGTATGTGAGAGAGAATGTGTGTGTGTGTGTATACATGTCATATATATATATATATATATATATATATATATATATATATATATATAAAACATGTCTTATGGCTATATTATTTTCTCTCCTTAAAAACCAAGCAAGCAAGCAAGCAAACAAACAAACAACGACAAAAAACCACCAGGGTCTTGTTATAAACCCACAGCTTTTCTGGAACTCACTATATGTAGACTAGGCTGGTTTCAAACTCACAGAGATCCACCTGCCTCTGCCTTCTGATTGCTGCAATTATTCAAGCTGGCCTGGTTGTGTTATTTTCATCAACCCTGTTAATATGCCTATTGTTAATATTATTTGTTGATGTATATTAAGATATGATAATATCATTTGCAATTTAATAAATTCAGATATTGTTATTTCAGTATATATATTTGTTTGTTAGATTGCTATGTACCAAATCTAGGTATGAGGGTTTTTTTTTGTTTTTTGTTTGTTTGCTGTTTGTTTTAGTTTGGGTGTGTCGAGACAGGGTTCTCTTTGTAGCATGAGGTATTAGTTTTAACAATATCTTATTTCAGTCCTGGTCATTATGGCCTAGAGTTGGTACTCAGTGGTGAGGTATTTGTCAACGTGTTTGACGATTTCTTGGCTTCCATCCCCAGCACCAGAACTGAACAGAGGGGACTGACTATCTACAGGCATCAACATCATCAGCAAGAGGTGTCCCTTTTGGAAACCTGACTTGGGCTGCAATAGTTTGTCAGTTCCTTAGAGACTGAATAGTTTCTGCTTGCCATTGCTATGGGGAAGAAGGTATGGTTCTTGATAAAAAAAAATTTCACAGTTGAAAGTCTTTCTTTGTACCTCTCTCTAGAGATAGGGCTTACTCTAACTCACTTTCAGGCACTGGTATAGGGTTATGGAAATGCTACTCATAATTAGACTAACATTGCAATGTCCTCACTTCACTGAAACATATGTCACAATTTACTGTTCTTTATCTGTCACTTCTTTATTGTTTGGTCACTTAAAGATAAGATCGACAAGGACTGTTTTTATTTTTGTTTATTGTATCCTTGGGGCTCAAACATTTTCCAGCACAGAGTAACTCACAATTTAAATTCCAAAGAGGAGTGATGGATAAAACATGAACTCTCCTTATGAACGTAAGCATTGTGTATGATAGTGTACCTATGGGAAGATGTTTTCAGAGTTCTCAATAACAAATGTGCAAACAAACATGAGAAAAGTAAATTCTCTGCAGGATATTATTTATTTGCTTTAAGTGCAGATATTTAAAGCATTCAATTATAGACAATAATAATTTTAAAAAAACAAAAAAACAAAAACCCAACCTTTGTCTTGAATCCTTAGTGAAAGTTCTGGCTTTATCTGTTAAACAAAAATCAGGAAAAACAAAATTGAAACTGTGTAACTCTAAGCTTTATTAGTGTGTCCATGTATGTGTCTATTTCATTTTAGATTCATTCATTTCATTTTGAGTGTATGAATGTTTTCCTTGCATACTTTGTGCCAACGTATCAGAAGACATCACTGACACCCTTTAACTAGAGTTCTGGATGGTTGTGAGCTGTCATGTGGGTTCTGGGTCCTCTGCAAGAACAAAAAGTGCAGAGCCATCAGTCCAGCCCCCTGTACATATCTTAGTCAAGCTGTAGCCTCATGAGTGTTACTATCCTCTAAGCTAGCAAGCTTCTTGAATCTCAGTCTGTACTTACCATGAAACAACTGTATTAGGTTTTTGTACTTTATAACAGGTCATTTAAAGGACGGGAAATCAGTCATTTGGCATGTATTTCTTAAACTACTTTAAGTCAAACACTATGCTAACTCCTGGGCAGGGAGTGGTACAATAACAGACAAGACCTCTGTATCCCTAATACCCAAAGATTATTGTAGACTAGTTTTGAAATACACAAACCCACAATGAATAATGATGAACAACCATAAATTTCTTAAGCAGGAGGACAAGAGCCCATTGACTAAGTGATCAGAGAAGACATTTGATAAATGAACAGTCAAGGTGAGATACTAAGTATGACTAAAGATACTAAGTATGGCAGTAGTACAGCACGAAGACATAAGAGCCTGTGTCAAGGCTTTGAAGTGAGAAAGAAAAGGATATACCTGAGAAACTGAATTAAGTCAGCTTCTCTATACACTGTTATACAGGAGGCTAAATATGTATCCATAGACAGAAACTAAATCTACAGGGCCCTGTAGACAATGTTAAATAGCTTACCATTTATCTCAATTTTTTAAAGATTTATTTATTTATTATATGTAAGTACACTGTAGCTGTCTTCAGACACACCCAAAGAGGGCATCAGATCTCATTAAAGATGGTTGTGAGCCACCATGTGGTTGCTGGGATTTGAACTCAGAACCTCCGGAAGAGAGTGCTCTTAACCACTGAGCCATCTCTCCAGCCCTTATCTCTCAATTCTAATTTATCTCAATTCTAATTTATCTTAATTCTAATTATCACAGTGTTCAAATGCAGCACCTTCAGGAGTTTTACCCAAGAAAAATGGCATAATCTTATTTCCCTTTTGAAAAGACTGATCACTTTGATAGCTGTGGGAATGTGGACTGGTTGAGGAAGAATGGACAGAAAAAAACACTCACATGGAAAACAACTTTGTGGAGTTAGCGCTTCCCTTGTACCTTTATGTGGATTCCAGCATTGAACTCTTGTAAGCAGGCTTGCTCCGGAAGAACCTTTACTCCTTCCCTTAAGCCATCTTATCAGCAACCCTACATAACACAGTTAAAAGAGCAACGTCAGAGAGAAATGGAGCACAGGTGAGCGGTTACCAGGAACCAGGTAGACACAGGAAGGAAAGTGCCTGTAACTATAAAAAGGCAATGCTGGTGATCCTTTGAAGTTTGAACACAACTAAGATTAGGAAAATACAGAAATATTGGGAGAAATTGACATACAGTTGCAACCAGTCATTTGAAAATAAACATTTCATTGAACTGCACAAACAGAAAAGCTGACAGGTCTCATGTGCATGCTTCCATGACTTAGCACGAAGTACATGCATCTGTATAACCAGTGCCCAGATTTAGTTTTTAAAAAATGGAACATTATCCAAGCCCTCAGAAACGTGCCTTGTAAGCTTTCCCAGTCACTACCCCTCCACCAAGGTAACCATCATTTTGATTTCCAACACCATGGACAAGTTGTGCCTCCTGACAACTTCCATGTTATAGTCAAGACTTGGGTAAAATCAATTTGTCACACACAAAACTACTAACACTAATAGCTGAGACCCATTAAGTCGGAATTACTGTGATGCACAAACACAAGCACATTAAATTTTAGCAAAATATAGGATGTCACAGTTTTAAAAAAAATCACTTATTATGTGCTATTGGACAATGTGAATGCTGGAACAAAAGACGGAAGGATAGAACGTTGCTTTGCCATTAGCGACAATATTGCATACTCATGAGGAGACTCTAGAGCAATGGTTCTCAACTTGTGGCTGTGAGCCCTTTGACAAACCTCCATCACCAAAAGTATTTACATTCTGATTCACAGCAGTAGCAAAATTCCACTTATGAAGGAGCAACAAAGATAATTTTCATGGTTGGTCATCACCACAACATGAAGAATTAAAGGGTTGCAGCAATAGAAATAGTTGTGAAGTGCAGCACTGCTCTAGTGTGAGACTTGCCTGAGTTCAAATGCAAGCTCCATCACTGATTTACCACCTGAATTTTGACAGGCTACTTAATCTCTGTGTGCCTCGGTTTCCCTATCTACAGTAATAATACTATGCTCTTTATATGATTGTCATGAAAGGTAAATAAAACCCTCCACTCAGTGCTTGCCAGTTTCATGGCCAGTGCTTGGCGCTTGGTACACAGTAGTGAAAAAGCAAACGTTCTCTGCTCTCTTGGAGTAGATAGTGTTCTACAGCCTTGGAGTGACAGTGCACGGAGAATACAGAACTGCATAATAATGGATGTGCCAGAATTCATGCCACATAAAAAATAGAGCCGGTTAAAGAGCTTCAGCTTGCAAGGGCTGTGGAATTTCAAAGTTGTCAGCATTAAATGTAAGAGTCAAGGAGAGCCCTGGGTGAGGCAAAAAAGGATCTAGGAGATATATAAATGTGACCTGATGAAAAAGAGATTCGGGATGAACAAATTGAGAGGTGGAGAGAGAGAGAGAGAGAGAGAGAGAGAGAGAGAGAGAGAGAGAGAGAGAGAGAATGAATAAGAGCATTGGAAATGTCTGAAAATGTATAGAAAAACAAGTCTGATGCATCAATAGGAGAACCTCTTATTCAAAATCTGAGCTTTCCTGAGAGTCTAAAAATGGTGAACACTTATGGGTAGTGCACACCTTGAATCCCAGCCCTTGAATCCACTCAGGCAGAGGCTGGTGGATCTTTGTGAGTTTGAAGCCAGCCTGGTCTACAGAGTGAGTTCTAGGACAGCCAGGACTACACAGGGAAACCCTTTCTTAAAAACAGCAAAAACAACAGAAAAAGAATGCCTAGGTCTTTTTGCTTGTATATTATGGTTTGAATTTTGTTTTTTTTTTAATTTTGATGTGTGTTTATTGTGCTTTTTCTTTAAACCATGATTTTGTTTGTTTTGTTTGCCTGTTTGTTTGTAAAGACATAGAAAGAATTTGTGAAGTTGGACAGTGGGGAGGATTGGGACTAGGTAAAAACCATGATTAGAATATGTCTGAGCTATCAAAACAAAGAAAAAAGGCCCAAGGTGGCAGTCAAGAGAAAGACAAGACAAAGGTTGCAGGTCCAGAGACTCAACTCAAGAAATAGTACATGAGAAAAGATAGGTCTGTCCTCGGTGGACAAGAGCATCGGGTCTCATCAGCTAGGAATAACAGAGGAGTTTTGAGAGCTCTGAGCCTGAAGTCAGCAAACGGAATTAAACCGTGTAGCCACTTGTCTGTCCCTCACTGCTGTAGTGCCCAAGAACACTGAAGTTCTAGGGTTATATACAGCATCTACAATGGCAGCCGTTCGGCAGGGTGATAAACACTTAAGATGCTTTGCAATTATGAAGACGGGTCCTCCACCTGTGCTTAGCTCAGTGTCGTGTTTGCTTTCTTCACACCAAACTTAACTGGGACATACCCACACCTAGAACCTAAACCACCTACTGGATAATGATCTGGAGTCTCAGGAAAGTGCAAAGCTCTGTGTAGCCAGCAGAGGGCAGTGCTATGTAAAGATGGGAAGCTAGCAAAATGAAGACAGATTTGACAGACATTGGTTACCTGTCCATCTTACTCAGGGTCAGCACTAGCCTAAACCAAAACAAACAAACAAACAAACAAATAATAAATAAATAAAATAAAAAAGGTAAGAAACCAAGAATCCCCAAGTTCAACTCCCTGCTGCTCCAAAATTTAGTCCTTTTTTCTTTTTCCTTCCTTTCTTTCTTTGTTTCTTTGTTTCTTTCCTCTTTTCTTGCCTCTCATACTTGTTCTCTTTTCTTCTTATTCCACTTCAACATATGTACAAGTATTCTAGCCAGGCAGTGAGGGCCTTAATTCTAGCACTCAGGAGGCAGAGACAGGCAGACTTCTGAGGTGGCGGCTAGCCTGGTCTATAGAGGGAGTCTCAGAACAGCGAAGGAAACCCAAACACAGAGACCCTATTTCAAGGTGTGGGTAGAGGGTGGGTGGTGGGTGATGGTGATGTTTTCACCAATTAGCTGCTTTCAAAATATTGAAATTTCCTATTTTCTTTTTCTTTTCTTTTGTTTCCTGGTGTTTTCTTCCTTGTTTCTTCTAAGTGTTTGATTTTCATAGTTTTTTAAACTACTCATATTTATCCCCCTTCTTACAGTGATGCAGTTTTACTATATGAAAGTGTTTCTTAACCCTCCTATGCTGCGACCCTTCAATACAGCTCTTCATGTTGTGGTGACCCGAAACCTTACAATTATTTCATTATTATTTCATAACTGTAATTTTGCTACTGTTTTGACTCTTTTTTTTTTTTTGAATTTGGTTTTTTTGAGACAGGGTTTTTCTGTGTAGCCCTGGCTGTCCTGGAACTCACTCTGTAAACCAGGCTGGCGTCAAACTCAGAAATCCGCCTGATTTCCAAGTGCTGGGACTAAAGGTGTGCGCCACCACCACCTGGCCCTGTTTTGACTCTTAACGTAAGTGTGTGATACTCAGGATATCTGACATGCAACCCAATGGGTTGCAGCCCACAAGTTAAGAACCACTGCTTTGAAACTTTTCTTTTGGTATGCCTTTTATCTTTTCTTTTTCTTCCTAGTCTCATGCACTTTCATTAGTCCCTCTAAAGGATTCTCTTCTGTCGTCATCATAATCATCATCATCATCATCATCATCATCATCATCATCATCATCATCATCACAGGAGTCAGTTCTTGCCTTTTACTCATATTTCCTTATAATTCCAGCACTTGGGAGACAAATTTAGCGTGCTCTCTGTGAGTTTGTGGCCAGTCTGGTAAACATGGTAAGGTTCAGGGAAACCAAGACTACATAGTGAGACCTTCTCTGAAACAAATTAAAAAAATCCAAAGAAATAGGAAAGAACAAAGCCATTTGGCTCTTCAAAAGAATTTCAACTTGGATTAGTAAAATGGCTCAGGGGTTAAGAAGACTGGCTGTTTTCCCAAAGGTCCTGGGTTCAATTCCCAGCAACCACATGGTGGGTGACTCACAACCATCTGTAATGGGATCTGATGCCCTCTTCTGGCATGTGGGTGTGCATGAAGATAGAACTCTCATATTTTTTTTATTAATTTATTTTCTTTATGTGAGTACACTGTAGCATCTTCAGACACAGCAGAAGAGGGCATCAGATCCCATTACAGATGGTTGTGAGCCACCATGTGGTTGCTGGGAATTGAACTCAGGACCTCTGGAAGAGCAGTCAGTGCTCTTAACCACTGAGCCATCTCTCCAGCCCCCCACATTAAAAAAAAAGTTTAAAAAGTCACATTCGAAATCATATTCCACGGATACTGGAATATGTAATACCTAATAACGACTTCAAGAATTTACTGCTAAAAAAAAATTGATGATGAATGAAAAGGAGGATACAAACAAGAAGATTCATTCAATCCAAGACCTGGAGAGAAAAGACAACAATATGGAGGGGGAATCCAATAAAATAGTTGACAAAATCAGCAATGTGGATTAAAAGTCAGTAATATAGGGGGAAAATAAGTGGTAAAATTGAGATACCTTTTAAAAAATTAAAATGTTGAAAATGAAATACCTAACAGTGGAAATCATTACTACCAGACCACATGAAGCAGAAGGAAAACCATCAGGGGTCAGGCAAGGTTGCTGGCATGGACATGCACATGCAGATATATGTGAAAATTAATGAGTGTGAAGACAACATCGAAGAATTCTGAGATATAATCATGAGCAAGAAGGAGAAACTAAGATAAGATAAACACTAACAGCATAGATAATGTACTCCATAAAATTATAGCAGAAAATTCCCAAATGTAAAGAACAAGACATTCAAATATGAGGATCTCATGTATATACAAACCAAATATTAGAATCAGGCTACTAGCCGGGTGGTAGTGGGCGCATGCCTGTAATCCCAGCACTCTGGGAGGCAGAGGCAGGCAGATTTTTGAGTTTGAGGCCAGCCTGGTCTACAGAGTGAGTTCCAGGACAGCAGGGCTACACAGAGAAACCCTGTCTCGAAAAACCAAAACAACAACAGAAAACTCAAGCTACCAAAAATGCAAAGCAAAGAAATAGTAAAAGCTGTACCAGAAAACTGCCAACTCAGGTATGAAGTAAGCACACCAGTTCTCTCATAATTTCCCTAAAGTCTAGGAGAGTAGGACTCGTTGGAGTTCAGTAAATACCTGCCAAGCAAGGTTGCTGTATCCAGCAAAACTCTCTTCTAAAGTTGGTAGAAATATACTAGCACATCAAGACAAGCTAGTTAAGGAAATGCATGACTGTCAAGCCAGTGCTGCAAAAGACATGGGAATTTTTACTATACACATATGCAGAAAGAGAGCTTCAATCAGGAAACAAGAAATTTCATGAGAGTAATAGATGAACAGAGGAGAGTCCAGAAGAATTCCATCATGCCTGATACAGTAAACCAGCAAACTTCCCATACTAATAACTAAGAAAGAAAAGATCAAACAATAGTTCAACCAACCAGGAAAACAGCCAACAAAAATTTTCAAATTACTAACCACCTCTCCATAATAACTTTAGACAAATTGGCCTCAGGTCACCAGTAAAGAGATACAGACTGGATGGCTGAATTCTCGGTGTCAAAACAGGGAAGGCAATATCAAATGAATGGAAGCAAAAATGAGCTGGAATACTATTTTGAGATCTAAGGTCAACTCCAAACCAAAACTATTCAGAAAATATAAAAAAGGCCACTATGTATTAATTAAGAGAATCATTAGCAAGAGTAGTAAATATATATGCACCAAATGCTGAGGCTCCTAATTTCAGAAAGCAAATAACAACAACAACAATAATAATAATAATAACGTACACACAACATCAAATGATTTCATTACCCCACTCTCATTCAAATTAAACATCAATCAATAAAAAAATCTATACAACAAATGGATTTAGCAGATACACACATTCTATTTTATTCCACAGGCACAGAAATGCTCTTTTCAGCATCTATATACCTTTCTCTAACATAGACACATTCAACATCACAAAGCAAATCTTAATGTATATACAGAATTCAAATGCCTTTTGTATCTTATAGGATCATGGTGAACTAAACTAGGAATCAATAACTAGAAAAATGATATAAATATATGGAGACTTACTGATACGTCGATGAGTGACTGAGAGGCCATTGAAGAAATCAGGGATGACGTCTAATAATTCCTAGAATTAAATGAAAATGAAATCATATTCACAATAGCCATTGGAAAAAGTTAACAGTTCTAAAAGGTTTTTTACTTAATACTTTTACTTGTATCCTCTTTAAGGTCAGCAATCACATCTACCAGTAAACTTTTAAAGTATTTAACCTATGTTTTACCTATTTCAGTAAACTATTGAAATCTTTGGAATTTAGTAACTGTATTAGAAATCATAGAGCTCTCAAATATGTTACATAATGATGAACCTCAAGGGCTTAGAAGAGCAAGGAAAAAGCAAATCCAAAAAGCAGTAGAGAGCAAGAAATAATAAAGTTCAAAGCAAGAATTAATAAAATGGAAGCTAAAAGAACAATATATAGAATCTACTAGACAGCTGATTTTGGAAAACAAAAACAAAAACCCAACAAGATCAACAATCAACAAACACCTAACCAAACTAAAGGGAGGAGTGACAAGATTGAAATTTATAAAATTCATGAAACGGGGAGATGGAGGTTAGCAATGATTCTAAAGAAATCCAGAGTCATTATTGAATATACTGAAAATGTATATCCTAAAGAATTGTAAATTTAGAATAAATAAATTCCAAGATGTATATGACCTGCTAAAATTAAATCAAGAGGATATTAACATGATGCAGAGTGAACATGATCAAAATCTATTAGACACACATATGACGTGTGCCCCACCCCCAGCCTTCTGAGCAGGAATTCCAGACCTCACCCATTAAACTTTGAGCCTTGATCTGAAAACTTGTCTTGGCTCCTTATTTCTCTCGAAAGCCCATTCTATTTCAGCCCCAGCTTTCCTTCCAGGTGACCCTGGTTCCCTTAGCCACAGGCAGCTATAAGGAAGTTGTCAAATAATAAATAAAAATGATTTTAAATGATACAAAAAGACAATAAATAACTCATTCGAGAAATGGATAAAAATCAAGCCAGGAATATCAAAGAAGAGACAAACTTGTAAGGCCAATAAATACATGGAAAGCACACTATCTCACTAGTCCTTAGAGCCATGCTGACACAAACAGAACTTAAGTCTGAAACAATTCTAAAACCAGAAAAGGGGAAATCATTTTAAATGTAAATAAATATATCAATAAATTTAAAAAAATAGAAAAAAAAAGCCCAAACAAGTATTTTGAGAGTGATGGGCATTCTAACACAATGAAAGTGAGAGTTTACATTGGCACAATCACTTTGGAGACCATTTGGAAATAGAAGGTAACCTATTATCTGTCAATGGCACACCAGAGGATAACTTAGGTCAGTAGTTCTTACACTCTTTTTTTTTAAAAAAAAAAGATTTACTTATTTATTTTATGTGTGTGTGTACACTGTCACTGTCTTCAGACACACCAGAAGAAGACTTCAGATCCCCATTACAGATGGTTGTGAGCCACCTGTGGTTGCTGGGAATTGAACTTGGGATGTCTGGAAGAGCAGTCAGTGCTCTTAAGTGCTGAGCCCAATTCTGATACTTTTATGTTCCAAGCTACTTGGTTCCTTTTTTCCACCTCCCAAGTGCTGGAGTGAAAACCACAGAGGGTTTGTGTGTTTCTACGAATGGACCCATATCTTGCTGTATGCTAAGCAAGCACCATCTAACTGAGCTACAATAGCCAGTCTCCAAGATACTTCAAATACTTAAAACTTACTGCAGGGCTGGTGAGATGGCTCAGTGGGTAAGAGCACTGAACTGCTCTCCTGAAGGTCCTGAGTTCAAATCCCAGCAACCACATGGTGACTCACAACCATCTGTAATGAGATCTGACACCCTCTTCTGGTGCATCTACAGTGAACTTATATATATTAATAAATAAGCCTTTGGGCTGGAGCGAGTGGGGCCGACCAGAGTGAGCAGAGGTTCTAAATTCCATTCCCAGCAACCACATGAAGGCTCACAACCATCTGTACAGCTACAGTGTACTCATATACATGCAATAAATAGATAAATCTTTAAAATAACTGCAGCCAAAGGTGGTGGCACACACCTGTAATCCCAGCACTCTGGGAGGCAGAGGCAGGCAGATTTCTGAGTTTGAGGCCAGCCTGGTCTACAGAGTGAGTTCCAGGACAGCCAGGGCCATACAGAGAAACCCTGTCTCAAAAAAACCAAATCCAAAAAAAACCCCAAAAATAAATAAATAAAATAAAATAACTGCAAGTGTTAAACAACTTTGCTTTACATGAATTGTATCCATTGATACTTTCAAGACTAGAAAATAAAATTGAGAAATTTAAAAAAAACTATGTATTGTCATCAAAAAATAATAAAATCTCATGTTCATGTGTTCTTTATTAGTTTTAGTATACAATAGTTTTTTTTTCTAAAACAAAATTTTCATGAATAAAGTGGCATTGCTTTACATTCCTGTTGATACCTTTAGCATAAATAGAAGACAGCTGAATTTTATTTCTGAATTTTTTGTAGTTTATGTTTTTGGTTGAGATATATGAAGAATAGAGGGCTCATACAGATTTGAAAAGATGCAGGAAAGGCTTTTTGTTTTTGTTTGTTTGTTTGTTTGTTTGTTTTTGAGACAGGGTTTCTCTGTGTAGCTCTGGCTGTCCTGGAACTCACTCTGTAGACCAGGCTGACCTTGAACTCAGAAATCTGACTGTCTCTGCCTCCCAGAGTGCTGGGATTACAGGCGTGCGCCACCATCGCCCGGCTTCAGGAAAGGTTTTTTAAGCAAAGTTCAACATATCCTCATGATAAAATCTCTGAAAAACCTAGGAACTGACTCACCTCACTGTAATAAAGTGTGAGTGTATATATATATATAAAACCACCTCACTATTATAAAGTATAAATATGGCAAACTTATAACTAGCGTTTATACTGACTGGGAAAAAGACTGAAAGCATTTTCTCTAAAATCAGGAATGGGACAAGGGTGTGTACTCTGCTCTTGTTCATCATATTGTATATCTTAATTAGGGTTTCTATTGGTGTGATGAAGCACCATGACCACAAGCAACTTGAGGAGGAAAGAGTTGGTTTCATTTTCTTTTTTTAAAGATTTATTTATTTTATATGTGAGTACACTGTAGCTATCTTCAGACACACCAGAAGAGGGCATCAGACCCCATTACAGATGGTTGTGAGCCACCATGTGGTTGCTGGGATTTGAACTCAGGACCTCTAGAAGAGCAGTCAGTGTTCTTAACCTCTGAACCATCTCTCCAGCCCTGGTTTCATCTTCTATTTTCAGGTAACATTCCATCACTGAGGCAAGTCAGGATAGGAACTCAAACAGGGAAAGAATCTGGAAGCAGGAGCTGAACCAGAAGCAGAAGCCATGGAGGGCGGTGCCACTAACTGGCTTACTCCTTGTGGCATGTTCAGTTTGCTTTCTTATGCTACCCAGGACCACCGTGGGGTACCAATGCCCATGGTGAGTTAGGCCCACTAACATCTATTGTTCATCAAGAAAAATGCCCCATAGACTTGCCCATGGGTCAGTCTGGTGGAGGCATGTTATCAATTGAGGTTTCTCTTCTCAAATGACTCTAGCTTGTGGGTCAAGTTGACAAAAAAACAAGAACAGAAACAAAACCTTAACCAGAATATTGTTCAAAGTTTTAACTAAAAGAGTAAGACAAGAGAAAGAAAAGTGAATACATACAAGAAAGGAACGTTCTCAAAACTCTGGGGTGGAAACAAGAGGATCAGGAGATCACTGTCATTCTCAACTGTGTGGAGTGCTGTAGGCCAACCTCAGATACCTGAGACCCTGTCTCAAAAAATAAGTCAAAGTATTCATATTTACAGATGACATGATTGTATACTCAATACTTAAAAGACCCTTGGGACTTTACCAGAAAACTGTTACACCCGATTAACACTTTCAACAAAGTAGCAGAGCAATAATGGAAAATATCCCATTCTCAGTAGCTTTTAAAAAGTATGAATAAACCTTTCCAAGGAAATGAAATACCATTATAATGAAAACTTTAAGACATTAAAGAAGGGGCTGGAGAGATGGCTCAGCAGTTAAGAGCACTGACTGCTCTTCCAGACAGGTCCTGAGTTCAATTCCCAGCAACCACATGGTGGCTCACAACCATCTGTAATGGGATCTGATGCCCTCTTCTGGTGTGTCTGAAGACACTGACAGTGTACTCACATACATAAAAAATAAACAAATCTTTTAAAAAGACATTAAAGAAAGTAACTGAAAACACCAGAAGATAGAAAGACCTCCCAGGCTCATGAATTGGTAGAAGTAACATTGTCAAATAGTTATATCCCCAAAAGCAACCGACAGAATGAATGCTATCCCCATGAAAAGCACTTACCCCCTATTAAAATGTGTAGAACTAGATAAAAACAACCTTAAGGTTTACATGAAAATACAACATACCCCCAATAGGCAATGCAATACTAAGAGAAAAAAGAGCACAGAGAAACCCTGTCTCGAAAAAAACCAAATCCAAAAAACAAAAAACAAAAACAAAAAAACAAAAAAAGAGCTGGAGGTGTCACAATACCTGATCTTAAAGGATATTACCAAGTATGGTAATGGCACGAAGACATATATGTTGACAAATAACATAGGAGGCTCAGAGCTACAGTCACCTATTTTTAACAAAGGAGACAGCTTCTTTAACAAATGCTGCAGGGAAAACTTGATTTCTACAAATTCAAGAATTTGAACCTCACCTATATCTTTCCTGGCTCACAAAAATCAATTCAACCCGGAATAGATCGAAGACCTTAAAAATAAAACCTGAAATCTTGAAACTGCTAGGAGACAGCACAGGTAAAACACTTTAAGATACAAGCATAGACAAAGATTTTCTGGAATGGACACTACTAGCACAGGAAACAATCTAAGAACTGACAAGGGAAAATTGCATGATGTAAAAAATCTTCTGCACGGTAAAGTGAGGGAGAGTTAGCAGGGCACAGATATACAGGGAAAGTGAAAGTGATTTCTCTAAGATGGTGGCTTCTAGTTCACAGGTGACATTGTGAGGAGTGTACTGATGGTACAGGGGCTGGTGTCTAAACCAGACTAAACGAAGAAGAAGGACGGGCTTCTAGCTCTGGGGCTCCACCCATCCCAAGAGAAACAATCTGCTTGCTTCAATAAAGCTGTTACTTTCACTTTCTCTGTGACTTGGTCTTCCGTCTTTCCAGAATATTCAACCTTATGGAATAAATTTAGTAATCCCCAACTCCATTACAAAAGCCAACAATTTGGGCTGGAGAGATGGCATAGTAGGCCAGAGCACTGACTACTCTTCTGAAGGTCCTGAGTTCAATTCCCAGCAACCACATGGTGGCTCACAACCTTCTGTGTAATGTGATCTGATGCCCTCTTCTGGTGTGTCTGAAGACAGCTACAGTGTGCTCATGTATAAAAATAAATAAATAATTCTTAAAAATAAAAGGCAACAATCACTCAAGTGAATGCAGCCATTCAGAATGGAACACAATCTTTGTCATCTACACATCATACAAGGGATGAATATTTAAGACATATCAACAACTATAAAGCTAAACATTAAGAGAACCTAGCCTAGTGATGCACATATTTAAATCCAGGACTCAGGAAAGAGAGGCAGGAGGACCTCTGTGAGTTCAAGGCCATCCTGGATTATAGAGAGCACTTCTGGACAGCCAGAACTACACAGTGAGGCTCTGTCTCCAAAATACTAAACAAAACAAAACAAAACCTAATTCATCCGATCAATAAATGAGTGGTAAACTTAATAAAAAATAGTTCTCAAAAGAACAAAAATAGCCAATACATACTTTTTAAAGTGTTCAGCTTTTTTAGCCATTTAGGAAATACAATTTAAGTCTATTTGTCAATTTCTTTCATCCTGGTCAGGGCAGCTATCATCCAGGAAAAAAACAACAACAAATGCTTACATGGATGTGTGGAAAGGGGACCCTTACACACTATGGGTGGGAGTATAAACTGGTGCATACACTTCAAACATAGACAAAAATAGAACATCACCGAGAATGGCTCGTAATAAATCTGAAGCATTAGATGTCCAAACATCAAGATTCATTCGATAAATAGTTTCCAGAAACACTTGTTGTCTAATAAGGATGCATCCAGTGTTGGGCCACTTATGCAATGCCTAATCCAGAATAAAAGTACTTATCATGTTTTAAGAATCCCACTGGTCAAGGTAGGCCTGACCAAGAAGTACTAAGACTTGAGCAAACAACTTAAGGGAGGATTATGTCTACTGTCAATTTGGAAAAAAAACAAGCAAACAAAACAAGTATTACCTAGGAGATGGCTCTCTGAACATATCTGTAGGGGATTATCTTATTGTGTTAATTGAAGCTGAAAGACCCCATCCACTACGGATGGCAATGTTCCCTGGCTGGAATCCTGAACTGTGCAAATGGAGAAAGAGAGCTAGGAAGAAGCAGGCAGTCATACTTTTTCCTGGTTGTAGATATGATATGACCAGTTCCTTCAGGCTCCTACTGTCTTGACTTCTCCACTATGAAGAAGAGCATTATTGGAGTGAACCAGAATTGAATGTTCTTCTTTAAGTTGCCTTTATCAAAATATTTTATCACACAACAGGAAAATAAACTAATTCAGGGAGGTAAAGATGTAAAAGGTGTAGATGTTCTGGGAAAAGAGTATTCAAAACAAAAGGAACAAGCTAAGCAAAGTTCCTAATGGTAGATTAGGGATGTGGTGTTTTCAAAACAAGACAGCCAGTCTGCTGGAGTGGAGACAGCAAGGAGTAGAAGAGGGGGTCAAGGACCGTTTAAGAATGGAAGTAGGGAACTCGAGAGATAGCTCAGTGGTTAAGAGCACTGACTGCTTTTCTACAGGTCCTGAGTTCAATTCCCAGCAAACACATGGTGGCTCACAACCATCCGTAACGGGATCTGATGCCCTCTTCTGGTGTGTCTGAAGACAGCAACTGAAGAATGGAGGGAGGAGCCAGGGGTGTAGCACACACCCTTAATCCAGGCATTTAGGAAATCTTAGAGAGTTTGAGACCAGCCTGGCCTACAGGATGAGTTCCAGGACAGCCAGGGGTGTACAAAGAAACCCTTCTTGAAAAACAAAGACAAAACAAGAAAGAATAGAGATAGGAAGATCTTGATGTAAATAGACTATGGGCAGGCATGCTGAGATAAATTATGTTCTCCTAATAGCTATGTTCAAATGTTCACCCCTGGGACCTGTGAATGCGATTTGATTTAGGAACTAGAACTTTGTGGATGCTAAGACATTAAGATGACATCCTTTTGTGTCAGCATGAGCCCTCATCTACCAACTGGTTTCCTTGTAAGAGGAGAGAAATTAGGACACAGACATACTCAGAAAAGAGACAGCTACATGAAGACAAACCAGATACATAGAGAGAACGCAGTGTGAACACAGGCAGACATTGGAATGATACATCCGGAGGCCAAGGATTGCTGATAACAGCCCAGGACGTAGGAGAAACAGTCTCTCTCAGAGCCTCTGAAAAGAAGCAGCCCTGTTTGACCTTGGCTTTGTTGTTCTGTGCGTCGAGAACAGTGAGAGAATAAGTATCTATTGTTTTAAGCCTCACACTTTGAGATAGTTTGCTACAGCAACCCTGAGAAATAGATGCAGCGAGCAAGTATAGAAGCAGTTTGGTGATTGCAAGAGTCCAGTGGAGAAGTCACAAGCGCCAGGATCTGAGTGAATAATGATGGAGACAAAACAGTAAGAAACAGATTCTAGATTCGTTGTGAATATACAGCTAACATACTATGTTGAGATATGAGATGTGGGGTATGATTAATTTTATCTATTATTGTCATTACCTATACTAATGTTTAGAGACTTATGCATATACAATACAGGTCTATAAGTGTACATATTTTCTTTGGTCAGACTATCACAGGTTTGGGGCTGCTGAAACTAGAATTGTTTGGTATGGCCTGCTTTACTATGTGATCAGAAAGTAAATCACGTTGTTTCTCTGAACCTTAGTATCCTACATGGTAAAATGAGAAGGTTGAGTTCCATTGCATGATTTGTTTTGTTTGTTTGTTTGTTTGTTTTGGATTTGGTTTTTTTCGAGACAGGGTTTCTCTGTGTAGCCCTGGCTGTCCTGGAACTCACTCTGTAGACTAGGCTGGCCTGGAACTCAGAAATCTGCCTGAGTGCTGGGATTACAGGCATGAGCCACCACTGCCCGGCCCATTGCATGATTTGTAATTCAATTATTATCAATCAAAGTGCCTTGTCACCTCATTACTGGGAAAGGTTACAGAGCATAGTAAACTGGTGTTTAACTTTCATGTTCATCCAAGATGGTCATAGTATTGAAAAATGATGTTTTCTGTCCCCATAATTCTTGACTGTTTGCCATTTGATACTTTTAGAACACGAAGGAGTGATATGCCACATTTCAAACAGCAGACCAAGGTAATCTTCATTGCTTCTCCCATCCCCCTTCCCCCACCCCCCACCTCCGGCACAACAGGAATATAGTAGTAGGGTGAAATTACTTTAAAAGACTTGGAACTTCACCTGAAATAAAGGCTTGGCATGATTGGTCTTAAGATTCCAAATCCTGTTTTCCATCAGTGTAGTCGTTTTAACATTTTTAGGATTGTAATGGAATTATGGAGCAAGATACTGATAGCTGTGTCATGTGCTGCTCTAAAAACTTGAAACTGATTAACTCACTCTTCACAGCACTCTTATGAGTGAGATACAATTACTGCCATTGCACAAATGGGGAATCTAACACACAGAGCAATCAAGAAAGACTCCTTTATTTTATTAGTAATGGATGTCAGGGCAGGCAGAAGTAAATGGAGCCCTTTGAAGACAAAGAAAGCCACTGATTAAAAACAGGGAAATTTGGAAATGTGGTATCAAGAAATTCATGGAATCCCACCGGCCAATCCTGTCAGGGTCTTTAATAAAACAGACACTACTGACATGAGATCTCTACCTTGTTGATTTTGGTTCTCTAAGGAGGAAAAGGCAGCCGGAGAACGGGGCTGCAGGGCATCTGAACGCAGCCTTGCCAGTTCGCAAACACCTGTTAGATCCGGTTCCCAAGGTTTGAATTTTAAAAATGTAGCTCCCATATTGTTCCCAAGTCACTCACCTGTTAGGTCTTTAAAATCAAATTGTCACTTTTAAAATGAACTTAAACCATCTTCCCTGGAGACCCCAGAACCCCCATTTCCCTTTCTTTCTCTTGGGTGCAAGTAAAGACCAGTTTTCCAAAGAATCACTCATTACTGTATCTGGTGCCTGTACAACCCCATGTTTCTCAGCCTACAGCCTTGGCCAGGTACAGACTATAAAATTTACACTGTGCAACCGACTAATCAAAGCCTAAAGAGGTCATTTATTTATTGCACAAAGTAGCATGTTTGGAATAAATAATATAATGAAAGATGTGTGTGTGGGGGGGGGCTGTCACCCAAGGAAACCCCCAGAAGTTGTGTGGAAGTCTTAAAGCTTAAAGAAAAAATTTGGGTGAATGGGGAAAGTAAGTGATTTCTACTCTGAAAATAGTGTAAATTAATTTTCCTCGGCGTTTTTACATTCAAATGAGTTCAAGAACAGTTTAAGCAAATTCTTGAGTAATAAATGGAGACAATATGGATGGGCTGACAGGCCTCATCTTCCACATAGGCACAGTCAGGTTCTGACTCAAGGTTCTTAGTACTTTGCCTAATGTAGAACTTCTGGCTAAGACATTGTGCTGACCTGCGAGGGAGGGTATACATCAAGTAGAGATGGGTATATGATGCACCCCCCCCCACACACACATTATTAGCAACCCTGTCTCCAACCTAGGAGGACTTCCAAAGAGAATCCTCCATAACATAGTGTTACTAAATACCAAATTTTGGGATTAACCCTATGCAATTGCCACTCCATCTCTCCAAAGTCAGTGGTCACATAGCCTTGAGAATCGCCCAGATCCATTCTAATTGTCTCACTGGTGGATGGGTTTGCCTAGCATTTTCTTGACCCTTCCTATTCTGACTCAGCGTCTTCTCCCTGCTTTCCTATTTCTTGCCTGGCAGAAGCCACCACAGTGGCCGCCCTACCGGGCATGCTCAGTGCTCTGGTCCGGCCTTGACTCCCTGACTAGCAGCAGTACTCAATCTGCAGCGCCCGGTCCCTTCAGTACCCGGTCCCTTTAAATCCATCCGCCTGGTTGCTAGGCAACAGTGCGGCCCGCGCTGGAGCTGCACTGCAGAGGCTCTGCCCCGGGCCAGCCTGGCCGGGTCGCGGTGGCTAGCACTGAACAAGGGGCTGCCGCCTGCCGGTAGTGACCGGCTTCGGGGAAGAGTGGACAGGGCTCTCCAGACCGCACCCGCGCTTCCAGGTACGTCTATGGAAGGGACATCCCGGGCTCCCCTGGCGCGCCCCTCTTTACCCCATGACTCGCCCAGCAAGAGGGCGGAAAACCAAGGAAGTCCCAGCAGCAGGTTTTTTTTTTGTTTTTTGTTTTTCTCTTGAGAGCCCCAGGCTGGAGCTAGCGAGTGTTTGGAAAGAAAAGAAACAGGGCGTGGGAAAGGGGTTGTGGACAGAGAAGTGGGGTCAAGCTTACCCATTCTCCCACCAGCTAAAAGGATCGGGACTGGAGAGGTGAAAAGAGTCACCTGCAGTGGGGGTTCTAACAACATCTTTCCCAGCCACCTTCTTTTCCATAGAAGCAAGGATGGCAGGAGTTTCAGTTAACCATTCACAGAGAAAAATCCCCAAACTATGCATACAAAGATAACAGCTTTATAGCAAGAATGTGATTCCCATAGTAGTAAAGTCTAAGCCTTGGGAACTCAGGTGACTCCGTATCTTTTCTTCAAGAAGGAATAATTTCACACTAATAACAAAGAATTGAGGATCAGAACCATACACAGTACTGAGTTTTCGAGGGTACTTTGTTTCTCTCTCCATATTGGCCAAACAATAGAAGAGACAAGTCTGTCCAGGAAAGTGGGCACTTGACCCATATGTTAAAACCCTGAATGATGAAAGAAAAAAAAAAAAAGAAGCGGGACCACTTCTAGGTGTCGGGTTTTTACAAATTAACTGTACTCTAAGGAGGGAAGCCAGGCCTAGGCTCCAGCCCTGTGGCTCTTGGTAGGCACATTATAATGAGCAAGCTCTGTCTCCACCACAGGTGGCTTGTCTGTTCAATACATGCTAAGGATAACGAGATACTGTGTTGAATACAGTATGAGCAGGATTCTTGCCCCACTTGACATTTGTATTGCCTGAGGAAGGAAGACAGTAGCATAACAGTTGGAAAAATGGATTGAAAACTTAGAGAAAGAGATGGCTTCTGTCTGGTGCCACATTGCAGATAGACCCACAGACTTTCTAGGCATAGCACCTGTGACTTTAATGGACGCTTCAGAGAACAACATGGGTTTGGACATTCTTTATATTTCCTGCAGGGAGGTGGGGGGGTGGACTGTTTTTTTCCAGTTCAAGCTAGAGGAGACCAGTGACATCCGGTCTAAGACCTTGGACCTCAGGAAGGGTAAGTACAGTTGTTCTGGCTGTTATCTCATCCTGGGAGTTTAGAAGCTTGCCCAACATAAACCTTCAACTTTGTAACCAAATCATCAGTCTTCCCTGTCAGCACACTTCCAAGACGGTCTCATAAACATTCAAAAGAAAGGTGCCCTGAAGACTTGAGTTAAGCCCAATAAACTCCAAGGGAAACATTAAAGCCCTTGCCTTAAAACGTCATTCAGGGAAGTGCGTAAGCTAGGGAAGACAATATAGATTTTCCTTTTTCCTTCTTAAAAAAACAAAACCCAAAAATAATTCAAATTGTTGTTACCAGATACCGGTGTGACCATTATACTTAGCTCCTAGTCTCACTGTTCACCTATGTTAACCGAAAAAGGGAAGGTGACAGCTAGATATGAAGTGGACAAAATGAATTTACTTAAGAGTTTTGGAGAGAAAAATCTCAGCTTCTCCCATAGCCTGTGGTACAGGTTCCAGACCCAGCAGGAAATCTGCATATGTAGATTTAGCCGGGAGCCCCAGGTTACTGGAATTGGGTTTCAGGTGTCGGGGATCACAGTGCCTGAGGGCCATTTGCTATTAACCACCTGTGAAGTAGGTTGGTCGCCACTGTTTTATACCTTCAGAATTTGCAGCTTCCGGGATAGCGAGTCTGGAGAGGTTGTGAAAGCAGAGCCCCAGCTGAGCTTGCCACAATTTGCTCTTAATCCTTTCTCAAGATTTCCCCTCTCCAGCCTGCCCTCAGTGCTGTCTAGTAAGGCATACCGATCCACTTGGGCTGCACACAGCTTGCTTGGGTCTTCATTTTGTTATTGAGTGTTTTTTTTTTTTTTTTACAACCTAGTGCCAGAGGTCGGGGAATGAAAAAGGTACCCTGGAGGAAGCAGGTCAGAATCTTCCATTTCAAGCCGGAAAGCAATGGGGAATAGAGGAAAAGTTACAACTCTTTCTTAATTTTTTTATTGAGACATACTATCCCTGGCTGCCCTTAACTCACTACGTAGACCAGGCTGTCCTTAACTCACAATGATGACAAGGCTGGCCTCAAACTTACAGAGGTCTGCCTCTTGAGTGCTGGGATTAAAGGCATGCACGGCCATGCCTAGCTGAGTAAAATCTTTTCTTTTCCTATTTTGGCTGAGCCTGAGAGTCAAAAGAGTGGAAGGCATCCAAAGATAAAGGGGGGGGGGTGTTCTTTGGGCCAAGGGGGTGGGAGGATTTTGTTGTTATCTGATGGTCCTTGGGCAATGACTGAAAGTTAGGACATTTTTAAAGATGCGTACTGGTATTTTGCGTTCATGCACAGATATGTGCACCACGTGCATGCCTGGCACCATGGATCCCCTGGAACCCCTGGAACTGGAGTTACAGACAGTTGTGAGCTGCCATGTGGGTGCTGGGAATCGAACCCAGGTCCTCTAGCAATAGCCAATGCTTTTAACTGCTGAGTTGAGGGAAGTTGAGTGGCTGAGTACTGACAAAAGTTGCTCAACATGTGGGTCAGGGGATGATCATTACCAAGATTCCAGTTTACTTGGAAGAAGGACCTTCATGAGGTGGAGGGAAGTTTCTGACATCCTCCCAGAACTGTCCCAGTAACTGCCTACCTGTGCTGGGGAAAGCAATTGCATTTACAGACAGAGATATACCAAAAGAGCTCTAAAAATTTAAAACCAAATTCTAATGTAAATGGGATAACACAACTGGGAGGGGGCATTATATTAGGGTTGTTCCAGAAATTCCCCCCCCCCACACACACAAAAAGAATCAAAAAAAAAAAAATAAAGCCGGGAGGCGGTGGAGCACGCCTGTAATCCCAGCACTCTGGGAGGCAGAAACAGGTGGATTTCTGAGTTCGAGGCCAGCCTGGTCTACAGAGTGAGGTCCACGACAGCCAGGGCTGCACAGAGAAACCCTGTCTCGGAAAAAACCAAATCCAAAAAACCAAAAAAAAAAAAAAAAATCAGAAAATTTCCCAAAGCATATGATTTCAAATACAAATACTATAGAAAACAAATTATTACGTTTTCTATGCACTTTAATGGAAGTTTCCTTCCCAGGGCCTGACCTTGAAAATGAAAGAGACGTGGCTTTATTGATTTCTCCTTTCCCAATAAACAGTAGCATATCATTTTCTGAAGCTATGTAAGGATAGATATACTTTCACCCATGTAAAATGTAGATGTATTTTCAGTACAATGATATATCCAGAGAGCCTTAATAAGTGACCATTCTTGGCTTAGTCCTCAACATTACTATTATGTTATTAATTCACTCTCAATGTGTTTCATCAGTAATTCCAAAATTCTTTTGTAGAATTCTTGATACTCAAGTGACACTTCGGTTTCAGCCTCTCAAGTAGCCTCTTTGCCCTCCTTCCCATCCTCCTTGCCCTCCTCCTCTTCATTTTGGTTCATTGAAGACATCTTTAACACAGATCTTAAGCACAGAGTTTACCAGAAAGAGAGTTGCCCCGGGGGAACAAATAAGACATATCCCACACACGTTAAGGAAGAGTTGTCCTTAAGTAGCCAACTGTAAAGAAAAAACTAATAGTAATAAAGCATGAGGCTGTCCCTTACTGTATAAAACTGCCACCACAAAATAGTCACCAGAAGATAAATGGTACCAATTTCAGGTGGGATACTAGCTAGAATTATCAGAAGTCCACTATGAATTCGTGCCAGACACAAATGTAGATACAGTTATATAATATAGCAGTACAGTCCCAAGGCCTTCCAGGGAATAATTTTTGTAGAAGAACTCTGTTTATATCTTTAAATTGCTCATTTCTCTTGGGTCTCCTTCAGTCCTTCAAGATTCGATGCAGAGTTGAGTAGATACAGTGTACAGTCTGACCGGCTGAAAGGGCATGTTCCTACTTTCAGTATGAACGGAAAAAATGGCTGCCAGGCCCATGTGGAGGGGTGTCATTTTTAAAGCAGTTCCTTGTCCTTGCTCCAAATCCTCATGCCGTGCCTATTGTGTAGTAAAAACAAATAGCGCAGAAGAATGTGCTACTAACAGCATTCAGCCCCACCTGGAGTTTTGCACGGTCTAACTAAATGTGGGAACAAGTCCTTAAAGGCTGTCTTACCAATGAAAGAGAAAAGGGAGCATCTCAAAGACCTCCTGACCCCGCCTGTGGGAGCCTTGGGAGAGGAATGCCTGGGAGCCTTTCAGACCTTTCTTTCTTTCCTCCCCTCCCCCATTCAGCTTTTCTCTCTCCTCTTGTGGCGCCTTAAAGGATAACCTAAGCTCTGTAAACAATGGAATCCGTTCTTTCTGTCTTTTGTGGAATGACTCCTAGCAGATGAAGAAAGGGGGTTTTCAGAATAAGCAGTGACCTGGGAGACAGGACCTTACTTTTATCACTGAAGGCTACGTGGCCTTGCTCCAGTCACTCAGTTTCTCTGAGCCCAGTTATTTAATCAATGGACTCCTCCGGGTTCTCGGATAAAGTACTGAATTTCTAGGATTCGTTGAAAGGGACATCCTTTCAGACACTCAGGAAATTCTCCAGAGGTGCAGGGAAGAAAGATCGAGTAAACATGAAAAAAAGCATGGGTGTGTATGCACCCAAGGAACAAAATTAAAATTATTAGTGAGGAGTTGTCTACAGTAACTTTTATCTGCACCCAGAGGTTTCTCTTAGATGTTTCACTATTAGTGTGTCAAGGTACAAGGTGAGTGGCCACACTTTAACTGTGCAGTGCTCACCTCCTTCTTGATCAATCCCACCAATGTTTTTTTTTTTTCATCTAGAATTAGGTAAAATCATTCTGTCAATCATCTCTCTGCCCTTGCTATCATTACAAGCTTAAGATTTTTTTCCGTAACAGACTTCTCTGGTAAAATTTTGGTTTCTGAAGAGATGTGGCTCACAAACTCACAGCAGTCTCTTTGTTCCTGCATCAGCTCCTTCCCCTCATGGTTGTTGTGGTTTCCTTGACTTGCTTGTATTTCTATTTCTAAAAAGGAGAAACACCAGGATTATGACCATCATTCCTGCAATGGCATGTCATAAACTGTTCTGCATCATTGGCTAAACTGAAATTTAAAAAAAAAGTCAGAAAAGACTATTTCTAAAGAAAAACTGTGATTCTGGCAAATGCACAGGATGAATTTCTTGTTTGAGTTTGTCAATAAGATCTGGGGGCCAGGCAATGGTGGTGCACACCTTTAATCCCAGCACTTGGGAGGTAGAGGCAGGTGGATTTCTGAGTTCGAGGCCAGTCTGTTCTGTAGAGTGAGTTACAGGACAGCCAAGGACACACAGAGAAACCCTATCTTGGAAAAAAAAAAAAGAATCTGGGAATGGAAACCAGGATCTGTTACACAGTAAATAAACACCCTGTCACTGAGGTACAGCCCAGCCCTGATTAGCTACTTTTTTTGGCTTCTTTGTAGTTTCAGGGGTGGGGGAGCGTTTCATGAAGGCCAGGCTGTTCTCAAACTCCATTAGAGATGACTGGCCTTGAACTCCCGATCTCCTGCATCCACCTTTCCCCAGTGCTGGAATTATAAAGCATGTGCTACACACTGACAGGAACTGCCCTGTAAAAATCCTATACTTAGAGTCTGTGTAAGAAAAACACTTTTAATAGCATTCATATTTTCAACTGTTGACATCACATCTCACTATAAAGTTGTCCTCAGACCAGAGAGAATTCCGTGCACTTGGCAGGTTTTCCTGAAGGCAAAGCCTAAGACTGGCCTAGCAGGAATTCATAGGTCAAGGCAGAAGGGCATTTGGTATGAGGAAGTCTGTCTGCCTGGTACACTTTACCAGAAGTAGCTCACGTTGCATCCAGCCTTGAAGTTTCTTTTCGATCACTTTAAAGAATGAACAAACAGTAGATCTACCTGAGAAAAACCAGGAAATTAAAAGGTCAGACAAATCCAGGGAAAAGGCATTTTAACAATATTTGCCTAGTAAGTCCAAAAGAACCTTTGTATTTTTTAAAACACTGTATTTTCTGTGCACAGTTCCCTTCTCATAGGACTGTCTACAAAGAATGACTATATATGTTCACTTACTGATTCTGTTTCATGTAATAGAAGAATTTCAGGGGTGCAGGTGTTTGTCGAATTTAGCTATGTTAGCCCTTTTCATTTATAAGCATGGAACCGGAGGCCCAAGTGAGTTTGAGGAGAGCAGGCCTTCACATGTTTAGCCAGTTTGGGAGGGGGGGGCGTGAATCAGTATTCTTAGTTCTTTAGACTACCCATGGGCTACCCATGGAGATAATTTGGCTTGGTTTTAAATTTTGTTTTTCAGGAAATCAAACAGGTGCCCAGGAAAATGGATGCTAGAAGAAAGCACTGGAAAGACAATACGTTCACTCCTTTTCTAAATGGGCAGGATTTTCAGGAAGAGGCTGTTCCACCTCAGTCTTTCTCTGAACAGCCATGTGCAGACAAACCCAAGAGGATGGGGAGAATTTCTAACTTTTCCATTAGGAACATTCAAGAAGGAAATAAATTTAAGAGGAAAGACTATTCTTCCCAGATAACAGAAAGAGAACAAGATTCAAATTTAAGAGAGAGAAGGATGAACGTGTCAAAGAATGAAGCAAATACCAATTCTGCCTTCTGGGACTTGCTTAATTTGGATGAGGCAACGAAGGAAAGTTCTCACAGAAGGGAGGGCGCCTCTGCGTGGAAGAAGAAAGAATTGCCGGCTGCCACACAAGTCACCAGGAAGAAATGGACCGAAGCAATGCCTCCAAAACTCCGCCTGCACCTTCTGAATGAAGAGCTGGGGGAACTTAGCCTGAAATGCCGGGAGATAGAACAGGACTTTGAAAACGCCGAAAAAGAACTTTTGAACTCTAGAAAGGAAGCCTCAATGAAAGCTGTCAATTTTCAAGAACCAGGGACAGCTGCTTCCAAGAAAGACCGGGAACTGCAAGCTTTAAAAAATGACCTGTCTGAAAAAGCGACAAACGTAAAAAACTTAACTGAAGAGCTCCAGCAAGCCAAAGAAGTCATGTACAGGTTGAACCTAGAGAACAGGAACTTGAAAGACGCTGTCAGGAAACTGAAGCATCAAACTGAGCTAAATACTGCACTCCTCAGAGAAGAAATGAAGCTGTTTTATGAGCTGGAGATGGAAAAGATCCGCTTGGAGCTGGGTGCCATCAAGAATGAGCTGAGAGTCGAGAAGACCCTGAGGGCGAAGAACAGCAGAGCTCTGGAGTTGCTTGGAAGACACGTTGCTTCAGTGGTAAGGTCATCGAATTCCGCTGACCACTTTACTGGGAATGTTTTTTAAACTTAAAAATCAAAAGCCTTTCACTGGGACCGCTATTGAGCCAAATCAATGTTTATTGTACTATATATATATATATGTTTCTGTACTGCTAAAATATATTTGAAAGCTTATAATCTTTAATTTTGGTGAATCAGAACACCTACCAATTATGCAGATGTTGACTTCGAAACATCTGTTTCTCTTTCTGATGAAGTCATTGTGAGACTCTGAAAAGTTCTAAAAATCTCTTTTTATGGGATATATATATATATATATATATATATTCACTAAAACAAAACAACAACAACAAAAACAAACAACCCATACTGATTCACGAGATCGTAGATGAATCTGCATCAGCAGCACTGTGTGATCTTGTTAGCCATGTCCTTGGCACATCTGTGTTCTCCTGTCTGTGGTAATCAATGTGAACAATAAAAATCTGTTTACATGTGTTAGCATAAAATATGCCTGTGATTCTTGAAACAAATAAACAAATATGCCTGTGAGTCTTTTAGTTGCCAGGTCAAACTCAGCAGGAAAAAAATGTATCTGCTCTCTTTGGGGTCTAACCTTAATTAGGCACATGTAAACACACTCTCCACTGCAGATTTCCTCCAGCTTTTTCCTCGGACTTGGACACAGTTCCCATAGACTGCAAGATGATTTAGAGTCATTGTTCTGACCTTTGGCAGCCATGGTGCCTGCTTTTTCTTACGCTGGCCAGCAAGGGGCGTTTGTTTCCGCAGTTCTTCTCAAGTTCGGCTAGGGGGAGTTTTCTGAGCTCCTTACCAGGCTTCCAGCACTGAGCAAGGACTGCTGTGAAAGGTGTCACAGGTCACCTAGTCAAAATTTTAGTGTGCTGGCTTGAGTCAGGTCATCAGCCACCGCTGTAAGGGGCTCAGAAAATGATAATTTGTTTTGTATTTACAAAGAGTAAAAATGTGCTGCCTCTGTCCTTGTGGAAGAGATGGCCGGGCTGATTCTTTACATTTGTGGGTGTTGACCATTAAGATTTCTGGTAATCAGACACTCACATGGCATGTTTTTGAGATGATAATAAATTACATCATTTTTCCCTACCCTTTCCTCCTTCTAACCTAATATTATGTCCTCCCTGCTCTCTCAAATTCATGCTCTTTTTCATTAATTGTTATTACCTACACATATATATGTATATACATGTATATTCCTAAATTCAACTGGCTTAGTCTGTATAATGCTATTGTAGGCATGTCTTCAGGGCTGAGCATTTGGTATTGGATAACCAATTTGTGTGCTCTTCTCAAGGGAAGACTACGTTTCCCACTTGAGCATTCCTTAGTTTCCTGTAGTTCTTTGAGTAGAGTTGAGGCCTCCCGGGCGTTCCCCTGTCCATTTTGACATATCTATTCCTATTGTTCTTGTTCAGTTCATGCTTAAGCAGTCGCGTTGCTGAGACTCTATGGGTGTAGACTCTAACATTATTAGAAGACATAAGCTCACTGAAAACTCCCTAATCGTCTGACTTTTAAAATCTTTCTGCCCTCTCCTCCAAAATGTTTCCTGAGCCTTAGGTGCAGGAGTCGTTTTATAGATGTATCCATTGGGACTGAGCTCCGTAACTCTGCATTTTGACTGTTTGTGAGGACTATGCTCTTCCTTTGGAAGAGTATCTAGTGCTTTTAACCTCAGAGCCATTTTTCTAAACCCTTTGTTGGGGTGTTTTTTTAGCCCAACAAATCAAATGTGACCACAGACTATCAGTCTGTGAATGCAGTCATGAGAGTGGAGAAATCCCCAAATTAGGAGTCAGGATACTTTGATTTCTAGCACTTGCTTCTCATTGATTAATTTTTCCAGATCTTAAAGCCCTCATTTAAAAAATGAAAGAGCAGATCCATCATAGAGATGCTCTTCAGAGCCTAGCATGGTAACATGGGCCTGTAGTTCCATCACTCCAGAAGCAAGAGCTGAGGGATCTGTGGAGCCTGGAGGTACAAGGCCAGCCTGAGCAAAATAGTAAGACTCATTACTGGAAAAAACATTCTGTTTTGTGTTTAGGTAGTGACTTCAATTTAATGATTTTTATTTGAAAGTGTGACCTAACTGTACTTGTGGTGAGGTCAAATTGCTGTGGCATCAGATACATTCAACTCTAATATTTTGGGGTACCTGTACCACACACCTGCCTTTCCTAAGAAGTATGTGCAGGCTTGCATTTCAACATCTCCAAATTCTGTGTCAGTGTGTGGAGTGAGGAAAGGAGGATGTTTCTTCTTTCTCATATTTCTTTATTCGTTAAGAGCAGGGAAGGTGATGGATGGAAGGAAACTAAGCTGACCTGAAGGCTAAGCAAGGTTGTCTGGCCAGGGAGACTGTCTTCAGTTGGAAGGTGTTAAAGGTCGGTACTTTCTCCCTTTGTCCTGGTAGAATGTATACCAGTAGCCTGCTTCAAAGAAACAAAGATGTTTGGGATTTTAATGGTCACACTGGCTTAATACCAAGGGTCTACCCACAAATGAAAACTATGAGCTCTCTGCCCTATTTGAATCTATTTGTTCTTCAAAACACCCTTCAAAATTGTTCATTTGTTTTTGACTCATAAAGATGCTCATAAAGATGCTGAGCTGTCACATGGTGCTATACCACTAAGCTCAATCATTCAATATAATTCTGGTTTTTTGTATGTAGTGTTGGGACTCAAACCCAGGGTCTTAATTATGCTAGGACAGGCAGAACTATCATTGAGTTAAACTCACATCCTTAATGTTGAAACAGGGCTGCAGTGTTTAGCCCTTGTTGATGGGAAACTCCAAATCTTCATACCTTATCCTTCCAATTGCTAGGATTATAAATGTTTACCACCAAACCTGGACCTAATTCAAATTTTTTTTGAGACAAGATCTCTCGTACTCTCTTGGGTCATTATGATGCTGGCTGCTTAACCTGTGGAGGGAGACCCGGCTACAGGGTGGAGTCCTTGATCCAGTCCGGGCACTAGGAGACACTATGAGACCTGTCCCATTGCTCCAGCATGGCAGGTTTTGATAAGAAAAGAAAAAGAAAAGAAAAGAAAAAGAAGAGACAGCCCATGATTTTAAAGCTTTATTATAGAAAAGTAAGGGGAAAGAAAAGAGATATAAAAGTAAAGAGAGAAAGAAGAGATGGAGAGGTTAGAGCAGGCCATATCCACATGGAAAGAAAATGGGGGGGGGGGGGTAGGAGGGACAAGAGATAAGAAAAGAGAAGAGAGCAGGGCAAGAGAGCGGGGAGTGGTCAAACATTCCCTTTTATAGTGGACTGGGTACCTGGCTATTGCCAGGTAACTGTGGTGTGGGGCAAACCTGGCTGTAGCCAGGTGACTGTAGGGGTTGAGTCCAACCAGAACACTAGGGGCCTGGGGCGTGGCCCTATGTGACTAATGGCCACAGGGTTAAATCCAACAGTACTCCTGGCTGGCTTTGATCTCAATATATAGCATAAGATGATCTTGAACTTCTGATTATCCTACTTTCATCCCTCATGGCTGGGACAACAGGAGTACCTCACCACAAAATTTTTTATGCAGTCCTGAAGATAGAATGTAGGGCTTAGTGCATACTTGGTAATCACTGTACCAAAGGAGCCACATCTTCAGTCATCTAATTTCTGTTTTGTTATTTTCTTTTGTTTCTTGTTTTTTGAGACAGGGTTTCTCTGTGTAGCCCTGGCTGTTCTGGAACTAACTCTGTAGTCCAGGCTGGCCTCGAACTCAGAAATCCACCTGCCTCTGTCTCCCAAGTGCTGGGAATAAAGGCATACGCCACCACTGCCTGGCTAATTTCTGTTTTTAAAGAAAGAGTTAGTGTGTGTGTGTGTCTGTCTGTGTGTGTCTGTGTGAGTGTGTGTGTGTATGTGTGTGTATGTGTGTGTGTGAGTGTGTGAATGAATGCTTGCCCTGCATATATGACTGTGTACCACCTGTGTGCCTGGTGCCCGAGGACATCAGAAGAGGGCATTGGATCCTCAGGAACTGGAGTCATGGATGGTTGTGAGACACCATTTGGGAGCTTGGGGTTGAACTCAGGTCCTCTGAATAAACAACCTAATTTTCTAGTCTTTACCTTTCTTTTCTCTCTTTCTTTCTTTCTTTCTTTCTTTCTTTCTTTCTTTCTTTCTTTCTTTCTTTCTTTCTTTCTTTCTTCTCTCTCTCTCTCTCTCTCTCTCTCTCTCTCTCTTTCTTTCTTTCTTTCTTTCTTTCTTTCTTTCTTTCTTTCTTTCTTTCTTATAAAGAACTTTTACTCCAGGAGGATGTCGGACCATCAGTCATGTTTGCAGCAAGTTTGTTTTGTTTTCCATGGGTATGTCTACGCACTTGAGGGAGTAGGAAAGAATGTGGTGTGTAGAGGTCTAGAAAAAATAGATATGTGGCTTAGCCAAGCTTTGGAGTCGGGTAATTGTATCTCCAGGATGGTCCTGGAATATAAATTCCTGGTGAGACCACCTCAGATGCTGAGATTCAGAAGGCTTGCCAGATGTGAAGGCTCTATGGAAAGCCTAGGTCCTGTGACTAACAAGGTAGAAAATAACAGCACCCATTCCATTGCCTGTTCCATTACTGGTTCCATTACCCATTCCAGAGAGCCAAGGAGAAAAAGAAGCCAAGGTCACTGAGCTGATAGTTTAAAGCTGAACCGGAATAAACATTAAAATAACAGGGTTGAAAAAAAGCTAGGAGAAAGCTGGGGAATTAAATGTCTCTCTTCATATACAGGCGGAAACAACAGTGGGTTGAATTGTCATAAAAAAAAAAAAAGAGGCCGGATGAGCACAAATTTTCTGAACCCACCTATGTCTCTGTAATCACCTTGCTTCTTGGATTTCATGTGTCTTCCAGAGTTGAATAGAATAGTTCATCATAATAATTTCTGATAGATTGAAGGTGAACTATACAAACAATTTTTAAATGGGGGTGAGACATTAGATTCCTCATCTCTTTAGTTTGTTGTGTGGAAAATTTGAAATCAGCACAAAGAACCACAAAGTACCACCAAGACCTCTTAATTCTTCCCTTAAGAAGCCTGGGTGGCTAGTATTCTTGGAATGTCTTTTACCTTGGGCTCCAGTTTCTCTAAATTTTGCTGAGCCCTTATTATCATACTTCATTACTAATTTTAGAAATATTTTATATGTGTATGTGGTATGTGCACATATGTGTGTGCATGCATGAGGAGGCCATGGGCCAACATTAGCTGTCTTCTATCACTCTCCACTTATTTTCAGAGTATATACTTAGTAATGGCACTACCGCGTTACAGAAGTTAAGTTGGGTTGGTTTGGTTTGGTTTTGGAGACAGGGTTTCTCTGTGTAGTTTTGGCTGTTCTAGAACTCACTTTGTAGATCAGACTGGCCTCAAACCCACAGAGATCCACCTGCCTCCGCCTCCGATTCCTCCTCCCAAGTGCTGGGATTAAAGGTGCTTCACCATTCCCAGCTCTACTTTATTAGTTTTGAGACAGGGTCTCCCACTGAACAGGAAGTTCCCCAATTGACTAGTCTGAATGGCCACTGAGCCCCTGGATTTCTACTGTCTCAGCCTCTCAGCACTTGCCTACAAGGCTCCACTGTCATGGCCAGATTTTTGATGGGCACTGGGGCTCCAAACTCAGACCCTCACACTTGTACAACAAGTGCCCCACCCACTGAGCCTTTGTTGCAGCTCCCATACTTCATGTCTGCTAATAAAAGCTCAAGAAAATTTCAACTTTCTTGAATTTAGGATACATCTTCAAATTAACAGTATGTCACAGTATACTTGTCAACATTTTTTACAGTATTTTTTTGAGATACTGTTATATCTCCCAATTAATGTAGTTTCAGATATAGTGAAATATGAAATGTGCTAGACTGTGGACATGGGAATCAAAGGATTTATGGATAAAACCTGTCTCTCTGAGTTCAGGAACCTTACCTTCACAATTAATCAAACCAACGTGATGTGAGTGTAGAGTGAGGTTAGAGCATCTCGAGGGTAGATGAGTTCTGGTCCTCATGAGGCTAGGAACGAGTTCCGAAAGGAGGTGGCAATAAGGGCTTGCCCGTGGGGCAGGAGACAGAGCCACTTCTGAAATGTAAATGGGGGAAATTTATTTTGCCTCAAAGAGTACTCTTCCCAGCAGTGAATTAATAGGTCTTCTATGTTGTGTACTGCTGAGTTTTTAAGTGCCGTCTAAGCTCCTACTCTGGAAACCTACTGGGACTTCCAACTCCTGCTCCTTTTTGGCTAGATCAAAGCACAATGTTCTCAGGATGTAAACTCCAGGCTCCAGATGAGAAAGGCAGAAAAATATCTCTGAACATATCAGCAGACCTTGAGTAGTCACTCCTTTTGTTTTTGAAACAATATGTTTAAGAAACATCAGTCGTAGCATCAAGCAAACTTCATTGTGAGCAGTCCAGCTTCAAAGACAGGCATAAAAGAGAAACACCATATGTGTGCCGTTCCCCAAAGAAGTACCAGAGACTGAGTGTGCTGCCATTCATTAGTCACTTATATCTGTGTGAACTTGACAACTCAGGTTGCTTATCCTATAATATAGAATCAATAGTCTTCATGGGAGGATAAGCAGAGATCACAAAGAAAGAGTACAAGTCCCCTTTGTTGTCAGCACTGTGATATTAACTGACAGTGGAGAGTTGGCCAAGCATCTCTCTCCTCCTTGATATACTTAGGCTTCCTCCAATTGCATTCTCTGGAATATCACTTATCATATATATATATATATATATATATATATATATATATATATATATATATATATATATGTTTGCAAAGATGGATCCTGACAGGGAGGATATTTTGAGTTTATTACTACACGAAGCCTTAATCCAGAGTAATGACTCTGCTGGGTGGCCTCTCTGGCCTCAGGAGATATCCTGCAATGGAACTTTCTGTAGAGAACCGTATTGGGGTGCTATGCCACCAGGTAAGAACTTGACATTGACCAAGGTGAAGTTCACTGTTCCTCCAGATCTACGAATTCCTGAATTAAGCAGGCAACCTGCTCAGCTGCCTGAGCAGTAGAGCCAATGTCCAGTGAACAGCCAGACCAGTTCCCCAGAACACACCCTGGAATTTGGGGAAGGGTCTTGCCCTGCCTATATATATTTTGAGACCTCCATTAAACTTTGAGCCTTAAATAGGAAATATGTCTCGGCTCCATATTTCTCTTGCCACTGTGTTCCTATCCCCAGCTTTCCTTTCAAGGAACCCGGTAACTTGTTCGAATGTAGCCACGGGTGGCTACAGCTTTGTAGAGTCAGAACCTACCCAGCTCCTAGTGAAGGCTGTGTGAGGCTGGTTCTGGCCCTAGGAAGCAGAATACTAGAAAGGGGAAGAAACCTCTGCTTTGGTTCTCCAGTATGAAAAACTCATCTGAGGAAATGGAATAGAAAGAAGCAAGAGAGGTTATTATTGTATTTTCTGTTTACTCTTGGAAACAGGAGCTTTACAGCTGGGGACCTACTACTAGGCTGCATTCAGACCAGAATGAATCATTGTCTTCTTATTTGTACTCAAAAGTCACTAACACTCTAACTAGACACGTACTGTACATGTACCCTCATTCCCATATCGAGTATCAATAGGATGTCTATCTGCTTCAGAAGTCAAAACTACAGTTGCAGTGTTCTAAGTCTTCTTTTTCTGTCTCTCTCTGTCTCTCTGTCTCTGTTTCTGTGTTTCTCTCTCCTTCTCTACACACACACACACACACACACACACACACACACACACACACACACCTACACCTTGAATTGTATCCACTCCTTTGATGTTCACTATATTTCACTGGACTCATGTTGTCATTTCCTGGGAGACTTGATGTGGTAGTTGATATTGTCAACTTGGCGAGATCTAGAATCACCTGGCAGACAAATCTCTTGGCATATCTTTGAGGACAGTTCTAGACTGGGTTAAGTGGGGTGGGAGATCTATTCTGAATGTGGGTGGCATCATTTCATGGGCTGGACTGAACCAATGAGAGGCAGGGAGCTGCAATCAAGCGTTCATCTCTCTCCTTTCTGACTGTGATTGTAATGTGATTTGCCTCATGCTCCTGACACCATAATTTCTCTTCCATCAAAGACTGTACCTACCCTTGAATGGTAATTCAAATAAACCCTTCCTTCCTCAAGTTGTTTTTGTTAGATGACTAGTACGTTGAGTTTGCACCTGTTTCTCTCAATGTACTGTTATCTCTGAAGCATTTTCTTTGCCTTTCAGACCATGCCCATTGACAGTAAACCAAATATACAACAGTGGAAAAACACTGAGAGATTCTCTTTATATCACTAGGACCTTTGGCTACACATGTGTAGAGCCTAGTTACAAAATTTTATTATGTGTGCTGTAGGATTGAAATGGCTGTTGTCCTTTAGAACGCTGAGTAGTCATGATTACCTGCAAAAGACCTGTACATAATTGGGTCCATTAACTTGCCTTCATGGAACAGAGGAATTGTTTATGAGGCCCCGATTTTCTCCAAGGATTTAAAAACAGTTAATACTTCCTGGGCGACAGAGGCATTTTCTTTAGTGGTATAACCACCAATAAGTCATCACTGTTCTATCAGTAACCAACCCCTCACCTATGCTATGCTAACCAACCTCACTTAAAATCATTGGTTCACCAAGCTGTGCATGGGTGGGATCATTTATTTCTTTCTGTTGTTGGTTTGCTACTTGGGTGAGTAGTCATTTGATAACAACTTCTCAGAAAAAAAACTCACACACAACAGCATGTCACACAATTCCATAGGGGCAGATTTGTGTGGAACGCACTGATTGCTAGTTATTGTTCAGGTGGAGAAACTGGGCTCAGAGATGATAAATGATGTAATCAATATCACACAACTACTAAGTGATGGATCTAGGATTCACACCCAGCAGCCTGTCACATTCATTACATAGACATATAATTCCATGAGCCAATTTCAGTCATCCTAAAGGTTAACTATCTCAAAGACAAGCTGGTTTAATGCTGTAACCTGAACACTACTTGAATTAGCCATCTCATAAATGGCTGAGATGAGCAGTGTGTATATGTGTATATATGTGTGTGGGGGGGGATGACTCACTAATTCTACATGAAGCAGATAGCATTCTGTTTAGTGGTAATGAACTGTAATAATAACAACTGAAATATGAAACCAAATTGATAGCTCTATAAGTTTAGTTCCAGCACTGGAAGAAAAACAGCAACCACAACTGCAACCACCACCACCACAACAACAACAAAACAAAAAACAAACAAACAAAACCCCACAACCAACCAGGACCCTGATGAGTTTCTATTGTAGTATTGGGGGTGTCAATATTTTACCATTCAAAATTATTTGCTATTTTTTTCATGTAATATTTACTTTCTTCCCTTGGAATCTTTCCTTTCTAAAGTGTTATCATAGAAAGCTAATTAGCTTTTGAGAAAAAAATCAAAACAAAACAATGACATGAAGATCCCTGCTGCTAAGAATGTGTTAATTAATTGTATAAAGAATTTACATATTTGTCTTTCGCTTTTTTTTGACTTCTCGGTTAGTTTTTCAGTTACAAAAAAGGAAATCATATCTTGTTCCTTCTTTAACTTTTTTATGATTTTATTTTATTTTTAGTTATGTGTATGTGTGTGCGTGGTTTGAATATATGCATGTGAATATTGGAACTCAAAGATGCAAGAAAAGGGCATTTGGACCCCTGGACTGGGATTGCAGTCTGTTAAATGGCAGGGGTCCTGGGAACAGAAGTGAGATCATTTGCAGGAACAGCAAGCATGCAAAACCACTGTGCCATCTGTGCCATCTCTGACACTTCGGAAGTGATGCTTTTCTTCTTCCTTTCTTTCTTTGTTTCTTTCTTTGTTTCTTTGTTTCTTTCTTTGTTTCTTTGTTTCTTTCTTTGTTTCTTTCTTTCTTTCTTTCTCTCTCTCTTTCTTTCTTTCTTTTTTGTTTTTTTTTTTTGGTTTGGTTTTAAGACAGGGTTTCTCTGTATAGCCCTGGCTGTTCTGGAATTCACTCTGTAGACCAGTCTGGCCTTGAACTCAGAAATCCTCCTGCTCCTGCCACCCAGAGTGCTGGGATTACAGGTGTGGGACACCACCGCCTGACTTGGAAGCGATTCTTGAAAGAGATATCTCGGGTCTTTTTATTCAAACAACTTCAATTACATTACACGATGTTTTCTTTCAAATCTACACATTTATTTGAGATTTACAAAAGCAACACATATTGAAGTAGACCAAAATCTGGAGAGTTGCTTTTGACATTTATAAATGAGATCTTTGTCAACTGAGAGCCTGAAGGGCATTTCTGGTTCTGAGATCATCAACTTTTTAAAATATGTGATATACTTTTATGTGGTTGCAATGAATACAAAACTATATCTGCATGAAGCATAAGGACTTTCCCCGCCATAAACATGGGTTATCTTAAAACATTTCCTCTGGTTATATATTAAAACATATATAACCAAATGTATATTTAATAAATAAACTGCTGGAGCTATAGAGATGGTACAGTGGTTAAGAACACTTGTTGCTCTTGCAGAGCACCCAGGTTCATTCCCAGCACCCACGTAGTAGTTCATGATCAGCCATAACTTCAGTTCCAAGGAGTCCAGTGTCCCTTTTGGCCTCCAAAGGTACAACAAGGCATGCATGTGGTGCACATACATACATGCAGGCAAACCACTTATACAGATATAAAATAAACTGCTGCACGTCAAGGCTCTAATTCATCTGCTTGAGCCAGAGAGAGGTTGGAGACTATGAGAAGCGTGATATGTGGCATTCTGCCTAGTTGAATCCACTGGTTGGAGCCATTAAAGTCAAGCTGGGGAGCCAGGTGTTCATTTAGTGGAAAAGGGAGGAAGCACTATTGAACAGAGAGAAATGGGAAAATCAAGAAACTTGTACATGACACTAACAGAGCATCACCTATCCCAGCAAGGACGTGGGTGGAGATGACTGGGCCTTTATGGTTCTGCCTCACTCAACCGCAAGATACAGGATACTTCTGAAAGGATATGAGTTGGTACTACTGAGTGGCTTGCTCCAGATAAGGCAAAGCACTTTTGCATTGCTCCTTCTGGATTCCTCCAGGCCTCTCTCCCACGTGATTGAGATTCCTGGAGGAATTTGGGCCCCACTCTCACGCTGATCTCAGAAATGCAATAAAAACTTTCCTTGTTTTTTCTACTATTTATTTTAGGACTCTTGCCCATAGTCACCCCTCTGCTGGCTTTGTTAGCTTCCTAGGGGACCTGATCCAAACTCTCATTGCAAAAAGGGAGCCAACCCACCTGATCATTATTCCCTTCTCATGTTGAGGCTGCTGCAATGAGCCACTAATAATCACTATTGGGACTAACAGTGCCTAGTTAGGCTCAAGTAGGACACACATTTTCATATATTTCTCCCCCTTACACAGTAGGACAGCAGTCACACATGCCTGCTCAGTCAGTGGCCCCTCTTCTGGTCTGGAGACACAAGGAACTAAAGGTCTCTTGGCAGGGCCATCACTAGTAATTTAGGTAGGGCTCTTGGTACAGGTCTGGAACAGAACACGTCCACTTTGGAGACCAGGTCCTGTGGCCCTGTACAGTGTCTTAGTTACAGTTTCCATTGCTGTGAAAGGACACCATGACCAAGGCAACTCTTATAAGGGACAACATTTAATTGGGGGTGGCTTACAGGTTTAGAGGTTCAGTCCATTATCAGCATGGCAGGAAGCACAGCAGCGTCCAGGCAGACATGGTGCTGGAGAAGGAGCTGAGAGTTCTACATCTTGATCTGAAGGCAGCCAGAAGACTCTTCCACACTCGGCATAGCTTGAGAACTAGGAACCCTTAAAGCCCACATACACAGTGACATACTTCCTCCTTCAAGCCACACCCTATTCTAACAAGACCACACCTCCTAATAGTACCACTTCCCATGGTCCAAGTATATTCAAACCACCACAGGGAGAATTTTTTGCTAGCTCATAGGTAGGCTCATGGCTAAGGTTCCTATAATAATAGTAACAAATAAAAAAGATTAACAAGAAAAAGAATATAAACTCATTTATTATAAGATTCATGTGGCCCAGGAGCTTTCCAAACTGATGCCCAGGAACAGGGAAACTCATGTTTTTTGTGCTTAAGTTGGATGAAGCATGAACAGTCATGGGGAAATAAAACTGGAGGGCAAAGGGGTATAACAGTAAATAAGCTGCTGAGGATGCAGAGTCTCCTTATTTGTTCAGCATCTTCTGTGTACTTGTGGCTTCAAAGATAAGAGCAGTTTCTTCCTCCATATATAAGGAGGGTACCCCAGGAATGAGGACTTGATGACCTCCTTTAGATGAAGGAGCGAAGGGAAGGTGACAGTGGCCCCTGTTCATTTATAGGTAGCACTCTCATACTGATCTAACCTTTCCATAGGGCAAGGTTTCCCATCTTCTTACAGTTAATACCACAGTCCCCAAGAGCAATAGGCATGAGTTGAAGGAAGGAGAGTGTTAGAACAGTGGTGCATGTCATGGAAGGTCTAAGCTCTGCGCTTTTGTAGTTGCCTCAAGCTCTCTATTGCTCATGGTCACTCTTGGCCAGCTCACTCTCATCCATTGGTGGGACATTGATAGATCCACCTGACTTTGCCATTGAGTGGCTCTGAGAAAACTCAGCACATGACAGCGCCATTTAACATGTGTCCTATGAATGCCTGGACCCACTGCAAAGCCTTCTGGGCCTAGATGCTGCAGTTTTCCTTTTTACCTGATGTAATGGATGAAGCAGAGCTCCCACGAATGAGATATGTTGCCTCTGAAACCCAACAAGGCTCACCTTATGCTGTTATTTGTAGCAGGAGGAACAATGTGCAAAGATCTGACCATTTTTTGAAGGAATGCCCCAGTATAGCCCTGATCACTAGGACTGCTAAAAATTGTATGGCTCTCCTAAGCCTCCAAATTTCCCTGGAATTTATCTCCCACACTCAAAGTACATACATATACGTTCTAAAATGTAATGTGCTACTTACCTTTTACTCACCTGATGGGATCATCAGAACATCATCAGTGCAATAGTTGAATATATTTTTACAGCATGTATAGACAGTTGTGGCTTCTCCAGACTAAAGAAAATGGACTAGAGGGCTAACCTTGAGGCAAAACTGTACATGCTCTATTCTATTTCACTAAAATGGCAACTTTTCTCTTTTTCCATGTATACCTCCAACTCAGTATATAGCTGAAAATGACTTTGAACTCCTGCTTCTCCTGAGGCTACCCACCTCATCCAAGTACACTATCACACTTGGTTTTATGTGATGGTGTGGATTGAACCTAGGGTTTTGTGCATGATAAGCAAGACTCTATCTGTTTACTTTTTTTTTTTTTTTTGAGACAAGGACTTCTTATATGGCCAAGCTGGCCGTGAATTCAGTATGTAGTTCAGTGTGGTTTTAAAATTGCACTGATATTCCTGCCTTGGCCTCCTGGGGGCTGGGATTATCTTCATGCACCACCATGTTAGAATTGACTGATTGAGGCATAGTCTCTCTATATAGCCTAGGCTAACTGAGAATTTCTCAAGTTTCTCAACCTTCTAAATTTGAAATTGCAAGCAGTAGCCACTAAATCCAAATCAATGCCCACACAACCTGGATTTACAGCCATATTGATCTATTCTCACAAAGATAACAACATCTAGCATAGCCTGTATTTACAGTTTTGCCTATGTTACCAACAACTGCTACTTGGTCAGTCTTATCAGAGTCTACAGTCACCTTTCAGGATCCTTCTAGCTTTTGCCGACTTGGAAATTCCATGGATATATGATGCTAATCACCACTCCTACATCTTGTATATTCTTAAAGATTACACTGTTCTGCACATACGCCTGCCCTAGGGAATGTGATTATTTACTGTCTCTGCCAGGGGTGCTAGTGCTTTAGTAACAGAGACTTCAATGTGGCCTTCTCCACTGCAACAGGTGTTAACTCACTACCAAATCACAAAATTCTTTTTTTAAAGATTTATTTATTTAATGTATATGAGTACACTGTAGCTGTACTGATGGTTGAGAACCATCAAGTGGTTGCTGGGAATTTGAATTCAGGACCTCTATTTGCTCCAGCTTAAAGATTTATTTATTGTTATATCTAAGTACACTGTAGCTGTTTTCAGATTCACCAGAAGAGGGCGTCAGATTTCATTATGTTGTGAGCCACCATGTGGGTGCTGGGATTTGAACTCAGGGCCTTAGGAAGAGCAGTCAGTGCTCTTAACTGCTGAGTCCCCAAATCACAAAATTCTTATGACAATCATCTATTCCCATTCTCACATATGGCATCAATGAGCACTTATGAGTATATATCTTCAATAGGCCTCAAATTATTCATATATTCACTTCATTCAATAAAAACTCACCCAAATAAATGGCCAGAAGCATATTTTGCAGAAGAAAAAAAGGAAACTTCTTTCTCTTAGGGACCTAATCTCATGTTCTGCTCAGCTCTTCTCTATAAAGTGGCTCAGATCCAGAAAAATATATAAAAGGTCATAATTGTTTACTGAAGTGTCTGCTCTGGGCTTTCCAGATGTTTTCTGCTGTTACAAGCTAATAATCCAATAAATTAAGCCCCAAGGGAGAGCATGTTGTTTCAACCATCATTTCCAGAATTCTCTTGAATAGAGTTCACTTTGACATCTCCATAAACTTAATTTTATTATCATTGCAAGCTCCCGTTCCCTGAATCATAAGCGCCATTACCTCTCTTCTGATTTGGATGTTATTACAAAGTTAAAAGCAAGTTAGGCTTAACAGATTAGGTAATCCTTTCCTTTGAAAGGTTCCTACTTGAGAATTCTCCATCTTTTAGAGTGTGCAGAGTCAGTCAGACAAGATTTACCTGATGGTTTGAACACTGGTTTCATTGAAGAAAGCACGTTTACCTAGAGAGTGTACGTATGTACACTCTTAATAACCTGGGGAACGTACAAGGGAGCATCCTGTAAAACAGTGTAGTGGAATAGGGAGCTGCCTTCATTCCCATTATTATTATTTCTTCCCAATAATTCTGGACTTAAAAAGGCAATTCAATCCAGTGTGAAGAAGCCTTATCCTTAAGCCCTTGCTTCAAAGAGTCCTCCCTGAAGGCTGGGATTTAAGTACTTTGTCCTTTTCTTCCTACAAAACCACACTCCACTGCCTGTCAAAGTATACATATTAACTACTATTTGTGGAATGGTGACTGACTGACTGAATAGTTTTGAGGCAAGGTCTCATTTGGTAGCCCAAGCTAAACTTGTTTCAATCTCCTGAGTGCTAGGATTATAGGCATATGCCACCATGCTGGCTCTGAATGAAATCATTTTAATAATAATACTTTAAAAGATTCATTTATTTTTATTTTGTGTATGTTTTTTGTTTATTTAATTTTATTTTATGTGTTGTTTTTGTGTGAATGTATGTGTACTGCATGTGTGCCTGCAACGGCCAGAGGGGAGCACCAGATCTCCTATAATTGGACTTTTAGACAGCTGTGAACCACCATACAGATGCTGAGAACTAAACCAAAGTCCTCCAAAAGAATAGCAAGTAAGACCTGGAGAGATGGTTCAGTGGTTAAGAGCACTGACTGCTCTTCCAGAGGTCCTGAGTTCAAATCCCAGCAACCACATGGTGGTTCACAACCATCTGTAATGAGATCTGACGCCCTCTTCTGGTGTGTCTGAAGACAGCTACAGTGTACTTACATATAATAAATAAATCTTAAAAAAAAAAAAAAAGAATAGCAAGTATTCTTTACTGTAAGTCAATTTTCCACCCCCCCCCCAATGAATGAAGGAGTTTTAAAAGACAAAAAAGAGACCTTTCTTGCTAAATCAAAGATACATTCGTCTGTGCTGTATTGACTGTGCTGGTTCTAAGGAGCATTGAGCTATTTTAATTTTCCCTCTAGGTTTTCCCTAAGTTTGTGAAATTTCTATAGAAATTGGTTTGTTTTCTCTTTTTGCATTAGTATTTCTAGTTTTATGTATGCTACTGAATATATATCTATACATATATACATACTATCTACAATATAATCATATATTAGTGATTTATTCTATTTAAATCTTCTGTGCAAAGTCATTGTCAATCAATACGGTCATTAAGGGCACAGAGTTTAGATAACCACAGTAAACTTAAAAGGTTGCAGTCTTGGACCTGTCCCCCATCTCAAAATGAATAACTGACAACATCATATCTTGAAAATACAAACAGCATCTGCTAAAAAATATTATAACTGAACTTGAGTATAAGAATCTCTAGAATACGTTTTGAATGGCAATAGTTCTATTAGTCTGTGCAATTGTTCTCAGTTTAGTGGCTTCTGAAACACTGTTTACATAACAGAACAGAACAATGTGACCTTTTAGAAACTGGTTTTGCTTTATTATGGAAAATTTCAAACATGCACACAGAAGTAAAAAGAATAATATAGTGATCTTCCATACACATATCATTCAATTTTAATAATCACCAACTCATAACTATAGTTTGAACAGTCTTCCAAATCCCACCCCTTGTCTACCACATCCAACTCTCAATGAATAACTTTAAAGTACACCAAAGGCAGTCTTTCACTCAGCCTATAAATACTTCTTTCAGGAGTTGGAGGGATAGCTCAGCAGTTAAGAGCACTAGTTGTTCTTCCTTCCCTAGGACCTAGGTCTGATCTTTAACATCCACATGGTAGTTTACTACCCTTTATAACAGCATTCCTTTGGGATCCAATGCTTTCTTCTGGATTCCAGGGACACTGCACACATACAGTGCACACACATATGCATGCAAAAGTTTCCCTCACACAAAATATTAGAAATGCTTTTCATTTATAGAACATGTTTTAAGAGAAGTGCTTGTTTCATCTTATTTCTCATTTTATTGGTGCATATTAGTAGTCAGTCTTCTCCCCAAGGATGATAAAAAAGAAAACATTGTGAGCCAGAAGGGATCCTTACAAGAGTTTTTCAGAAAGGCTTAAGAGGAGCACAGTAGTACACACCTGTAATTCCAGGCACTCAGGAATTTGAGGCAGGAGAATCATTTTAAGCTAGCCAGGGCAATAACATAAGTGAGACATCTTTCTCAAATAAAAAGCAGTTTAGGAGCTTAGGATATGACTCATTCAATAAAGTGCTTGCTGTACCAGCATGAAGAATTGAGTTTGGATCCCCAACACCTATGTAAAAAGTAGGTACCATGCTGTCCCAGCACTGGGAGACAGAGACAACAAGATCCTTGTAACTCATTAACCAAATAGCTTAGACAAATTGGTGAGCTCCAGGCTCAGTGAGAGAGCATTTTTCAAAAAATAAATTGGAAATACATTGAATCTGAATCCTGTCAACCATCCTCAAGCTCCCTACATGTAAGTGACTAGACACCTGATATGAAACTCTAGCATACCAGGACAACACACACACACACACACACACACACACACACCATACATATTTATTGCCTCACAGTGTCAGTCTTAACTAGGACATCTGTTTCATAGTCTTACAGAGAATTGCAATACAGGTCCTAAATGGTGCTAGGTCTCATTTCATGAAATTCAACTGGAGAGGATCTACTTGCAAATTTTCATGGCTATGGTGTGTGGTTAGGACAATTCAGTTCCTGTGCTCTCTTAGATGGGAGACCTCAGTTCCTTATTGACTGTAACCAGAAGTCACTTCACTTTACTGGTCACACAATCCCCCATAGCATGGCTGCTTAGTTCATCAAATCATACAAATTGAGAAGGCAGTAGAGAAAGTCAGCTTTCAATATGAGAGAAAGTAGCCAGGCATGGTGGCGCATGCCTGTGATCCCAGCACTTGGGAGGCAGAGGCAGGCAGACTTCTGAGTTTGAGGCCAGCCTGGTCTACAGAGTGAGTTCCAGGACAGCCAGGGCTACACAGAGAAACCCTGTCTCAAAAAACAAAACAAAAATAAAAAAAAAAAAGATGAGAGAAAGTGATATTCCTACCATCCCTGCTACATTCTGTTAGAGTGAATCAGAGGTCACAAATCCTCATAAGAGGAGGAAATTGCACAAGATGTCAGTGTCAGGAGTCCAGAATCATTGGAAAAATAACCCTAAAAGTCAAACCTTCACATGTAGGGTGCTTGAAGATGGCTGCCAGGATTCAAAGTATTCCATAGTACTAGGGCATTTCACTCAAAAGCAGATCTCTATGATGATCAAGTATGGCCAGAGGTAAACTGGATAAAAGACAAGTTTTCGCCCTACTTAGTTTGTCAGTTAACACATCTGGAAGCAGGGGAACGTTATTGAGGAACTGCCTTCATCAAATTGTGGTATAGTCTTGACCATTAATTGATATAGAAGGGCTCAATGCACTGTGGGCAGCGCCATCCCTAGGCAGGCGGGCTATATAAGAAAGTGTCATAGTTACTTTTCTATTGCTATGAAGAGACACCATAAGCAAGGTGACTTATAAAAGAACACATTTAATTAGGGAGCTGGCTTACAGTTTCAGAGGGTGAATCCATAATCATCGTAGCAGGCAACACTCAGGTAGGCATGGCACTGGAGCAGTAGCTGAGAGCTTATGTCTAGAACTGCAAGTTGGAGGCAGAGAGAGAAACCAGGCCTGATGTGGACTTTATTTAGTGACCTCTTAGCCCACCTGCAGTGACACATTGCTTCCAACAAGGCCACACCTACTAATCCTTCCAAAAATAGTTCTTAAAAACTAGGAACAAATTATTCATATATACAAGCCAATGGGGTACATTTTCATTCAAACCTCCACAGAAAGCAAGCTGAACATAAGCCAGGGAGCAGCATTTCTCCATGGTCTCTGTTTCAACCTTCTGCCTTGAGTTCCTGCCTTAGCTTCTCTTGATAATGGAATGTAACTTATAAACCAAATAACTCTTTTTTTTTTAAACATGCTGCTTTTAGTTACAGTGTTTATCATGGAAACAGAAAACAAACTAGAACAGGTCTGTTGGTCCACCTCCACTGGCCCAGTCAGCTTAACATGTTCCTTGGGAGGTTCTGCCTGCACCTGACCAATGCAGACATGGATGCAATCATCAGACTGAGCTTGGGGACCCTCTTTCAGGAGCTGGTGGAAGGACTAGAGGAGGGGGGGTGGGGGGATTGCAACTCCATAGGAAGAACAACATCAGCTGGCCAGGCCACCCAATGCTCCCAGGGACTACACCACCAACCAAGGAGTGTACAGAGAGGGCCCCATGGCTTCAGACACATATGTAGCAGAGGATGTCCTTACCCGACAGCAGTGGGAGGGGAGGCCCTTGGTCCTGTGGAGGTTGATGCCCCAGGGTAGGGGGATGCTCAAGTGGTGGGGCAGGAGTGGGTGGGTGGTAGAGCACCCTCATAGAGGCAAAGAGGAGGGGGGAGAGGGCAGATGGGATGGGGGAGTTGTGGAGGGGTATATCATTTGAGATGTAAACAAATGGCATGATTAATAAAATCAATAAATATGTAAATAAAGTAAATAAATAGAATATCCTCACAAATACGTGAGGTTTCTCTCTGTGGGAATATAGATTTCTCTCCTGCTAGCACTGTATAATTTTGTCTCCTCCAGTGGTGTGCCCTACCTTCTATAAGTAAGCCAAAACCGACCTCAAAGTTAATCACAGTTTTGGAAGCCATCGAAAGTCCATAAATTACAATGGTTCAATTTATTGCTTTCCAACTTTACCACATTGTGAAAGCCTACACAGGTGATGGAAGTTACACTTCAGACTTTAACCTTTAATCTTTTCCTAGGCTGTTGATGTGTGTTATCACACTCCCTCATGAGACTTAGCAGTGACAGCAAACCACAGGTCAGTCAGACATGCAACTCCGAGAGGAGATATTACATGCTGAGTCTACACTGTACTGTGTTGCTAGGTGATTTCTCTTGGATGTTAAGCTTTCAACATCCCTTTATATCTCCAAAAGGTCCTTGTGTATTCCCGGCTGTGTATGGTCATTCTCAGTACATGTGCAACCATTGTTTTTCATTTGTAGTGCAGCATGCAATAAATTCCAAGAGATGTTCAATACTTAAATTGAAACCAGAGCTTGTGCTAGATGATATCAAGCAACTTTTGGCTTATATGAGTCTGAACAGGCTTAAAACATGTTACACTGCATATGTAGCAGAGGACAGCCTTGTCAGGCATCAGTGGGAGGAGAGGTCCTTGGTCCTATGAAGGTTTGATAGAAGCCCCAGTGTAAGGAAATTGAGGGCAGGGAGGTGGGAGTGGGGTGGGTGGAGGAACACCCTCACAGAAGCAGGGGGAGGGAGGATGGGATAGGGGGTTTCCGGGAGGGGGGAAACCCGGTAAGGGGATAACACTTGAAATGTAAATAAAATAGCTGGGCAGTGGTGGCAGTGCATGCCTTTAATCCCAGCACTTAGGAGGCAGATTTCTGAGTTCAAGGCCAGCCTGGTATACAAAGTGAGTTACAGGACAGCCAGGGCTACACAGAGAAGCCCTGTCTCAAATAAATAAATAATTTTAAAAAGTTATACTAATTTATGTTATCTGATATGTTAAATGCATTAAATGAATGCTTAATTTTTTATGAATTTTAAAGATTATGTGTAGAGAGCCTTATTGAGGTGCTGTGCCTCCTGGCAGGAGTCTGACATTGGCCAGGGAGCTTGACATTGGCCAAGGACAAGGAAATGGGCTGCTGTGCAGGAATCTGACTTTAGGGCATGACAAAGAAGTAAATCCAGGCAGGAATCAGACATTAGGGTGGGACAAAGAAGCAGGGTTCAGTCATGATTATGACTTTAGGCTAGAACAAAGAAGTAGGCTCAGACATCCTGGTCATCCTTAGAAACAGCGGTCACCGGAGTGATCCTGGGACTTTGTGTTTATTGCCTTGCTTGTTCCTTGACTATTATCTTGCTTGATTCCTCCTTGTACTACTTGCCTTTAATACCTGCATGTAATTAAATTGGTATAAGAGTGGATTGGAAAAGATATATAGACCCATCTTCAGTCTCAGAATTGACTGAGGCCATGCTGCAGCTTTGTCTAATTGTCTTTCTTTTTAACCCTCACTCCTGTGCTGGAGGACCTGTTGACTGACTGAGCAGGCTTGGTCCGATATATATGTGTGGGTATGTGTATGAGTGCAGGTGCCTACAGAGGCCAGAAAAGGGTGTCAAGATCTCCTGGAGCTGGAGTTACAAGTTGTTGTGAGCTGCCACATGTAGTTGCTAGGAACCAAACTTGAGTTCTCTGGGAGATGAACAAGTATTCCTGAGCTCTCCTTCCAGCCATTTGCATGTGCTTTTAATATGATACTTTCCACTTATGATGAAGAAAAACCAACACTGTTGTATGTTGGGAAGCATCAGTTGGGTGGTCCCACCTGTAGCTTGTGGACCATCTGTGGCCCAGGGAAACTATGAGTCCAACACAAAATCCTAAGTTTGCTTCAAACATGGTCAGTTTGTTTAATGATTTTATTGTTGTAACTAGCTAGTGTGATTCTTTTTTTAGGATAAACTTTACAGATGACAAAAACAGCATTTCAGTGTCAGAAATGAGACACACCTGGATCTAATAGGTATGACCATGAAAAAGTGATTTAATAAAAATTAGAAATCATTAAAAGATTCAAATAGGTCTGACGATATAGCTTAATCATAAAGTACTTACCCAGCATATGTAAGGTCCTGGGTTCAGTCCCCAGCATTAAAACAAAACAACAAATACTCTGGTTTTTTTTTTTTTTAATCAAATTGGGGATAACAACTTGTACCCCAAGCCAGATTCAGCTGTCTGTCCTCAGTAAGCCAATTAAAAGAACTAAATTAAAAGTGGTATTTATTGAATATGAAATTAATCAACACAGCTCCATTGGGAAAAAGGACAAGCAGATCAAGTGGACCCTCGAAGTCCACTTCAGGGTACTGAGGTTTGATTAAAGTTTAAAGAAAGGGCCAAAGATACACTGAACATTTCCCAGCTCCAGCTGAAATGCTAGAAGATCAAGGATTTGCCCAGCTGTGGATTCTTTCAAAATCCTCAGGGTTAAAAATAGGAGCCAGAGAGGCTGTGACTCCAACTATCCTTGTTTCTAGTTATCTAGTTATCTGCAGGAAAGTAGTAAACGCCACACTTCACAGGAAGATGCAACAATTATTCATATCATTTATAACCCTCTATTCTTACTATATCTGTGCAGAATTGGCTTTTTCCCCTCCTTTTTAGTAACAGTTTTATTGAGACATTAATCACATGTTAGACAACTCAGCCGCTTAATATTTATAATTCAATTATTTTCAGTGTATTGACAGGCTTAGGCATCCATCACCACTTTCAATTTTTAGAATATTTCATTACCCCAACAGGAAATTCCATATCCAACTCTGGCAAGCACCAGCATGTTTTCTTTCTGCACTGAGGTGGGTGGTTAGTTCATGAAAATGGAATCACACAATATGTGGGCTTATCTTCTTCCATGTAGAATTGTATTTTCAAGGTTCATCCATGTTTTAGCATTTATTAATACTGCATTTAGTTTTATATCCAAATAGTGTTTTTAGTGTAAAAGAAAGTAGTTTGCAGTTTTGGGTAACATTTTAGAGAGTCTATTTGTTAGCTAATCTGAATGATACTGTTATAAGCATTCATGTGTATATTTTTACATAAACACTTTTTCACATCTTTAGCAACAAAACAATAACCTAGAAAATGGGTGTTTAACCCGTTTCAGGCATTAGGTGTGTCTAAAAAAGTGAATGTCAATTCTTAATTCTCAGAATGTAAATTGTCTACTTGAATTATTCATCATCTGCTTTAATGCTGTGCCTGCATCCCAGTTACTAATATAGCTCATGATAATTTAGGCCTGCTCAGAGGACAAAACAAATTATTATTAGCCCTCTCAAGAATAAAACTAGGCCACACCTAATCATAAATGTACATATATTTCGGATAAAGTAGCAACTGAGTACTATTTTTTATGTGTGCGGGTGTTTTGTTGCATGTATGTCTGTGCATCATACACATGCCTGGTGCCCTTGGAGGCTGGAAGAGGGAACTGAGTACCCTGGAACTAGAGTTACAGACGTCTGTGTGCCACCATGATTCCCAACTGAGCCATCTCTCCAGGAATATAACTATTGTTGAGCTTATACTCTGTCCTCTTTTTTGTTTAATTAGATCAGCTATCATCACTTGGCTCAGTCTGAAAAGTGTTGAATACTCCACTAGTGTTGCTTTGGCTATTATTTTAGGAAGATATCTAAACAAGTAGTTGGTCTCTGACATGTTTTAAAACTTACTTTCCACAAAACTCTACCTCAGTAGCTTTTTTTTTTTTTTTTTACTTTGCTGTGGTGCTACCTGAGTAACTCCCTTCCTATGGCATTCTTAGAGATGTGCTGGAGTTACTTTTAAACAGTAATATAGACAGGGAGAAAGCTGGATAAGTTTACAACTGAAATCTTCTATTCATCCCCTACTCATACCCCAAATATAACACCGACCTCTGTCTTTACCCTAACTGCAAACTCTGTCACAATCACACCACCTCACGAGGAGAGGAGGAAGTGGAAAGCAGAGAAGAAAAGAGTATTTTGGGATAGCTTGGTGCGATGGGAGCATCTTGAGATGTCTCCTGCCCTGGATCCCCATCACCTAGCCTCAGTTTCTAAGTAAGGCTATTTTGATGACATCTGCTTCCTGTCACAGTGAGGAATCAATCTTGGGGAAATCTGTTATCTCACTAGAATTTCATTACAGACTTTTCTTAAAGAAAGTGCAAACTTCATCAGGCAGCTACAGTGCACTTGGAATGGTTTTGATACATTTTTCAGACTTTCTATACTAAATGCAGAGGACCACAGTGATACTGTTAGTCTTCGGGGCTAATTCAGGGGCCACTATCATCTGGGTCTTTAGCTCTTTTAGTAATTAGAACCTAGCTGATAAGATAAGGCTTATCAGACTTCATTTGTGATAAGCAAATCAGTTCTATAAACACGGCAGATAACTGGCTAACTTAGTATTTTTCTTTGCTTTAGTGTTTTAGTTTGGAAATCACTATTATAAAAAGTGAATCCTAACAAACTGAATCTTAAAACTCTATTGACATTTTTTTAAAAATTTTAAATCATAGTTGGAGGGGCTAGAGACTTTGGTACACAAACACTTATTCTTGCAGAGAACTCAAGTTTTATTCCTGCTACTCAGTTGACAGCTAATAACCATCAGAATTTCCAGTCCTAAATGACCTGATGCCCGCTTCTGACTTCTTCCAGCACCAGGCATGTGCAGATGCACATGTAGGCAAAACTCCATGTACACAAAAAAAAATAAAAATAATAAATCAATTCTTATAGCAAAAGGAGAAAAAGAATTTGGCACCCTCTAAAATTTAGTTGAAAATTATATATATACATACATACACACACACACACACACACACACACACATATATATATATATATATATATATATATATATACACACATATTCTACAATATATACATATTGGTCAGGGCCTCACTATGTGGGCCTAGCTGGTCTTGTACCACCATACCCAGTTGTAATAAATTTTTAATATTTAGACAAAAAGATGCTTCTTTCCAGAAATATGTAACTGTATATCTGAGACAGCAATGACTTTATAATCTACAATGTACAAGGTGTGGCATGTAACTGTCATCTTCCATTGACTCTTACAGGATCTGAAATGTTAAATACTTAGTTTATTTTTTCCTGATTATATAATATACACATATTCATTATGTACAAAGTCTAGAAAATAGAATGTTCTCTTTCATCACCAATTCTATTAGAAGGGATGTAATTTTGCACATGGACTGCATGACTTATGATGCATGTGAATGTTTACTGTGGCATAGTTTATGACAACAAAGCCCTAGAAATAACAGCAATGTCTATTTGGAGAGGGAAGAATTTAATTACCATATCTCCTGGCTGTGGAATGTAATCAGCAGATTTAAAAGTACCATTAAGCTGGGCGCTGGTGTCGCTCGCCTGTGATCCCAGCACTCTGGGAGGCAGAGGCAGGCAGATTTCTGAGTTCGAGGCCAGCCTAGTCTATAGAGTGAGTTCCATGACAGCCAGGGCTACACAGAGAAACCCTGTCTTGAAAAAAACAAACAAAAAAAATACCATTAATTTATATTTAAATGAGTCCATCTAGAATGATTTCCATGTATTTCTTTATGATTAAATTGCACCTTGATCACAACCAGACATTGTTCTTCTTTTAGAGAAGCTGAGTCTTGATTGCTTTTAGTAAAATACAGTGTCTTAACTCTGAACTAAGGAGATAATTTGTACTAGGAAAATCCACATAGTAAGTATATTCCCTGTTTTTGACCGACAGATACTTCCCCCTTTTTAATATAAATTTCTACATCTACACCTCCCCCTCCCCTTTCTTTTCTTTTCTTTTTTCTTTTTTTGGTTTTTTGGATTTGGTGTTTTCGAGACAGGGTTTGTCTGTGTAGCCCTGGCTGTCCTGGAACAGACTCTGTAGACCAGGCTGGCCTGAAACTCAGAAATCCACCTGCCTCTGCCTCCCAGAGTGCTGGGATTACAGGTGTGCGCCACCACTGCCTGGCTCCCCTTTCTTTTCTTGCAAGGATGGTCTAGTTTAGATTTTAGTCAACTAACATAAATGTAAGGTTAAGCTATACAATAGTACAGGTTGTGTTGTTTTGTGTTTGTTTTGTTTTGTTTTGTTCCTGGTTGTCCTGGAACTCACTCTGTAGACCAGGCTGGCCTCAAACCCAGAGATCCGCCTGCCTCTGCCTCCTGAGTGCTAGGCTTAAAGGTGTGCGCCACCACTGCCCGGCTTCTTAGTCCAGTTTTTTAAATGAAATGCAACATCCTCTTTCTGACTCCTCTGCATTCTTAAACACATTTCGTAAAATTAACTGGCTTTTTAAAAATTATTACAGTTTTGATTTTTAAGGCAGGAGCTCACACTGTATGTAGATCAAGCTAGTCTTGAACGTATGTAGAGATCTACCTGCCTCTGCCTCTTTATCCCCCTATAATAAACTCTATTATTTGAAAGACCATAAGGTTTGAAGCACTCAGATATGATAATAGTTTTAATAATTTAACAGTGCACAAATAGACATTCAAATATCATTATACTGTCTTTATACAGATAAATAAAAAACACTTGATAGAAGGAATTTAGCAAAATGTGCCTACCAGCTGGCTTCTAAAATACACAGAATATAGATCTTCCTATGAATGTGGTTAAGAAGCCATACAAAGATCATTTTATTCAGTGTAAAAAGAAATGACAGATGCTAGAATATAGAAATAATATTGCAAAGTTAACAGAATCAATATTGTAAAAATGACTATATTGCCAAAAGCAATTGTGAGAATCTGTAGAATTCACACCAAAACTCCACGGAAAGATAAAAAAATGAAGCCCTCTAATTCTTATAGAATGACAAAAGTCAGAAAATAGGCAAATGGATGCTTTTCAAACAGGCAAAACAGCATTACTCAGAAACCATAAAGCAGGAAGTGCTACATCACCTGATTTTCACTAATATTCCAAAGATATCAGAGCCAATTCTACTTTGGTTGATGAAAAAACAAAAACCAAATGTAATATTATTTTATTACATGAAATATATATAATTTTGAAGGCAAGAAAATATCACATTTTATATCAAATTATAAAGAAGCTATGATGACAACTAACATTGAACTACATTTTTCTTGTTTTAAAAAAAATGTGCCTTTTACTTTATTTCATCAAGAACACTGAATAGGAGACCCATATATTCTTAACTATTTTTAAGGTATATGTATATGTGATGGCGGACCTGAGGACAAAGTTGTATAACCTTTTATGGTCATTGATTAGGAACTTGCTATTTACCTTTCACCTAGTCTCTCTGAAGGGCCATTCTGTTTATGAGCAGGATCATGCAGTACTGAATTTATGCCATTGGCTGAGCTTAGTCAGAAGAATTGATCGAAGATTAATCTGTGTTCATATATTGTTGACTATTTGTCTCAGTTTAAACAATACCTCACTCTATGTATTTGTCATACTTTATCAATTCCTATCCCATGGGAGGTTTTGGTTACTTCTACAGAAAGGTTATTATAGTGAACATGGGAATACCACTGTCTCTCTGAAATCCTGGTTTTGACTCTCTAGATTAGAAAAAAATTATCTGCTTTACTCTTTTTTATTTTTTATTTTTTGCTAATACTACAACTCAGTTTATTAATTCTAAAACCAGACGTTTTAACTGCCAGTCTCTGGATTTGAACTAGGTAACTGTGTTTTTGTTTGTTTGGTAGGTTTGGTTTGATTTCACCTCTGCCTCTTGAATGCTGGAATTAACTACCATGTCTCCACTTTATTACTTTTTGTTTGCTTGTTTGTTTGTTTATTTGTTTATTAATTTTTGACCCAGGGTCTCTCTATGTAGTCTTTACTATGAAGACCAGGGTGGTCTGGAACTCACAGAAACTTCCTCTGCCTCCTGAGTGTTGGGAACAAAGGCATGAGCCACCACACCTAGAACACTTCATTACTAATAAATTCTTCTACTCATGACCCACTACTCCTCCAATGCAAACATGCATCCAATAACTCAACCTGTGGTAAATATTCTTATAATGTAAAACAACAGTCTCTTGAGTGATCTGAGGGATTCCCAAGATATCCCCTCCTCACTGGAAACCATCTTCTTGTTCTTTCTATTGTTTTAAATCAATGAAGTACATAAGATGGGACGCATTAGCAAGTCTCACTTGAACTCACTTATTGTCTCTTTCCCCTTTTTTCTGCTGCTTTCCATGTGCTTATGTAAATTTATTTTCTTGTTCACTTGTTCCACAAAGAAGTAGATCACACTAAACAGTGTCCTGTACATTCCTTTAGACAGGATTCTATCATTTTCATGGCCAAATAAAATGTGATTGTATGCCGTATTTTTATATATACATTTATCCGCTAATAGCTATTTCTTTATTTCTTTTTGAGACATGGTGTTGCTATGTAGCTCTGGGTGTCTTGAAACTTGTTCTGTAATCCAGGTTCTCCTTGAACTCACAGGGAACAGCCTGCCTCTGCCTCCCAAGTGCTGGGATTAAAGGCGTGTGCATGCCCCTGCTCCATTTCCTGGCTGTTGTGAATAGGGCTGCAATAAGCATGGGATGGAGATGATTTCCCCTTTATTGACTGCTTTTATTCTCTTTGGCTACATTCCCAGGAATGAAGTTGCTGGATCAGATGGTGGTTGTATTTTTGATTTTTGAGCAACCTCCATACTGTTTTTCATAATGGCTGCGCTAATTTATTCGCCCCCCCCCCCAGTGTGTAAGGATTCCCTTTCCATACAGCCTTACTTATAGGTACTATCTTCTCTCTTTTATAATAATCATTTTTAAATAAATGAGGTGATGTCTCATTGTGACTCCTGTGTCTATACTATAGATATAGTAAGAAAACTAAAACTAGAAAAACTAAAGAAAAACTAAATCTAGTCTGTATATTTAAAAAAATAAACTAAAAATATAGCTTATAATGTGGGAGAAAATAATGTCCAACTAAATGCCAGAAAGATCCTTGTATTTGAAACATATAGAGTATATTACCAGCCAGCAAGATGGCTCAGCTAGCAAAGACATTTGCTGCCAAATTGATGACCTGAGTGTATTCCCTGGGACCCACAAAGTGGAAGGAAAGAAATGACTCCACAAGTTGTCTTCTCAACACACACACACACACACATGCTCACATACACACACACAGAGAGACAAAGACATACAGATGTGAATAAATAAGTGTACCATTTTTTTTAAAGAAAATAAATGAGAGTGAGTTGGAGAACACTGGATAGAAGTGTCAGACTTAGAAAAAGATGTGGTGCTGAGAGGTGGCTCAGCAGTTAAACTCTTGCTGCTGTTACAGAGAACCAGATTCATTTGCCACCACCCATATCAGGAAGCTCAAAACTATTTGTAACTCTAGTTCCAGGGGTCCCAACACACACTTCTGGCTTCTATGGACACCAAACATACATGTGATTCAATATATATAGGCAGAAACTCACACATATTATAAAATAAAAAGTAAATATTAAAAATAATATATTAGAAGCCAATTGTTTTATATATGAAGAGCCAGATTTAAAGTAAAGGAGAAAATCTCTAAAGATTTTTTTGAAGACATCAGATCTTCTGGAACTGGCGTTCCAGACTGGTGTGTGCCACTCTATGGGTGCTGAAACCAATTCTGATCCTCTTCAAGAGCAGTAAATGCTCTTAACCATCAAGCTGTATCTCTAGCTCTAATGTCTATAATTGTAAATAAGATTGTAGTAGGAGTCAGTGGGAGACCACTTCCAAATGATATGTGGGTCCTTGGGCTTGATCCAACATCACAAAAATAAGTCAGTACCTGATGGTGAACACAGAGTCTGAAACTCTGATGAACCTTGTTAGTGGAGATGTATGATGGTATACTCATTTTGGATGAAATTGGAAATCTTATAAAAAATTAAACACTAACCTTCTATGTGACCTAGAGAGTCCATTCTTTTGAGTCTACCACAGTGAAATCAAATATATGACCATACAAAGAGGAATGTGGTCAAGTGCTTAAAGCAGTGCACCACAGCATATCCTTCCTGTGAGTGCTCAAATCAGCATAATCAATCTGATCCAAAATGTGAAAAGATTCTGTGGCTATCAAATGTTGAGTGAATGATGAAAACACAGTATTCTGGACAATGGTCTATGACTCAGAATCTTTTTTGTTGTTGTTGTTGTTGTTTTGTTTTTTACGAGACAGGGTTTCTCTGTGTAGCCCTGGCTGTCCTGGAACTCACTCTGTAGACCAGGCTGGCCTCGAACTCAGAAATCTGCCTGCCTCTGCCTCTCAAGTGCTGGGATTACAGGCATGCGCCACCGCCACCCCCCACCCCCACCCCCACCTGGCTTCAGAATCTTTTTATAAAAGAGACAATATGTGATTTTTTTTTTCGAGACAGGGTTTCTCTGTGTAGTCCTGGCTGTCCTGGAACTCACTCTGTAGACCAGGCTGGCCTCGAACTCAGAAATCTGCCTGCCTCTGCCTCTCAAGTGCTGGGATTACAGGCATGCGCCACCGCCACCCCCACCCCCACCCCCACCCCCACCTGGCTTCAGAATCTTTTTATAAAAGAGACAATATGTGATTTTTTTTTTCGAGACAGGGTTTCTCTGTGTAGTCCTGGCTGTCCTGGAACTCACTCTGTAGACCAGGCTGGCCTCAAACTCAAAAATCTGCCTGCCCCTGCCTCCCAAGTGCTGGGACTACAGGCATGTGCTACCACGCCCGGTGGATTTTTTTTTTTTTTTGAATATGTGAATATCCAGAACACCGCACTAGGTAAAACAAGCTATATCCAAAATAGCACATATTTCAGAATCTCTTTGTTGTACAATGTCAATATAGGCAAGTAGAGAGAATAATAGGAAGTAGATTGGTAAGTCAGACCTATAATCTCAACACAGGAGACTGAGGCCAGCTTGTGTTTTGTAGAGAGCCAGTCTCCAAAAAGGAAACTGTGGGAAACTAGGCAAAGTGGCTACAATGAATAAATTAAGTCTACTAACATGTAAACTTTCATTTAGAGGATAACAAAATGATCTCAAACTTTCTTCCAATAATGATTATATAACTTTACCCTAAAAGCACTGAATTAGATGATTGCCACCAAAACATGGAAGAAGTCCTCATACCCTCCTTCCCATGACAGCCGCATCAATTCAATATGGAGAAGAATTCTCTGTAAGAAATACAGATTTGAATGAAAAGGTACCCGTGTGGGATAGTGCCACATAATTGAGAAGCCATGTCTTCTCCCTAAAAAGAGGGAAAGGACTAGACAATGTCTACAGCACTCTTGCTTTCCTGTGAATGCTTGTGAGAATAGTTTTAGCTTTGTCTGTATTAGAACACTATTAAGAAATGAGCATGGGTTGGGAACTTTCGACAGTAAACTCTAATAAATATATATATATATGTGTGTGTGTGTGTGTGTGTGTGTGTGTGTACTTATAATGAACATGATATATAATGAACATGATATATATAATTATAAAGAAAACTCAAGGAACATATAAACATGACAATAAAAAAAATGACACAAAGCTCCAAAAAACAATCTTAGGGCTGGAGAGATGGCTCAGTGGTTAAGAGCACTGACTGTTCTTCCAGAGGTCCTGAGTTCAATTCCCAGCAACCACATGGTGACTCACAACCATCCGTAATGGGATCTGACGCCCTCTTCTGGTGTGTCTGAAGACAGTGACAATGTACTCACATACATAAAATAAATAAATCTTTAAAAAATGATCTTAATGAGGCAGAGTTGGTGACAATTACAGAAACACTGTATACACTAGAGCATATTCAGAAGATTGCAAGAAGGGGCACAAATCTGGGAAAACAATCACTTAGATCATGAAAACCCAACAGAACAAAAATATGATGAATCAAATGACAATAACACCAAGTCATATTAAATCAAGCTGTCAAAACCAAATCAAAGAGAAGTTTGAAAGCTCCAAGAAAAAGTAACATTGGGGTAGGGGTGGGTGGAAGGAACTCTGTGAATCTATGTGTGGATTCCTTCTGGTCTACAAGGGGTGGCATCATGTATTTAAAGTGCTGAAAGAGGTCAGGAGTCAGAAAGCATAGGATTGCCATGAGTTCAAGGCCAGCCTGGGTTTCATAATGAGTAATAAGCCAGCCAGGAAGACATAATAATATCATGTTCCAAAGAAATATGCTGGAAGAAGAAAGCTCTCAATGAAGAATAAATGCTATATACAGCAAAACTGTCCTTCAACAGTAAAGGATGAATAAGGGCTAGAGAAATGGTCAGTGATTAAGAGCACTGGATGCTCTTCCAGAGGATGTAGGTTCATCTCAGCACACAAGTAGAACCAAACACACAAACACATCAAACAGACACTCATACATATAAAATAAGAAAATAGCAATCTATTTTAGATGAGTTACATCCACATTCTTGTACAAAATTTATGTCTTTTTTATACCAACTAAAATAAAGGACAGGTAATTAATTAATTTTATAATTATATTTACTTTTATAATTTGTCTGTAAATTTCCATACTAGGATTACAGATAATTTATACAGTATTATTACAGGATCAAAGCATTTACATTTGCCTCTATATTGTCACCTGAGAATTTCATTTGTTTAAATGGTCTTGTGTTACTATTTATTTTCTTAGGTCAAACAAGAATGTGGATGTAACTCATCTAAAATAGATTGTTGTAACAACTAAATTTTTTTGTGTGTAAGCTCTTTATCAAGCACAATAAAGGTATCTATGAGTAGATAAGAGACGGTAAAAGGTGAGGAAGGAAAAAAAAACAACAAATGTTTCCTGTTTTCTTCTGTAGAGTCTGTGTTAAATTTGAAACATGCATACCAACATATATGCATATATTCATAAATGCATGCATAGGTAATGTGAAAGCAGAAAGAAAACTAAAAGTTACATAAAAAGAAAATAAATATAGAAGAATAATAAAGAGAAAGGAATCAAAAGTATATCAAAGTTCATAAAGTACCACCCTTAGCTGAGAAGCTACTAGCAATTGATGACTCCTAGAGGGCAGTCGGTTCTTTCAGGGATGGGGTCCATGAGAGGCTACCTATGCTCCAGAAGATGACCCTACATTCATGCATGTACAGGGAGAATGAAATGGACTCAGTGGTTTTAAAAGAAAAGAGCACATGAAGTTGGGAAAGGAAAGCTATGGGTGGATATGGGAGAATTTGAAGGGGAACTAACAGGAGGTAGACAATCAGAACATAGATGCATATATGAAACTCAAACAAGAAGTATATAATTTTCAGTATATAAAAGATTGGTGAGATGTGTTAGCAGGTAAAGGCACTTACTGCACAGCTAGCAAGAGTTAAAACCCTGAAACCTATGTAAAGGGAAAGGTAGAGAACCCACTCTGCAAACTTCTCTTCTGACTTCCATGGCATGGTTGCACACAAACACACATCCTACATTCACAATAATAATATGTCTTAGTTACAAAATGTTATCAACATAAGCAATTAGCAAAACAAAAGAATACAGTAAGTGATTAGTAAAGGCAAAAATCCAAGAAGTACAGAGATAATTCATGGCTGGTAACTCCAACTCCTAGGAATCATTCTTCTGAACCCCATGGACATCTGGATATACATGGCATACACTTCCCTGAATCATACACATATTTAAAAACCTACAAGATGTCAAAAAGTAGTGAAATAGCACAACTTTTCCTATCAGAAATGTCTTTAAATGTAAATGGGGGTAATCTCTAATAGTAGAAAGACATCAAGTAAAACTGAAGGCTAGCTCAGTTTCAATAAAGTACTTAAGCCAGGCGGTGGTGGCGCACACCTGTAATCCCAGCACTTGGGAGGCAGAGGCAGGTGGATTTCTGAGTTTGAGGCCAGCCTGGTCTACAGAGTGAGTTCCAGGACAGCCGGGGCTACACAGAGAAACCCTGTCTCAAAAAAACCAAATCCAAAAAACAAAAAAAAAAAAAAAAAAAAAAGTACTTATCATACAAACATGAAGGGGAGTGGCATGTGCTTGTATTCAGGTGCTGGAGAGGCGGAGTCAGGAAGGTCTCTGGAGCTTGCTGAGTACCCACAATAGCTTAATATGTGAGTTCTCAGTCAATGAAGTGATCTGTGAAGGAAATGAATAGCATTTCTGAAGATGACACCTGAGGCAGTTCTCTAGCTCCCATATACCCACACACACACCTACACAAACCTACACACACACGCACACACACACACACCATGTTTTTAAAAAGATTTATTTATTTATATGTACATACACTGTAGCTGTCTTCAGACACTCCAGAAGAGGGTATCAGATCTTGTTACGGATGGTTGTGAGCCACCATGTGGTTGCTGGGATTTGAATTCAGACCTTCTGAGGAACCGCCAGACTGATTTCCAAAATGGTTGCACCATCTTGCAATCCCACCAGCAGTGGAGGAGTGTTCCTTCAGAAGAGCAGTCAGTGCTCTTAACCGCTGAGCCATCTCTCAGCCCCACACACCATTTTTAAAAGATACAAAGCAATGGATAATGAAACAAAGTGCAAGGACAGGTTGTCATATGCAAAACAGCAAAAACAACACTACCTTACAATGAAGACCAGAACAAACATGATTATCCCACCAGATGTACAAAAAGCATTTGACAAGATCTATGACCATTTTATGGTAGCAACTTTCTTCAGATCAGCAATAGAAGGAAAACCTCTCAGCCTAATAAAGGGCTGTCTCAGTTACTTTTCTATTCCTGTGATAAAACACCATGACCAAAGCAATTTATAAAAGAAAGGGTTTAATTGGGCTCCTGGTTGGTTTAGAGTCTATGAGGATGGAGAGAAGCTATGGGAGCAATTGGCTGGAACAGTAGCTAAGAGGGAGCATCTTGATCCCCAAGGAAACAGAGAGAGTGCAATGGAAATGGCTTGGAGTTTTTGAAACCTCAAAGCTCACTCCCAGTGACACACCTACCTCCAACAAGGTCATATCTCCTAATCTTTCAAACAGTTCCACCAACTGGGAACCAAGTATTTAAACACATTCGGGATAGATCATTCTCAGTCAAACCACTACAAAAGCATCTAAGAAAAGTTGCTGCCCAACATCATAATAAATGTCAGAAGACAGAGTTTTCCTCTAAGACCAAAAATAAGATCAAGTTGGGAATGGAGAGACTGCTCAGAGATAGAGTTCCTGCTCAAGTGTTTGTACAGAGAACCAGCATTAAACATCTACATCAGGCAGTTTATAATCGTTGCCTATCCACTCTCTTCTGTCTTCCATGGGCACTCCCATACGAATTACAGATACTTATACAGACACATGAACCAAAACAAGATAAGTCTCTTTTAAAACAGATAATACCAAGTTGTTCCCCTTAACATGTCTATTCTATATAGCACTAGAAGTCTTAGCCAGAGCATTTATAACAGAATCCCTTGAATTTGCCCTTTGAAGAAAACCGCTGGCACATTACTGAAAGTGTTCTTCTCTCCTTTGTCCATCTCTAAAGGGACATATTCATGTTTACCAGAGTATTTGTGCGCTGGAAGAAGGGAAGCAATTAGAATGTTGGAACTACTAGAGATTTCTTCTATATAGACACTAATTCCATGTGATTTAAAACACCACTGTGATCCATCAGTCCACAGGCTTATAATCTTTAATCAGTAAATTATGATTTTACCCAGTTCTATCTTACAATGAGTTAAATAGTGCCTGAATCCATCCTGCAGCTACTTCTCCAATTTTAGAACACATAATTATAGCGGCTGGAGAGATGGCTGTGTGGCTAAGAATCCTTATTGCTCTTGCTGAGGACCCGAGCTCTGTTGCCAGCACCAGTGTTGAATCTCACGACTGCCTATAATTCTAGTGCCAGGGGAAATCCAATGCCCTTTTCTGATGTCCATGAAAACACAGACACACACACACACACACACACACACACACACACACACACACGCAGGGCATAAACATATGTACATACACATAAATAAAGATAAATCTTTTGTAAGTAATATATAATGAGAACGGGCATTCAAAATGGGCAGAGTCTTCACATTCCTTCCTTGACCTATGGAACTAGAACTTTTATGGCAGGAAAAAGCCGAGTGAGAATGGGTCTGCCTATGAAAATAGAGAACCAAAAGCAGTACTACATTCTTGAAGGGGTCACAGAGCTTGATATCACATTTACGAACACAAAAGATGCAAGCATGGTATTTCCTACCACTTCCTCACCTACCTCTCTTCTTTGGCCAGAGAAGAAAAAAGATGGATCTTGGAGAATGACACAAGGAACTGTCTTAAGTATAACCAGATGATGATCCCAGAGTCAATTGCTGTACCAGATGTGGTTTCATCATTTGAATGAATGAATAAATCCCTTGGCTTCTTTTATGCAACTTTTGGTCTGGCACCCCCTTTTCCTCCCTGGGAAGGCCAGTAATATGTATTCACTGTTCTACCACAAGGGTATATCAAGTATCTAACTCACATCCTAATTCAGTTTTTAATAATCTTGATTAATATCCCCTTCTATAAGATAGCATACCAGTCCATTTCACTGAAGACACTATGACCATTGGCCCTAAACTTATTGGTGAACATTTTCACATTGGGGGTGGGAAATAAATCTAATGAAAACTCATCAGCTTTCTATCTCCAGAAAAATGTAGAACATCCAGCTAAACAAAGCATGTTGAGGCATTCCTTCCAAGATGGAGGATGCATTATTGTACCTTGTCACCTCTAAAAACAGAAAAGAGGAACCATGTCTTCTTGAACTTATTGAATTTTATAGGCAATATGCACATCACATTGATTTGTTACTAGTTACTCCTCTCCTTGGACAAAACTACCCAGCATAGACAATGGTGCTTGAAGAAAGGAAAATGTTCAATGCATTTGGAACACCCCTATAAGTGAATTTCAGCACAAGCTTTAGGATTTGAGAGAGAAGCTCTGCCTTCCTGGATAGATAACTGCTCTCCTTGGACAAATAGTGACTTGCCTATCATAGGTCTTAGTGGAGTTTGAATGCTTAATCATGGGCTATCCTGTTACCTTGGAACCTGAGCCACCCATCATGACTGGATGTTGTCTGATTCACAAAACACCAGTGCACACAAGCAGCATCATATCTTCAAGTTGCAGTGGCACATATGTGATTGGCCAGATAAAGCCCCAAAGGCACAATTGAGTCATATAAAAGAATGGTCCAAATATTCATGGTCCCCACCATCCATACATTGTCTTCTCTCTCCCTCAGACTCTCCCTAGTTTCAAGCAATGTACCTTACCATCTCATGACTTTGGTTATTGCTGTGGTGAAACACTTGTCAAAAGCAACTTTAGGAGCAGGAGGTTTATTTGGGTTCACACTTGAGGGCTATATCCCACTATGAGGAGGAAGGTAAGACTGTGAGGGCATCTCTAGCTAAGGCAGCAGGTCACATTGTATCCATAGTCAGTAATTGCTGAGAGAGACATACTGGTGCTCCAATCACTTCTCCTTGTTGCTCAATCTGGTAGCAGAATGCAAGGGATGGATCACCCACTTGGACAGTGGGTCTTCTTACCCCAGTGGAACTATCCAGAAATTCCTCACAGGCATGCCAGAGGTTTGTCTCCCAGTTGATTCTAAACACACTCTAATAGACAGTGAAGATTAACCATCACAAGTCTACCTACCCCTCATCATCTTAACACACATGTACATAACTTTCAAATTATAACAACCCACCCTGCCTTCCCATAAGTTCATAGCTATGGCATAATGCAAAATTCATTTGTTGCACAGTCTTAATATTACTAAAAATCCAAAGCCTTTTCTGAGATTCAATACAATCCCTTAATTGTGAGTCTTGTGAGATCAAAAGGCAAGCTATCTACTTATAATACTCAATGATACAGAGTAAATGTTTCCATTGTATAAAAGCAATCAAAAAAGGAATGAGTCTATAGCAAGCAAAACTCAGGCCAAAGTCATACCAGAGAACCCAGTAGGGAAAAGACCAAACCCTGGGGCTCTGTGCTGGGGATCTGGAAATGCTGAAGGTATCATTCTAAGCGCCAGTGATTGTGGGCAGCCCACTCCCCCTATTCTGCTGCCTATGATATACATATACATAGCCCCTCTCTTGGGCCAGCTCTACTCTGTGTCTGCAGCTTTCTTCAGCAGACATCTGAGAATTCTGACATTGTCAACATCCTTACATCTCCACCTCATCTCAGGCTTCACCTTCGCAGCTTGTGTATTGGCTTTTCTGTCCCTCCATGCAAGAAATTACCCGCCACAGATTATCTACCCTCAGTGTCTTTCTGGAACCCCAGAGAAAGTCTCCATGACTCCCCCTCCCTCACATCTTTCTTGCCTGTAAATCTGATCACAATGCTGACTCTGCTGTGCTTTTTCCAGCTTCATATATAGCTGGTCCCCTTAGACGACAGCTCCAGGGATTTGTATCTTTGAGTCTGACATAGGGAAATATTTCTGTAGGTAGCCATTTTGAAGCAGAAAATTATTCTGGCAACAATTTGAATGTATGAAACTACAGTTTTCTCCTTTCAAATCAACTTGTATTTTTACAAATTAAAGCCCTTGATGAATGGGGTTTGGCCTTCATAGCACCTTGGGTATTGTCTCACTATAGACACAAGATTTTCTTTAATGGTATTAATCTTTCTAAAAAATACAGTTGTTTTTTTTTATCTGCACGATGTTCACAACTTTAAACTCAAGCTTCTTTCTCACCAAACCATACGTTTTCTCCTGCCTCCATTCTCTGTAGACCTGCATTAAAATACTGAGCAATAAATAACCAGGCCAGAGCCTGGATTCTATTCTGTCTTGACATTTCCTCTTACAAACCAAAAAGTTCATTCCTTCAAAATTCAGCCTCACTAAAATTATTAGTATATAAGCTCAAGGAGCTAGATTCTTGACAGAATATATGCCGAATCATTTCTTTCCCAGGTTCCAGTAGCATCCTTGTTCCCCTCGAAAATCCCATGAGCTGGTCCTCCACTGTATTTTTTCCCCTCAAACACTGGTCATCCAAAATGCCACCAGAATGTCCCTTTAAGTTCTGCTTACAGTGTTCTAGGGCTTCTCTAGTTTGCGGCTCCAAACCTTTCCAGATTATTCCTGCAAACCAGGCACCATTTTTTTGTATTAGTTACTTTTGACAGACCACAACTTAAATAAAGACAGGGATATTTTGGCTCACAGTCCATCAGAGCGGGAAGGGAAGGTAGTGAGTACAACTTCATTATCAGCAAGCAGAAGGCATGACTTTAACTCTCTTCAGCCTGCTTTCTCCTTTTGATTCATCCCAGGACCCCAGCCTAGGCAATGGTGCTACCCATATTCAAGATAAGAGTCTTCACTGCTGTTAAACCTGTCTAAAAATGTTCTAACAGACATGTTCATAGGTTTGTCTCCTAGCTGACTATAAAGTCAGTCAGCATGACAATGAAGAGTAACTATCACATCTGTAATCAGTTGAAAGAGGAAGAGAAAACTCAAGCTTGCTTTTAAAATGATTCTTTCACCTCATGTGGGTACCAAGTGAATGTCCGCCGCTGTGGCATTTACCCTCCTCTCGTGCCTTCCTTGGGGATTATATCTAAGGGAACTGATCCAGTGGATTGGCCAGATGCATGATCATATTCTGATTCATTGGCTGAGACAAATAATTTAGCTAAATGGTTAGAAGAAGCATGGTTTGGAAATTAGTGACAAGGAAATGTGAGAAAAATCCATTGCCAAGAGCATAAAGATGTTTGTCTCCAGTGAGAGCAAGCCATGGAGTGATGTCACCACTAGAATACTTTAATAGTTCCTGGATAAGATGAGTCATTTGATGGATCATTGCAAACCTCTCTCCAGCCACCACAGACGTGGCTTATGTACAATGGAGCCCTGGTGACATGAGCTGATCTGTTTTCTGAGACTTCAGCAGACTATCTGAGGCTAGGTTCTTTGTAAAGAAAGGAAATGTATTCAGCTCATAACTCTTGTGGCTGAAAATCTGGGAGTAGAAATAGTATCCGCTTATATTTCCAGTGAGAGCCTGATATTTATTGCTCAATGCATGATAGAAAAGCAAGAGAGCAAATAGATGTGGCAAAAGAGGTGGTATGAGAGACCAAATGTTCTAAGAAGACACACTCATGAAACGTTACCCAGCCTTAGAAAAGATAGATGAACTCTTCTTAAGATCCCATTCATAGCACTCCTGTTGACAACCAGGTTTCAACACAAGTTTTGGCTGGGAGAAAACATATTCAACCCATAGTAGAGGTCTAAGCAACATGTAATTTCACTCATCAATATTGACTTTGTCACAGTAGTAACCACCGAGTGTCTGATCTTCAGCAGCAGACAGCAACACTGACTTTCCAATATTGCACCATTCTGCAAGATTGTCAGTCAATTACCTGATGGCAGATAGTCACATAAAATCATTTCCAATGTAGAAAGGGAAGCCTTTTGCTCTCACTGGGACAGGCATTCTGAATATGGATTTGTCTCTTCTATTTGCCATGTATCTTCCCAATCTATTATCTTTGGACTTGAGCTTAACTCATCTACCATTACAATATTTCCCATTACTTTGGTTCTGAACAGTGCTCCTCACCTCACTTCAAAACAAAAGCAGCCTATTAGTAGTCCCATGCTCATGGAATTCACCTGTCTTATTATGTTCCTCACCATTCTGAAACATGTAGTTTTGCTTAGTAAGTGGCAATACCTTGCTTGGGTGGGACAAATTTTTCTACAAGACCACAAATGTTCTGACTTACTAGAATCTGATACACAATCACTTTATTTCCAACTGTTATCGAAGGATGGGAATTGATGCTATACCACTTGATATTACCCTTAAAGACCTATGTCTTAGTTAGGGTTTCTATTGCTGTGATGAAACACCATGACCAAAAAAAGTAAGTTGTGGAGAAAAGGGTTTATTTGAATTAAGCTTCCACAGTACTGTTCATCACTCAAGAACTTAAACAGGGCAGGAACTTGAAGACCATGGAGGGGTCCTGCTTACTGGCATGCTTCTCATGGCTTAATCAGCCGGCTTTCCTATAGAACTCAGGACCACCAGCCAGGGATGGAACCAGTGCAAGGGGCTGGGCACTCTTCCATCAATCACTAATTAAGAAAATGCCTTACAGCTGGATCTTATGGAGACATTTTCTCAATTGAGGTTCTGTCCTCTTCAGATAACTCTTGTTTATGTGTCAAGTTGACATAAGATTGGGTAGCTCAACCTACTAGCCAAAATCTTCTGTTTTGTTTTGCAGCTCTTCTTCTCTTCTGGTTTAGAAGTCTTGGCTCAGAAAGTACCATTTAATGGGAAGTTTGGGAAGTTAAATTTGTCTTCTTGGGGATATGAGATGAATCAGATGATTGACATATTCACTATTCAAGCCTGATGACCGGAGCTCAGAACCCATATTTAAAAAAAAAAAAAAAAAAAAGCTAGATGTAGTGGTGCACATCTGTAATTCTAGGACTCCTGTGGGGAGAAGGGCATAGAAGAAACTTGAGAGTCAGCCAGCCTGATATGTGCAATGCAGCAGAAATGAGAAAGCCCACATCAGCCAGGTGGAAAGACAGAAGCCACATGTAAAACTTGTTCTCCGAGAAACAGGTATGGGAGCTCACAACTTTAATCCCGGCATTTGGGAAGCAGAAGTTAGTAGCTCTATGAGTTTGGGGTGGCCAGCTTGGTCTACATAGTGAGTTTTAGGCCAGCCATAGCTGTTTCAAATACAAAACAAAACAACAGAAAACAAACAAAAAAATCAAATGTGGCTGGCTGTGGTAGCACACAACATTGGTCAAAGCACTCAGGAGGTAGAGGCAGGCAGATCATTCTGAGCCAAGACTGACTGGGTTTACATAGCAATTTCCAAGCCAGCCTGGGCTTTGTAGTGACACCCTATTTCATACAAACAAACAAACAAACAAATAAAATCAAAGCAACAGCAACAGAAACTTTTTCTCTGACCTCCTCATGTATATTGTGGTACATTTTCACTAGCATTCACACACATACACACACACACACACACACATACCAATATTACATATTTTAAACATTTTATTTCATGTGTATGAGTGTTTTGCGTACATGTATTTGTATGCACCATGTGTGTACTTGGTATCTGAACTAGATGTCAAATGTCAGATCCCCTGAAACTGGAGTTAAGAATGGTTTTTGGGCCCCCAGCTGCTGCAGCTGAACCTGGACCCTCCGCAAGAGCCAGTGCTCTTACCTGCTGAGTGAACTCTCTAGCCTCTAAATAAAAATTGTTAGCTTCTCCTCATCCGAGTCAACCTGCTATGAATGGAAATGTAGTGTTGGCTGAGATGACTGATCTTAACTAAAGAAGTAACGTTGGACTATCATTTGGCAGTTGAAAAAGAGTGTGCCTAATAGATAGGTAGTTCTTCAGACTGGATCATATTTCTATGTCCTGAGATTAAGACATGTGGGAAATTAAGATAACCAATACTAGGAAGGACTTCTAGTGGGACTCTACAGAATGAAGATTTGGGTTACACCACTAAGCAAAGAATTGTAGGCAGCTGGGACGTATGCCAGAGGTGAAGGTAACAGAAAAAGTGGCTAGAAGATAGCCTTAAGTACCAGCTCGGACTGAGTGGTCCCAGAGCTGAAGACTATTCTATTAAGAGTTAGGAATACATCTATGGAACTCAGTTAAGCTGTGACCATTTTTATTTTATTCTGCTAATTCTGCAACTTGTAACAAGGATATATTGGTTTAATTGTAATCTTTTAGTATTGTTTTTAAAAACGTGATTTCTATTTTTACTTCTATTGCTATTTACTGGTGTTGGGGTGTACCCAAGGAGGCATGAAAAGGGTGTTGAATCTATTGGAACTAGAGTTACAGGCAGTTGTAAAACACCCAACGTAAGTTCTGAAAACTAAATCTGGGTCCTCTGGAAGAGCAGCTAGTGCTCTTAACCACTGAGCTCTCTAGCTCCTTAGTATTGCTTTTTAATATTGTGCTACTTGAGTTATGGGCTATCAAGAAAAAATAATTCTCGACCAGTAATTTTGCCTCCTCTTTGGAGCAAGGAATCAACACATTTTAATTGAACACACTGTCATAAATGAATTAACAACTTTTTATTGTCCTTGTTTGGAAATCATAGCTTAATGGTATGCACATAGGTAGCCAGCTGGAAAATGATGAATTTTTAAGATAAAGTTTATTTCTTGACTTCATTTCACCATGGGGTTTCCATATTAAACATCATGTGTGAGTGTTTCTGTGAAGTTCACATCTGAATCAGGTTAGTCATTCCTCTCCCCAATATGCATGGCCATTCATTCCACCATCTACTTAGGGTCTGAATAGAACAAAACAGCAGAGGCATGGAATTTGACCTTTTCTTTTTGCCTTTCCACTTCAGATGTCCATTGATCATCTCCTCCCTTTGTTCTGGGATTATTACTCGATCCCCTGGTTTTCAGGCCTTAAGATTCAGGCTAGAATTCCATCGTTGACATCGTCAGTTCTCAAAGTTACCAATGGCAGATTATGGAACTTCTAAGCTTACATAATCAGGACAGTAAACCAATCTTCAGAATATATTCCTGTAAATGTATGTGCACGTGTGTGTTCACACAGACACTCGCTTCCTCTATTGGCTCATTTCTCTGGAGAATACTGACTATATCTGAGAAATTATCCCTTTCTTCTAAATTCTTCAATAATCTTCCTTCCTTCCTTCCTCCCTTCCTTCCTTCCTTTCCTTCTTTAGTCTGGAAAAGGTGTATGCTTGACAAGGTGTGGGTATGGAGGTTAGAGGAAAAATTTCAGGACTCAGTTCTCTTCTTCCACCATATGAATCTCAAGGGTTGAACTCCAGTCATAAGGCTTGGTGGCAAGTATCTTAACTGGCTAAGCCATCTTGCTGGTTTTATCCATTTCTTTTACTTTATCCATTTTGTTGGTGTTAGAACCCAGACCAGATGCTGCTCAAACTATACACATTTGTAGCTGTGTTTCTCATTCCTCAGATAAGATTTTCTGTACAAATCCTAGGCTGACAATACTCTGAAGTATCAGTGGTTACTGGTGTTGGATACGCATTAACTAAGTGGGTCCTAAAAGATTTTGGGTTTGAAATTCAAGGAATACACCGAGACAGACTATCCTTCTTAATAAGAAAATTTTATTAGAAGAGATATTTATGTCATGGATAGAAAGGCAGATAGCAGCATGGCAGAGACTTTGAATAAAGTTGGCCCACGTGGCAGCATAAGGGTACCTTAAAGTTTTCACAGGAAATTTGAAAGTTTCCTTATTTAGATTTAGTTTTCACAGTTGCCCCAGACTACCATGAGTGCTTCCATCCCTAGGCTGGTTGTGCTGAGTTGTATAAGAAATCAGGCTGAGCAAGCCATGAAGTGCAAGCTAATAAATAGCACTCCTCCTGCATCAGCTCCTCCCTCCAGGTTCCTGCTTTGAGTTTCTGCCTTGGCTTTCCTTGATGATGGCCAAATTAATACTTTCCTCCCCCAACATGATCTTGGTTAGTATTTTATGACAGCAGAAAATATCAAACTAGGACAGTGATTGGTTAACTTCTTTCCTGGTTGGCCATGACGCACACTCAACAGGAAGCAAGAAACTAGAGAAACAAGTTTGCTACTGTGTCTGGGTTCATACAGGTTCTGGCAATCAGAAATCAGATCCTAATGCTTGCACAGCAAATGCTTTATCCACTGGATCATCTCCTCAGCCTGAGATCTTGCTTTAATGTAAGAATTTAATGTTAGCATTCTGTCAAAACTCCGCCCCACAGTTACCTGGCAACAGCCTGGTGTGTCTGACTCACTATAAAGGGGGCTGCTTGTCCCCTCCTCACTCTCTTGCTCTCTTCCCTTCTCTTGCTCTTACTTTCCTTTCCCCCCTCTCTCCACATTCCCTTCCCCCACCTCCACATGCTCGTAGCCGGCCTCTACTCTACTCCTCTACTTCTCTACTCTCTCTGCCTTTCTCTATAACTACTACCCTCTTAACTCCCCTCCCCATGCCCTGAATAAATGCTATTCTATACTATACCATACTGTGGCTGGTTCTTCAGGGGGAAGGGATGCCTTAGCATGGGCACGCTGAGGCACCCCCTTCCCCCATACTTGACTATACCTTCATAAATATATAAAAAGATATACCTTTATCTTTTTAGAAACACATTTACTAATAGAACGTTTTGTCTTAGTGCATTTAGCTCATTTCATTTTTGTTTTGATTTCATTTTTTTTCACCTCAAGGTATTGATAAGTAACCTTTTGAACCTCTTTTCTTTTTTTATTTGACCCATTGATTGTTCAGGAATACATAGCTTAGTTTCTACTATGGATTTTCTAACTTTCTTACTACTGATAGGTTTCTAGTTTTACTTGATATATCATCTTCTTAAATCAAGTAAGGCTTGTTTTGTGGACTTACCATATGATCTATTCTGGAGGGATATTTTATGTGTACTTGAGAAGATTGTGGATTGTGCTGCTATTGGATAGAATGTTCTATATATGTCTTCTTGGTCCATTTGGTCTAAAATATAGCTCAAGTCCAACATTTGTTATTGACTTTGTGTCTGGAAGATCTATCCATTGTTGAAAGCATAGTATCAAAGTCCTCTACTCTTATTGCATAGCTATCAATTTTTCCCTCAGTCCTACCAGTGTTTAATATATGTAGATACTAATGTGTTGTGTGTATATGTATTTATAGCTAGTATATAGTTCTGATGAACTGAACCTTTTATAATTATAGAATGTCCACCTTTGTCTCCTGTGACAATTTTTGCCTCCTGTGACAATTTTTGAGTTAGAGCTCATTTTGTCTAAGTACTGTAGCTCATGCTTTCCTTTGGATTTAATTTGCATAAATATCCTTCCCATTCCTTTAGTTCCAGCCTCTGTGCCCTTAAAGGTACAGTAGGCTCTTGTGGATAGCATGTGGTAATTTCTTTTTATTTTATCATTTCAATCATTTCATATATCTCCTGATTGGAGAATTGAATTCACTTACATTCAAGGTGATTATGAAGGGGATACTGTTGTCATTTTATTCATTGTCTTTTTTTTTTGGTTGTTGTTGTTTTTTTTTTCTGAAACAGGGTTTCTCTGTGTAGCTCTGGCTGTCCTGGAACTCACTCTGTAGATCAGACTGGCCTCGAACTCAGAAATCCGCCTGCCTCTGTCTCCCAAGTGCTGGGATTACAGGTGTGTGCCACCACCGCCCGGCTATTCATTGTCTTTTTATAGATCCTTTTTATCCTTTCATCCTCTTGTGATGTGATGGTCTTCTGTAGCACTGTGTCCATTCCTTTATCTCTAGTGTTTATCTACCATTGGTATTTTCCCTTTGTTATTACAATGGAGGTTACATAAATATCACATAGCTATAAAAAAGCTATTTTGAATGAATAACTTTAATCACATAAAAAAAACCATCCTATTCTTTTGTTCCCACACACAATTGTCTCTTTTCTATGTCACAATTTAAGTCTATTTTATGCTGTGTATCCACTAACAAATTATAACTATGAATCCTAGCAAAATACATAGCTATCATATAATTGAGTTGAGTGTGCTCTAGGACCCTGCAGGACAAGTTTTAATAACATTCTCTATGAATTAACTTCTCAAATTCTCCAGAAATTTAACAGTACATTTTATCTGACCTTTTTTTTTGTTGAAAGTGCACTTTCTGTTCTATGTTGGAGTCAAAGGTTATCAGAAGTATAGGCTACCATAGGAAGCAGTTTTCATCTCTAGCTGCAATAGTGGTGAGCCGAGGAACCCATCCTGTCTTTGGCAAGAAGCAGAATCTTATTTTTAAAATTTGCTGCTTTATAAAGTGCATTAATGCGATGTCAGTTCCGTCAAATGCTCTAGTCTCGGATTTTAATCCCCATAGGCTTGGCATGATGGCATTTATTTTTACACTGAAATGGGAGACTATGAATGCTTAGGTTTCTGTGTAATGATTTCTGTCAACTAGTGGGCTAGTGAGTAAAAAAAGAAAATCACTGCTTCACTTATTTGTTGGGACTACTGATGGGCTTCCTGCCAATTCAGTAACAATTATCTGACATTGTTGTCTTGCCATCTGATAGAATACTCTTTGTGGTAGCTTATGAAGAAATGTCTACTGTGGGAAGGAATGATGTGTTCCTCTTGGGTTTTTTTCTGCAAGTGGCAGAGAATCATAAACAAATGCTTTCTGTCATGACTCTGTCATTTAAATGACCAGGTAGATACCAGGGCGCAGATGAGCAATGGCAGAGCAGGAGTTTTTACCAGTGTGGGTTGTTTCTGCTCCTAGCCAAGGATAATGGACAGGAAGATTCTAGACCCTAAAACTAGGCAACAATGGCGGTTAGAGCAGTAAAGGTATCTAGTCTGATGTTTAATATCACTTTTTACTTTTGACCAACCTCACCAGACCACACTTCCTGAATGTAGTTTTCATATTGCATTGAAATATATGCCTGTATTTATAAGAGTCTGTTTCTATCAATCTTTATTTACTTAATATGTTTGTGTATTTTGTCTGAATGTATTCATATGCACCATGTGCATGTCTGGTGCCCATGGAAGTTGGTACATGGCATCAGATACCCCGGAACTAGAGTCACAGATGATTATGAGCTGCCACGTGGGCACCAGGAACCAGGTCCTCTGCAAAAGCAGCAAGTGCTCATAGCCACCAGGTCAAATCTCCAGCTCCCTAGCTGTCTTATATATAATGCCCCAGAGCCTTTCACTTGTTAGGTGAGCACTCTCTCTCTAGATCTTAGAGCAGTGTTCTCTCCCTGAGGGTTGTAATCACTTTGGCAAAACCTTATCTCCCAAAACATTTACATTACAGTTCACAACAGTAGCAAAATTACAGTTATGAAGCAGCATTGGAAATAATGTTATGGTGGGGGCGGGGTCATTTCCACATGAGGAACTGTAGTGAAAGGGTTAGAGAAGGTGGAGGGCCACTGCTGCAGAATCGGTTCTTACAGTCTCAACTTGAATTTAAAGCTAAGTAGAAGCTTGTGGCTCTCTGTTGACCTTGTGTGGGGAGAAAAACAATACAATAATCCTGACAAAATAGTTCAGGAAGTGATCAAAAGAAGACCCTTAGCAACGGTAGCAATTGGTGCATAGGGACTACCACTTTTACCTTTCTAAGTTGTTTTTACTGACTATCTTTTCTTTTCTTCTCTTCTCTTCTCTTCTCTTCTCTTCTCTTCTCTTCTCTCTCTCTCTCTCTCTCTCTCTCTCTCTCTCTCTCTCTCTCTCTCTTTCCTTTCATTTTCTGTTTGAGGGATAGGGCTTTTCTCCATGGCCCTGGCTGTCCTGGAACTTGCTCTGTATTCCAGGCTGGCTTTGAAATCACAAAGATTTGCCTGCCTCTGCCTCCTGAGTTCTGAGCCTGAGGTGTGTCTGACATCTTTATTGCTTTCTTAAGGGTGGCAGGGTTGGACAGTTGAAGTCCTTGCCCTGACTACTTTCTGACCTTACTAGACCTTCAGTACTTTTTTTATTCCCTTCTCATAAATAAAAATATGGGCATCACCTATGCTTGAAACATCAAAGCCTGCTCCTGTCAACCACTCATGGAATTATTTGGTAGTCAAATTCATTTTTTCCTACACTCCTCCTGCTATCTGAATTTCTTACTGAACTTTGGAACCTCGTGTGGCTCCACTACCATCTGTGTTGTCTTGTCTAGACACCCATTGCTACCAAGTTCTGAAATGGCTACTTCCAGGTCCACTTGTCATCGAGTCTGTTTGCACAGGCTTTCTTTGTGTTGAAAAAGCTTAGAAGCGCTTGAGCAGTGAGGTTTTTATGATGACTAACAATCCATATAGGAATTATTCAAGAAATGAAGAGATAATGGCTGGAGAAATGGTTCAGTCATTAAGGGCACTTGCTGCTCTTGCAGGGGACTGGACATTAGTCACTGTACCTAGCAGCAGGCAGCTCACAATTGCCTGTACCTCTAGCTCCATGGGATCTGATGCTCCTTCCTGGCCTATAAAGACATCCTCTCCCATGTGAGTATGCACACACAGACACAGACAGATACACACACACACACACACACACACACACACACACAGAGAGAGAGAGAGAGAGAGAGAGAGAGAGAGAGAGAGAGAGAGAGAGAAAGAGAGAGAGTAAAAATTTAAAGTAATTTATTTTATTTATGAAAAAAGGGACAGGTGATTGATAGATACACCTGTATCTCATTCTTCCACTTGTTTCTAGCACAGCTATCTCCATAATTCAAACTGGAAAAGTCCCTATAATACCTAACTGTGATGATGATGACAATGATGATGATATAATAGATATCATTCATTAAATAGATACAAGGTGCTTGGCACTTTATATAGAACCATGCTCTATTAGTTCCATTTTAATGTTGAAGGATGTGAAACCCAGACAAACACAGTATTTGCATATTGTTATAGCACAGCAGAAATTCAAAACCAGTTCTAACTGGATTTGACAGCAAGAAAGCAATATAAAAATATCTACAGTTTCCCCTCAGTGACAAGGACAGCCTATGATATTTGGGTCAAAATACATTGGAGAATCCCACAACTTAATATGGAAGTTGATATAGGAGCGGTAGAGTCAGCACAACAGTTAAGAGTGCTCTCTGCTGTTCCAGAGGAGCTGACTTTGGTTCTCAGCACTCACATTATCTGTTTCACAATTTCCCCAAACTCCAGACTGAAGGATCTAATGGACTCTTCTGGCATTTGAAGGTACCAGCCCCTTATGTGTATATACATAGAGAGGCACACACCAAAAAAAAAAAACTTTAAAAATAAAAATAGAAAGGAAGTTGACATGTTTCAGATAAGCACTAAGCTGAATAACAGTGCTTTGAAATAAGTACAAAGAGCTGTTGTTTCACTTTACCTACATTAGCTCCTTCCCCAAGCTGTTCCAGCTCAGGGTTTCAAGAGCTCCATCTATTTGGCCCAGTACTTCTCCCTCTAGAAAAGAGCAAAGAAGCACATAGTCAGCATCCTCACCCCCTTGAAAGCACAGTCCAACAGTCCCTTAGCTCAAGAGGGTGGACAGCTCTCAGCAGCCTGCAGAAATTAAAAGAGGTACATGGGCCAGGTATGGTGATGCGTGCTTGCAATCTCAGCACTTAGAAGGTAAAAGGAGGAGAATCAGGAATTCAAGGTCATCCAGAACTTCAAAGCTGTCCTCAACTACACAGTAAGTTCAAGTCTAAGCTACATGAGACCCTGTGTCAATAAAATAAAATAAAATAAAATAAAATAAAATAAAATAAAATAAAATAAAATAAAATAAAATAAAATAAGAAACAACCTAGTGGGGTGCTGAAGAGATGGCACAAGAGATAAGATGACTCACTGCTCCTGCAGAAGCTCTGAGCTCTATTCCCAGCACCCACACTGGGCTTACAACTGCCTGGGAACAGATACCTTCTTTTTGCCTCTCTAGGCATTGTATCAGACATGAACACACACACACACACACACACACACACACATACATGCACAGAGAAGAGGGTTAGAGGTAGCAACTTCTTCAGAGGTAGCTATGTTCTGCATCAAAGCTATCAAAAATATAAAGAGTCAAAAAAAAATAAAAAAAAATATAAAGAGTCAAAGACATATTTTCTTGCCTTTTTTGTGATGCCATGTAATAACATAATGGACCAGGGGGGATTTATGAAGAATACAGTTTTATTTCTTAAAATCTCAGAGGCTGGGGAATGCATGGTTGGGGGAGAGCTCATGGCTAATGAGCATGTATACATGCTAGAAAAAAAATACAAGAGCAGGCCTGATTTGTTTTTATATCACTCTCATGGTAACGAGCTCAGTTCTGAAGTAATAGTAATCTATTCATGGGAGAAGAGTCCTCATGTGTTGGCGCTGTTGCATTAAGGATTAAGTTTCATATACAACATTATATTACCAATAGAACAAAATAAATCTCCATTAGCTAACAAAACAGTTCAATAGTTTGTGAGATGGCTCAGTGGGTAAGGGCACTTGGAACAGCTAAGCCTGATGACCCGAGTTCAGTCCCCAGGAGAAACAAATACCACATGTTATCCAAATGATGTCCGTCCTGGCTTTGTTACCTAACTCTCAAAAAAATAAATGTAGAAAAAGCCACTTTAAAAAAAGAAATGCACTAGTTCCTTTTTGTCATCGGTATGATCTGACACGAAGCAACTTAATGGAAGAAGGATTTGTCTGGCTCTCGAGCTAAGGGCACAGTCCATCCTGTCTGAGAGGGCACAGTCGCAGGAGTGTGAATTGGCCCGTCGCATTGTATCCACAGTCACAAAGAAGATAACTAGAAATGCTCATGCTCCCGTTCCATTCACTTTGGAACCGCCATCCCTGGTGATGGGACCCACCGTTTAGGGTCTTCCTTAACATCTTCCCTCCCCAGGTAAATGTCTCTAGATACCCTCACAGACACAGCTAGACTCTCCTAGGTGATTCCAAATGCAGTCAAGTTGACAATGAAGCTTAATCCACATGGAGATATAAGATTTACATGACAAATGATTTAAAGCACTTCTATTAAAGAAGGTCTCTGTGAAGTGGTCCTGGGTCTCCACGATTTGCAGTATCCCTGCATCTCTGAAACACACATCCATCACTAAATACAGCCAGCAAGATAAGACGTGAAAAAATAAGAATGCCAAGAAAGACGGAGAAACCATAAAAAATCCTAAACAACTGCTAGAGCTGAATTGAAGAATTCAGCCTACTGCCTCCTCTAAAGCAGCACGCATGACCAGCAAGGAGAAAAAAATGTCCAAACTCAAAGACAGATTATTTAAAATTATCCACTCAGAGCAAAATAACTTATGAAGAAGAACAAAGAAAGCTTACAGAATTTATAAGAAATAAATTAACTAATACACATGCACCACAGAAATTCCAGAGAGGGAAAATGGACAGAAAGCCTTTTTTTTTTTTTAAAGTAGAGAATAGAGTTTATTCAGGGCATGGGGAGGGGAGTCAAGAGGGTAGTGGAGGCAGAGAAAGGCAGGGAGAGGGAGAGGGGGAAAGAGAGGGAGAGGGAGAGGGAGAGGGAGAGGGAGAGGGAGAGAGAGAGAGAGAGAGAGAGAGAGAGAGAGAGAGAGAGAGAGAGAGGGAGGGAGGGAAAAAGGGAGGGAAAAAGGGAGGGAAAAAGGGAGGGAGGGGAGAGGAGAAAGAGGAGAGAGAGGAGAGGAGAGGAGAGGAGAGGACAGGAGAGGAGAGGAGAGGAGAGGAGAGAAGAGGAGAGGAGGCTGGCCATGAACACGTGGAGAGAGGGGGAAGAGAATGGGGAGAGGGGGGAAGGGGAGCAGAGAAAGAGAAAGCAAGAGAGTAAGAGCAACAGAAAGCCTTTTTAAAGAAATAATGAGTCAGTAGCTGTCATCAGCACTAGGCTGACCAGAAGTGTCAGAAGTGTCGCAGCACTCCTCTCCCTAAAAGACAAGCAGAACAATGAAATGTAATTGCTAGGCCCCAGGAGTTTTTAAGGGAAAGTGCTGGAGGGAGAAGACCTGGCATAGAGATGCTACAGAGCGTGAAGGCCCTATAAAGGAGGGAACAAAATACACAGCATCTACAGGCACATCACCCCAGATAAATTCAATCCTGATCCAAGAGGGACCTCACATGGTTGAGAATGGATAGACAGGAAGCCCCCAGCATTCCCACTAAGTCATGTACACCCGGAAGCTACTGAAGAAGCCTGCAGCTGTCACTGTTGCTGACCACAGTTTGGGAAGTTGCAGACAAATCCAAGTTATTTCTTGCAATTTGTTCTGCTCTTCATAGCAGTCCCTTCGTAGATATACCCAAGGCTGAGAGAGCTGGATCACATGGGAGTACTCATTTAAAGGTTTTGTGTAGTATCCAGATTGTTTTTTGGAAATGCTGTACCGTTATGTGTGTCTACTTGCAATGTGCATGTTTCAGATTTCCCCATATCACAGCCATCTTGATAGATTTTGAAGATGTACTTATACGTGTCTTTGTGTGTATATATATATATAGTGAGGTGCATGAACCTGGATATATATGTGTGGAGGACAGAGATGACACTAGATGTCGTCTCCATTGCTCTTTACCTGTTTCTAACTGTGGCTTTTCTTGAAATTTGGGTTCTGTGTCTCACCTAAGCTAGATGCCAGCAAACTCTAGCATTTCTCTTTGTCTCCATAGCCATCCCAGTTGGAGTTAGGGGCATTTGCAGGGACGCCTGACTTATATGGGTGCTGAGCTCTGAATTCTGATCCTTATAATTTTGAAGCACATATCTTAACGATTGAGCCATCTCCTTAACCTCCATATTTAAATTGTTCTTTAGAGGGAAGGGGAGATGACTACCATTGTACTTTTTGTCTGCTCTTTGGTTTGCTTTGCCTTAGAGTTGAAATAGCACACAGACCTTTCATCAAACACATGGCAGACAAAAACTTCTCCTGTTTCTTTGGCTTTATTTTTTCTGTGCCAAAACATTCTAGGCTAAAATAGTTCCACTTGTCAAGTTTTCCTTTTATTTTCCATGTTCTTTATTTCTTAATCAAGAAATCAAGACTAATACCAACAAGCATTTCAACTCCTCTGGGACTCCTTTTCCCTTGGGCATCATGCAGGTCTGCTCCTTCCCATCCCATAGAACTGCTGAGATCCTCTGGGACTTCCCTTGCCCCCTTCTCTGAGTATCCCCTCCCATCAAGAAGGCTCTGCTCCCATAGGCAGTAACTGTGAGCCACTGGTTAGGCACCACTAGACCCTATGCCATAGAGCTCTTGACTCCTCCGGGATCTTCAGTCTCCTCACATGAGACTGGGCTCCCAGTGCTCCCAGGTAAACCTTACCTATGGCCACCCTACAGATCTCCTGACTACACATCCAGCCTTTGGAGCCCTCCTGGTTTGAGCCCCAGTTTGACCAGAGCTTACTCAGGGTAGAGCAAGTATGCTTGAAAGGGCCACACCCAAAATCAGGAAAGTAGATGACCACCAAGGGAGACACCTTGGAGAGTGTCCGTTCTTGCAGATAGTGGACTCTCAAAAGAAGATAGAATCTTTCAGTATCATTTCCAGGAAAGAAAACATCTCAGCCATCTGACAACAGAGTCCTCTCCTGAACATCATATGTGCCTACACTGAAAGAAGAAAGGTGATCTTAGCAAACAGAAAGGCATGCATAGCAAATCCCAAGCCCAGCAGAGTGACAAAAGTAACATGAAAAAGCAAGACAACACGCCCCCTTCCAAAATCACCAATGCCAGAGTAATGAGCCCTAATGAGAATGACTTGGAAATTCTTCCAGATAACAAGTTCAAGAGAATGATTCTACCTATGGTCAAATGACTCAAAGAAGATATGGACACACCCAGAAGAACTAAAACAAAAGTTGAATCAAATGCTGATGATGATCCAAAATATGAAAGTAGATGGCACTATTTAGAATTCCTGAAGTGAAAGTCAATGAAGAATTTTAAAATATATGTGAGGAAAACCACAAATAAACTTTGGGAGACCAAGAAGAGAAGAGACATAACCTTCAAGTTATCATCTGACCTTTAAACACACACACACACACACACACACACAAAATCTCAGTATTAGTAATAACAACAACAACAAGAAGTAAATCAACTATTCCTTGTTTGATTAATCCTGGTGTGGTTATTTGTCAGCTTAAAACTTGCTGCCCTTTCTTTCTTTCTTTCTTTCTTTCTTTCTTTCTTTCTTTCTTTCTTTCTTTCTTTCTTTCTTTCTTTCTTTCTTTCTTTCTTTCTTTCTTTCTTTCTTTCTCTCTTTCTTTTGGTTTTTTTTTCGAGGCAGGGTTTCTCTGTGTAGCCTGGAACTCACTCTGTAGAGCAGGTTGGCCTCAAACTCGGAAAGCTGCCTGCCTCTGCCTCCCATTGCCTGGCTCAAGTTTTTCAAGTGCTTGTATTCTCTGTATTTTCTTTGCATTCATTGAATTTTCTTAAAACAATTGATTTATACATTTAAAAATATTTTTAATTGCAATGCTGGGAACTGAACCCCAGTCCCCAATGCAGCTATTTTATATTCTCTGTGTTCTCTCATGTGAACCCCTGCTTGATCAGTATCCGATGCATGTTTTGAGTTCTGGATAATGCCATAGCCTTTCAAAACGTAGTCAGAATTGTTGACATGTGACATCATCTGGACATTGAAGAATCTGATAAATTAGTTTTGTCTTCTCAGAAATTCTATGTAGCCGGCTTTTTCTCTGAGACTTAAGTCAATTCCATCATTTCAACACAAGGTGGCGCCAAGGTCCAGATTTGCTAACAGCCAGCTGTTGCCCTGAGGTCTCAGTTTCAAAACTAGGAGGTAATCCTAGCTCAGGTTTATCCCCGGTCCTCTATGAGGACTCTAAACAAGAGACTGTTTAGAGAATGATCTTTTCTCGTATGCCTTGGGATCAAGATAGGCCTACATGGCCATCTGAAGTTTCTAAGTCAGGCACTGTAAATTTTTACAGAGATTTAGACGTTGTAGATAGACTAGTGTAGGCTTCCACAGCACACTTGTGGCCACGAACCCCACCAAGCAGTGTCATACCCTAAGCTCACAGCCTTCAAAACCAGTGCAATATTGTGTTAGGCCAAGGCCCACATGTCTCCCATCTGAGTAACATTCAGGCTTGACCCTGTTTAGCTTTGAAAATAAGGCCCATACCTCTATGGAATGCTTACTGCTAATTTGGGAATCTGAGCTCAAGTCCTTGCAGGCAGTCACAAGTGATGCTAACTAGAACAGAGGTCTGATAACCTAAGGCCATGTGACGTCCCCTGGCGTTGGAGCCATGCCAGACACTCTGTTCATAAGTAAGCCTGGCAGTGAGGGGCTTTTATTCTCCCCAGTGTGAGTTGTCCTTATACCTGGCACTAGTTTTCAGAACGAAGCCTTTTGATTATTACCTAATCCTATTTCCAGAATATAGAGTCTGGGATCATGCTATGCTCCCCAAGGTTAGTGTAGCATGGATGCAAACAGATCTTTAGCCACTGGAGAGGATGAACTGCACCTGACTCTCATGGCAGTAAGGACCTTCCCTCATTCAGTGGAGCACCGACTCCCATGCCTCAGCCAGTGGGGAGACAAGCTGAGACATGGCTCCTTCTCACTGGAGCCCTGCTCTCTGCCTAGTGATGGAGCCAATCCAGAATCCTGTTCATGAGTACTGGCCTGGAAGAGCTGTGCTAAACTAGACCCTGTGTGACCCTTACATCCTAGGGGCTTGCACAGTCTCTGGAGGAGGGCAGTAGTATACTGCCACCCCTGAGGCTGGCATACAGATCTCAGCCTGGTTCTGGAGTTACTTTAGAGTCTCTGCCTCTGAGTGCTAGTTATTTAAGAGGCATACCATTTCTTCTCTCTCTCTCTCTCTCTCTCTCTCTCTGTGTGTGTGTGTGTGTGTGTGTGTGTGTGTGGTCTCACAACAGTGGGCCTAGCACAGGCTCTGCTTCTTGTAATATTAGGGTAGAGGCGATGTTTGAACAACTTGACCTAACACAGTTAGTTCCCAAAGCGACGCCTGCACGTTTAGGGCTTGCTGCAGTGATGTGGGAGCTTTGTGTGATGCAAGCTCCTTAATCTGCTGAGCCATCTCACTGGCCCACCGGTTCTAAGTTTCAAGTTTAAGGCCTTCATTTAATCCTATCTTGTCCCCAAGGGGACACACCCCTCCTTGCTCTGCAGTGCTAGGAGTTGAGATGCACAAGTGACAAGAGAATGCTTTTCTGTGCGCTTTCTTCATGAAGTGTTTTCATTTTCTAAAATTAAAAGCATGTACTGTGGTTCTTCCCTGACTCCATTGTCTTTTTTGAGCGAGCTTGGCCACTAGCTGAGTCCCAAGGCAGCTCCCTCTCTTCCTTTCCTTTCCCCTCTCCTCTCCTCTCCTCTCCTCTCCTCATCTTTTCTTCTCCTCCTCTTCTCCCCCACCTCACATTTCTCCGGCTAAGAATAAAACCAGCCTCATAAAATCAATTGGAAAAATGTTTCATCTCTTTCTGTCTTCCAGAAGAAATTCTGCTAATCCTCTAAAGATTATGTACAAGTGTCTGGGGAGCTTGAAGTGTCCTTTGTAGGTGTTTTTAAAATGACAAATTCATGTGACCTTTGATCCGTTGCTTTTTCCTGTGCAGGGCTTGGTGCTTGCTTGTTTCTGTTCAGTTCATCAGTTCATGCCTCTGGCTTTATAATTCTCACCCTCTGCTTCATGCTTATGGTTCACGGCTTTCTTCTTTATCAGAATCTTTCAAGGGGGACAAAGATGGAGGGCTCTCTTCTGTGTTCTCTGTGCTGTACATTTCTTCCTCAGCTCCACCTCAGCCTCCTTGTCCCACAAAATTTCATGTGTTGTATTCCATTGGTTCAAAGAATGTCTTCTGAACCCTCTCAGAGCTGCTTGGTTCAGATGTGCACTATTTCATTGCCAAGAGCTTGGAGTTTCTCCTTTTACCTTTCCATTGCATTCTAGCATGTAACCCAGCACCAGGCCCTACCCCCCCCCACCCCCACCCACCCCCATTGTGAAAGCTAGTGTTGGCCAGAGTCCTGGATCCTTCCTGTCAGGACAAAACCATTATGGTTCCTACTTTTGAGGAGTTTAAAAAATGAATTTCATGATTCATTTTCTAGTCAATTTCCATCTGTATGCCATGCACTTTTCAAAAGATTCCATGCTCTGTTGTTGCTGGGCAATGCATTAGACACAGTTTTTCAGTAACTGCACTAGTTTTCTGTCTTATATGAGTTACTACAGGCTTGTTGGTTAAAAACAACACAAATTTATCACTTGATATACGGAAGGTTAAAGTCAAAGGAAGTTCTGTCAACCTGACTCTTCTATAAGAGTTTTATAAGAGTTTCCATAACCCCGGAGAATCCAACCTCCAAGGAGGTAGAGACTGGAAGATCTCTGGGGTTCACTGGCCAGTCTGTATTAGTCACTTTTCTATTTCTGTGCTGAAAGAACATCACCAAAACCAACTCATGGAAGAAAGAGTTGATTTCAGCTCATGGTCTTAGAGACTCCATCGTGTTGGAGAGGCATGGCAGCAATCGGCAGGCATAGCAGCAGGAGCCAAAAACTGGGGGCTCACATCTTCAAACACAAGCAGGAAGCAGGGAGAGAAAGAGAAATAATATATATAAAGAGGGGAGGGAAGAGAGGAGAGCACTGGAATGGCACAAGGCTCTTAGTTTCAAAGCTATGCCCCTGACAAATCTCCTCTTACAAGGTTTGTCCCAACAGTACCACCAACTAAGAACCAAATGTTCAGATACTTGAAACAGGGGTGGGGGTGGGGCATTTGTCGTGGTAAACCACTGCACAGTGTAATCAAGTTGATTAGCTCTAGGCAAAAGAAAATGGATAGAACCCCAGAAAAAAATGATGCCTTCATGTACACATGCACATATGTAAACAAAATGAAGTCAGAAACAGGCCTCATTAGGTAAATAACAGGGTTCTATTCCAACTGCTCTCAGAAGAGTGCCTTCATTCCATACTTTCCAGCTTCGAGAGGGCTACCTCTGTTCCTTAGCTCCTGACTATAAATACCCATAGGGAGATAGATGTGTTTCTGCCAACCAGAGTGGAGTTTTTCAGTTCTTCTGTGTGTATGCTGATAGCCTGTCTAACAGTCCCATCAGTTGCTGCATTTGTTAAAGAGCCCATGGAGAACTGTGGATTTGTTTAGTCTTCCTTTGGGTTTGTCAGGTTTTGCTTTGAGTGTTTTGAAGCCCTGATCTTTGATGTGCTCTGTGGATCACTGTGTCAGCTTGGCATATTGAGCCTTTTGTCTTTATGCAATGTACGTCTTCATTCCTGGTAATATTTGAATATACACCCCGAAGCTTACTTTATCTGATTTTAATATAGCTACTCCTGCTTTGTTTGATCAGTGGCGAAGTGGCATACAATTGCCTTCCTTTCACTTTCAGCCTTCCAATATCAGTATATTGGAAGTGGTTTTTAGTCAAGAGCCATGCTAATTTACCCACTCTGCCGGTTTCAGACTTTCAATATATGCACCTACATTTACATTTAATAAAAAGCTGATACACTAGAGCTGAACTCTTCGTTGTATTGTGTGTTTTCTCTCGGTTTTGGCTTTTATTAAGGCAAAGCTCATATCATTTTAAATGAAATATCTCAAAATGTACACTTTAATAACATTTTGTACACTCACACTGTTCAACTGCATCTATGTGTCTGTCATTGCGCATATCAGTGAGGGAAAGAACCATGTTCCCTCTAAGCAGGTGTTCTCTATACCCGAGCCCTTTCTCTGCCACTGATCCACACTAAGCTTTTTTATTCCTCTGTGAATTTGCCTCTTTGAAGTATTTCATATCAATGAGCTTTTGAGACTAGATTCTCTTAATTACTATTCTGTTGTCAAGGTTCATCGGCAGTCTATATCAATAATTCACTTTTTTTTTTTTTGAGACAGGTTTTCTCTGTGTAGCCCTGGCTGTCCTGGAACTCACTCCATACACAAGGCTGGCCCTGAACTCAGAGATACACCTGCCATTGCCTCCCAAGTGCTGGGATTAAAGGCATGCTCCACCACCACCCGGCAATTCACCTCTTTAAAAATTTTTTTTTTGTTCATTCAAGATAGGGTTTACTCTGTGTGACCCTGGCTGTCCTGGATCTCTCTGTGTAGTCCATGCTAGCCTCAAACTCACAGAGATCCACCTGCCTCTGCATCCTGAGTTCTAGGATTAAAGACATGCACCACCACTGCCCAGCTCTCTTTATAATATTTTATAATTGCTTATGTATATGAGTGTTTTCCAAGCATGCATATATATGCAACATGTGTGTGCCTAGTGCTCACAGATGTCAGAAGGTGTCACATCCCCTGGAACTGGATTGTGTGAACCAACATGCAGATGCTGGGAACTGAACCTAGGTCCTCTGAAAGAGTAGCAAGTGCTCTAATCACTGAACAATCTGTCTAGTCCCAATTTAAATATTTAAATAAGCACAATAAACATTGATAGAAAGTAAACATGAACACCAAAAAATTCTTACATTGGATATTTTAAGTTTAATCAATATCATGAAACTCTGCATATCTGTGTCTTTTCCTTGTGCTGGTGAAGGACCTACTTCATGCTGTCTAAATGCTCTACCAATCTACTTGTAAGACAGATGAGCCCAGTTAACCTGTCATATTCTACTACCACTTTTCAACACTGTCTCAGTGTTTCTCAATATTCTGAGCCAAAAGTATGCTTTGTAATTAGAAAACAATTATATATATTGTTTCTGTAATATATTTTGTAAAAATATGGGTTACAAGATAATGTCTTGATACTATTTTATCATAGATGATACATACCAAGCTATTTTTTAAGATTTATTTATTTATATGCTTATTTATTTTTATGTATGTGAGTACACTGTAGCTGTCTTCAGACACACCAGAAGAGGGCATCAGATCCCATTACAGATGGTTGTGAACCACCGTGTGGTTGCTGGGAATTGAACTCAGGACCTCTGGAAGAACAGTCAGTGCTCTTAACTGCTGAGCCATCTCTCCAGCCCACATACCAAGCTACATTTAATACATTTCTCAACACATGAAAGTCTTTGTGTAGTAAGAACATTTAATACATTTTCTTGGGTCAACTTTTAAAAAGTCCTCATTTTTAAGTATGATTTGTATGCTGTCCAATATTTGGTAAAAACCCAGAAGGATTGCCCTGAGGGTGTAGCTCTATTAGAGTGCTTTCTTGCCTACTGTTCACAAAGCCCTGAGTTAACACACTGGATATGATAGCATTTAGGAAGTACAAGCTGGAGGAACAAAACTTGAAGACCTGTAGGCATAATTTTTGGGGGGCTACTTTAATTGGGTTCTATTATCTACCACCCTTTAAACCCTTATTCCAACCCAGTTTCTTCCAACCCTTCAATGCTAGGAAGGAGAGAAAGAAGGTTAGAGGGGGAAAGGGGTATAGGCCTCTTTAGACTACTTCCTGCTGATTAAGGGCATTAAGTTCCTTGGGGCAAGTCCAATCCATTGCCAGGATATATCCAACCAGCACCCCAGCACCCCAGCACTCCACCAGCCCAGCAATCCAGCAACCCAGCAATCTACCAACCCAGCAGTCCACCAACCCAGCACTCTACCAACCCAGCACTCCAGCAACCCAGAAATCCACCAACCCAGCACTCCACCAACCCAGCACTCCAGCAATTCAGGAATCTAACAAAAGCAAGCATAACAGCAGGGACCATCAGTGGGAGCAACAGCTACCACAGGCCCTCTCAGGGCTCTGGCATTCATATCCTCTCAAGAGTCCCCAGAGTTCAAAAGGTAAACTATCAGCAGCTGGTAAAAATCACACCCCTCCTAGAACATGAGAAAAATGGTCAGCAGCCCATTTCCCACATGTGGTCAATTCCCAGCAACCACATGGTGGCTCACAACCATCTGTAATGGAGTCTCTGGTACCCTCTTCTTTTGAAAAAAAAAAAAGGCATGTGCTATCTTGCCTGGATCTAAGCTTAAACACACACACACACACACACACACACACATTCTCATAACTAGATTTTTAAAGAAACCAAAATTCTCACTATACAGACCAATCTTTGGTTCAAAATTAATCTGGGCTACATTAAACCCTTATCTGAAACACACACAACACCAGCACCAGCGCCAGCACCACAAAAATCTGAAGAAGTTTATTATCACTGAATCTCTTTTTAAAAAGAAAGTTCGATTTCAGTGCTGGAGAAAGGGCTCAGCAGCTAAGAGCAGCTGTTGCCCTTGCAGAAGACAAGGGTTTAATTCCTAGAACTAATGTTACAATATCTCCAGTTCTAGAGGACTTAATGCCTCTGGTTACTGCTTGCATGTGATACACATACATACATACAGGCCAAATATTCATACACACAAAATGTTTTGTTTTTTAATTAGTTAAAAGGAAAGTACACCAGATCCCTTGTGCTGGAGCTACAGGGAACTGGGAGCCCCTAGTATGGATGTTGGGCACTGAACTTAGGTCTTCTGCAGGAGTAGCCAACTCTTTTAACCATGAATTATAAAACCATGTGTTTTGCTTCACTGTACTTCACATTGTATTTCAAATGACAAAAAGTGGTCTTTGTGTCACTTGGTAAGTCAAAATTCCCTAACCCAAGTTTTCTCCATGTAGCTGTCACACTCTATGAACGCCTAAGCCATAGTCTATAAAAAAAATCTACAAAAATGAGAGCTTTCTTACACATTTTGAACTATTGAAGAAGACTCAAGTGAACAAAGCTTTTGATGTGAGGAGCTACTCCTGAATTTAAACTGGAAATTTTGGTCAGGCAGTGGTAGCGCACACCTTCAATCCCAGCACTCAGGAAGCAAAGACAGATGGGTCTCTAAGTCCAAGGCCAGCCAGGGTTTTACAGAGAAACCCTTTTTCAATAAGACAAGAACGAGGGCTGGAGAAAAGGCTCTGTGGCAAAGAGCACTGGCTGCTATTCTCAAAGATCTGGGTTCAATTCCTAACACTCACATGGGAACTTACAACTGTCTATAACTCCAATCCCAGGGAATCCAACACTGTTATACAGACATACATTCAAGCAAAACATCAATGTATATAAGAATAAATAAGGTTATAAAAAGAAAAGCAAAACAAACAAAAAATCATGGAAACTTTGAATTAATGTTTTCCCTGCAAATGACTTTTGTTCTTAAAAGTACTCAGAACACTGCAAAGTTTTCTTTAATAACTCTTCAGACTTCCCTCAGCTTCTGTAGCACAAAAAAGTTGAAATCACCATTTTGCTCAGAAATTATACTAAGGAGGCGGAATAAGTTGGTACAGTAGCAGAAAGACCCATAAAGAAGATACCACACAAGAATCTAACAGAAAACCTCTGAGAATCCAACATAAAAACTCTGAAAATCATAGTACAGTTTTCTGACATTTTGTCCTGAGGCATCAAAGAGCATGAGGACTTGACCAAGAGAGAGCTGCAGCCTTGGGGTGGGGGGCAGGGGCAATGCTCTGTAACAAGAGGGACCCAAAGCAACCTTAGCTCTTTACCCAACTGACTCTCAACCTTCCAAAGCTCCTACTAGAACTAGAGCTCACTGATCAGACTCATCCTTTCCTCCTAACTAGTGGGAAAACATCCTGAGGGAAGTATGAACACCTCCTTTTCTTTAAAATTTTGTTACGTCAAGTTATGCAAGGTCATTTTCATGGAAGCCTTTAATGTGCCTTGAGCATTTTCTACCCCTATACTGGCTATTCTACCTTGTTTTCCTGGCATCTCCTCTTCATTGTAGCTCTTTGTTCCCCTAGAGCAGTGGTTCTCAACCCTCCTAATGCTGTCACCTTTGTGGTGACAGCATTAGGAGGCTCCTCACATTGTGGTGACCCCCAACTATAAAATTTTTATCGTTTCTACTTCATTGTTTCTACGCTTTTGCTACTGCTGTGATTAATAATAGAAATATCTGATATACAGGCTGATATGGGACCCACAATGGATTTGATACCTGCAGGTTCAGAACTGCTGCCTTAGACATTTCATTTCTGCTTTCTGGTCATCTGTACATAGATGTTTTTGTGAAAAATAAATCTTGGAGCCCCAAATGAGAGAAAACATGGCACATTTCTCCTTCTGAGACTGGCTAGATTCCCTTCATGTGATTGTCTCTAGTAATGGGAGTTCTGAGGTTAAAAAATAGCCAGCAGAGCAAAAGAAATAATTAAGCACTGAAGAGATAGCAACTAGAATGGGAAAAAATCTTTGCTGGCTACACATCTGACAGAAGAGTCATACCTAGAATATACAAAGAACTCAAAAGTGTTAAGGACATGTGGCAATTGATTTATAGTAGCTTACAACCATGTGTAGTTTCTGTTCTGACATCCTCTTCTGATCTCCATGGACAACAGACACCCTAGGACATATGTCCATGCAAAAAACCCATACACATAAAGTAAAAATTAAAATATCTTTTTTTGGGGATTTGGTTTTTCCAGACAGGGTTTCTCTGTGCAGTCCTAGCTGTCTTGGAACTCACTCTGTAGACCAGATGGGTCTCGAACTCAGAAATCCACCTGCCTCTGTATCCCAAGTGCTAGGATTACAGGCATGCACCACCATGCCCAGCTAAAATTAAAATATCTTAAAAACTAAATGGCAAGAAATAAAACAACTGAATGGTTTAATGAAATGAGCAGACTGTTCTCAAACAAGAAGTACAAATGGCCAATAAACATATGAAACAGCTAAGAAAGCTGATAGAGTTCATTCTAGAGGCAGTGAATGGGACCTGGGAGAGTGGAGTGGATAAACGAGGCAGTCTAAAGTCCCATGCAATAGCCAACTTTATTCAGAGCATCAGACAGTTTATCCTCTGAGAGTTAAGAGAAGTCACAGGAGTAAAGTGTCCAATCACAGGGCCAAGCCACAGGAGGCAGGAGAGCTGCACTGCACGGAGTGGGCAAAGTCCCATGTGGCAAATACATCTTTTTTTTCCACTGAAGCATTCAAATAACAAGATCCAATAGTAATGAATAGTCTTGAAGTAAACTCACCTTTTTCTGTTACAACCAAGAGGGACACAAAACCATAACCTAAGAAAAAACTGAGGGCACAGGACTCTTGTTTTGGTTTCTTGGAGCTTTCTCATAAGCACTCAGAAAGAGTCTATTGTTGGACCATGTTCTAACACTTAGCCATAAAAGAAAGAAATACAAATAAAAACTACATTGTGACTCCATTTCACCCCAGTCAGAATGTCAGATGTCAACAGAACAGGAAGATCCGCAGTGCTGACTGGGGTGAGAGGAATCTCACAAGGCCCCGTCTCTAAATAAGGAGCATTCTTTCATTCTCAATAGGTCATTCAAGCCCATATAGTCAGCTACACACACACAGACACACACACACACACACACACTCAAATATAGATGTATAAGTTAAACGTAATAATAATTAAAGAACTTATGAATTTGGGAGGAAGCGGAAGGACAGAGGAGTTGGAGGAGGGAGAGGGCAGAAATGATCAAATATGGTACCCATGTGTGACATTCTCAAAAAAAAAAAAAAACAATTTTTTATAAGTCTTGGCTAGAGAGCTATCTCAGTGGATAAGATGTTTGCTGCACAACTTGAGGATCTAAGTTCATTCACTGGCCAGCCAGTCTAGCTAAGGAAACAGCAGTCATCTACAGTTTCCAAGTCTCTATCTCGAGAAAATAAGGTGGAGAAAAACAAAAGAAGACACTAGACATTGACTCAACCTCTGTCCTTTGCACATGCTTACATGCATGAGCACACACACACAAAGATAACATTTTTTTTTAATTTGACTGAGTATTTCTATGTAACTCAGGCTGGCCTGGAACTTAAAATCCTCCTGCCTCAGGGGCTGGTGACATCGCTCAGCGGTTAAGAGCACTGACTACTTTTCCAAAGGTCCTGAGTTCAAATCCCAGCAACCACATGGTGGCTCACAACCATCTGTAATGAGATCTGACTCTCTCTTCTGGTGTGTCTGAGGACAGCTACAGTGTTCTTACATACAATAATAAAAACATCTCTGGGTTGAAGCAAGCGGGGAGCGAGCAGGGTTGACCAGAGCAAGAAGAGGTCCTAAATTCCATTCTCAGCAACCGCATGAAGACACACCCATCTGTACAGCTACAGTGTACTCATATACATAAAATAAATCATTAAATAAACAAACAAACAAACAAAAACCTCCTGTCTCTACTATTCTAAGTGCTAGGATTGCCGGCAAACACACCTGGCTTAAAGACAATCTTCATAAAAGTAGCTACAGAAATAAAAAAAGGAACAAATTATCTTCATAAACAGCAGACTAGGTCTTCAAACTGGAATCTGTAGCCTACCCCAAAACCCTTCGCTATCTTTTAAAGCTAAAATTGTGGCCATTTTATGCCTTCAGTTGTTTTCATTCCCGTTCCCATTTACAATTTCCCACAATTGTTTTCAGTGCCGTAGGCTTCCATATTCTGAGCAGGTTCCTCAGGCAGAGGTCTGTCCTCAGCAGGAGGCATTAGGGCATGGTGGAAATAGCAGGGCTCTGCTTCTAGCAAGCTGGGTAACCTTGAGCAAATTAGTTCCCCCTTCAAAAGCCCAGTGATGTTTCTCATCAGTGAAATGTATCCATTTTATAGGGTTGATGTGGCAATTATGTGAAAATTGCTTTTACTGCAATATCTATTATGATATAGGTGTTCCAGGAAATGCAGTCAATGTCCTCTTTCTGTTTGTTTGGCTTTTATTTTAAAAAAAATACTTAAGACAAATTTTTTATTTCATAGAAAAACTGAGGGAAAAACAGACTTCTAATCCCCCACTCCTCACCCACACCCCTACTCCGCAGCCTCCCGGTATCATCTTTTAAGAAGTAAAAATCTCCAGTCAGGTATGATGTTGTGCGTCTGCAATTCCAGCATTCAGGGAGGGTCAGAAGTTCAATGTCATCCTCTGCTATGTAGCACACTCAGTGCCACCCTAGGCTACATGATTTCTTGCCCCAAATGTATTTTTAAGGACTAAAAAGATGTCTAAGTCAGTAAAATACTCGCCAAGCCAAGTATGAAGATCTAAGTTCAGATCCACAGTGGTATACACCTCAGCTTTGGGAAGGCAGAGGCAGGAGAATTCCTGGGCCTCCTGGGCAACAGTCTAACCAGTCAGCAAACTCCAGGTTTGGTAAGAAACCCTCTCTCAAAAAATAAGGCGAAAGGTTGGTGAGATACCTCAGCAGGTTAAGGCAACCACTGCCAAACCTAAAGATCCGTGTTTGACCTCTAGGATCTACATGGTGGGAAGGGAGAACCTACTCCTGCAAGTTGTCCTCTGACCCATCTCTCTGTCTCGCTGTCTTTGTCTCTGTCTCTCTATCTGTGTTCACTCTCTCTCTCTCTCTCTCTGTCTCTCTCTCTCTCTCTCTCTCTCATACACACACACACACACACACACACACACACACACACACACACACACTAAATGTATCAAAAACTAAGGTGAAGACTGTTTGAGGTGGATACCCAGGTGCACATACATCTATACCCGCACACACAAGAAGGGGCATTAACACAAAACATTTTTTCCTTTTATTGAAAAAGGATTTTATTCTCACATGCTATATCCTGATTATGGCTTCCCTCCCTCTACTTCTTCCAGTTCTTCCCCACCTCCCCTTCCATCTGGATCCACCCTCTTCCCATCTCTCATGAAAAAAACAAGTTTCTAAAGGATAATTTAAAAAAAAAATAGTAAAATAAAACAAAAACAGTCACATAAATGTTGGACAAAACAAACCAACAGAAGGAAAAGAGCCCAAGAGAAGGCACAAGGAGCAAAAACCCACCTGTTCACACACTTGGGAAACCCATAAAAATACTAAATTGGAAGCCATAATGTAGACACAAAGGACCTGTGGGGAAAAGGAGAAAAGAAAAATATATATAAATAAAATAATATAAAAATAAAAATATTGGGGCTGGAGAGATGGTTCAGTGGTTAAGAGCACTGACTGCTCTTCCAGAGGTCCTGAGTTCAATTCCCAGCAACCACATGGTGGTTCACAACCATCTGTAATGTGATCTGACGCCCTCTTCTGGTGTGTCTGAAGACAGCTACAGTGTACTCACATGTAATAAATAAATAAATCTTTAAAAATTCAAGATAAAATATTTTTAGAAAGAAAGAAAGAAAGAAAGAAAGAAAGAAAGAAAGAAAGAAAGAAAGAAAGGAAGGAAGAAAGAAAGAAAGTCAGTCCTGACACTATATTATGAGACAAAGAACCTCCAAAGATGCTGTGACTTCATTTTCTGTTGACCTTCTTCTGCTGGGCATGCAGCCTACTCTCAAGAGTAGTTGGTTTCCTCTGTGAACCATCCTAGGAGAATAGATTTCCATTTGGAAGTGGCTATCCATTGAAGATAGCTTCTGTGTTAGGAATGGATGCTCTCTTTTGTAAAACTTTCCTGGGTCATGGTATCTATTCAAAGCAACAGAACACTGACTAAGACACTCTCTAGATCAACAAGATTGACACACGTATGAATGCACAGAGACCAAGGCGGCATGCACAGGGCCTGTATGGGTCTGTACCAGATGAGGTCCTAGAGCGGAAGGGACAAGTAGACACATGCTCTGTCTCCCCCATTATTTGGAAATTTCATATAGAGAAGCTTTATATGTGTATATATTTTGGGAAGTTTCTATGGTATTAGGTCTGATGCTATCTTTCAAATGATCCTAAATTTTAGCTGTCTTTCCCCATATTTCCTCTCTATAGGATAATCTAAGGATAATCTAAATAAAAACAAGTGGGGAAAGAAAAGGGATCAGAAGACAGGCAGGTCAAATAGGGAGGGCTGTTAAAAAGTGAAATGTTTTCTTTTTGCATATCTACATTGAGAATGAAGACCACTTTCAGTTGTCACATTGTAGGGATTCCAGAAAATGTCACTACCACAGTTATGGTGAAGGGCTCCAGAGGAAGCCTTTGAAAGGTGTTGAACCACATCAACGTGGAGGTTATGAGTTGAATTTAAGATGGGGAAACAGAAGGACCCTTGTGTGAAAATATCTGGAGTCACTTATAGAATGTGATGGAAGGAATTACCCCGGCTTCAGTTACACCATGAGGTCTTTGTATCCACCCTCCATTATCAATGCTGTTGGTTTTTTTCAAATCAATATTGTTATTCAAGAGAATGGATCTCTTGTTAAAATCTAAAACTCATTTGGCTGACAATTTCATCCACGGGAGAAGAGGATGGGTCAGGAAACCTGGAGCTGGACTGGGTGGACCCTTCGAACTGGATAAGCTCTCAAGGGCCCCCAAGTGGGCCTGGAATGGGGCCAGGGGTTGGACAAGGCTCAGAGGTGTTGGGAATCTTCCCATGTACTCCACTGTGATGGTTTGTATATGCTCAGCCCAGGGAGTGGCACTATTTAGGAGGTGTGGCACTTTTGAAGTAGGTATGTCACTGTGGCCATGGGCTTCAAGATCCTCATCTTAGCTGTCTGGAAACCAGTCTTCTGCTAACAGCTTTCAGATGAAGATGTAGAACTCTCAGCTCCTCCTGAAAAAATGCCTGTCTGGATGCTGCCATGTTCCTGCCTTGATGATAATGACCTGAACCTCTGAACCTGTAAGTCAGTCCAATTAAATGTTCATATAAGAGTTGCCTTGGTCAGGGTGTCTGTTCACAGCAGTAAAACCCTAAGACACCCATCACCCACCATAAGAGTCCTGTGGAGGAGTAACCTATTGTGAACCTTAGGCTGGACTGGGCCTAGTGCCCCAAGTTGACCTGGAGACTTTGCAGCCTGAGGCCAGGCAGGAGCACGAGTAGACAGCAACTTGGAGAGTGCCTCCCTTGGGCACTGTACTGTCCACTCCAGTGCTGTGAAGTTAGAGAAGATGGAACCAAGTCCCCAGGAGTCCCAGGACATGAAAGCCCTGCAGACAGAACTAGAGAAGTTCGCCAAACTGCTGAAGCAGAGGAGGATCACCTTGGGGTACATCCAGGCCGACATGGGACTCACCCTAGGTGTTCTCTTTGGAAAGATGTTCAGCCACACCACCATCCGCGACTTTAAGGCCCTGCAGCTCAGCTTCAAGAAGTGGATATTAGCCCCGAAGCTCTGAATACCCAAGACACAACTCATATATCAAATCATTCCCAAGAAGAAGGAAGGAGAGGGCCCTGGTCCTGGAAAGGCTTGATGCAGCATTGTAGGGGATTGCCAGGACAGAGAAGTGGGAGGGGGTTGATTAGGGAACGGGTGGAGAGGAGAGGGCTTATGGGACTTATGGGGATGGGGGGGCCGGGAAAGGGGAAATCATTTGGAATGTAAATAAAGAATATAGAAAAGAAAACAAACAAACAAACAAAAAGCCCAAGAACTTGTGTAAACTGCGGCCGCTGCTGGAGAAGTGGGTGGAGGAAGCGGACAACAATGAGAACCTTCAAGGAGGAAGGTATGCAAAGCAGAAACCCTGGGCAGAAGAGAATGAGAAAGCGGATGAGCACTGAGAACCCCGTGAGGAGGAGCCTGAAGAACAGTTTCTGCTGTGCCCGACAGCAGGTCAGCAACATCTCCAATCAGCTTGGGCTGGAGAAGGGTGTGGTCCGTGCGTGGTTCTGTAACCTGCGCCAGAAGGGCAAAGGCAGATCAAGCATGGACTAATCCCAACAAGTACGAAGCTTCGGGGTCTCCTTTGGGGATGGGCTATATTCTTTCCTCTGCTTCCAGGGCCCCATTTTTCGTGCCCCGGGATATGAAAGCCCCATTTCACCACACTCTACTCCCTTTTCGAGGGGATAGGGCCTTTCCCTCTGTTCCTGTCACTACTCTAAGCTCTCCCATGTATTCAAGCTGAGACTGCCTGGGATGAGGTGAGCCTAGGGAAAGGATGAAGAAAGCCTGGAGCCACCACAGCTTTGGGATCAAGTTCATTGAGACCGAGGAGAGGTTAAAGCACAAGAAGGGTAGGGGAAGACGCAGCTATGCTGTTGAGTGAGAGCCATTGCTCGTCATTTTGTTCTTGAATTGACAGTAAAAGAAAATATTGAATTTGTTCCAATTTTAGCAACCCACAGAAGTTAGAAACCAAAAGTATTCTAAAACCTTTTGGATAGGGTCTATGTTTCTGCAAAAGGAACCGAGCTGAAAATTACAATTCGAGTAATCCAGCTCCATAAACAAGGTGTTGAATGAGAAGAGCAATTTGGGATCTTTTTAAGAAAAGATGTCTATTGAAAAAAAAACCCGAAATAAATGCAAATGCTGTTCATGTAATTCACTGTGAATAGACAGATGAGGGAAAATCCTGCAATTTCTCCTGCTGATGCGCACATAGCAAGTGTGTGTTGTACATAGAAAGCTATTGATCCTGCAATATGTGAATATATACCACTAAGGATATTTTTAATACAAATATATTAAACATACCAGTCAAATCATCCAGGCTGCCAGAATAAAAGTAAAACCTGACTACTACACACAGCATACAACAAATCCACCTTAAACATTGAAAGGCAAAGACCACAGAGAGGTACCTTCTGCCTGGAAAGGTTGATGAAGCTGTGCTTCTGTAAAAGCTTTACTAGAGATACAGCAGAATAAATAGAAGACCAAGGGAACTGTCAAAGTCTGGTTTTCCACTATGCCATGAAGCCACAGTAAAGCCTGAAACTTTGAAACTACTGATGGAGAATGAAGAGAAGCACTTTAAGATGCTGATGAAGGACCATCTCAGCTGGTAGAGTACTTGCCAAATGTATAAAGCTCTGAGTTCCATTCCCAGAACCACATAAAGCTGGCATGCTCGTAGACACCTGCATGGTCAGAATGGGGGAGTTAGAAGGAAAAGGATCAGGAGTTACAGACCAGCCTTAGCTAAATAGTGAATTTGAGGCAACCCTGGGCTATATGAGACTGTCTCAATTAAAAAGAAAAGGTATGGGGCTGCAGAGATGGCTCAATGGTTAAGAGCACTGACTGCTCTTCCAGAGGTCCTGAGTTCAGTTCCCAGCAAACACATGGTGGCTCACAACCATCTGTAATGGGATCTGATGCCCACTTCTGGTGTGTCTGAAGACAGCTACAGTGTACTCATATATAATAAATAAATAAATCTAAAAATAAAGAAAAGAAAAGAGAAGAAAAGGTATAAGTATAAGCAATGACTTCCTGAAAAGGATACAAATGGCTCCAGAAATAATGGCAAGAATTGATTAATGGCATTGTAGCAGATGAGGACACATCTTCTGTGGACACCCAAGGTGGCTCATTGGTAAAGGCCCTTGCTTCCAAGCCTAAGGACTTGAGTTCAACCCCAAGGTTTCCACTGTAGAAGGAGAGATTCAATTCCCAAAGGTTGTCCTTCGACCTTCTCATGCTTGTTGCTGTGGTTTGGGTATCCCACTCCCATACAATAAAAAACTAAATGTTAAAAGTGATCTTTACAGTAAGGGAAACAGCCAGGTGAAGAGACAACTTAAATCAGAGGGAAACTTTGCCAGGTATTTGTCGAATATAAAAATAAGTTTAAGAAATTAGGCAGAACTAGAGAGATGGCTCAATAACTAAGAACAGTTCTAAGTGAAAGTAGGAGGACCAGAGTTAGGATTCCAGCACCTATGTGACAAGTGTGGTATTTTACACACACCTGTAACCACAGAGCCTAGGAGAGGAGAAGACAGAAGGATCTGTGGGGCTTGATGGCTTCTGGCCTAGATTCAGAGAGACCTCATCTCAAAGAAATAGGCAAAGCCAGCCATCCAGCGCCATCTTCTGCCCTCTGCATGTACACAAGGCAGTTCCTACACATGCACATGCACTCATACACAGACACAAATACTTACATATGAAAATAAGGAAGAAATAAATAAAATAATTTTAAATATGACCCCAAAGACCAGGAAACCCAATCAATAACTGGACAAATGAATAGGTAAGTCTCAAATGCACAAATAGGCAATAAAGATAATGAAAAAAATATTCAACATTTTTAGCCATTGTATTAACTATTTTTCCATTGCAATTTCAGAGGGATAAGAGTCCACCATGGGCCAGGCAGTGGTGTTGAACATTTGTTTTGTTTTGTTTTGTTTTGTTTTTTGGATTTGGTTTTTTCGAGACAGGGTTTCTCTGTATAGCCCTGGCTGTCCTGGAACTCAGTCTGTAGACCAGGCTGGCCTCGAACTCAGAAATTCGCCTGCCTCTGCCTCCCATTTGCTGGGATTACAGGCGTGTGTGCCACCACCACCTGGCTGGTGATGAACATTTTTAATCCCAGCACTCAGGAGGCAGTAGTGAGATTGAGGTCTGCTTGATCCACAGAGCAAGTTCCAAGACAGCCAGGGCTACACAGAGAAACTCTGCCACAAACAAAAAACAAACAAACAAACTCAGACTTCATCATGGCTAGGAGGCAGCAGACATGGTAGCAGGAAGCTGAGAGCTCACATCTTACAAAACAAGCAGGAGGCAGCAGTAAGGGCAAACTGGAAATCAGGCATTCAAATTCAATGAAAACCTCTCATTCAAAGCACCACAGGCAGCAAGGAAGCATGAATCAAGCCTGTGGTGAGAGCTGGATGTGCACTCACGAAGGGCAGGCAGGAGGACGCCACAAGTTCAAGCCCAGCCTGATCTACACAGAGAGGCTTGTTTGTTTGTTTGTTTGTTTGTTTTATAAAAAAAAGTACCAAAATTTCTTGTTCCAATTAGAATGGCCATTTTCAAGAAAACAAAGAACTAGTACTGGCAAGGTTGTGAGGCTCATAAAAGAAAACCAAATCTAGGTTTGAAAGACTTTTTTTTTTTTTTTTAAATTAAGCCGGCAGTGGTGGCACAAGCCTCTAATCCCAGCACTCTGGGAGGCAGAGGCAGGCAGATTTCTGAGTTTGAGGCCAACCTGGTCTACAGAGTGAATTCCAGGACAGCCAGGGCATCACAGAGAAACTCTGTCTCAACAAAACCAAATCCAAAAAACAAAAAAAAAAATTAGGACCTACATATTTTTATTTTTGTGTATATGTGCACCATGTATACTTGGTGTTTATGGAAGCCAAACGAGGGTATTGGATCCTTTTGCTCGTGAGGTGCTGTGTGGAAGCCAAACTCAGGTCCTTTAGAAGAGCAGCAATTGCTCTTAACCACTGAATCATCTCTGCAGCCACACTTAAAAATACCTTTAGACTACATTTATTCATTTTATGTGCATGTGTGTGGGTGTGCCTATGCCATGGCATGCGTGAGGAGGTGTGAGGACAACCTGCAAGAGTTGATCCTCTGCTGCAGTGTGGGTCCCACAGAAAATACAACTCAGACAGCTCATCCATCAGGCTTGGCAGCAAGCTCCTCTATCCACAGAACCATCCCAAAGCCCTCAAACGCACTTTTGCTGGGATTGTAAATTACTTAAAGCAGTGTAGAAACCAGTATGAAGATTCCTTAACAAACTAACAATAGAGCTACCATATGACCCTGCTAGACGGAGCCTATGTGTCTACCTGAAGCAACCATAGACACCACCGTACTACAGAGTCCTGAGCACCATTTTCTTCTGCACTATTTACCATAACAGTACAATCAGCCTTGGTGCCCATCAGCAGATGAGTAGATAAAGAAAATGGGTTGGGGGCTGGAGAGATGGCTCAGAGGTTAAGAGCACTGACTGCTCTTCCAAAGGTCCTGAGTTCAAATCCCAGCAACCACATGGTGGCTCACAACCATCTGTGATAAGATCTGGCGCCCTCTTCTGGAGTGTCTGAAGACAGCTACACTGTACTTACACATAATAAATCTTTAAAAGAAAGTGTGTGAGCCAGTCGGTGGTGGCGCACTTCTTTAATCCCAGCATATGGGAGGCAGAGGCAGGCGGATTTCTGAGTTTGAGGTCAGCCTGGTCTACAAAGTGAGTTCCAGGACAGCCAGGACTATACAGAGAAACCCTGTCTCGAAAAAAAAAATGTCTGAGCAACAAAACCATGTCATTTTCAGGAAAGTGGACAGAACTAGAGATCATAATGTTAAATAAAATACAACAGACTGAGAAAGAAAAAAATGATATATTTATTATCGTGTGGCATCTTAAATATAAAGAGAGACATGAAAGCAGAAAGGGGATTCCTGGGAATGTAGAAGGGAATCAGGGGCAGGGAGATAAGTGAGAACAGGATCAAAGGATGGATATTTATATATCAAACTGACGCAAAGAATCTCATTAATTTACACAGTTAATATATGCTAATTTAAAAAGGTTTGGCACATTAATTTTAATATTAATATGAAATTTAAAAGTGCCAAGAATAAGCAACATGATCTCAAAAATAGAAGAGTAGTGGCAGGTGGATTTGATTTGGTGGGATTCCAGGCAAGGCTAAAGAGCAGGTGGATAAACTAAAGAAAGGCAATAGGACCCTGGGTGCCAGTAACAGTGACCATTCATTGCAATGCTACTCTAAGGCAATTAACTTAGGTTCCCAGAACCACGGGCTGCACAGCAATCACAGCTGCAGCCTATGCCAAGAAAGAAGACTACCAGAAGCATTATAAAAGTGTCAGCAAAACTGATGTTCAGAAGCCTGTCCGGGGAAAGGGCTAATTGCCAAAAGCAGCAATTCTCGAGTTCTTTTTGTCTTTCCTTATGATGTGTGTGCATATGCTGTGTGCATGCATGCACACCCGTGGAGATCATAGGAAAACCTGGAAAGTTTCCTTTACCTTTTACCTTGTTTGAGACAGTTTCTTGTTTGCAGTTGTGTGAGCCAGGATGGTTGACCTGCAAACTTCTCAAGAGTCTCCTATCTCAGACTCCCATCTTGCTCTATCCCTGCAAGCCTCTAGGGAGTCTCCTATCTCAGACTCCCATCTCGCTCTATCCCTACAAGCCTCTAGGGAGTCTCCTATCACAGATTTCCATCTTGCTCTAAGCATACTGGAATTACATATGTGCTATACTGCATCCAGGTTTAGGAGAATACTGTGGATAGAAAATGTGGATTCAAAGAAAAATGATGCCTGTGTAATCAAAAACTTGATAATCAAGTCAAGTGGAAACTTCTAGTTTCTTTGGAAAGTTAGTTATGTCAAATATGGTTTGCTGGGGCAAACAGGTGAAAGGATGTCTTGTTAAAGCAGACACAGGTGAAAGAAAGTTTCTAGCTAAAGCAGACACAGGTGAAGGGATGTTTTGATATAGCAAACACGTGAAAGGGGACCTAGGACAAAAGAGTATAAATATGACCCCACAGACAGTGGGAGATGAGCATTGAGCATTGGTTTGGTTTGCTCCGCCACACTTCTCTAATGATACACATGAATTGGTGTACCGTACATAGCATTGTTGAGCTCAACTTGTGGTAATGATGCCATTGAGAGAAACTCACCCAAGAACTGCTCCTGAGGTTCCTGAGGCAGCTTGAGGCTTCTTGGGCCTTGCTTTAGGCTGGTTGGCGAGCCTGGCAGTTTCTTCAGGATTGAACTACAGCAGCCTGGTGTCTGCTTGCTGAGAGGACTGACATTAGCTGCTGGTTCATGCCTGGTGTCTGCCTGCCTAGAGGACTGGTCTGTAGCTGCTGAATCGTATTTGGTGTTTGCTACGGGACTGAACTGCTGCCAAAGAAGATCAAACTTGCCCCCTCAAAAACTATTGCTAAACAGGTCCACTTCCCCCATATCCTAATAATTTTTTCTCTTCCACTGCCTCTGCTAAGTGGTAGGCTAGAGGAGAGGTTGAACCTTTATTAAAAGTAGGTTGCAAAAAATGTATACCTACTATCAATCCCTCTACTGACTGAGGTACACCTGAAGGCCACTGCCTTGAAACATTAGAACTGAGTTGAGAGCAAGGCTTAACCAAGATGGCTTGCATTACCAATCAAGGAGCACTGTGCTTGGTCCTGTAAGAGAATGTCAGTGTGGGGCTGGAGAGATGGCTCAGCAGTTAAGAGCACTGACTGCTCTTCTGAAGGTCCTGAGTTCAAATCCCAGTAACCACATGGTGGCTCACAACCATCTGTAACAAGATTTGACACCCTCTTCTGGTGTGTCTGAAGACAGCTAGAGTGTGCTTACATAATAATAAATAATACATCTTTAAAAGAGAGAGAATGTCTGTGGTGTGCAGAGAAGTCTACAGACAGATTGCCAAGGCTTATGTTCAGATTGGTAGTTACTAAATCAACGAAGCAAAAAACAAGGTTATCATCTATTTCTACCACAAGTCTCTGGCTCCAAACCCCAGACATGTCTCAAGAAATGGCCTCAGGGAGATGGAGAGATGGATTAGGTGCTCTTCCAGAGGACCGAGGTTAAATTTCTAACACCCACCTGGTGGCTCTCAACCATCTGTAGCTCCAGTTTCAGGGATCCTGAACTCTGTTCTGGCCTCTGCAGGCACTGCATGCACATCATGCACATGATGCACAGACATACATGCAGACAAAATGCTCAAACACATAAAATAAAAATAAATCTAAAGAAATGGCGACAGACAGGGAAATACCAAAGGAGCAAGAGCTGGTGGTCCCACATCAACTCCTACTTTGCTTTGGAGAAGAACAGTGGTGTCCAATACTTTTAGAATGGAGCCAGCCCCAAGCTGTAATGCACTATATGGAAGCAGTTAACCAGATCCTTGAGATGCCAAACAGCACTAACCTCCTGACTGTTTGATCACACACTGAAGAATGGATCCATCTGGAGAAGACTTCCTTCACAGTTATACAGAGAAAACATCTGCCTTAGAAGACATAAAGGGGTGTGCAGTAGCCGCGGCTGTGCACCAAAAACCACTGGGCCTGGACTGCAGCTGTAATGGGGGGTGGGGGAGAAGACGGCTACCAGCACTGCATGATGGTACAGTCAATATGACATCCCTAAAGATGTACAGAGAATGGTCATGATGACCGACTTAAGCTGTGGCTGATAAAGAATCTCCTCCAGGTCATACTACTCCCCCTGAAGTAGCTGTTGAAAGACATCTTCTTTTTCAGCCATTCAGAAAACACTTAAAGAATCCTATGGTAGGGCCAACAAGATGGTTCAGCTGGTAAGAGTGTTTGCTGCTAAGTCTGATGACCTGAGTTCAAACCTTGGAAGATATATGGCAGAGGAAAAGTACCAACCCCATATCAGTGCTGTGACCTACAACATGACTTCTCCCCTCACAATAAATAAATAGATGTTAAAAATTAAAAATTCTCTTCACAGTCAGGCGGTGGTAGTACATTCCTTTAATCCCAGCAACAAGGGAGGTAGAGACAGGTGGATCTATAAGTTCGAGGCCAGCCTAGTCTACAGAGTGAATTCCAGGACAGATAGAGAGAAACCCTCTCTCAAAAAAATAGATAGATAGAAAGATATATATATATAAAGATAGAAAGAAAGAAAGAGGGGTTGGAGAGATGGCTCAGTGGGTAAGAGCACTGACTGCTCTTCCAAAGGTCATGAGTTCAAATCCCATCACCCACATGGTGGCACACAACCATCCGTAAAGAGATCTGATGCCCTCTTCTGGTGTCTGAAGAAAGCTATAGTGTACTTACATATAATAAATAAATCTTAAAAAAAAAAAGAAAGAAAGAAAGAAAGAAAGAAAGAAAGAAAGAAAGAAAGAAAGAAAGGAATTTAAAAAGAATCCCATGATGGCACAGGAGACCCAAAATGTGATGCAAATACGTTTTGTTGCTAATCAGTGAAAGTGACTATTCCCTTCTCCCATAAAAAAGAAAGCTGGGATAGATTCAAACACAACTGAGGGGGAGAAGAATGGGCCTATCCTGAGCTGTATCTCCAGGCAAAAATGCCTTGTCGATATATTTATCCAAGCCCAGGAGGAAAGCAAACTCATTCAGCCACTGCCCTGTGCACTTGCCACACAATTGTTTCTTCACTGTAGCACTGACTCTATCTCTTTCCTCTGTCCCTTGTCTTGGCTGCTTCCCAACAATTGGCTGTTGTTTATTTGGAGACTTGGGCACAGAAGGGGAAGAGAAAGAGCCCCTCCCAACCTAGAATCTCCACTGTCTTCACAGGGTTAACTCCAAGTCTCTTCTTTAGCCAAACAAAGCTGTGTGACATCACAGAACAATATTGAAGAGATTACATTGCAATTCATTGAGGGCAATTGTAAATCTGGAATAATAAAACCAGGTAGCACAGAAAGATAAACAGATTAAGGACACAGGCAAAGGACAGACAGACAAACACACACACATGTTTGCACAGAAAGAGAGAGAAAGACACAGAGAAGTAATGGCTTTGGATACTCCCATAATTTAAAATAAGTGGCTATTTATCTTTCTCTTACATCACATCACACCCAAATATCAATTTCAAATGGATCTAAAGGAGAGTGGTAAATCAGTAAGCTTCTGTAAGAAAGCCATTGAGAATATCTTCATGACCTTGGCAAAAGGCAAGTATTCTTTCTCCAGACAGCAGCATTTCTAGTTACATTTAAACACAAATAAAACACACACACGAGCATAGGAGCTCTCTAATTTTGCCTTTACAAACCCATTGGGATGGGCTAATCTAGTGGCTGACTCACCTCATTTCCTGATGGCTTTGTAGTTCTTGGAGGAGATGCTGTGATTAATCTCAACATGGTAAGATTTGCTGTATCACAAAGTAGCATCTCTGACTCCATGACACAAGGGACTGGGAGCTCCCAGGAGCCACTGGCTTGCATTCATGTTGCTCCTTTAACTGGAGTTTGACATCAGTATCACTGATGCATCCTCTTGTCAGCGCCTTTAGGTTTTCATGCATTGTACTTCATTTTGACGTGTCAATCTGCCTGGTGATGTATGATCTCTTAGTCTTCTGTTTTTATTGTCTTCAGCTTCACAAAAGTTCTGAGTATAGTGATGATAAGGTCACAGTGGCCACCTCCATGAGCAGCATAGACAAAGGACAATTACTTAGAAAAACCAGAGGCATCAAAAAAAAAAGCTGATAAATGAAACTCTATTAAATGGCAAAAATTCCATTTATTAAAAGAGTCTATGGAGAGAATACAAAAGAGCTCAGGAAGTGAGAGACTAAACTGTCATTGGCTAACTGGCAAAGGGCCTGCTGGTGTCTGAAATACAGAAAGAATTCCCACAGATAATTAAGACCATTGTGGATAACCATTTAGAAATATGGTGTGGGATTTGTGCACAGAACAGCAAATAGATTAACAAAGCAGAGCAGGGCCAGAAACTTATTCACATGATGGAGAAAGATACATCCTGTACATGGCGGCCATGAAAAAGCTGTAGTGGCCAAAGACAGCTGCCATGGAGATGCTAATATCAGCTGAATAAAACACCAGGGGAAGAATAGTGGCTTGCGCCCTGTGGTCCCAGCTACAGAGGGTAAGGCTGGACTGTTGCTGGTATTTAGGGCTACTAAAGCAGACTCCCTCAGCTCAAACGGCAGCATCAAAATTTGAGAAGACTATTGTATATTTTTAACCAGGCTGACAAGTAGGATGTTCTAAAGAAACACTTGTGCCCTCATGTTGGCTATCAGAACTGTAGAAACAATGGACCTCAAGAACTTGGAATTTCCTTAGGCATCTCAAGCTGGGAAAAGGAAAGGGTTGGGTGCCTGGTGCCAGCCAGAGGAGGAACTCGTCTTCCAGTAAAAATTATCACACAGTTCTGATAATTTATGAGACTATCCTGCAGGATGAGACAAAGCCAAGACAATGATGAATTAATGATGGGTGAAACTAGACCCTGCCCAAGATTTCCCAAGACGTGTGCAAAGCCATGCCTCTCTACATAAACCTCATTTCAGGTCCCCAAACATGGAATTGAGGAATTATTGGATCTTTTTGTTCCTCTTCCCTGTGTGACCACATGGAATAAATCTCCTTTTATGACTGAGTCTAGTTTGTTAGGGCTGCAAGAACCCAGGATCTGACCCTGTTAATTCCAGTAACATGTTAATTAAAATAGTTCACCAAAAAACCTCTACTGAATATAAAGGTGTATATCTACCATGAGGTACCAAAATATATGAAGTCAAAGCAAACAGGTGCGATGCAATGACAACTTTGATATGTATAACCTATATGCTCATTAAAAAATACGGGAAAATGTGTGCTACAGCAATGGTTCAGCAATTAAAAGCATTTGTTCTTGCAGTTGGCCCTGCTTCAGTTCCCAGCATCTACCTGGCAGTTCACAAGCACCAGGAACGCCAGTTCCAGGGGATCCAGAGCCTCTTTTGAACTCAGAGAGTTTCTGCATGAACATTGTGTGCATATGCATACCCAGGAACACACACAAATACATACAAATAAAGAAAAATTTAATATATGAAATGCTTTTTTAAAAATTAATAACAGTTATGGGAGAGATGTAAAAATCCAATAGTTGGAGGTTTTAGTACAGAACTTTCCATGATGTGTTGAATTAAAGAAAGGGTCAAGGAAATACAATTCTTTTTTTATTCAGTGGTAGGGTTCAAATATAAGGCCTTATAGATGCTGGGCAAGCACTTTACTATTAAGTTACACTGTCATTGTGATGTTTAAAAAAGATTGATTTACAGTTATTTTATATGAACATTTTTGCCTGCCTGTATGTAAGTGCTTTACATGTGTGCCTAGTACTCTTGGAGACTAGAAGATATTGTTAGATCCCCTGGAAATAGACTACAGGTAGTTGTGAGCCTCCTGATACAAGAGCTGGAAATCAAACTCAGGATCTTTGAAAAAAACAGAAAGTGCTTTTAAATTCTGGGTCATCTCTACAGTCCTTAGCCCTTAGGTTTGTTTGTTTGTTTGTTTGTTTGAGACAGTCTTACTATGTACCTATGCAGACCATGCTGGCCTTGAACTCACAAATACTCCTGCCTCGATTCCAAAGTGCTAGAATAATAGGTATGTGCCACTATAACCAAATGAAATAGAAATCTTAAATAATGTAATAAATAAGTAGAAGTTATTGCAAAAAATTAAAATACACATTCTTTTGAAGTATTCTTCAAGATGTACCATATGTTAAGTCTTGAAATAAGATCCATTTGAAATATATTTAAGAGAATTGAGACCATGCAGAGTATATTTTTGGTCATAATGAATGAAGTTAGGAAGTAATAACTATGGGATATGGTTAAAAGAAGATTTACAGGCAACTTTATAGGTATAAACACTTGCTTTAAGGAAAAAAACAAGATTCAGAGCTGGAGAGATTTCTCAGTGGCTAAGTGTACTTGATGCTAGTGCAGAGAACATGGGTTTAATTGTCAGCACTCCAAAGGTGACTCACAACCTCCTGTGCCTTCACTTTCAAGGGCTTTGACATCTGTTTTGACCTCTGTGGGCATCAGGTTCACATGAAGCACATACATACATGTAAGCAAAACACTCATATGTATAAAATATAATAAGATAGAACAAGATCCAGGGGCCAGATGAGGTAGTGCGCATCTTTAATCCCAGCACTTGGGAGGCAGAGGCAGGTGAGTCTATGAGTTTGAGGCCAGCCTGGTCTACAGAGTGAGTTCTAAGCCAGGCAGGGCTGTACAGTGAGTGAGGTTGTCTAAAAACAAAACGAAACCACAAGCACCACAACCAAAAGCAATATTCAGGGCTGGCAAGATGGCCCAACGGGTAGACATTCACTTCCAAAGATGACACCCTGAATTTGATTCCCAGACACTCACGGGAGAAGGAAAGCAGCAATTCCTGAATGTAGTCCTCTGACCTCCATACAGAACCACTGTGGCACATGATGCTCCCACATGCCCACACTAAAATAAAATAAATAAGTGTAATTTTTAAAATGTTCAGGGGAGGATATAACTGAATAACAGTATTTTATACATGTGATACCCTTGGTTTGAGCTACAGCAAAAAGTAAAACTAGTAAAAATAAAAATAAAGGCTCAAAGTAGATAATGTAGCATTCAAGGCGAAATTAGAAACAGGAACAGAGCAAACACAATGCAAGTAGAGATGGGTAATGTAGACTAGAAATTTATGAAATCAAGATTAGAAAAAGAATAGAAACTGATAAAATGGAGAATAGAAAAAGAATTGAGAAAAACCAATGGCGATGAAAAAATTTTTTTTGCAAGGTTCAAAATATGAAAACACTCGGGGAAAAATGAGAAAGTTCAATCAATAACCCCAAAACAAGAATGAGAGAGATGAGGTCAGTAAAAATCTTGCAGACACACAAAGAAGTCTAAGGGTGTCATGGGAATAACAAAAATGCCAGCAGATTTGATGACTTAGATGAAATGGAAAAACGAATAGAAAGCCGTGAACCACGAGTGACAGAAAGAAAAAATAGAAGCAAAGCTAACCAGGCACAGTGATTAGAGATTGAATCCATTTCAAAGTTACTGCAAAGAAAGATGCCCAAGTAGATGTTATCAAGCACCCGAGAACTTCACAAATCCCTCCATACTGAAACCAGACAACATAGGAGGAAACAAAGGCTAAAGGTCAATAACCCTGAGAAAATAGGGAAAAAAATCCTCAGGATCACCTTCAAATTAAGCCCAAGAACCTACTAAACGAAATACACACAACCAGGTGGAATCTGTCACAGGATAACAGGGTGATTTGATATCCAGGGTGATTTGATATCCAAGTTTAATTTATACAGAAGCATGTAGAACTCCCAAGGATTTCTATACTTTTTTTGAGACAGGGTTTTTCTCACTATGCAGTTTTAGTGGGCCTGTAACTAGCTATGGAACCAGGCTGGGCTAGCAAGATGGATCAGAAGAATAAATGCTCTTCCCTGCAAGTTTAGTAACCTAGGTAGATCCCCTGAACCCACATGATGGAAAGAGAATGGATTCCCCATAGGTTGCTCTGTGACCTGCACATAGATAGATAGATAGATAGATAGATAGATAGATAGGTAGATAGGTAGGTAGGTAGATAGGTAGATAGGTAGATAGGTAGAAGGAAGAAGAATTAGAAGTTCAAAGTCATCCTGGGATTCATAATTAGTTTGAAGACATAATATGCTACATGAAACCCTGTCTCAAAAATATACCCATTATATTTAATCATACTGGCACAAGTTTCATACATGAATCAATATAATATTATTGGAAGTCCAGAAATTAACTCACATTTATGAACAATTGATTTTCATGAATGTTGCCAAATATATTCGATGAGTGAAAAAAAATGGTATTTACACCAAGCAGTGCTGGGATGATTGGAAGTCCCCAAGTGAAAGAGTACAACTGCACCCCTCTCTCCCCTCATGTTCAAAATTTGACCTGAAATTGAGCACTAGTCTGAAAATGCTTGAATATGAAATAAAAAGATTTTACTCCATCAGGGTCTGGGGTGCCTGAAGTATAACCCAGTGGTAATGCATGTGCCTAGTCTATCTGAAGACCCTGGGTTAAAGTGTTAGCTTTGCCATTGCTGTGACATAATGCCTAGCAAAGTGACAAAGTGACTAAAGGGAGAGTATATTTTGGTTCAATTTGAGTGAGGGTACAGTTTATTAAAGTGGGGGAGGCATTGAGTCAGGTTGGACATCTTCCCCTCTCTGCTCCCCTCTCTGGCAGAGATATCACTGTGTATCCCTGACTAGCCTGAAATTCACTATGCAGACCAACTGGCCTTGAAGTCACAGAGATTCATCTGTCTTTGCCTCCTCTGGGCTGGGATTAAAAACATGTGGCACCAAATTTAGTTGCTTTCTCCTTTTAATTCAGTCCAGGTCCTCAGCCCATGGAGCAGAACTGCCCAGTTACAGAAGGGCTTCCCACCTCAATCTTGAAATATCCTCATCGCTTGCCAAGAGTTTTGTGTCCTCAATGATTCTTGATATCATCAAGTTGACAACAACAGACAGGTTTTCAGACTTATAGGAATTATTTTACAGATTGTCCAAAAAATCTGTTCTTACATACCTTCATATTACTTTTAATAGATCAGTTATTTGTCTAATAGTTCCTCTAATTCTGTAAATTCATCACACAACTTTATTCGTATATTGAATCCTATCATGTTTGAAGTCCACAAATTACTTCCAATCGAACCATAAGTGAATTTTCTCTTTTAATTAGAGAAACCATGTCAAGACACAAAACTAACATGAAATTGTAAAATCAAACCTAGATTCCAATTAATTTAGAGTTGTAGAGGATTTCTGAAAGTCTTGTTTAACTTGACTGCCCTTTTCTGGTGACATTTTATTTTCAGTTCTAAAGCTGTCTGATTTCCAAAATTTACATTTTCACCATCTGCAGAATATGCAAATAGAAGAGCAAAGTTTAGTTTGTACTTGGACAAGATGTCAACAATCTTTTTTGCATTGTGTGTTCGGTAGGTTCTTTATACTCTTTGTAGAAATCAGGATGATTTGGAACTAACGTTTTCAAATTTTAAAAGTACCTAAAAGGTCAGAGAAACAGTAATTTGACACACAACTTTTCATGCAGTTGAAAGCATGATCTTCCTCGAGCTCTGACAGAACCAGCTATACACTGGCATACAGCAACACATCTAATACCCTCACTTCCCTTTGTTCACCCACAAGAAATTTAGTTGTGAAGCTTAATCAGGAAATGTGACCTTACACCATTTCATAAGTATCTGAGGGAACACTACAATGCAGGTTTGTTTATATGGTGTGCCTTGGCTCCATTAGTGGCCAGCAATTTCCTTTGAACATTAGTAGTTTTGAAATTTTTAATTTCAGACATCAAATAAATGTAACAGACATTTATCTGATTTGCAAGTATTTGTCAACATGGCCAAATTTGAAATGCAATTTCCATATATACTTTTGTGTGCTCCCTCTTCCTTGGTAAAATTAAACTGTTCAGCATGCTCTAGTTTGGTTATTGAACTCCCTCATCTAGTTGTATAGTTCCTCTCATCTGCTATTAAAATGTGAATATTTCTCTTCTTCTTCTTCTTCTTCTTCTTCTTCTTCTTCTTCTTCTTCTTCTTCTTCTTCTTCTTCTTCTTCTCCTCCTCCTCCTCCTCCTCCTCCTCCTCCTCCTTCTCCTCCTTCTCCTCCTCCTCCTCTTCCTCCTCCTCTCCTGCTCCTCCTCTTCCTTTTCTTCTTCCTCCTCCTCCTTCCTCCCCCTCCTCTTTTATTTTCCTTTCTGAGAAAGGGTTTTACTGTGTAGCTCTGGCTGACCTTTAGCTTGGTAGACAGACAGTACTGGCTTAGAACTCAGTGATCTGCCTGCTTCTCCCCTCCCGAGGGCTGAGATTAAAGGCATGTGCCAGTTCTGGCTCCAAAGTGTTTCTTTTTAAGTTTTGTTGTTACTGTTCTAAATCATACAGATGTGTCTGTCTGTGAGGATGTGCACATGAGGTATCTGTCTGTCTGTGAGAGTGCGCACATGAGTGCAGGTGCTCACAGAGACCATGGGTGTCGGATGCCCCTGAAGCTGGAGCTTCAAGTCCTTGTAAGTGACCTGCTATAGGTGCTAAAGTGAACTCCAGGCCCCTGGAAGTATGTTTGTTCGATCACAGAGCTACTTCTCAGCACATATGATAAATAATCCTGCCTTTGTATTAGCATTCGTCATACGAGTTTTCCCAAGAAGTGACACTCTTCTATCTATCCCAGACAGGATCTCATGACAGAACAACAAAAATGATTCCACCCAAGTGAAGCACGCTTGAAATGAGTTTTATGGTGCTATGAAGGAACTCAGATGACTCAAAAGCAACTACATCACGGAAAAGCCCACCCCAGAATGAGTGAGGGCTCATGGAGGTTATATTTCTAGAACGCCCTGCGTGGCTTGCAACCCCCTAGGGTATGGCCTCCTGTCCTACCTTTCTGAGCTTCCTGAGCCTTTTAAGTTTTGTTAGCTCTAGAGTCTCATGAGCCTCCTTCTTCCCTGCAGAAAGGAATGTTTCAATTCAGAGGAAATAGCTCTGGAACAGCTTTCCCCTCTGATGATTAACCATAGCATTCAAAATACATGGCTATTCAGACAGAAGCGGAGTTGATTGACAGCTGGGTGTGACTTACACCTGGATCATCTACTTTCCTTTCATCATAGGTCTTCTCTGCCGCCCGGAGGAAGACAATCTAAGTGGTGTATTAACATATGAATCCATTAGAAAAGAATAAGCAGCCTGCGTGCTGTATGCAATTATATGCTAAATTGCTTTGTGTGACTGTAACTACAACAGGAAGGTACAGGATCCAAAGCCCTGAGTACAAGGCAGCAGTCTTAGACTAGAGAAATGTTTGCAAACTTAATAGTTGTCACATATTTATTTGAGAACTTTAGACTTAAGCTAGGTGGTTGGGATACAAAAAGCTGGTGGTCCCTTTTCTCAAACAGACCACTGTCCAGTGGAAGAAAGCACACGTAAGTTCAGTAAAACACGGACAAGTATGAGACAGTGGTCTGGGATGGGGACAAACTGGAAAGAAGCCTCACCTAGTTAAGGGGACACATAGGGCTGGCACTTAAACTGAATATTGAAGAGTTAAGGGTCTTCGTGCAGGAAAATTATAAAAGGGGAGCTTTAGGAAGTAAATGATGCTTAATAAAATAAAGGCTTTTGTCTCTTTATTTCACTTAATAAAAAAGCTGGGGGACACTCAGTTACTTGTACATAGAATAAGGGAAAATGATTCCAAATCGGCGACTATAAAGCTAACTCTTTCTAAAATTCATTTAGGGACTGGAGAGATGGCTCAGCGGTTAAGAGCACTGGCTGCTCTTCCAAGAGGTCCTGAGTTCAAATCCCAGCAACCACATGGTAGCTCACAACCATCTGTAATAAGATCTAAGGTCCTCTTCTGGAGTGTCTGAAGACAGCTACAGTGTACTCATATAAATATAATAAAATACATATTAATAATAATTTAAAATTTATTTAGTGTGAGTGTCCAAGTGTGCAGGCATGTTCACCCACATGGAAGTGAGAGATCAACTTGTGAGAATTAGTACCCATTGGGTAGGCCAGAAGGTAAGCCCAATTCCCTCCAGATCCAAAAGGCAGTCCAACTATCCAGATATGAGCTCAGCTTGGACTATAGGAGGATTTCTGGAGAGTAGATCAAAGACAGTATTCCCCAGGAACGTTGGGTTCCCATCTGTCGAAAGGAGTCATTTACCTTATCTCTCGCATAAGGGACATATGGCTACCTGTCACACCTATTAGCATATCAAAGCACATGATAGGATCACAAGTACCTGTTACACATTTTAAAGTCCATGCCAGCAGCATCCGGGGGCGTTCTCACCTGCTCCTCTACCTTAGACCTTAGACTCCAGCTCACAGGCTTCCCTCTCTCCAGCTATTTACTAGTTCTCCTAGTAACCCTGCTGTTCTCAATATGTTCTCTCTCTCTCTCCCTCTCTCTCTCTTATCTACAATAAAAAACCTTCCCCTTAAACATTCCATGAGCGGTTGTGTCCTCAGTTTATGCAGTATCCTCCCCTTTACTGGATGGGTGCTGAGGCCTGAGCTCAGTTCACAGGCTTGGAGATGTGTGCCCCTAAAACGAACTCGTGTAGCTAATATTTGAGGCGTTCCATGGGGCAGAAAATATTAATGTTCTTTCTTTAAAATACAGTTTTTTAAAACTATAATTTATTTTTACTTTTAAGTGTGTGTGTGTGTGTGTGTGTGTGTCTGTGTGTGTGCTGCACTCAGGCATGTGAGCATGTAAAAGGCATGCTGTCCGGTCTCCTGAAGCTGGAGTAGCCAGGTGGTGGTGGCGCATGCCTTTAATCCCAGCACTTGGGAGGCAGAGGCAGGCGGATTTCTGAGTTCGAGGCCAGTCTGGTCTACAGAGTGAGTTCCAGGACAGCCAGGGCTACACAGAGAAACCCTGTCTCAGGAAAAAAAAAAAAAAAAAAAAAGAAAAGAAGAAGCTGGATTAACAGGCAGGTGTAAGCCAATCTCAATTTGTGTTCAGTTCATCCTGCCCTTTGCCTCCATGTCCTGTGATTCATTGCAAATCTCAGATCCCTAACAAATATTGCCCAGATACAATTTCTCCCATATCCTAGTTGTATCATTATACAAATAGATCTGTCAATATGATCATATTATAGAACCAACTATTAAAGAAGGACCAAAGCCAGTGGCAACAACACATCTTCATGCATATCCTCACTAAATTATGTGTTTGGGGATGATATTAATATTACTGAATGCAGTTTCTTGGGCCTTCCAATGTTAAAAACAGATGAGGCACCTGAGATTTTATATGTATTATGCTGTAATGGCGGCAAGTCAATGATTCTCAAACTTTTATGTTCTGTGTGCTTCACAGCCTTACAAGGTAAATGCATAGCCCCAGGGCATGGAGAAAGGACTCTGAAGTTAAAAGTGGAAAGCACTGGATGCCCTTCCAGAAGACCTGAGTTTGATTCCCAGTACCTACAAAAGCAGTTGTAACTCCAGTACCAGAGGATCCGATGCCTAGTTCTGGCCTCCTTGGATACTAGGCATGCATGTGGTGCACAGACATGCATGCAGAGAAAACACCCATACACATAAAATAACTCAATAACATTTAAAAAAGAAAATTGTGAAAAAGAGCTCTAGGAAATGAAGAGTGATGTATGATGAAACAAAAGCTCGCATGTCTCTATTTCACTTGTCTAAAGAGCTGAGGACATTTCTATGTGTGTCACTACATGGGTGAACGCCCGAGAACAACTAGTGGGAGCTGTATCCCCCTTCCCAGAAGCTTTGCTCTGGACATAAGTTTTGGAGCCTTTTGGTTCAGCTTTTTCCTTTTGTTGTTTCTGTGATCTTGGGAGAGTTATTTAATTGTTCAACAATCTCTTCCTCTGTAAAATGCAACAAAGATGGCTATCCCTAAGTGGAAAAGAAGACAGTAGATACCAACAGAAACTACTTTTTACATTGTAAATGTTGGTTATATTGTCACTGACAGTTAATCCCTCATTTTGCAGACATCAATACTGTGCTTTTCTGTTACTTCCCTGGTATCATCATTGATATATTAAGTTCAGCTTCTATGCTTATTCAATAGTACTTTATAGGGTGCCAGTGGTTCCCCAAATCATTCCTCTGGCCACTACAGCTAGTTTCCTGGGTAGGGACTATATTAGACTAAGCCATGAATTGCCAAACAAAGAATGGGTATCCACAACTAGGTCCATTGGAAAACCTAGCTTCCAAGCAGGTACCCAAAGAGCTGCATGAACTGGACAGACTTAGGAATGTGGCAAAGCCTCCATGATAAACTTTATGGGAGACAAAATGAGCTGCAGAATGCTGGGAGCTAACACTAGTAGAGAAGGGAAGTACAATGTAGTGGCCAGATGCAAGAACAGCCCACGGAGCAGTAAAAACTAGCTGTCATATTTGTTGGGGAAAGAAACATGATTTAAATCATTATCTGTCTTTGTGCATTGGAATCTTGTAGATGATATTTCTTTTTTTGACTGATGTAGAAATTAAGGCTCAGAGTGGTCAATTAATGATTCATATTCAGGCTCTTTTTTTCTCTTAGACAACATCTCATACAAAGAAAAACCATGTTTGTTCACAGGAACATCTACAATATTTAACCCAAGCAATTGAATTGTTTTTTAAAATGAGAAATATAAAAATGTTTGGTATAAAAATCACAACTATGACCTGGGAGTGTAGCTCGGTGGGAGAACAAACAAAGGCATGGGTTGTCTCCTCTGCCACCAAGAAGTAAACAAACAAATAAATAAAAATAAAAGTGGTGACACATCTGTCATTGGTGAAAGTTGACATTTATTTATGTGCTTCCTCAAGGTAACCTCAAGGTAACACTGCACTGAGTCTATTTTTAAAGTATAGGAGGCAATTGGTGTGTTTTCAGTGAGCGAATGAGTGATCCACCAGTGTTGATTATATCCAGAAGCTCATAGGCACATAGACATACTTAGGTTATAGTCAAAACATTGCACCAATCTTCCTGAAGTGAATGGAAAGGTTTCTTTTTCTTTTTCTTTTTCTTTTTTCTTTTTCTTTTCCTTTTTCTCTTTCTCTTTCTTTTTCTCTTTCTTTCTTTTTTTTTTTTAATTTTCAAGACAGGGATCAGGGATTCTCTGTGTTAGCCCTGGCTGTCCGGGAACCTAAACCAGGCTGACCTCAGACTCAGAAATCTGCCTGCTTGTGACTCCCAAGTGCTGGGATTAAAGGTGTGCACCACCCTGGCTGAATGGAAAGGTTTCTTAATTATGAGGTTCTTCTTCCATACGAGTCTCAGCAGAAGACCTGAGAAGTTTAAGGAGGCATGTATCTAGACCCTGGCTTTCAGAATCCCCAGGAGATGGTAGAAAACAAACATCCAAACAGCAACAACAACAAAAAACACCACTGTATTTTTTTTTTTTAGCAGGCTCCCAAGATCTCATTTCCATGGCCTTTACTACTGGGCACAGAAGAACAACAGACCAGCATAGGGTGTGATTGTGTTTCTGGAAAATTCTGTCTTATATCATAAAGTGAAAGAAGAAGGAAGCTTTAGAAGAAATCAACACAGCATCCAAGTGACAGAGCTAGGCAACTGTGGCTTTGAGTCAAGGAAGATGGAAGATTCAGGGCTGGAGAGATGGGTCAGTGGTTAAGAGCATGTTGCTCTTGCAGAGACAGGTGTCCAGATCACAGAACCCACGTGGCTGCTCACAACCTCCCATAAGCCCAATAGCAGAAAGCCTAATACCCTTGTGTAGCCTCTGTAGGCACCAGGTACACATGTGGTGCATAATATATACAAGTAGGTAAAATACCCCGACGCATAGATAAAAACAAATAAATCTTTAAAAAGTAAGAAAAGATGGAAATTTCAGGTCAAGTAGATATCCCCAAAAGTCTACAATGTAACTTACATGGAATGGGGAAAAAAGTTAAGAAACCGGGAAAAAATTCATCATGGGCTTTGAGAATATTTTTAGTAAATACATGACAACAGAATTCAGATTTTTCTGGACCCTTGACATGTCCTCGAAGGACCAGATCAAAAGAATGGCTGTCAGGGATGTACTTCCTGGTTTTCTGGGCAGTGTCCAAAAGTCCTTGGGAAGTGTGATTATGTTAGAGAAGTTCATCTTTTCCCCTGATTCTTGGCTTCCTGCTATTGGGCTTATGGGAGGTTGTGAGCAGCCACGTGGGTTCTGTGATCTGGACACCTGTCTCTGCAAGAGCAGCAACATGCTCTTAACCACTGACCCATCTCTCCAGCCCTGAATCTTCCATCTTCCTTGACTCAAAGCAACAGTTCCCTATTTCTGTCACTTGGATGCTGTGTTGTATGCTAGGAACTGAATCCAGGTTCTCTGCTGGAACAGCCAGTGCTCTTGACTTCCCAGCCATCTCTCTAGTTGCACATTTATTTTTTGAGTCAGGGTCTTGCTGTATAGTCCAGGCTAGCTTGGAAATCTCTTACCGACTGAGCCACCGCTCCAGCACTAGCTTGGAAATCTCAAGCCTCTCCTATCTCTAATTCCTCAGAGCACCCTCAGTCACATGCAGCCTCTGCTTGTTGTGTTGGTAAGAAGCTATGCCATGTGCCCTTTCAAATCTCTAGAGTCTCCAATTCTACTTGTTATACAGAAGCCATCTGTAACATCTGTTGAAGAAATGACTGGAGAGTAACCGGAGGCACAGGGCAGTGGAAGCAGATGGATCTTTTAAGAATGGAGGCGAGCTAGAGCAAAGCAACTGGTGCCCCAGTGCAGAGCCAAGCGGCTAGGAGCGAGACGGATGTGTAAGATGGTGTTGGGACCTTTGCTGAATATGAATGAAGTACAAAAAGGAAGCAGTAACAGGAGCCTAAAGGAAAAGAGAAGAAGAGTATTGATACTGGCTAGAATCAATAGGAGATCGGTGTGGCCTGTGCTATATTCCCCAGGCACTAAGAGCAGGAAATAACAGGCTACATCCATCAGTCATGCTAATTGGGACTGGTCACCACACCTGTGCCTGAGGTAACTGAATCTACTGATAACTCTCCTGGAATTCTGCATTTACTTCTCACTGTCAATAAGGTGCCAACTGCAAACATCCCCAGTTGTAGCTATTTGTCTTTAGGAAAAGCTGCTGGTCAGGCAGTGGTGGCACATGCCTTTAATCCCAGCACTTGGGAGGCAGAGGCAGGCGGATTTCAGCATTCAAGGCCAGCCTGGGAGTGAGTTCCCAGGACAGCTAGGGCTATACTGAGAAACCCCGTCTTGAAAAAAACCAAACAAACAAAAAAGAAAGGAAAAGCTGCATCTTAATCATTATTATGCTGTAGCTGACCATGGTACTTTGTACACATCAGGCAGTGCATGTCTTCCTTAGGCATGCATGTCGTTTTGTATTGGTTTACTTGATGGTCTCAGTATTTAGACTGTGAACTCAATGGGCTTGTGCCAGATTAATCTGTTTCCTGGAACTTAGTTTTGCAAACTTTTATTGGCTTAAATTGTGTTCAAGTGCGTGCGTGGAGGAAAGAATGGATGAGGAACCATAAAAGAGGTGGGACTAGAGTATCAAAAAGACCGCGTGCTGTTCAGGCACTGCATTTTCTCTTACATATTTATCTGTGTCATTGTGGCCTCAATAGGCCTGTAAAACTTGGAAGATGGTGGTGGATGGTCTATGATTTACGTACAGTTTAAATGGAATACACTTTGTGGATCTTCCTATGCAAATCTCTAGTCACTACCTTGGAGAGTTACTGGAGGCAAAGGATAGTGGAAGCAAGTGGGTCTTTTAAGAGTGAAGACAAGCTAGTGCAAAGCAACTGGTGCTGGATGCTTCCAGAGCATGGGAGAGATGCGAATTAAGGGGTGGAAAAAGCACAGTTCTAGTTGCTAAAATCAGGACCGACAGATAGTTCAGCACCTGCACTAAAGAAAGATACATTGTAGCTAAATGATTGATTTGTAGGTCCTCACTGGGTTCCAAATTTGAATGAATCAATATTACACCACTATAGTTACTGTTTTCTTGTGCAATGAAATTTAAGGTTGACCTTGAAAAGAAAAAAATTTAAAGATTGATGAAACAATGTGTAAAAACATTGGATCCAGTGTGTAAATCTATTGCAGGAAACATGGCTAGATCAAAGACAGCTTTTGAAAGCTTCGCTGGTTCTTTAGATTTTTTTTCCTTCTTAAAAAATGGTTTTCCCTCAGAGGCCAGCAGAAATTAACAAAAGTTGACCCTCACAGGAGGTATACTGCATCCTCAGTCATTATTGTAATGTGATTTGTACATATTAACTCATTTCTCGCAACATTTTGTGAGGGATACCATTGCGTTCTCCATTTTAAAATTGACAAATCTGAAGGACGAGAGGTAATACAATGTGATCAAGGTCATAGCGCTAGAAGTGAGGGAGCTGAGATTCACAGACAAGAGTATGGCTCCAAGGCTCCAATGAGATTTTTTAAAAAAAGGGAAGAGCGCGTTGGTTTAGGTAAGTACCTCATTTGTATGGAATTTAAAGAAAATCGCTCATCTTTTTTGATTATGGCAAATCCAGCATTTACAAAGAGCCAGCCAGCTATTACACCAGAGAAGGCAATACATGCTTCAGTTGCATCCTTAGTCTTCTTCACAAAAAACTTGGAAGGTATTTCATCCTCATTTCCAAGACATTCCCCACCCCCCAAAAAATAAGGTTGAGTGATTAAAACGATTAGCCGGAAGACGGCCATGCAAACGGGCAATTTGCACTGGGAGCTCTGCCTTTGCTGGCAGTGAAATCAGGCGAAAGGAGGACCCCACAGGGATGCCAGGAGAGTACAATGAAATAATGAATGTAAAAGGCCTCAACGAACAAGTGCAAGGGCTAAGGCCTGTGCATTTGCATCGCGGGAAAACCGGTTCCCCAGGACCTGGTCCCAGGCTTTCTGGCCCCAGCCCAACGCCTTCTCCTCCCAGTACCCAGCTTTCTCTTCAAATCTCTTCGTCTCCTCCGCTCCTGCCCCTCAAGCCTCAGCCGGGCGGCAGAGCGGAGAATAGAAGGTACGCGCGCGAGCAGGAGGCGGGGCGCTCGCCCCGAACCTTTCGAGGGGCTGGTCTGCGCGCGTGCGCCTTACTTCGGCGGCTTCAACCGCCCCGGCTCGGTGGCCAATCAGAGTCCCCGGCGCGCTCGAGACGTCTCCACGTTCTGTGGGTCGTGTGCGTGCGGAGGGAGGCAACGTAAGGGCGCTCGGCGAGCCCGTCTCTCCTCGAATGAAAGGAAACAACCCCTGGCGACAGAGCCCCGCTCTTCGGCAGTGCTGGAGAACCGACTCCCGCCTTCCCCGTCTCCCCTCGTGGGCGCTGTCCTCCCTTCGCCCAGCCGTGAGCCCCACTGGTGAGTTCCCCGCGATAACTAGGGGCCCCCCATTCTCTGTCTGGCGGGAGAAGAAGAGGATGGCGATGGCCAGGCCGCCGCCCCTGCCCGTTGTTTCGGGGGGACTGGCGGTGGTCTCCTTCATTGTCAGGGACCCCCAGAGGCGCCGCGCATTGTCGACGCTCCCTACAGAGGCTGGCGACCTAGTGTCGCGGGGGCGCTGAGGGACACGTTAGACGGCAGCCTGGATTTCAGGGGAGGGGGCTTCACATCGAAGGAGAGAAAAACTGGGATGGGGGGTTAAAAAAAACTCTGCTGTCGCTCAGATCTTTTCATTGGTAAGGAGGGTGACTACTTTCGAAGTGTAAGAAGAAAAAGAAATGGTTAGGATGGCATGAGGGTGAGCCGTACGGAAAGAGGGGGAAAAAAGAAAAACTCCCTGGTAAGGGGAATCGGATGAAAGTGATGGGTAAGGAGATGCTTTGGAGTCAGGTCCTTAGAGGACGAACTCCTGGGGAAGGGAGGAGTGTAAAGAAGGTGTTATTTTCCTGAATTCCAGAGACTTGGCCAAGGACAATCGGAGGGGGGGACCCCGACTTTCTGGCTGAAAGGAACCTACTCAAGTGTTGGGAAGGAAAAGACTTTTTCGAGTTTATTCAGCGCCTTGGTTAGAGGGAGATCTAGGAGGCTAGTGTGCGATTGGGGAATAAATAACGGAGAGAACCCGCTGTTTCCTCTCTGGTCCTTTATTACATGGGCGAACAGCACGGTGTTCTTTTGCAATTTCTGTTCGTTTCGATATTCTGTGTGAAAGTGAAAAACAAATTTTTTGATCTTTGAAAAGCCTTTAATTTTTCTCTGGTTCCTACGTAATATCGGGTCTTATTCATACAGTTCAAATTTCTTCACTACCCTTTGGCTTGAAACAACTGGAAAATTCCTTTAGTTTCCTTTTGAATAACCGCAAAAAAAGCACTGCGAAGCATGTAATATTATCGTGCAACCAAATTCAGGTGCCCTTCCGGTACATTTCCTATTCATTTATTTCTCTTCACTGCAACTTTGCTGATAGAAGACCATGTTATCTTTGGAGGATCGCACTTATATCTGTTAATTTCAACTGGCTTGCATGCGGAAGGTTTTTCATCTTCCGGAACTGCAGTTTTTGTTTTGTTTTGTTTGTTTTTCGGTAGAAAACGCTCTTTTAAAATACTAGCCATTGAATAAGCTCTCGAATTCCCTCCTTGGTCATCCAGGTGGTTTCTACCTCGATGCTTCACAGCATCTTGGACAATCTGAAATGCATTCATTGTTTCAGGCAGGTTTATTTTCAGACGTTTAAACAACGTTTAAGATTCTGTTGTTTTTTTCACCTTTACAGATTATCCATAATATTTCTTTGAAGGGAAACATCTCATTGTTGGGTTAAAGTCTTGAACTTTGAGCTTTGCTGTTCTTGAAAAACCTTTAAATTAAAACGAAAGCACTAAATAGACGTTTTTGAACCCTGTAGTGTTGCTGGTTGAATGTCCTTATTCTGCTTAACCCTAGACCACAAGTGTGACAGCAGTAGATAAAAATCTGTATTTTTTTTGATAGACAGTTTTGCTAGGCGTCATTGTTTCCATGATGGGCTCTGCTGCTGCATGTTTTATAAGGCAGATGTAAAAAATCAGCAAGCTCTGCACACATGCATTATTTGAATTTTAGTGGAAAAATCCAATTAGTCATTGCATAGCAGGGCAAAATTGTAATCGTTTGTTGCACATTTGCGTGTTTCTGTTCACTTTACAAATAAAACAAATTATCAAGAAATACATGAATGTTTTATAATGCAAAGTAAGTATATATGTATACATATATTTTCTTTTAGACTTTGGAATCTTTGGTATCTAGAAAATCAGGTTCTGAAAATTAAGATGAAAAAATACACTATTAGTCAAAAGAGATATTTATGTTCAATACAGATAGAATGGGGCTAGCATTTCAAAGTCAGTTTGGGGAATAAAGAGTGATTTTTCCCCCTAAGAATTTTGCATATTTTCAGTCATTTTTTTAAAGCCAGTGCTAGGATTGTTTAGAAACAGCACCTTAAAGATGCCTATGAAGATTAGATTTATAATGTACCATCCTTTCAGCTGGCCTGGATGACCTGGAGAAATGCTGGATACATCATGGTGACTTAACAGTGCCTATTATTCATTGCTTGGCAGTAAAGAAAAGCCATTTGAAACTCCAGTAGCAGAGCTGGGTGCTATTTATGAGTCTTGGTGTTTTTGCATAGCTCTGAAAACTGGAGCAGCTATACTTTTCATAGAGCAAGTGGACATATACCTGCTGGAGCAGATGCAAACACACTTCCTCTTTTGTTTCTTTTGTTTCTCTGCTTTCTTTTTTTTAAAAAAAATGCTAAAAGATTTGCTGCCTAATTCCAATCAGTTTCACAGTTTATATCCAGTGTTCTGAAATCAGTATTATTGAGAAGTACCCCATGGCACTCGGGAGACTGAGGTATTTAAAATTATAGATAGCATTAAGAGAGACAGTGAGACCTTTGAAGTCTTGTTCAGAAGCAAATAGTGGATATAAATTAATGAGAAATGTTTTCTTTGTGGCTTCATATTACATTACATCCTGATGATCCACTGTGAATAGCTCTGAATGGCGCATTACCTTGCTGCTACTGCTGCTGCAGATAAAAGATGCTTCTCAGAGAGTAACCAACTAGTTAGTGAGCCAAGTCTCTGAGCACAATGTCCTGAAAATACTTAAATGTATATAAATGGCCATATCTTAATAAGCTAATTTGAAGACAGAAGTTTGAGATTCTAATGATTATGATGAGCCTTATAGCAACCTGGGTCTGAGCCGCTTATTCCCAGTAATTGGGCAAATTATACAGATCAAAACACTGGTTTGAAATTTGTTGAGTGATGGTATTAAATGATGTGTGTTGAGAATGATGATCCAAATCTGTAGACTTCTGTGTTAGAGCTTTTCTTCCCTTTTTTGGTTTGACTGTACAACCTATAATTATAATCTGGTCAAATGCGAGGCTCATTCAGAATTTTCCTTCCACTGAAGAGCATTGCTGATTTATGTATGGAAGTTCCTGCATGTAGGAGACCACTATCAGATTGGCTTTTAATAAGTAGACTTGGGATAAGTCTCAGTCAAATAAAACAGTTTAGTAAATATTGGGATCCTAAAGACTGCATTTTATGGTACAATATTAGAAGTTTTATTATTTCATTACATGAAAAAGGAACAGAATAGCAATAATCTAAAGTAAAAAACATGGTTTTCTTAAATTTGAAGTATTTGAAGTTTTAAAAATAACTTTCAAAGTTATGCTTAATTTTACTTTTAATACTTTATTCAGTATGTGAACTGGACAAAATTAAGCAATTAAAGAATTCAGTTTTCAATATTTTGTAGTTTTCCTTGTAGTTTTAAGTTGTTCTTAGATCTTTATCATTCTGTTTCCTTGGTGGACATATACCTAAATTTGAAATTTATTTTTTTATCTTTAATTATATTAGTGGATGATTTAATTTTGTGATTTCGGTTTTCTGTAAGTTTTTGAGATGGGTCCTCAGGCTCCCCTTGTGGCCCAGGCAGTCCTCATACTCATGATCTCTTCCCTGAACTTCCTAAAGTGCTGAGATTACAGCCATGCACCGCTATATGGAGCTGTGTTATAATTCTTATCACACAAGAGTAATCTGATTTCACATATGTTCTAATTTGAATTTATTTTGATTTCTCTCAATTACTCTAGATTTGATTGCTTTCTCTCCACTTCTCTTTCCCTTTCTTAACATGTATTATGTATGGAAGGCATTTTGGGGTTTTGATATTTTATCTATACAAATATTTAAGTAACTATATTAAAATCTATGTCAGACATTAAACTACTTGTGTATATACATATAAGCCAATTTTTAACTGAAATTAACCATTTTGTTGCATTCTTATTCTCTGTAGCATTTTTTGAGGCTTAAAGTGGCATTCTTTAAACAATTTAAAAAACATGTCAAGCTCAATTGAACAGAAAAAAGGGTCTACAAGACAGCGTAAATGTGGCTTTTGTAAGTCAAATAGAGACAAGGAATGCGGACAATTACTGATATCTGAAAACCAGAAGGTGGCAGCACACCATAAGTGCATGGTGAGTATATCAAGAGACCTCAAAACCTTTCTCAAGATAGAGTCTTAATAACTAACATATTAGTATTGCTGAATATTAAAGCAAAGCATGGTTAGATTTTTAAGAAATGGTTTAACACTATGCAATGTCATTTTAATAGAAAATTCATTTTTAAGTTTAGCATCTTAGTCATTGTCTTGATGTAATTATATGTGAACTATAATTTTTTTCAAATGTTATTTATAGCTGTTTTCATCTGCTTTGGTATCCTCACACTCTGATAATGAGAGTCTTGGTGGATTTTCTATTGAAGATGTCCAAAAGGAAATTAAAAGAGGCACAAAGCTGGTAAGTTGATATTTTTGCCTCTTAAGCATAGAATTACTTAACACTCATGAGGAAGGAAATTACTTATTTTAAAGTGTATTACTTTGTAAATTTCCTATAATTTTAAATTGTGGGCTGTTTTTATTTTCTAGCAAGTAAATCCAAAGCTTGATTTGTTTACAACTCAACAAAAAGGAGTGAATCAATATCTTGAAATATTTCTTCTCAAAAGGAAAATCTTCTTAAAGCCTGTGATCACTTACAAAATAAGCACTCTACTTAATTTGCATGTATCATGTTTCAAATCTTCATTCAAATGTAATTTTCATAATTCTGGTGTGTCTTCCCTTTTCATCATAAAGTTAGTGTGGGTCATCATAGACTGAGATGGCAGTGGCCCCTCAGCAGGAAAGTGATAACTCTTGCTAACAGAATCTTGCTCTGGGGTTTGGGTATATGACACAGCATATATGACTTTGGATAACTTTTGGTGAATTTTCCAGGAGTTCTTCCAAAGCTGCGCTAGAGTTATGTTCCTGTAGTTACCTTCACCACCAGTAACCAGAGTGGCAAGCTGTTATATTACTCCTTGGGAAAAGTAGCGTCATCTCAATTGGTATTTACAACACCCGACTTATCATGCAATATTCAGTTGATTGAAAGTTTTCTTTTCTTTTGGCTACTTTTTCTTGCTTGATCTCTTAATTGAAATTACATCCATTGTTGTAGTGAGATCTTAACTGTGAATGTTATCTTATCCCAACCCTAAACTATATATAAGAATAGAAAAGATTTGGGATTTTTAAATGTGATTTTTTTTTGATGACTTTTTGTTGCTTCATGTAACTGTAGTATGCTGATTTTTTTTTTTTTTTTTTTTGAGACAGGGTTTCTCTGTGTCGCCTTGGCTGTCCTGGAACTCACTCTGTATACCAGGCTGGCCTCGAAATCAGAAATCTGCCTGCCTCTGCCTCCCAAGTGCTGGGATTACAGACGTGTGCCACCACTGCCCAGCGTATGCTGATCTTTATAAAGAGATCAGTACACCATATTTTTATTTCCTGGTTCTTGAAACAGATTCAGATGCAATAAGAGAATGTTATTTACTTGAAAATAGTGATGTAAATCTTATTGCTTCACATATTCTTTGTCTTTATAAGTAAAATTCCTTCCTCTTCTTGATATGTTAAAACAGGGCCCACTTGACAGTGCCTCCTGTAGTCAAACCTGGTATTGGCCCTGATATTGAAAGAGGGTTAAAAAACTATCCTTTTGAATGATACATGAAGCAGAAGTATACATTTGTCAGTGTTGCTGTATTCAGCCAAGATTTAATTTATTTGAACCTGTTTGTAAAGAAAATACCAGAACTGGATACAAGTTTTACTATTAGGAACTATTTTGTTTTGAATGTCTTAAACTGGTGTGTTGATTCCCCTACCCCCACGCCAGGTGTAGCATGCTATAAATAACTCATATTGCTCCTTGAACTAGTGAGTGGAATAATATTGAGGGTTAAATGCCTAGAAATAGTAATAGACTTGGACTTGAATCCCATCTCTGTCACTAACTGGGTAACCCTGAGTAAGTTATTTCCTTCCCTAAGCCATGTATCCTTATATAAGGGATAGTGCGCATACCTGCCTCACAGAGTTGTTACAAGGATTAAAAGAGACTATGCAGGACTAAGTATGGTGCTCAGAACATAGGTAATATTAAGACTTGATCAATGGTAGCCACCTCTGTGGTTATTCCTTATAGATAAAAATAAAATCCTGCTGATGTCATTGAAGACTAATGAAAGCATGCTAGGCAGACACATCATGAGATTAAATACTTTTTAGGTGCTTAAGAAGGAATCCATGCCTTCAAACTGCGGAGTATATGCTTTACTCCTAAAACTACACCTCTAGCCCTATAGCTTTTTTTTTTTTTTTTTTTTTTTTTTTTTTTTTTTTTTACCATGGACACATTAATGTTATTTTAGACATGTCATTAACTTCCTTGTCTTTTGCCACCTATCAGTAGATACTGTTTTATTGTCACATACTGAACAGTGATGACAAGAAATTGTTATAAAAAGGTAGAAATGTTTACCAGAGGCTGGTGGAGATGACTCATCGATAGAATGTTTCTCAAGCATGCACACTGTTGCAGAGCACTAATTCACTAAGAGTTACTACTTGTTTCAAAAGCTACTTGACACTGTGGGTGTCTTGAATTGTGGGATAGCAGCAAAAGAGGAATGTATTGGAGACTGGATTGTTTTCTTCTTCACCAGCCAAGGGCTTAGAATTTAAATTACTCATAATAGTGAATTGGGAGAGCAACATTTATACATTTTAGTTTAAAATGATTTCTGAAATTTAAAATTTGTTGTTTATACAATGTGCCTGAGTGTTTGCCTGCTTGTATATATATATATATATATATATATATATGTGTGCATTATGTGTGTGTCTGGGGCACATGGAAGCCGGAAGAGATTGGATTTCCCCAGCATTGGAGCTGCTGTGAAGGTAATCTTCTGAAAGGGTCCTATGAAAAAGTACCAAGTGCCCTTAACTACTGAGCCATCTCATTAGCCCCTTAAATTTTCCTCTAAGGTTTAGTTTTCATTTACTTTGTGTGTGTGTCTTTGCTTATATGAGTGTAGCTTTCCATGGAGGCCAGAAGAAGGCATTGGTTTCCTTGGAGTCAGAATTATAGGCAGTTATGAGTTGCATGATATTAATGCTGGTAGCAGAACTTGAGTCTTCTATAAAAGTAGTATATTATTTTAACTGCTAAATTCTCTCTCCAGGTACTGAAATAACTTAGCTTTCAGTTTTCTTCCTTACATTATATTGTTTTATTTTTAATGAGGTACTGCCAATTAACCAATATTCTTGATTTTAGTTTTCTTTACTTTCCTTGGTATAGCTTTGTCTAAGCAATAAAAGGACCACAGTTCAAGTAGGAACAAATTTTTAAAAAAGCTTTATATATCTAAACTATGTATAAGGCAAGTACCTGGCTTCCCTGGTCAGCTTTGATACCCAAGATGTAGGAAGAGAAAAAGAAAAGCATATTTGCATTTCTTATTTATTTTCTCATAATGACTTCAGTTCTTATTGAAGACATATAAGACCATACGTGTACTCTACCAGCTGTATTTCGTTTTGGTTTTGGTTTTTGAGTCAGGGTATCATGTGTCACTGGCAGGCTTGAAATTGCCTATGTAGCTGAGGATGGCCTTGATTACTAATCCTCCTGACTTCTCTTTCCAAGTGTCGAGATTTTATAGATAGGTGCCATAGCCACCTGTCCAGTATATAGACAAAAATGTAATTTCTAAGTAAAGTTATAAGTAATCTTTGCTCTTTTGAATTTGTTGTGAGGAGACACTTGAGAGTTGTATTTGAAGAATGTATTCTTTCTGAAGCAACTTGGTAAGATCACTAAGATCTAACACTGATAGTAACTGTTGCTAATTGGTACCTGTGTCAGATAGATAAAGGATGTCAAAAGAATTCAGGAGGTCATGTAGCTCACCTTCCTTACCCCTAAGCAAGATTTGCCTACATCACCCAGGATGATTTGTACCTCTGCCCTGTTCTGGTGTTAGGAAACTGATTCTTCTCAAGTCACACGAATAAGCACAGTAATGTATTTGAGAAACTCATTCCTCTGTAATTCAAGTACACCTCTTATTTTGTAGCTCTTTATTCTGTTTCTATTAAAGAAGTATTCAGGGTTTTTTTCCTTCCCTTTATGTAAAAAGAATCCTTCCTATATACACAATGGACATCCTCACATGATTTGCAAACTGTCCTACTTTTAAGTGAGAATATTCTTCCACACCTTACAAACTCCTCTGAATGAATGTGTTATACTTTTCCTAGTACTAGAACCAGCTGACACTTACTGAGTGCTTGATATGTGTTAAGGACTAGGCTACTTTAAATACAGGTCCTAATTAATCCTCACAATCATACTGCAAGACGGGAAAGTATTCATCCCTGCCTTACATAAAAGGAAACTGAGGCTCAGAGAAGTAAAGTCTATGGTCATATAGTTAGCACATGGCAGATCACAGATTTGAACCCATGGCCAGAGCTCCTAATAATCAGGTTATACTAGCTGTTCTTTTAAGCTGCTCCATACCAGATTACATTTTTTAAAAGTATGATAGCTTCCTAATGCAGATTGCAAAGTTTAGGACATACTCAGACTCCAATTTAATATATTTTGTGACTAGCATTACCTTGCTAAATGTTAGGAGAGAACCTTACATGTATGCTAGGTAAAAATGATCTATTATTACACTGGAGATATTTTTTGTAGTCTTTGACCATAAGAAAACACATCCTACATAGCATTTATTCAGTAGGAGAGGACCTGTAGCATGGCAGAGGCAGACAGGGTGTGTATAGTTAGGATCTAAATAGACATCTAGTGAATGTTCATTCTTTTTGGAGGGTGTTCCCTATTCAAAGGTTAAGAAATCTTCCTAGAGATAGTCAGATACTGGAATACTTTTGAATTTTATCAAATTAACGTTAAATAAGAATGGTTAAAAGTTTTTTTTAAATATCAGAAGAATTTTAAGTCAGTGGGCTGGAGAGATGGCTCAGCAGTTAAGAGCACTGACTGTTCTCCCTAAGGTCCTGAGTTCAAATCCCATCAATCACCTGGTGACTCACAACCATCTGAAATGAGATCTGATGCCCTCTTCTGGAGTGTCTGAAGACAGTTACCATGTACTTAAATATAGTGATAAATAAATCTAAAAAAAAAGATTTTTAACTCAGAATGAGAAAGGCAAATGGGAGGTTTTTTTTTTTCTTGGAGACAAGTTCTATACCACAGTTATTGTGGAAAATGAAGCATAATGATTGCAATTTATAAGCCTGCTTGCTCTCTGTTGATGTCCTGTGGGCATTTTAAACTCTACCTGTCTAAACCAGTTTTTATAACCTGCCCTGAAATGTGATTCTTTGTCTTTCTGAATCCCTTATCTTCAACCCTCCCACCTGTTGTGTGGATTCTCTTTCTGAGCATGCTTTGTCTTCTAAAGATTTATTTATTTTATGTATATGAGCACACTGTAGCTGTCTTCAGGCACACCAGAAGAGGCCATCAGATCCCATATAATTACTGGGAATTTAACTCAGCTGAGCCATCTCTCCAGCCTGTCTTTTCTTCCTTTTTCTTCATGGTACCCTGTATGAAGCTTTCCTCTTCTAGGTTTTTTGTTTGTTTTTGTTTGTTTGTTTTTTGGTTAGTTTTTTGGATTTGGATTTTTTGAGACAGGGTTTCTCTGTATAGCCCTGGCTGTCCTGGAACTTACTCTGTAGACCAGGCTGGCCTCGAACTCAGAAATCCACCTGCCTCTGCCTCCCAGAGTGCTGGGATCACAGGTATGCGTCACCACTGCCTGGCTCTCTTCTAGTTTTCTAATAAACATAACCACTAGTAATTGCTTAACTACTTTTCACAGCTATTGCCAGGCTTGTGAGATGCTTCAGCTCTGGTCAAGGTTCTTGCTACCGAGCCTGACAACCTGAGTTTGATTAGGAAGCACATGATAGAAGGAGAGAACCAACATGATCCTGAGAAAGCCTGTCTCAATGTACTTCCCCCAGCCTGGTCTCCATCCTCAGCTTTTTAGACACCCCCTCTATGTGTTCCTTTGCTGCTGCGTCACAGAAGTTCCTTTCGTATGGCTCAGCTCAAGCTCATGCTTGTCTCTGCCATATGGACCAGCACTGTATGCTTTGGAGTCAGGACACATGGGCAAGCTTTTTCTTCCATGGTGAACTGTGGTCTCCAAGAGAGTTCAAACTCTTTCCCTGGCGTAGCATCGCATGGGCATAGTGCATGAACGTATTTGGCATGTGCTTTAAATCTCCTTTGTGCTCAGTGCTGCTCTAATAAGTGGGCACTGATCAGTCCTTGCATTTCAAAAAAGAATGGGTCTAGATAGGAGAAAGTGGCAAGCCTTTAATAATGGGCTGGGTTTAAACTGTACTAACATAAAAATTCCCGATTTGATTAATTGCTGTTGTACTGTTGTTTTGAGGCTTTGGCACTTTGAAAGAGGAGTATGAACTATGTTAAAAAAAAATAGCCTGGTTACTTCTTCAGTATGGTGGGGAATGTGTATTTTTCAAACATGAGAAATGTTTTCAAATACCTCTTTAACTCACCCAGTGTTGTTACTTTTGTTCTATTATTGGGCATTATATTTGTCAGGTAAACCTTAGATTTTATCTTTATATGTATTTATCAAATATTCCAGCACCTACTTGGTGCCAGGCACCGTGCTAGATACTTTGGAAATAGACTTGAAATAAATTAGCGTCAGAAGTAAAGAGCACCAACGTGGGAGAGCAGGGAGAGAAGACCACAGCTGATGTAGCTGAGAAGTCAGAGGCTTTGTGGGGAATGACATCTGAGCCTAATATGGTGACCCACGGCAGTAATGCCAGCACTCAGCCTAAGGCAGGAGGAGGATGGGAGTTCCTGACAAGCTTGGGAGGACAATAACCTTTTCCTGTTTAAAAAAAAAAAAAGGGTGGCCTGATACTATGGTGGAAGGGAGGGTTTCATGGAAGAAGTGCTGGGTGATGCCGGATGCTGATGCTACGTAAGTTCTTATAACAGTGATCCTTGACCAACTTGCATAAATAAGAAAAGGGCTGATTTTAAGAAAAGCACACCTTGACTTTATAAGATAGAGTCTCACTGTATACTCTAGGCTGACTTTGAAATTCTCCTGCCCCAATCTTCTGAATGTTAGGAGTACAGGTGTCTGCCCCAAGGCAAACTTTTTCGTGGGAGACCTGATAATAGGGTTGTAAGACTTTCCCCCAGCTACTTGGGCTTAATTGAAATCAAAGGCAGCAAAGAAACAAATGCTTTTTGCTTTGCTGCAGTTAAACTTCATTTACAAGAACAAGAAGTAGGCCATGTTGCTCTCCCAGGACATTTGCCATAGAGTATTTGGGGAGGAAAGGAGGTAAAATTTCACCATGAAATTTTTTTCTCTTTATCTTTGTAACTGTGTGCACATGCATTATGAATGTATTCATGCAAGTGGGAATTCTTTTTAAAAGCCAGTTATGGCGTGTAGGTTAAATTTAATGTCTGTAGGTATTTTATCAGAAATTTCTATTAAAGTGAACTTTACTTTTGTGGTGATTAAGTAGGCTAAGCAGTGATGAAGAAAACTGGCTATTATGGAAATGCATTTCTTGAAATGCAGTCTCTTCTTTGCCTTCCTATAGTAGTTTTGTAATTGGGAACACATTAACTCTATGTCATAGAATTCCCATTTGTGTTTGCTAATGGAGGAGAACCAAATCCAACAATATGAAAGCAGAGCTGTAGGAGGTGCAGCTCACTGCTACATTGTTTGCACAGCATGTTCAAGGACCTGAGTTCAATCCTTAGAACAGCAAAAACAACTGACCGACCAGTCAAGTGAAGTAATCTCCGTGTGGCTCGGGGGACTCTTTTGGTGCTTACTTGAGTGAGCCTGTGTTTTGGGCCTTCTTCACAGATTAAATATAGCAAACAGCCTGGCAGTTCACAGTATTCTCAGCTGCAAAGACCCATAGTTGAGAAAAATCTAAACAGAAAAAAGTCTGCCCATGCAAAATGCCTGAAATTTTCAGTCGAAGAAAGGGAAACAAACTTGAAATGCTCCAATGGGAGAATGTCTTTTTCTTCTTGGACATGGTTTGGGTAATTGGATCAAGTTGGCATAAATGAGTACTCAGCAGAAGGTCAGAGGGGTACATTAGGCAAGAACTTCACAGTCCGAGTTCACTGTCCTTCAGGTTCCGAGTCTTCCTCAATTACTTCATGATAGGTACTTTTCATTGGCTCTTATTTTTTTAGAGGTACCTAGAATTTGAAGTCCAAATCTGTCTTGTAAGCAACTTGTCACTACTTTTCAAGGATGTGAGAGCATTCAGATTTTATTGAGGGGATTTTAGCTTCCTTTTAGACCTCCTCAGCAAGTTTTGATTTGCGATCCCCTTCAAAGAGCCTGGATTTGAAAACACGAGTAGAGCTATAATATCACATCGAAGCTGTTTGCAATTCATGCCTGGACCCTGGAAGTAGCATTCATTTAAATTTTTTAACAAGTAATTTGGTGACTGTCAACTAACTAGGTAGGCCAGAAGCTGCTTCTGTCTATGTTGGCTTTGTAAGGTATTATTATTCTCAACTATGATCCTGGAATTGTACAGCAACATTGGGGCATTTCTGACTATTTGCCCTAACTGTACTGTCCTGCTTTTTGGTTTTATGGGACTTGGTGTTATTACAGCCAAAAGAACGAGCCAGGCCACTGTAAGGTAAGCTTGTCTCTTGTGAAAACACCCTAGATACGGGTGTCCCTTTCTTTAGGTGCTTTTGACAATTTGTGTCTTTGCTTTACAGGCTCAGGACCATGGCTTCTTTTCATATCTTCCTTTGCATTTTCTGTATTCAAAGTAGTTTTCTGAAGCGAGTGTCTCCAAAGCAGTTAACCACATTGATGTATTGTGTGTGTGTGTGTGTGTGTGTGTGTGTACGCACTAAGCATTCCTCTGCTGCAGCTGAGCTCTGTGAGATTGTGCTATAAGGACTTCCATGTAGTCACTGGACTCTAGCTTTTCCACAAACACTTTTTCTGCCTAGCCACGAAGTTGGCAACGTCTTTTTCATTTTCTTCCTTGGGGCTACTAAGAACAGTTTTTCCTTTTGATCCTTAAGACTTTGCGGGGACTTGGTTTCCTTCTTGGCCTTGTTCAGTTGACTGAAGTGCAGGTATGCTTCGCTGTCTGCTTCCTACGGTCCAGCTAAATTTTAGTCTTTGAGTTCTTTGTGTGGCCTCTCATGCGTGACTTGGTTCCTCTTTCATCTGTGGGGTCAGCTCCTTGAGACATGCTTCTGTGGTACAGCTTAACCCACGTTAGCATACCAGACTTTCTGGCTGTTACCATGGCTTCTGAGCATACTGCAGAAAGGCTATGCAGTCTCCTGTGATAGGACAGGACCTTCTTTCCCAAATTCTCCAGCTCCAAAGCTGGAGATTCATAATTGAGGTTTCTCAGGTCATCCAGGAATAAGATGACGAATGGGTAAAAGAAAAGCATTATAAGTAACAATGTTTTTGCCTATTTAAAACAGGAACATGGAATAGGATACAAGCAGAGGAAACTGAGAGTTAACATTTATACCTACATCAGGGGAAAGGAAATTAGCTCTCAAGAGAATATTTAGTAGGTAGGTCAGCCTCCCCTCATTTGAGCAGGGAAAGGACACCATTGTTCTTGAAAAACATGTCCCTGTCAGATTAACTTTTGTTTTCCCACATTTGAAGGCAACTGAGACACATTGGAAGTGTGATGACAATGGCAGCTGACACTCTTCTGGACGATAAGTAGTGGTAAAGAGTGTAGTGGTAAAGAGTGTGACAACCTTCTGAGCTGATATTCTCTGTAAAGGCACACACTGGGTATGGAACTAGGCTACATCTCACATACCTCGATGTGTTGAGGATAGTGGCAATGGTGGGGTCTCATTCACCTCTTGTTTTAGAGAAGGGTCTCACTTTGTAAACCAGCTGGCTTAGAACTCACCGACATCTACCTGATCCTGCTTCTACCTCCCTGGAGCTGAGATTAAGACATCTGCCACTGTGCCCAACGTGCTTTTAAAGTATCTTTTCATTCATCAAACATTTCATACACTTATGCAATTAATTTTTATCATATGTATCTCCCATTACCTTCTTCCACTTGCTCCTAATGTCCCCCAACCTTGCCACCCTGGTAGCTTCATGGTCTTGCTTCTGTTACTCATAGTCCTGTGAGTCCAGTTATTGCTGCCCATATGTGGGTGGGTGTGAGACCATCCACTGGGGTATGGGAACCTATCAGCAGCCAAGTCCCCAAAGGACAGTGCTTCTCCCTTCCTTTCTAATGCTTTTTGTTTTAGAAAGAGCCTTCTCTTTTATTTCGATTTGATTTGCCATAATATTTCAGACATGGTTCTCCCACCTGTCTTCTTTCCTAGCTTATTTAATTACGATAATCTTTTCTCCCTACACTGTGCGCTTATTGAACGAAATTGTCCTCAATTTTACTTTTCCAGCTCTTGATCCTGTAAGTTGTATGTTCTTTTGTATATCTTTTGTTTGCTTGAATATATGTGTTAGGCAGTGCCTTGAGGGGTCAGAAGAGAATGTTGGATGCCCTGCAAGTAGAGCTAACAGATTGTTATAAACTGCTGTGTTGATCCTGAGAACTGAACCTTGGCCAGTGTTCTCATCCAAAGAATCATCTCTATTACTCACTGTTTCTGAGAAAGGGTCTCAATGCAGCTCAGGCTAACCCTGAACTCAGGTTGCTATCACAAGTAAATTCCTCTCAACTTAGTCTCCAGAGTTCTACTATTAAATAATCATTTTTAGAAACACCCAAAGGTAATTAGGTAAAGCCTTCAATCTTTTTTTTGTTTGTTTGTTTTTTTGGATTTGGTTTTTTCAAGACAGGGTTTCTCTGTATAGTCCTGGCTGTCCTGGAACTCACTCTGTAGACCAGGCTGGCTTCGAACTCAGCAGGCGTGCCGCCGCCGCTACCTGGCAAAGCCTTCAATTTTTAAGTGTGTGTATGTGTGTGTGTGTGTGTGTGTGTGTGTGTGTGTACAGATTGTTATAAACTGCTGTGTTGATCCTGCTGTGTGCACTACAGCATACTTGTGTGGTTAGAAGACAGCTTTGTAGAGTCAGTTACCTCCTTCTACCTTTATGTGGCTTTTTGAGATTGAACTCAGGTCACCAGATGATCACATTAACCTGCTGAGCTGTCTTGCCAGCCCAAGTCTGCAATTAAAAAAAAAACCCAACAAATCATGGATGAGGAAAAATGTGATATAAGATGCTTCAATCTTCAATAACAGAATTAATTTAGAATCAGTAAATTTATTGACTATGCATTTAGTTTTCAGGTTCATTCAGTCTAGGGCTGGAGTTATTATTCAGTGGGAGTGTTTGCCTACCATACACAGAGGCTTGGGGCCTTTCTCTAGTATTATCAAAAATAATATAGAAGGAAGAGTTAGTTAAAGTCTTATTATCAATTATTATTATTTATCAAATAATAGCCAAATAGGGATCAAAATTCTAAGAACGAAGATGAAAATGGCATGTGTCCTGTCCCATAGGAGTTCAAAGAGAATTATTACAGGGGGCTGACATGGGATGGTTGCCAGTTGGAGGCTACACTAGACTACAAAGTGGTTCCTTGTCTCAAAAAAGAAAATAAGTAGCTGGAGATACGGCTCAGTGGTTGGCAGCACTTGATATTCTTCCAGAAAACTCTGCTTCAGTTCTCAGCACCCACACACAGCTGGCTCACCACCATGTGTAATTCCAGTTCCAGGAGATCTGATTGATGCCCTCTTCTGATTTTCCTGGACACACAAACACCCATACACATAAAAAATTAAGGAAAAAATTAGGTAAAACAAACATCCTCTTGCCAAAATCTAAAGCCCCCCCCCCCAGTTCTTTTATTCCTAATCTTGACAAATATTTTCTTTTGTAAACTATTTTATTGATATTTTGTCCTATTCTTCATTGAATAGAACTGACAACAAAGTAAGCTATTTTGTTTTGTTTGTTTTGTTTTGTTTTTCGAGACAGGTTTTCTCTGGGTAGCCCTGGCTGTCCTGGAACTCACTGGATAACCAGACTGGCCTCAAACTCAGAAATCCACCTGCCTCTGCCTCCCAAGTGCTGGGATTAAAGGTGTGCGCCACTACTGCCACGCCAAAAATAAGCTTTTGATCACTTTAAAAACTTGGTCTTCTGGGGCTGGTGAGGTCTGCTCAGTCTTTTAACTCACTGGCTAGTCTTCCTAATGTCTGAGTTCATGACCATCTTTAAGGGAATTTGGTGCTCTCTGCTGGTAGGTGCTTGTACATGCAGCAGAACACTTATGTTAAATAACATTTTGAAGAGTCTTCCTGTGTTTCCTATGATTATTTTTTAAATTGCTTTCTGTTACCTTAGCTGCTTAAACCACTTACTTTGGACAATTCTGAGTTTATAGATGCCATAGTTGTCCCCCTGCCCCAAGGCGAATATTTTGATTTCCTTTGCTTTCTCAGTTGAGAGGCAGGCATTGAATGCATTGGCTGCACTATTCCTGATACTTTTAAAATAAATTTTTGTATAACAAAATACTTTGAATATTGTAGAAAAATCAGAAAATACAGAGAATTGAGAAAGCCATGCAAAGATAATAACTCAGCATCTTGCTCTTTACTTCCCACCCTTTCTAAAGACTGTATACTAGAGACATTATTGAGGTTGAAATTCCTGTAGTTTCATATTCTGTATTAACTCTCCACTTAGCATATATAGACCCATTGCTTTGAAGCTGGACATGCTGCTCGTGCCTGCTGTTCCAGCACTTGTTAGCCTTGAGACTGCGGGGTCACAGTCTGAGTTCAGCTTGGGCAACAATGTGAGACATTCTCTAAAAGAAAAATTCTCAGAAGGAGATGGAATAGAATATTTAAACACATTTCAATTGTTTTATAATTGGGACTGTTCAAAACAATTCTGTAATGAATTTTCTTGGACATACATTGTTTATACCTGTTACTATTTTCAGTAAATAAGTTGGAAACTTTGGGAACTTTGGGAAGGTAGTATTTCTAATCCTTTAGTTTGGAGGGTTTAAATTTGAAACCTAGGGCCTCACACGTGTAAGCAAGTGCGCTATGATCCTGCTATACACCCCAGTCAGCACATGCTTCTTTTTATGGTAATTACTTGAGGTTTCAGTACTCATTTGAAGAAGTGGGTTATTTTTTGTGTATTAATAGTGAGTGAATAGTAGTCCTTCTGTTTTCTGGGAAGTACCTACGTTCTTTTTACTTACATTGGGTACTTTTTAAAATGATAGCATGAATAAGTTTGAGTGTGATTTCCTTGGAGAAGTTTAAGAAATTTTATTGGAATTTATATTAGCCTCCTAGTACATCAACATTACTTACGGACCAAGTAGTTTAAATTTTGGATCAAAAGTGTCTGTTTCTTTGCTTGTTGTTTGATCTTGGTTTGGATTTTTGGAGGTAGAGTCTCTATAATATAGCCCAGGCTGGCCTGAAACTTGATCCTGCCTTAGCCTCCTGAGTACTGAAATCAGTGTTTAGAACAAGGGATCTGGCAACCAGGAAACAAAGTGAAGGTTTTGTTTTTGCCTTACTGTGACTCACTTTGATATGGCATTTATAGCTTCGGAGATGGTGCATTAAAAGCCTACTGGGTACAGTACACGGTGTTTGGTGAACCAAAGCTTTTAATAATGATTGTTGCATACTTTTAAAAAAGAATTGTTCTTGAAATATAGAGTTGGTCAATCACTATCTAATAAGTTCAGAATATGAGATAAATTGAGTTGAAAGAATCTTTTTCTTTTGGCTTGAATTCATAATACAGAAAGTAAGTAAGATAAAATTAAAGCAGACAGGCATATTTTCACAGCATAATCAGTTAGCTATTACAAAATACCCTCAACTCAAGGTATTAAAAGTACTATATAATTCTTTTATCATCTCTACTGGCCTAACTTCCAGTTGATTTTACCAGGTTCCCAAAATAGTGTAGGGAATTTTTTTCTCAAAGATTATCATTTAAATCTTTATTGATCTTCCTTAAATCTTTAATAAATCTTCATTTAAATCTGATTTCAAGAAACGTTTGCCAGTGGCATTAGGACTGGTGGTGACATTGTCGCTGGGACAGCAGTGAACTGCTAAGCTGTAGCATTAGCTTTCTTACTGGTTTAAGTGGAAGTTTTAGAGAAAAATGCTCATGAAATATTTTTCCTAATTACTTGGATCTAGCAAGTTCTGGATTGCAAAAGAGATCTATGTTTTTTATAGTGTTATTTTATATATAGCTCACCTCCATGATTTACAGTATTTCAAATGTTCTCTTGACCACAGTAGAACATCACACATTATAACATCCTATATATTTTGTCAGTAAAATAAAAGGTACCATCAGAATAATTTTATTCCATTTTTTTTCAGGAGACCAAATGAGGAAAATAACATGAATTAGATTTTTTTTCTATAACCAGTTTGCTTTTCCTGACAGAAATTGGAATGTCCCAGCCTGTTTGTGACAGTATAAGCAGAATTCCATTTGAATATTGTTTTGTTGTTTTTCCCTAGATGTGTTCTCTTTGTCATTGTCCTGGAGCAACCATTGGCTGTGATGTGAAAACCTGCCACAGGACATACCACTACCATTGTGCATTGCATGATAAAGCTCAGATCCGAGAGAAACCTTCGCAAGGGATTTACATGTAACTGTTTCATTTTGCTTGGTTTTAAAGCAGTCATGCTGTCCTCCAGTCTTTTACATTTTCCTCCATTCAAAGCATTTCATCATCATTATGAAAGCTGTTTTGATATGTATAATATGTAATAGTTAAAGAAATGATTTAGGAAGTGCCACACTGAGGTTTATAAAATAATTTCCAGTTTATGAATAAGGTGGGCTGTGCTGCTCATTTTTGCAATTTTCAAAATGAATTGAATTTAGTTTGCATAGTTCATATTTTATATTTTCCCCCCTCAGGGTTTATTGTCGAAAACACAAGAAAACTGCACATAATTCTGAAGGTATGTTTCATTAGCCAGTTTTATGTTTCAAGAGGAAATTAGAGTAAAAAAAAAATGAGTAGTCTTCTACTAAGTTTTTCCTTAAGATAGGTCTTATTATTCAATATCTTTATAATTGGGGGGTGTTATTACATCAAACCAATGTAAATAGAAAAAAAGAGGTAAATTTTTAAAGAAAAAATTACCCCAGAAATCTTATGAATGTACTGAAAACTCGTGTCATATTAATAAGGAAGAAACAGTGGTAGGGGTGACATGTTTCTCCATGGGTGGTCATTAGGATTCTTGTTCCAGTCAGCTATTACAGACAGCGTGAACCTGGGAAACTAGTGTACTTTGGATCCAAGTGCAATGTGGTGAAATTTCAGTGCCTTATCTGTGCTTCGCTTTTCATGGTTCAGTTATTTCATAGTTCAGCTCATTGGATCATGACCTGTCATAATCCAAAAATGGAAGTTTCCAAAAAGAAACAAGTTTCAAATCAGTTTATTTATAATATATTATGTTATTAGTAGTTGTTGTTAATGTCTTATTGTGTTCAATTTATAAGTCAGACTTTATAATGTGTAGGCATGTGTAGACAAAACCACATTTAGTTTTATTCATGATTTTTTATATCTATTGGGAATGTAAAAACAAATTCCCCACTGAGAAATAAGTGGAGATATAGTTTGTTTCCACTTAAATTTATAAAACTTGTTTAGTTATGTTTATATATTGTTAGCCAAGTTGTATTTGGTTTTAAAAGATATGGGGAAGTTAGTTTTAAGATTGAATTCTGACTTGGATCAAAGTTTGTTTTTTAAATTTTATTCTATTTGAACGGTGTGAGTGTTTTGCCTGCAGGTATGGCTATGCACCATGAGCATGTCTGGTGCCCATGAAGTTCAGAAGGGGCTCTCAGGTATTCTGGAACTGGAGTTACAGATGGTTGTGAGCTGTTAATGTGGTTGCTGGGAATCGAGCATAGGTTCTCTGGAAGACCAGCTAGTTCTCTTAACCACTGAGCCATCTCCACCTCCACATCAAACCTATTCAAGCAGATGGTTTTGATACATTTAGTACCTGTATAAAATGGATTAGATTCAATCTCAGATTATCCATGTTTTCATTTAGCTTTTACTCAAACTTTAAATGTTTTTTAGCTTCTAAGACTGTTCTGTTCAGCCGGGCAATGTTAGCGCACACCTTTAATCCCAGCACTTGGGAGACAGAGGCAGGCAGATTTCTGAGTTCGAGGCCAGCCTGGTCTACAGAGTAAGTTCCAGGACAGCCAGGGCTACACAGAGGAAAAACCCTGTTTCGGGGGGGGGGGCGCGGAAAGACTGTTCTGTTCAAAATTAAAATGGATCAGATAGGCCAGGCACACCTTTAATCCCACTACTTGGTAGGCAGAGGCAGGTGGACTTCTGAGTTCAAGACCAGCCTGGTCTACAGAGTGAGTTCTAGGATAGCCACGGCTACACAGAGATACTGTGTCTCAAAAAACAAAACAAAACAAAAAGTAATGGGTCAGATACTGACATTTTAGGAAATTGATCCTTTTGAGACAGGGTCTCTATTTTGTAGCCTAGGTTGTCGTGGAACTTACTATATATAGAACAGGATATCTGGAACTCACAGAGATCCACCTGCCTCTGCCTTCCAAAAGTGCTGGGATCAAAGGTGTGTGCCACCATACTGGCTTTTGAAGCTTTATCTTTTTAAAGACTTAGCTAGGGGTTAGAGAGATATAGAGCCTTCTTATAAAAGATCTGAAATAAGTTCCCGACTCTGATGCTGAGCAGCTCTTGGGGTCTGATGTCTCTGGCTTCTATGGGCACCTATACTCATATACCTAAAACACACACACACACACACACACACACACACACACACACAAGAATAATAAAGTAAATCTTAAAAATGATGTACCTAATTATTCCTGATATAAGTATTAAAACTAGTTCTCCTTTTGATCTCTTATAATTTGCTTTCATGATAGAGAACTATACTATTTTTACATCTGAAGTCCATATTCATAAAAATATTTCTAACTGCTGGTTCAGAATACAGTCATCATGCACATGTATTAACCCTGTAGTGTATATACATTATACTTATTACATATTAATTAAGATATTTAAATGAGGGCTGGAGAGATGGCTCAGTGGTTTAAGATCATTGACTGTTCTTCCAGAGGTCCTGAGTTCAATTCCCAGCCACCACATGGTGGCTCACAACCATCCGTAATGGGATTCTATAACCTCTTCTGGTGTGTCTGAAGACTGCTATAATGTACTTACCACATACATAAAATAAATAAATCTTTTAAAAAAAAAGAAAAGATATTTAAATGAAATGATTTAGTATATATACATGCTAACTATGATTTGGTCATAACACATTATATACATGTATTGAGTTATTGTGCTGTAGTCTACAAATATGTACAGATAAAATAGTAGTTGGATATTAATTAAACTCAATATTGAATATAGATGAGCAGGTACATATGTACATAAATAATAAATGAAATGGGGAGGGGGTGAGACAGGGGTTTCTCTGTCCTGGAACTCACTCTGTAGACTATGCTGGCCTCGATAAATGAAAATTTTAAAACCTTTTTTGTGCTTTTTTTTTAGAAAGGATTGTATAGGGCAGAGAGATGGCCTGGAGATTAAGAGCATTTGAAGCTATTGTAGAGGGCTAAAGATGGTTCCTAGCATTCACACCAGGTCCCTCTATCTGCCCGTGACTCCAACTCCAGGAATCCAGTGCCCTCTTCGGGCCTTATTGGAAATAGACTGGATAAATCATAAGAACAAAATACTTGGAGGTGATAGAGTGTGATTGAAAAGCCTGTTTAACTATTTTTCTAGTTTTTTCACTTAATTCTAGAACTGAATCTAGTATCTTTTGTGAAAAGTTATAAATAGGGATTAGCAGTGTGTTTCAGTGGTAGGTGGCCTGCTTGGCATGCATGATACTCTGAATTCTAGCTCTAACACACTACACTTCAAAAGGAAGAAAGAACCACTGCAAGGAGGCTTTCCTTAATTCCATTCCTTCAAGATGTTAACAGTGTATTTATGCAGTGCCCGTTTATGATTAGAGTGGCCATCTATGTTAAGAGCTGAGGATTAAGGTTCATGATCTGATTAATACAAGTATATGAATATACTGGAACTGGATACTTGAAATACTTAAAGATGATTAATATATACTGATTAACATAGCTGGCTCCTACTTTACTTTCTAGGCTTCTGAAGCCAATGCTACCATCTAGTGGTAGAGAAAAGTCACTGCAGTACAGACTGTATACAGAAGGATGATTAAAAATTATTTTTTAACATTTATTTAATGCTTTGTGTGTGTGTGTGTGTGTGAGAGAGAGAGAGAGAGAGAGAGAGAGAGAGAGAGAGAGAGAGAGAGATAGGTAGATAGATAGATAGAGAGAGAGAGAGAGAGAGAGAGAGAGAGAGAGAGAGAGAGAGACTGACTTGTGGGAGTCATTTTTTTCCTCCTATCCTGTGTAACCCAGGATTGAATTCATGTCTTCAGCCTTAGCAAGTACCCTTTTGTGCCTGAATCCTCTCAAAGACTCAACTAAAATAATTTTGAGTGCCTTTTGCTTAGTGAGAGAGTTCTAATTCTATTTCATACTTTATGAACAACTTCAAATTGGTTTGACTTTGGTTCACGGTCTGCTTTTATTTCCTTGGTATATAGTGTATATTTATCCTTACATTCTGGCATTTGAGGCATAGTCTTCAAGTAGTGCAGATTTTTAAGATACACTTTTATAATTATGTCCTGCATGTACATCTATGTACTCCATGCATGCCTGGACCCCCTGGAGCTGGAGTTCTTGAGAGTTGCGAACTGCTGTGTGGGTGCTGGGGAGAGCAGTCAGTGCTTTGAGATGAGCCATCTCTCCAGCCCCGTTGTTGGCAAAAACAAGAGAATTTGGCGTTTTAGCTCAAATTTATTTTCTATTTAATACTTTGTCAGAAACAGCTAAGATTTGTTCTGATGGGAAAGGTGTTCTACTTTTTGATTATAATTTATGATGGGGAGTTAAAGGATTTTATTTCAGGCATTCTCTGAGAACTATACTTTATTGGTCTCTAGGGCAAAGGACCTGGTACCTGTGACAGTTTCTTTAACATTTACTGTCTGTGGCTCAATATTTCTGATATTAACCTGTTGTGATACGCAACATGAAGTGTTGTGAAACACTAAGTTCAAGAATAGTTTTATAATAAAGCCATTTAATTTTCTAGTCCAAAGTAAAACATTGTTTCATATTAAATGCCTGAAACCCATGTCATCTCTTTTGGAAACAAAACTTGGTGGTTCAATCTAGTATCAGGATGAGACAGAGGCATCACAGGTAACACCAAAGTTTTTGATTTAATTGAGTCAGTTACTAAATGATGCCATTTATTTAGGTAGTGGTAGAGTTGGAAAAGGCTCATGAAGAAAGTTAATGAGTTAAACTTTGGAATGTCTAGTGCACACACACACACACACATATATACATATATTTTTCTTACTATCCACATCAGATATCAGCTAAGTGGATGGGTGAATTAATATCATTCTAGTTTTTTTTAATAGAGACCTTGGCTAATGATAAGAATTTGCCACTGTTGATCAGTGCATCTCAGACAGTAGAGGAAAAGTTGCCTAGGGAGAAAGCTCAGAAGAGATGAAAGCTTAAGACTGAGCTTCGAAGACTGTTACTGGTTGAAGGATGGATACAGAAGGATGGGCCTGCAGAGGCAGAGGGGACATGGGTACAGAGAAGGAAAGAAAGTCAGCTTAGTGTTAAAGCTGTAGGATAGAAGAAAGGAGCAGGATAGCCCAGAAGGAACTCAATGGTTAGTTTTGTTCTTGAGAAAGCATCCACTGGCTCGGTGACAATAGAGCCATTCGTGATTTTAGAGAATATTTTGGTGAGAGGAGAAGTTGAGATATAAACCACTGAGGAGTGACTCGGAGGCAAAGTTCTGTAGAAACTAGTATGAATGTGTATATATATACAAAAATACAAAAATAAATCTTTTTAAAAGGTATTAGTAATAGCAACTAGGTCTAGCTTATAATTATTACTACTAGTCTATACTTGTAGAAGTAACTTTATAGCACAGTTTGTAACCACTAAGCATTTGAGTATCTACAAGGAACTATGATTATGAAAGGTGGTTTATTTAAGATAAATTTTAGGCTGCAGATATGGTCACTTGAACCTATGGCTTCAGCATAGGTTCCAGGTAGGAGGAATACCATAAGGCCAAGCTCAGCCCAAACTACAGAGGGCAAACCTGTCTTGGAGAAAGTTTAAAAGAGGTTTGGAGCAATGCTGCAGTTGGCGAGAGCCTGGATTTGGTTCCCATTACCCACCGGGTACCTCATAATTATTTATAATTCTAGTTCTAAGGGCTCTAGTACCCTCTTCTGGCATCCTTCAGCATCAGGCACATATATAATAAATATACATTCATGCTGGCACATCCATACACATGGAATAAAAATAAGCAAATATTTCTAAGTAAAATAGAATAAAAATCTTACTAGATATATTCTCATCAGTGATGGATGAATAGTCCCCATCCTTAAAATTAGAAAAGCAGCATATTGCTTATTTGAACCACCAAGTAGTACAATGGTGCTGTTAAAATTAGTTTAAAATTTTTGCTACATTTACTTTGTGTGTGTGTGTGTGTGTGTGTGTGTGTGTGTGTGTGTGTGTGTGTTTTGGGGGTTTGTGCACTTGCCACATTGTGCACATGGAGGTCACAGGAGAACATATGAGAATTGTCCTCTCTTTCCATCATGTGGATCCTGGGAATTGGACTCAGGTAGTCAGGGTTGGCACTGAGCACTTTCACTTACTGAGTCACTATATCACAGTCCCCAAAATTGTTTTCCAATACTCTCTTCTCACCCTTTGCAACTAATTGGTATAACTGTTTCTTAAAAGTAATACTACTTCCTGAGTTTATGTGTATTCAGATATACCAATTGAGATGTCCTTTCCTATTGTGAATGCATGGCCTAAAGAAAGGTATTGGCATGTGACACTAGGAGCTAATATAATTTCTAAATGAAAAATTAGTTTCTAGAATTACAACCAGTAGAGTGCTAAAGGAAAACCAATGACTGTAATAAATGGTTTTGCCTAAAACATTTATAGTTTGACCCCAAGGTGAATTATTAATATTTGGTTTGTATACTATTTTGAATACTACATACAAAATTAAAAATGTTTACTGTGAGCCGGGCGGTGGTGATGCACACCTTTAATCCTAGCACTTGGGAGGCAGAGGCAGGTGGATTTCTGAGTTTGAGGCCAGCCTGCTTGGTCTACAGAGTGAGTTCCAGGACAGCCAGGGCTACACAGAGAAACCCTGTCTCAGAAAAAAAAGGAGATGCATTTGAAAAAAGTGTTTACTGTATGTATGTATGTATGATGCATGTGTGTACCAGAGAGCACATTTGGAGGTCAGGACAACTTCAGGGTATTGTTTCTTCCTTTACACCATTATGCTGGTTCTGGGAATCAAACTTAGGTTACCAAGCTTGGGTGCAAGCACAGTCACCCATCATGCCATCTCATGGGCCATTAATAAATAAATATTTATAGTGAATAACTGTGATACACCTTCTGTTAATGGTAGAATTATTTTCTTTTTTATGGGAAAAGTCATATTTCTAAGAGTTTAATGAAAGTGTTTTCAGCTAACTCACAAAATGACTTTTTCTTGCCATTTCTTCTTGTTAGACCTTCTTTTTGTACTTGGGCCATGTTTCATTACTTGATCAATTAGCTCAATCAGATGGCTTTAAAGCTGAAGGTATTCATTCATAATGGAAGAATGATCTACAGCAACGCAGTCCAGTCGGACTGCAGTGACAGAGCGGGTCAGGCCAGGCTGCCACAGCTGCCACTTGCCCTGTGTGGCTAATTAGTTTTTGAGCTGTGTGACTGAAAAGTGAGATTCTTTTATTATAACTGACCTAATGATGTTTTTAAAAGGCAAACAACCTGTATCATAGAACCCACTTTTATAGAATTTCAGAGTCAAAGCAAATAAGGTTGCAATGGTTAGTTACAATAAAAAGGTCTGTATTCAGTTATTTGAAACATTGGATTGAGCCCTGTTGAATAGACCACGTAGGTGTCCTTGTTTCTAGGGGCCATTTCATGCTAGTGAAAAGTGTAGTTTCTGCACACTTGTGGACCTAGTGCTGCTTGGTAAGATTGACCCACGTAAGGCTTTTGTTTCTTTTTGAGCAGGTGATTTAGAAGAAAGTTTTAATGAGCATGAACTGGAGCCCTCATCTCCAAAGACTAAGAAGAAAAGTCGCAAAGGAAGACCTAGAAAAAGCAACCTTAAAGGTCTGGCGGAAGACACCAGATCCACATCCTCCCATGGAACAGATGAAATGGAGAGCAGTTCCTATGTAAGTAAAAACCCAGTGGACTCCTCACATGCGTTGCAACATGAATAGTTTCATTTGAACTGTGTCTACAGGTAAGTTTTACTGTTTGAAGTAGAAAATAAGCTTTGAATCCATTTCTAAGTGTTTTCCTCCTTTTATATTTACAGCGAGATAGGTCTCCACACAGAAGCAGTCCTAATGATACCAGGCCTAAATGTGGATTTTGCCATGTAGGGGAGGAAGAAAATGAAGCGAGAGGAAAATTGCATATATTTAATGCCAAGAAGGCAGCTGCACATTACAAGTGTATGGTAGGCATGGTTTTCTTATGTATTTTTTAAAAAAAATCATTTAGCTGGTAATCTAATATGGTACTTTAGCTTTAAGCATTGTTTAAGGGCTTTGCATGGTGAAGTATAGTGAAGTATTACTTTCTTCATTCCTTTGACAAAATACATGAGCAACTTAAGACAGGAAGGGTTTGGGAGAAGTGGAGTGGTAGGTTTGCCTTTAATCCCAGCACTAGGGAGGCAGGTGGCAGGTCTTGGAGTTCAAGGCAGGGCTTTGTCTCAAAAGACCAAGAAAGAAAGAAAGAAAGAAAGAAAGAAAGAAAGAAAGAAAGAAAGAGAGAGAGAGAGAGAGAGAGAGAGAGAGAGAGAGAGAGAGAGAGAGAGAGAGAGAGAGAGAAAGGAAGGAAGGAAGAAAGGAAGAAAGGAAGAGGAAAGGAAAATGGAGGAGGGAGGGCACAAGGGTTTTTGGCTTGTTTAGTTTGGGTTATACTGCAAGGGGAAGTCCGTGGTGGAGGGGAAGTGAGCTGGTGTGGCGGGATCATGAATCAGCTGCTCACGCTGTGTCCATAGTCAAGCAGCGGAGGACAGTGAATGTTTGGACTCCGCTTGGAAGCCCAGCCCATGAAATGATGCCACCCATATTAGAGTATGCCTCCTCACTGAAGCCTAATCTAGAAACTCCCTAATAGACATACCTGGAGATTTGTCTCCAGGGTGATTACAGATTGTGTCAAATTGGCAATGAATACAAACTATCCCAAGTAATTTATGATGCTCTGAAATATTTTTTCAAAACAGGGTTTCTCTGTATAGCCTTGAACTGCCCTGGAACTCGCTGGCCTTGACCTCAGAGATCCACCTGCCTCTGCCTCCTGAGTGCTGAGATTAAAAGCAATGCTGCCACCACTGGGCCCGAAATCTTATACACTTCAGACTTTTTATAAAACAGGATTCGGAGGAATAATTATAATTACCATATTGAAGTACTATATAATTAATTTATAGTATAAGAATTTTATTTTTATAATCATCATTAAAAACATTTATGAATGTGTATAAATGTCTTGGGTTTCAACTTATAACCTAATAAATATCACTGTTATGGTACTTAACACACTGTATTGCAGTTATTTATAAATGTATTTTTCCTAATAGACCCTAAAGTCCCTTGGAGAGATTTATACCCATAGATCCTGACCTGATTGATCTTTTGAGCTAGATTGTATTGAATTACTCATCTCACTTTGGATTAATTTTGAAAAGTTATTTATATAAGTAGTTGTTACTTAAGTGTGAAGTCACAAGGATGTGAATCCAGCACTTTGGAAGCTGAAACAGAAAGAGTGTCTCAAATGTGTGTTCAAGGCCAGCCTATAACACATAGGAGACACTGTCTCAAAAGCCAAATAAATTGGCCCAGGCAGGAGAAGGCATTTGCTGCCTCCAGGACTTGGATGTCAGAAAGAACTGACAGCTGCAAGTGCTTTGACCTCCACCCACATCAGGAGTCACATATAGAAATATATAAGTATAATAAAATTTAAGACAAGAACTCCTCCAAAAAAACTCCAAATAAAATAAGTTCTGGACTAGAGTACATGTTAAATTTACCCAGAATTTTCTTTTTCAAAATATGTATAAATATAAGGGACCCCTGTGGAGTAGATTTTAGTTAAATATTTGTTTTGGAAATAGAACATCAGAAAGTATTCTAATTGTATCATTAGTTGAAATTTACCAATTTAAACTTCAAAATTTTCTGGGAATATTAAATAGGCAAAGAGGGTGATGGTATTATTAAAATCGTTTAAAGCAGGGTATTTAATCTTAGCTCTAATTGGCAATCTTAGTTGAGTTTTTAATTGTTTCCATTTTGGTTTATATTGTAATGAGACAGCAAAGTATCTAAAATACTTGAGTTGATACTGATTATTTAGGCAAAGTCCCTGGGAGTTTCTGAAATGTAGCAATTTGTGATTGTGCTGTTTAATCTTATAAGAGTTGCTCAGTGGTGATGTTTTGTGTTTTTCTTTTGTAGTTGTTTTCTTCTGGCACTGTCCAGCTCACAACAACATCAAGAGCAGAATTTGGAGATTTTGATATTAAAACTGTTCTTCAGGAGATTAAGCGAGGAAAAAGGATGGTCTGTGATTTATATATATATATATGTATATATATATGTATTTGTGTTATGCCATGATACTCTTGATTCTGCTTTAAATTTAGGATACATTCCCTATTGATCCAGTTATTAAGAAAGTTAATATAAAACCACTTAATAGTTTTAAAAATAATCTGGCCACTGGTCACTAGCTTTAAGAACTACAACTTTAGAGTTGGTGACTGCAGAGAGGGTCAGTGAAATGCAAATCTTTTTTCAAGTTTGGTTTTGCAAAATTTCAGGCTGGTAGCAATACTTGTCCTTACCCTGATTTATCAGTTACCAAGTTACCAGGTATAGTACTTAGGTCACCTGTACTTTGAATTCTACTCTTTCATTATTAGTATTTGTTTGAGTATGTGTGTGTGTGTGCATGCACATGTATGTGTTTGGGCTGCTTTGTGCCTATGTGAGTGCTTTTGGAGGCAAGAGTCAGATGCCAGGTGTCCTGCCCTGTCTCTCTGTACCTGTTCCTGTGAAGTGTAGTTTTCCTCTGAACCGCTTCAGTGGTCTTCCTATGAAATATCTTTTGTGCTTTTTTTCCATTTTTAGATTTTATTTTTTAGCTCTCTCTCTCTCTCTTTCTCTCCCTCTCCCTCTCTCTCTCTCTCTCTCTCTCTCTCTCTCTCTCTCTCTCTCTCTCTCTCTCTCTCTCTGTGCGTGTGTGTCTGTGTATACATGTTTATGCATGTGCCTGCAAAAGCCATAAAAGGGCATTAGATTCTGTACAGCTGGAGTAACAGAAGGTTGTGATCCACAGTGTGGATGCTTGAACCAAACTGGAATCCTCTGCAACTGTGGTATCTATACTTTACCGTTGAGCCATCTCTCCAGCTCCTACATTGGTTCATATATATATATAGTGATATATATATGTATATATGTATAGTCATATACATATATATATAGTGCCTGTGGAGGTCAGAAAATTAGTTTGGGTACTTTAGAACTGGAGCTAAAGACAGTTGTGAAGCTTCATGGGATTGCTGGGAACTGAACCTGGGTCATCTGGAAAAGCAACTAGTGCTCTTAACTCCTGAGCCATCTCTGGAGCCCCTCTACCTCTCTGATTTACTGAAAAACACAAACTACATTTGTTTGCTTTTTAATCTTGTTTTTCCTTCCTCCATATTTATATTTAAAATGGGAATTACAGAGGCTCAAGAGCCATGGCTTGAGGGCTAAGAGAACATACTAGTCTTTGAGAGCACCTGAGTTAGGTTCCCAGCGCCCAGAGCATGACTTCCTGTAATGCTTTCTCCCTTCTGATTACTACAGCTACCTGTACATGAGCACATTTCCACACATACATACACACATATAAACCTAATTAAGAATAAGAGAAATAATTTGAAAGATTAAATAAGAGGTTGGAGAGTTAGCAGGTAAAGAGTACTAGCTGGAGAGATGGCTCAGCTTTTAAGAGCACTGACTGCTCTTTCAGAGGTCCTGAGTTCAAATCCCAGCATCCACAGGATAGCTCACAACCATCTGTAGCAGGATCTGCTGCCCTCTTCTGGTGTGTCTGAAGATAGCTACAGTGTACTTACATAAAATAAATAAATAACTCTTTAAAAATAATTAAGAGTACCTGCTATTAGCTGGGCGGTGGTGGCACACGCCTGTAATCCCAGCACTCTGGGAGGCAGAGGCAGGCAGATTTCTGAGTTCGAGGCCAGCCTGTTCTACAGAATGAGTTCCAGAACAGCCAGGGCTACACAGAGAAACCCTGTCTCGAAAAAACCAAATCCAAAAAACCAAAAAAAAAAAAAAAAAAAAGAAAAAAAAGAGTACCTGCTATTCATACAGAGGACCCAGGATCCCCAGCACCCACACAGTAATCAACTGTCTGTAACTTTAGTTCCAAGGGATCTAGACATTCATGTAGTATACATGTATGTATGCTCATTTGTGTGTTAACATCCAGTCAAAACACTCATAATTTTTAAAAAGAAGTAAACTAAGAATTACACATACGGACATGAACAGATTCAGTTTCACCTCTTAGAGACAAATAGTATCACACAGGAAAGACTGTATCATCCCATGTGGATTTAACAGGTCCAGAATGGCTAACCTGGATGAGATGGCCCATTTGTTCCCCTCTGCTGTTATGTTCCTTGGTCTTTCATGTGGGAGCTTCAGATGTTCCTGGTCCTTTCCAGCCCCACTAGAAATAACTGTTTCTTTGTGGAGTTTCCCATTTTAAAGTGAAAATGATCAGTTCTTTTGACTCACGTCATTTGGTTGTTAATTTTGATCACTTTGAAACTGAAATCCTTAGTACTAAAACCTAATCCTCTTGAGCAGTAAGCAGTGCTGTGTTGTTTAACAAAAGTCTAAATAGGTGAATGGGACAAAAATTTAGTTCTCTTCATGAACATACTGTATGGCTCTGTTAAAGGTGAATGCTAACCGAGCAATCCCCTGCATATACTCTAATCCAACCCAGTCCTCCACCCCCTCTCCAATAATAAAAGGGCATCTGCAGTTGAACAAACGTGCGAGCTGTGTACTATGCCCCCCTTCCTGGAGAAGGGCAATGAAACATTCTGGAACAAAGAATGTTTGCTTCCTGCTTGATGGTCTTACTGCACATGAACCCTTCTTTGCAGTAGACACCTGTTAATCTCACAGCATTATTTAGGAAAAACTTATCTAGGCTATGCTGAGAAGCTCTAAGAAGATTGTAGCCCCATCATTCTCCCTGCTCCATTGTGTAAACTTTGCAGCGAGCCTCCTAGTGCAGAAATTGCTTTCCTGTTTTTCTCAGTTTTTCCAATCATAATAGGAAAGGATCTGATTCCAGGAAGGAAAGGGAGCCAAACTACTGAACTATACAATATTATTCATTTTGTGCTAGTAAAATTAAGGAGGGTCATCTAATTTAGAGTCCAACTTCACATGGTGTCACAGCTTTGATTATTTGCTATGTAAGTTTACTTTGTTGGTGTATTTTTACCATAGAAAATGGCTACTGTTTTTCTTCTATTCTTAATACTTATTTTCATTTATGGGTATGTTTGTCTGCCTGGGGCACATGTGTCTGTGGGTGACCATGAAGGCCAGAAGAAAGGTATCATGTACCCAGAGCTACAGGCTATTGTAAACTGCCTGCAACCTGTGAGTGCCAGGTAGCGGGAGTTACAGGCATTATGAGCTGTGCAGTATGGATGCTGGGAACTGGACTCTGTTCTTCTGTAGGAATGACAAGTACTCTTAACCACTGGGTTATTGCACCAGCTCCTGACTGCTCTTTCCTGTGTAAGCTGAAGTAGTTGGCTAAAAATAGAGTACACAAGATTGCGTAAACCTTGAAGTCTTGCTTCTTCTGATTATTCTTTCTTTCTTTTAACAGAAATGTACACTTTGCAGTCAGCCTGGTGCTACTATTGGATGTGAAATAAAAGCCTGTGTTAAAACCTACCACTACCATTGTGGAGTACAAGACAAGGCAAAATACATTGAAAATATGTCACGAGGAATTTACAAGTAAGATAACAAGTATCTGTTTTCCTTATCATGTCAGTAAGTTAGTGCCTTTAAAAAGATAACACTAGATTTTTTTAAATTAAATTTATTTATTTATGCACTTTAGAACCAAATATCAGTCCTTCCTCTCCTTCCAGGACCCCCTCATATAAGTCCTTCCCCCACTCCCCTTAAAAGGGGAAGCCCCCCTCTCGGTGTCACCCTTTACCCCCACTCTGCACATCAAGTTGCTGTGTCTACATACATCCTCTCCCACTGAGGCCAGACAAGGCTGTCCATTTAGGGGTACAGGATCCACAGGCAGGCAGGCAGGCTACAGGCTTAGGGACGGCCCCTGCTCCAGTTGTTGGGGAACCCACATGAAGACCAAGCTGCTCATCTGCTACCTATGTGCAGGAGCCTAGGTCCAGCCCGCGCTCGTTCTTTGGTTGATAAAGTTCAGTCTCTGTGAATCCCCAAGGGAACACTAGTTTTTGGAATCTGTTCTTTGACGATGTTTTAGGCAAATTTAGACTAGTAATGCTATTGTATAAGGAGTGAGAGCCACATTTAGCATTTTTCTCTGACTGGATTAGCAGTCATTCATCTGTAACCTATGTGCTAGGCATTGAGCTGGGAGCTGATTAGTCGCAGGCCTGTCCTCAGGAAGCTTCCAGTTTATTGAGCTCTCCCAGTAGCTCTACCTTAACTAAATGGCCAGACAAATCAATGCTCAATTATAAATTATACAATCCACATGTTATGTGGATTAAGTCATCAAGCCCTTTGGGTTCCCACATAACATGCTGTCAGGCCTTTAAGCAACAGATATTGTGAAGATTATTATATAGATATCTAACACAGAGCAGGAAATAGAAGACTTCTACTTTATTGTGTAAGGCATGCTTAACTGTAATGGCAAACAATTCACATCAGCAAACTGCACCTGTCTCATTAATATGAATTATAAAGTCATTATAAAGTATAAAATTTTATATATAGTCAATATAAATGATAAACATCCAACCCAGCTCTGTAATGTGATACTAAAATTTGAAAGTAAGTGTTCATGTGGTCTATTGCAAATTAGTAAAGAAAAAACATGTCACCTGGGCATGATGGTGGCACATGGCTTTAATCCCAGCACTTGGGAGGCAAAGGCAGGTGGATTTCTGAGTTCGAGATCAGCTCTGAGTTCCAGGGCAGCCAGGGTTGCATAGAGAAACCCTATCTCAAAAAACTGAGAGAGAGAGAGAGAGAGAGAGAGAGAGAGAGAGAGAGAGAGGAGAAAGAGGCGGGGTGGGGGGAGAGAGAGAGAGCAGTAATCAGCATAATTAAACAATTAAACAGGATTGGGAGGTACACAGAGGAAAGATGTCAGATGTGGGAGGCAGTTGCTTACAATCTGTTTTCCATTTGTTGTATCTGGGACATTTAACAATTCTACATCTGTTTTTTGGTGTGGTTTTTCATTGTATTGGTTAATCACTTTTTTATTGGTTCCTATTTTAGACATTTAGATTAACTTCTTGGCTGTCAGAAAATCATATTTCATGGCTGGGTTGGCTTAGTTGGAGACTGGCCTAACATGCATGAAGCCCTGAATTCAGTCCCTGTCACAGCATAAAAGTGGGTGTGCATAACACTTTGAATGTGGAGACAGGTATTTAGCAGTTCAAGGTCATCCTCTGCTATATACCAAACTCGAGATCATATAAGGCTACAATGAGAGCCTATTGTCTCAAATAAGCAAAGAAAAAAAAAATCATGTTTCAGTGGTCACCTCTAAAAAGTATTTAGCCATGATAATTTAAATTGTTCTTTAAACTTTTCACAGTAAAATATACTTCTTATGGGCTGGAGAGATGGCTCAGAGGTTGAGAGCACTGAGTACTCTTCCAGAAGCCCTGAATTCAATTCCCAGCTACCGGTGGATTACAACCATTTGTAATGGGACCTGACGCCCTCTTGTGTTGTGCAGGCTCATATGCAGGCAGAACACTGTGTACATAGTAAATAAATCTTTAAAGTTTTAAAAATCTAACACACACACACACACACACATACATACACACTCAAACACACACATATCCTTAAATCCCTGCAACATTTGTTATGGATAGACTGTTGGCTTCAAATGGGTGTCTTCATGCATATATATTATGGAGCAAAATAGCCAAACAGGTGCAAATGCAAAGGAATATTTCTGAATGAAGTGACATCTGGGCCACTTAAATATGGTCTTCCTTCTTAAACAGCCATTTTTTAATTATTTATTTTTATTTTATGGACATCGGTGTTTTGACTGTTTGTATGTCTGTGGGAGTGCGTCAGATCTCCTGGAACAGGAATTACAAACAGTCGTGAGGTGCCTTGTGAGTTCTGGAAATTGAACCCAGGTCCTCTGGAAGAATAGCTGGTGCTCTTAACCACCTAGCTATCTCTCCTACACCCCAAAATATAGCTATTTTTCGCTCAAACTTTATAGTTGAAAAGGCAAGGAAAGTTGGCCATGGAGGTACATGCCAAAGAGATGGAGGGCAGGGAGCCCATGATAGTTCTTATGTAGAACAGTAAACATTTAGGGCAACCCCCACCCTACCACTCTCACCTCTCCTCCTTTGTAAGAGCTTCCTTGGAAAAGTTCCTAAATTCTGTACTTATCAGTTTATTGTCTTGATTCTTACTGTGTTTCCTCTTCCCTCTCCACCTTCCTATAAACTTTAATTTGGTTCAAAAGTTTATGTTATACTGGAACTATGTTTGGGGGAAGATGCAATAATTAAAATACACGATGCAGTCCCAATGTGCCGTATTTGAAGAGTACAGATTATCTGCAAAGCTGTTACATGTTTTACAACATGAAGGAAAATAATGAACAAAACTAGATTGACATGTGTGCTATGCCAGCACTCAGAATATGGAGGCTGGAGGATCAGGAGTTCAAGGTCAACTTCAGCTACAATGAGTTTGAGGGCAACCTGGGCTATATAAGTCTGTCTTGGTGAAACAGAGCAAACAAACAAAAAAGTCCTAAATTAAGGATGGCAGGAGACACTAAGAAGTGACATTTAGGATGTCACTCATATCATAATGAGTCTCAGCTAGTCTATGTAAAAATTCTAGGTTGGCCTCTAAGACTGCTTGTTCTCATTGGCTACATGATGAGACCACATCTCAAGAAAACCTCACATAGCTGTATTCAGTTATTATAATACCCCAAGCCCATTCTTGCTTTTTATTCTATTTAAATGTTAGTTGTAAACCTTTGGGGGAATAAATGCCTATTTTTATCCAGAACTGACCATGAGAGGTACTGTTTGTCTTTGTCTACTGTAGAAATTACCTGAACCAGGTTTGAGGTAGCCCACCATTATCATCTTTTTCTCCCCCCTTCTTTTTGTTACTATATACTAACTGTATAAGTGGGTTTTGTTACAGCACACATATAATATACTTTAATCACACCTCTTACTTTTTTCTGCCCCCTCCATCCTTAATAGTCCCCCTTTTAGTTTTGTGGTCTTTCCAGCCTATAACCTCCACATACATTGTCTTCATAGAATTGATCATAATTAACAGGATGGTCTCCACTTCATCCATTTTCCTGCACCAATTCAAATATATTCTTAATAGCTAAGCAAAACTCTATTGAACACATATACCACATTTTCTTCAGATCACCTTTTCCATTATGTGCATGAGTGTGTTTCTGGAGATTGAACGTGTACATGCTAGATAAATAATTCTACCATTGAAGTATATTCCTAGGTGCTTTTTTCTTTTCTCTCCCCCCCCCCCAATTTTTGTTTGAGACAGGGTCTCACTGGGTTTTCTAGTCAAGCCTTGAACTTGCATTCTTCCTTCCATAGCTAATTATCAAAAGCCAGTTACATTATTTTATCTCAAAAACTTCATGAATTTTAAATACACAGTGTATCTGCCTAAATCAAAATTTTCTGGAACCGCACGGTGTCTACAAAAATTCACTCCAATGACCACTTGCTTGTATTTAAGGAGGTATCTACATATACAAGGACACACTCTGTCTAGTTCACTGCTACCTTAATGATATGGTTTAAGTATAGCATCATGGTCTGGAGAGATGGCTCAGTGGGTAAGAGCACTGACTGCTCTTCCGAAGGTCCCGAGTTCAAATCCCAGCAACCACATGGTGGCTCATGACCATCTACAATGAGATCTTCTAACACCCTCTTCTGAAGACAGCTACAGTGTACTTACATATAATAATAAATAAATAAATTTTTAAAAAAGTATAGCATCAATGTTCCCCTATCCAAGTATAGGGGAACACTGGAAATCACGTGCCTCCAGAAGTGGGCAGGATTTTCCACAGTATCCTGAGTGATGGACTAAAGCTGGATCTGAAGATGACCAAACTCAGATTGGATTCTTTCCTAGTTTATATGAAATGAAGAGAGAACCAAAGAAAATGACATTAGACAAATCCACAGTATGGTGCAGCTGACAAGCTGTCTGTTTCAATCCAGTCTTTAAAAGGTCATTGTTGTGACAGGAAAGGAAATTGAAAGGTCCAGTACAGAGGAAGAGAGACACAGCCAAGTGAGATGCAGGAAGAATAGCTGATTAAGGAAGAGATTGTAGGGAAGGCAAAGGAGCTCATGTGTGATGTGACAGCATTGGAAGCCATTGAGGAAGGCTGTATCAAAATACAAGCAGAAAGGAAGGAACTGTATAGAGAAGAGCTATCCCTTTTCCCCTCCGTGTGTGTGTGTGTGTGTGTGTGTGTGTGTGTGTGTGTGTGTATTCATTTGTGTTCTTCAACCATGTGGGTCCTGGGGATTAAACACTGGCCAGTGTGGTTGGTGGAAAGCACCTTTAATACATTCCTTGGCCAGAGAGATGGCTCAGTAGTTGAGAACACTTTGTGCTCTTTGAGGGGCTCCAGTACCCTTCTCTGGTTTTTGGGTGTACATATGTGCGAAGACAAATACAAAGTAAATATATTTAAAAACTGTATCTCAAAGCGTAGTTGTAGATTATATACATGAAATAAATTTGTGGCATTTGATTAGTTCATCTCAAAGTTGACTTTTGGATTTTGGTTTCAGTTGTTTTAAAACACAGTCTCAGTCTGGATCCCAGGCTGGCCTCGAACTCACAAATGCTATCCATAAATGTTGTGTTTTAAAAGAAATTTGTTAAGTCTATTTTATTTATTTGTTGGGTTGGAGGCATATGTGTGGCATGGTATACAAGTAGAGATCTGAGGACAACCTTCGTGTGTCCATTGTCTTTTAGCTTGTGGGCTTCCCATCAGGTGCCGTTACCTGATGACATAGGTCGTGATACTAAGTATGAAGGAGCAAGCCCATACCTTAGAAGGGACCCCACCTCCTCTGCTAGTAATGATATGATTTTATTCTTATGAACCTTAGAAAAAGGAATTTGAGATGTTTGTCTTTCATCATTGTAGACTCTATTGTAAAAACCATAGTGGAAACGACGAGCGAGATGAAGAAGATGAGGAGCGAGAGAGTAAAAGCCGTGGAAGAGTAGCAATTGATCAGCAACTAAGCCAGCAGCAGCTTAATGGAAACTAGGTATGGAAGTGGATTTAAAGCTCTGTTGTCAGAATACCATACACACTGAAGCAGAGTAATGAGATGCCGCAAAAATGTTAAGCCTATTGTATGGAGTTACGAATGTGGGGCCAGGATGTTTAGGATTGTGTAGCCCTGTAGAGTTGTATTTGCTTTTCTTTAGCTGGTCAGTTTTAGAGCCATAAACAAGCTATCTACTTCATCAGTAAATGTAGTTAGAATATGGCATCAGTAAAATATCCTTGTTCCTCAATAATGTTATGTTGATTATATCACCTTAAGCATCATATTTTACACTTTTTATCATCTTTTAAACAGGTTCGTGGGACAGAGAGAGTTAGAAAACTGAGAATAAAACAACTATAACTCCTGTGCTTCTTTTCCACTCTTTTCTAAAATAAAGGGTTTGTAACTTTTTACTGCCCGACTCTTAGATCCTTCATTGAACTGCCTAAAACCACCTTGTTAGTTTTCTGAGCCTTCAGTAGACGGCCGGATTTGACATACTGATATTACGTAGCTGTAGTTTGCAGTTTCTGGGAAGCAGTCGAAACACTATTAGCCTTGTGTATACTGTCAACAGTTAACAGACATTGAATGAAGTAAATTGTATTTCTGGACTGAACAAAGTGCTACTATTTAGAGTGTTTAAGTTTGTGTAGTAGATCCATACTCAAAGGAAACCAGAAGCAAGTTGTACTTCACCATGCAGACATGCCTCTGGTAGCAACACCTGGGAATTTGGGGACTTGTTTTCATACTCAGTCAATGGAAACTACAGATGAAGAGAACCTTCTTTTGATCTTGGCTTTGACAGCACATGCTCTAACCATTTCTTTCAAGAAGCGTGCTGAAGCCTTCCTTTGGTCCTTTTTAGAGTTGTTCTCACTGACCTGCATGGACTCTGGGCGGCTGGTGATGATAAGCTCTGAGCTCCAGTGCTTCTGCCAAAACTCTTGACAGTACACCTTTCTGTGCTGTACAAAGAGCTTCTGGCAAAATAATGGTATCGTATCAAGATGAAAATAACATTTGGCAACATCAGATTAAACCTCTTTAAGATTAAAGCGGTCACCAATGCGCTAAGGACTTTGGACATCATGTCTGAAACCAGTCTCTCTCAGGTGCCCTGTTGTGTGGAGCACTTCACATACTGGCCCAGCGTATAGAAGGAGGTCTTATGTGCTAACAGTTGTTTTTTTTTTTTAAAGGAACCATCTTTCTGCAAAACAGTATTTATTTTTGACTCTGTGACCACTATTTTAGAAACATTATTTAATGCTTTCAGTCATCAGTTTGCTTACATATTGAATAAGCTTTTGTGCCCTGTTTTTCTTCGAGGGCTCAGAAGTGTTTTCTCAATCACCAGATATTTAGAAAGGCTTTCCACTGGCGTTTCTCACTTGTGACACACATCCACTTACCTGCTGAAGCACAGTTACATATTTCTTTATGGCAAAACCAAAAAATTTAGTTGCGGTCTGCCTAATATTACCATAGCACCTCAGTATGAAAGGTAAGGATTCTGAGTTCCAAATCATTAGTTAACCTACCACAATGAATCAGATTTGCAAATAAGAAATAGCATACTAACTTGACTATACATTGATCTGTTCTGTAGCTGGTAAAACAGCGTTTTGAAATGTTAACAGGTGGAAAATTACACTGTGCTTATTGACTGAAATTTTAAACTGCTAGTCCCTTAAGATCATGTTTGTTAAGGTGTGTATTTACACATTTATTTAAATCAAGGGACTCAATGCTTGCTTTATTTTAACCATCTTTTATTGTTATTTTAGAAGGAAACTAGCTTTAGTAGTGGATTGCCTTGTGCATCTTCTCCTTTTGCTCTTAATATACCATGATGTGTATGTGGTTAATTTTCAAGGTTCATCATGACTTGAAGTGCAAGGACAGATCTCAGTTTGTTTACCAAGCGATGTGACTTTTCCCAAAGGATCTGTACTTTATTTCCTTATAACAGCTTGAAAACCATTATTTTTTAAACCTTTAAATCACTGTGTTCTAGGTAATTTTTACATTGTGTGCCATAGAACTTACCCATGGAGAAATAGAGCTCCTTCATTTTTGGACAACTACTGTAATGATTTTTTTAAAGAAAAATGGAAGGTGCCAGGGGTAATTATGGCCAGTCAATAATTATATAAAGGACTTCAAATACTATAGCTGTCAGTTGATGGATTTGATATGTAATACATGTATGATTTTTGTATGGGTTTCTTCAGCCGTTTCTCTGCCACTAACAACCAGAAAAGCACTTTACCTTTTGGTTGGTTAGATAAGTGGTTAACTACCTGTTTTTCTCACTGTGGTGTAATTGGCAAAATAACCTTCATTTAAAGTTGAAATGTAAACTGAAGTCACATTAAACACTCACGTTTGGTTGTAAACTTCCAATATTTTGATTCTTTGTTCCTATTTTCATTCTATGCTGAGTAAAAGTGCCTTACAATGTAAAAATTGTACAGTACTTACGTTCCCAAGTAGCATCTTCATCATCTGGCTAGTAATCACATTGTGGTATTAATATTTAGATAAATAGACCTCAGCAGTGTATTTACTGTACAACTCTTTAAGTCCTTAACTGTAGTTTTAATAAGCATGACATTATTTGGCAAATATATGGCATTTACATCATTTCCAAAAAAAAAAAAACCTGCCATTGCTGTCTAATGCGTATTTTTAGCCTGAAATTTTGATGCGTTTTTTCTTGTTTTTTTCTTCATTTGTTTTGTTCCTTTTTGTCATTATTAATATTAAACCGTGTAATCTTTGCAAGCGTATATTGAAGATTATTCTGGAGCATTTATTGCCTTACCAGAAAAGTTAGTAAGAAATGTTCTTTAGAGTAGAAGGATAGACTTGAGTTTCTATACTTTAATAAGACCTCTTTGTTCCTGGGGGGAGGGGGAAGTTTTGCTTTCATCTCATTGTTTTAAAACCCACACCTGAAATGAATTTCATGTCAAGGATCAGTAGTTTTCAAACTAGAGGTGGTACTTTCTTAGTACACATGAGTCAAGATACTAACAGAGTAACATCTACAGATCTGCTATTGAATCGAATCTATGTACTTGAACAAATGTGTGAATCTCAAATATCTCAAAGCAAAAGTGTTGTAGAATGTTGTTGCTTTTTGAAAAAGCACTGAAGTTAGACCAAGGCACAGTTTTGTTTTAGCAGACATTTAAGTTAATTGTAAAGACAAGGAATGCATCATGGGTCAAAAATCAAACATTCCTCAATGTTATGTATATTTTGTTCCTGTTATATTGGCTTTATTTTCAAAATTGTAGTTTGTAGTATTAGTTTCCTTTTAATGGTATTCTTGCATATACTATTCATTCAATAAATGAGTTCTGAATTTCAGGTCTGTGTGTCTATTTTGTAAAAATGTGTATCAGGGGTTTTCAATACCAGCAGTAGTACCATGTTTCTTTCACTCTTCCTTTACTTCAAGGTGAAATACAAATGTGTAGGATGTTTAATAGCTGGACAGTAAACAGATATGGGAGTGGGGCTAGAGAGTAAGTAGTTCTAGCATACCCTTAGCTTTGACTTCAGTCCCCCGATTTGATAAAACCAACAGCACATCATCCTCAAAATGGACATGGGCTGGAGGGGTGTGGTTAAACAAAACCGAACATGATCAGTTTAGAGTTTCACAGTATAAAGATGTCATCATGGAAAGAAACAGCGGCAAGTCCACTGCCTCCAAATCAGTATGTAACTCTGAAAATGAACACATCAAAATGCCTAATACAGATTGACAGGTAACAGGTCATTCAGCTATTCCACATCATAGATGTAGCTTACTCCCTTTTTCCACAGTCTACTTGCTGCTTCAACTTTGCACATATGTTGTGTTTGATCCTATCCTGGTCAGAAACTGAAGTTTTGATTCCTGGACTTCACTTTTCCCAGACATAGTTTCTAGCCCTGCATTCTTTTTTTCTAATTCATTTGTTTATTATATGTAAGTACACTGTAGCTGTCTTCAGACACCCCAGAAGAGGGCATCAGATCTCATGGTCGTGAGATCTGGGGATGGTCGTGAGCCACCATGTGGTTGCTGGGGTTTGAACTCAGGACCTTTCCTTCGGAAGGGCAGGCTGTGCTCTTAACCACTGAGCCATCTCTCTCCAGCTCCTAACCCTGCATTCTTATGGAAATATGGCTGGGACACACAGCAATATGCTTTCCTATATATCCTAACTACCCGGCACATATGTATTTAAATTCCATGATTATCAACTAAAAGACTATAATAAAAACATAAAAATGAGTTCTATGGTTTTCTTTAGCTAGTTATACTCATTGACAACTTGCTTTTGTTTCAGTCTACACTCCCTAGCAATTGCTGAAAGTCATACCCAAGCCCTATTACTATTTCCTTGCAAAATTTAATAGCAAGGCCTATAGGCACACATGCAGGCAGAACGCTGTATACATAATAAATAAAGCTTTAAAAAATAAAAATACCAAAAGAAAAACCTCTTTGTATATTGTCTTTAGTTGTGTAGGTGAAGTGATAGTTCATGTCCCTCTCTGTTCACCTTGTTTGCATGAGGATCCAAGTGGACATAAGCAATATATGACAATCATATGGTTGACTTTATTCAGAAGAAAAAAACTATCAAGTACCATTATTTGGAAAGTTACATTTGAAAATATCACTGTGGTAAACGTGTTGTCTATGTGGTGAAGTCAATCAGACCTGACTTTTTGCTAAAATACAGCAGAGAGCCAGGCCAGGTGACACACACCTTTAATCCCAGCCCTTGGGAGGCAGCGACAGGTGAACTTCTGTGAGTTGAAGGCCAGCCTAGTCTACAAAGGTGCATATTGAGATGTAATCTCCTGTAGAGAGGGAGGGAGGCTGGAGCAAAGTGGCTTATAACCGTTATCTTGGCACTCAGGTTCCAGAGGCAGGAGGATCACACATGTAGAGCCAACGTTGGGCTACCTGGTGAGACTCAGTCTCAAAAATAGACAGTGGTGCACAGCTGTAGTCTTAGCATTTAGGGAATCAGGAGTTTAAGACCATCTTCATCTACCTAACAAGCTCAAGACCAGCCTGGCTACCCAAGACTCTTCTCTCAGAAAAGAACAGATCACAGACTTGCAAATTCTGCCTTTGTCTGCATCTCTCTGTAGCTGTGTTTCTTTTATGGTACTGGCAGGGAGATTGGGACAATAAAAGCCAGATGAACAAGGCCCTAACTAGGTGTACTGTATGGATGATAATCCTTAAATAACATGATATGAAAACAAAAGTCCTGCTTTGGGAGTCTGTTAGACAAAAGAAACTACGCAGAACTGTTTTGAGTTGTAGTTGATAATCTTAGAAATAAGATCTCTTACTAGATATTAAAGAATGTTTGTTGTTGAGGCAAAAATAGTGTAACATGGATGCTGGGTTTCAATATGTTCTCTTGGGAAGGGTGCCAGGGGTAATTATGGCCAGTCAATAATTATATAAAGGACTTCAAATACTATAGCTGTCAGTTGATGATTTAGGAATCAGAACTTAATGGATTTTTTTAATTTATAAAAATAATTTAGGGGATTGTAGAGGTGGCTGAAGTAGAATTAGGATTGCAGGGACATCCTCAGCTACGTAGTGAGCTTGAGGACAAATTGGGCTACAAAAGATACACACACACACACAGTATGTGGTCATTACATATATTTAAAATATAGAAAGGTATATGTGAAGTCTCCCTTTTCCCCACAACCTAGTTCCCCCAAAGTACTGCATAAATTTCCTTGTACATGCTTTTATGCATATATAAAGCATCTCTCTCTCCCTCCCTCCCTCCCTCTAAGAATTGCCAACCAAACATTTCATCTCATTTGTAAGGTAAGTTTGTCTGCTTTTCCACTTTAGAAGGTATGGGCAGCCATGATGGCTCAGGCCTATAATCCCATCCTAGCACTTGTAAGCCTAAAACAAGGAGGGTTGTCATCAGCTTGAGGCTAGCCTGGGTTACCTACTGCGTTCTAGCCAGCCATGAATAGAATGTAAGAGCCTGTCTCCAAAAAAAAATGTACTAAAGGGGCTGGAGGGGGTAGCTTGGTGGCTAAGAGCACTGGCTGCTGTTCTAGAGGACCTGGGTTCAATTACCAGCAACCACATGGCAGCTCACAACTATCTAACTGCCCTGCTTTGGGATATCTGACACCATCACACCAATTACCTAAAATGAAAAAGTTTTAAAATATGCTAAAATCAGTGGGGAGGGGGAGCATCGTGCAGTTCTGTGGGTTTTAGATTTTGCCATGAAGCCATGACTATATCTCAGCGACATGTGAATTATTTTTGGAAACCAGGCACTCACTGTGTTCCATTTGCAAAAGAATTAAATAGCTATATTTTGGCTGGGATTGGTGACTTAGCCCAGAAATTCCACAATTTGGGAAACTGAATCCTGGATGACCAGGAGTTCAGGCACATAGCTTGTTCAGGACCAGTCCTTGTCCCCACTCCCCTCAAGCCCAAAACACACTCTTTATTTCATGTTTTACTAACCACGGTGGATGGTCATTTTCCTTTCTCTTGATTCCTGAAGAGTGACGGGGGTTTGCACCGTGGTCTAGTGTTTCCAGATATGCTTGCTTCTCCACAGCCAGGGTCACACTGCTTCAGCCCCACAAACTTGGCAAGGGCAACATATTACTGAAGAACTTGCATAACTTTATGCTGTGTCATGGCTCTTAGCCCCAGTTACAACTGTCTGACAGCTGGTCGCTTTTGTGAAGGAGGAAAGAATCATTTGAACTTTGAACATTTCCATTTGTTTTGATTTTTGCATAAATACTAAGACTAGCTAGGAAATGAGCTTTTGTTTCATTTGCTAAGAATGATTTTTTTCATCAGGCAATTTCAAGCAATTTGAATTTAGCAATCTCTACTTGTCTGAAGAATTATTAATTAAAAAAAGCAAACAAACAGGGATCTATTATGCTGTCTAGTCACATGAAAGAATCTAAATGAACATAGTCAAGGCTGAGTCAACACATGAAATTATTTTCTAATTCCCCAAATTATATTTTATGCTAATTAGTATTATAACATTAGTAAAACATTTTATTTTTTCCAATGTTAAACATTACAAAAATAATTTTGATGTTTTACTAGTAACCCAGCCTTTGATCATGTTTGTATTTATTTGTTCATTGACAGTTGGTTAAATAATTAGGAGCAACAAAATAAAGTGATTTCATGAGATTCCTTTTTGTAACTTAGAACTCCAGTAGTCAAGCTAGAGAGATGGCTCAGTGGTTAAGAGCACTGACTACTCTTCTAGAGGTCCTGAGTTCAAATCCTAGCAACCACATGGTGGCTCACAACCATCTGTAATGAGATCTGATGCCATCTTCTGGTGTGTCTGAAGACAGCTACAAGTGTACGTATTTATTATATATAATAATAATAAATCTTTTTAAAAAAAGAACTTCCGTAGTCATGGGAACTGTGGTCATTCATTAACCTTTCAGAGGTAGGCTAGACAGTTGAATGCAAAGTCATATTTTCTATATTTGATATTGATTTGGTAGCACTGGAAGCAATGATTCTTTTTGTTTGTTTTAAGATTTATTTATAGCCGGGCAGTGGTGGCGCATGCCTTTAGTCCCAGCACTTGGGAAGTAGAGGCAGGTGGATTTCTGAGTTCGAGGCCAGCCTGGTCTACAGAGTGAGTTCAGGACAGCCAGGGCTACACAGAGAAACCCTGTCTCAGAAAAACAAACAAACAAACAAAAACAAAACAAACAAAGAAAAACAACCACCAGCTGGAGAGATGGCTCAGCTGTTAAGAGTACTGATTGCTCTTCCTGAGTTCAAATCCCAGCAACCACATGGTGGCTCACAACCTTCTAAAATGAGATCTGATGCCCTCTTCTGGAGTGTCTGAAAACAGCTACAGTGTACTCACATACAATAAATAATTTTTTTTTAAAAAAAAGACTAAAACCCAGCAAGACCAGCTGGCCTCAAATTCACAGAGATCTGCTTCCCTCAGCCTCCCTAAGAGCTGGAAATAAAGATAAGGATCCCTACAGCAGGCTTAATTTACTTACTGACTTTGTTTATTAGGAGGGTTTCTCTAACCCCTGTTGGCCTGGAACTCCCTCTGTAGACCAGGCTGGCCTTGAACTCTGATATCCACCTGCTTCTGCCTCCCAAGTGCTGGGATTAAACCCCTGAACCACCATGTTCCTCTGGTTTAACATGGGTTTTAACTACATTTTTTCCTAGGCATGTCTTAAAAGAACTGTTCTTAAGCATTTCAACCTATCCTATGCACCCCAATGAGTTAAGGGAGCTAGCCAGGATGCTGGGGGGTGTAAGGATAAAATGCTGGCCAAAAGAGGTAGTGCTTAAAGCTAGTGACGTAGCTCAGTTGGTAGAGAGCTTGTCTAGCTTGAGGGAAGTCTCAGGTTTCATTCCCAGCACTATAGGCAGGAGTGCAAGGAGTTCAAGGTCATCCTTGGCTATTTAATGAGTTGGAGGCCAACCTAGATGTCTTAGTTAGGGTTTTCCTGCTGTGAACTGACACCATGACCAAGGCACCTCTTAGAAGGACCACATTTAACTGGGGCTGGCTTACAAGTTCAGAGGTTCAGTCCATTATCACCAAGGCAGGAACATGGCAGCATCCAAGCAGGCATGGTGCAGGAGGAGCTGAGAGGTCTACACCTTCATCTGAAGGCCTCTAAGAGAAGACTCATTTCCAGGCAGCTAGAGTGAGGGTATTAAAGCTCATGCCCACAGTGACACACCTACTCCAACAAGACCACACCTTCCAATAGTGCCACTCCCTGGCTCAAGCATATACAAACCATTACACTAGGCTATATAATCCTTTATCTAGAAAAGAAGACAGGTACAGGAAGGAGTCTGTGGAGATAAGTGGGTCACATGCCAGATAAAAATAAGTACTTAAATTCCTATTCCCAGCTTACATGTAGAAGGCAGGTGTAGCAGTGTATATATAAAATCCTAATGCTGGAGAATGGAGGATCCCTGGGGTTTGCTGGCTAGCAAGTATAGCTGCAGTCAGCAACCTTGTCTCAAATCAGGTGGAAAGCAATAGGGTAAAGATGCTAGATACTCATTGATCTCTAGAAGTCACACACATACGCATGGGTAAGTGTACACACAAATACTTGCCTATACCCCCCCACACACACCCACAAAACAAAAAGTAGAAAGATGGCTCAGTTGGCAAAGTACTGCTTGTGTAAACATTAGGACCTGTTTTTTTTTTCTTTCCAGCACCCACATAAAAAGCTAGGTATAGTTGGCATGCACGTGTACCATCTGCTCTAGTGAAGTATGATGGGAGAATCTCTAGAACTTGCTGGCCAGGCAGTCTGGTTGAATCAATAAGCTCCAGTAAGAGACCATGTTTCAAGAAACAAACTGGAGAATGATAGAGGAAGACACCCATCATTGACCTTGGCCTCCATGTACGCACACACAGGAACAACACACACAAAGAAAAAGGAATGATTTGTGCTCCCAGATTTGGAAGTCCCAGGCTAAGTAGCACATTCATTTGAGTCTCTAATAAGGTCCTCCATGACAGGAGCACAGAGCTGAGCAAAACTGCTCTTCTCATCCAGGACGCTATCTGGATGAGAATAGCACCCCACACTCTCATACACCGACTCTGCAGTAACCTAAAATTCTCCTGCTAGGCCCCACCTCCCAAAGGTTCCACAGCCTCCTACTAGCACTAGTGGGCAAACAAACCTAATCTGTCTGCTTGGCCAGCAAGCCCGAGAGATTCTCCCATCATGCTTCACTAGAGCTGAGGGTAGAAGTGCATGCCAACCATACCTAGTTTTTTATGTGTGCCCCTGGGAGATACCGGCTCAAACTATAGCCTTGTGGTTCCAGTCTCTATTCTCACGGTCACCTACCTATGTATTCCACACAGATATCCATTACTGAAGCTCTAAGCTCTCAGCTCCTCTCATGGACATTTCTAGCCCAGGTGATGTCTACTCAAGTATGAATCCCAACCTAAATGTTCCTGGCCTGAGTTCTAGCTATCTGCTAGCTATCGACTTCCATCTCCACCTACTCCTAAATTTCTCAAAAAATATGTCCGTCTGTCTTTTAGATCCATCCTCTCTTTTTAATATCCGTATATCCATCCATCCATCCATCTATCCATCCATCCATCCATCCTCTCTTTTTTACATCCATATATCCATCCATCCATCCATCCATCCATCCATCCATCCATCCATCCATCCTTCCTTCCTTCTATCCATCTAATTGTCTTTATTTGTGTATATGTGTGTTTTCCTTTCTGTCTATCTATCTATCTATCTATCTATCTATCTATCTATCTATCTATCCTGCCCATAATCCTAACATTTAAGAGGCTGAGGAAGGAGGATTGCCATGAGTTTGAGGCCAACCTGGATTAAATAGTACATCCCAAGCTATTCTGAGCTACAGTATAAAACCTGACCCAAAAGCAAGCAAAAGCTATCCATTGAAGTACATGTATGTTCATGTGTGGGCATGCATGCATCATGGCATATGTACAAAGGCCAAAGGACAACTTGCAGAGTTGTTGGGTTTTTTTTTTTAAGCCATTTGCAGACTTTCTTCCCTTCTGCTCTGTCCATGTACTTCAGATTTTAGTCTTTTTGGGAGAAGTTCTTGGCCTTTGTCCTTCAACTGGATTTGAAGGTTATTTGTGATTATACTAGTTTCACTTCTCCTTCCCAATTTTCCTCTACTTCTGTGTCCCACATGTCCAATTGTAACTTCTTCACCTCTACTTGCATAGATTTCTCTAGTGCTCCCTTGCTCCTCACAGTTTCTGCTGTTGTTTTTACTCTCAGCCACTCTGGCAAAGTTTGCAGTGCTGTTGTTGCAAAGACCAGTGGCCCTTTTGAATTGTTCCCTTACTTCTTGGCTCTACTTTTTTTTTTTCTGAGACAGGGTTTCTCTCTGTAGCCCTGGCTGTCCTGGAACTCACTCTGTAGACCAGGCTGGCCTTGAACTCAGAAATCCGCCTGCCTCTGCCTCCCAAGTGCTGGCATTAAAGGCATGTGCCACCACTGCCCGGCTTGGCTCTATTTTTTATTTCCAATAGTTTAAGTACTGTCGCTGGGTCCTCAGCTAATCTACTTTTGCCAATGACCCAAAAATAATTCATTTGTTAGATGATGGAACCAAAATTGAAAAGTCTGTGGCTCTACACAGACTCTTGGCCTAGCCTCTTACTTGCTGGTAGATATTTAATAAGAATCTACTCCAAAGCTGGTAGTTTGTTGGCAAAGTAAAGGCAAACCTGCCCAGAAATAAGGGTCAAACTATAGACGCCGACACCATAAAGGGGCAGGAGCAAGATGAGAGTCGTGGAAGCTGAGACATGGTGTGTCTGGAGAAATGGAGGTTTCTGATTTGCTTAGGGAAAAGGCTGCATGGTAAAGACAGCCCAAAGCTTGAAGCTGGGTCAGGTGGCCCCTGCCCATAATCCCAACACTTAGGATGCTGAGAAAGGAGGATTGTCATGATTTTGATGTCAGCCTGGAATACTTAGTGCATTCCAGGCCATTTTGGGCTAGGGTGTGAAATCCTGACTCAAAAGCAAGAAAAACCCCAAATTGAAGCCCTTGTGAGGCAGGCAAGCACAGAGAGAGCTTACCAAGATGGGCCCGCCATTGGCTTGGCCTAGACCTTCACCCTTCCTTTAATAGTGTGCCTGGCAACCTAAGATTCCCACCTTCAACAAGCCGCAGGTACACCATACTCCAACCAATGGATACCTTTCTCTTCCTCCTTTTCTGGTCAGTTTCCATTCAAGTATGTTCCCAGGCTTCTGTGAGATTGACAGGCAGGGAGGGAAGTTACCTGGACTCTTTTGGAGGTACATGCATAGTAAGGTAAACTGTCCTAGAGTGAACTTTAGGGAAAAACTCTTTTTTACAAGCTTGTATCTAGGCATAATTGGGTGTGCATATGATTAAAATCAGATGCATCATAAGAACATACATGTACTGAAAGCAAAAGCTTACATAATCTAATAAGCTTGTCAATCAAAACAGAACCACATGTGGTACACCCCTTAGAAACCAAACACCTTCTGTTGTTCCTTCAGCCCATAAAGGAAGTACCCAGACCATAACCTGGTAAAGAAACAATAACAGTAAGGTTAAATAAAAATAAATAAAGGTTTTATGAGGCTGGAGAGATGACTTGGTGGTTAAGAGCACTGACTGCTCTTCCAAGGTCCTGAGTTCAACTCCTAGCATCCACATGGTGGCTCACAACCCTCTGTAATGGGATCCAATGACCTCTTCTGGTGTGTCTGAAGACAGTGACAGTGTACTCATATACATAAAATAAATCTTTTCTTTTTTAAAGAAAGAAAGGAAGAAAGGAAGGAAGAGAGAAAGAAATAAAGAAAGAAAAAGAGAGAGAAAGAAAGAGGTTTTATGGTCCAAAAAGCCTGGGACTGAATTTCAATGTTCACATTTAGAAAATCTGGGCAGCATTATGTTTCTCCTGCTCTTAGCCTCCATGAGATCTGCGAGTTCAAAGCCACCTAAAGCAACAACTATTATACAAATGTTCTCTTATACCTATGAAGCATTTTTTTCTACTTGGAAATTGCAATCTTCTCCTAAGTCATAAAATAAACTCTTATTCTTACTGGCTAGCTGATAATCAATTTTGTAGCTGTATCACACTTTATCTCATGAGACATTTGAATACTTGTCAGCTTTAATTGTTGCTATTTTGGTATTTCAAGCAGACCTTCTCAAATCACAAAGAAATAGCAGAAACCCACAAATTGAAGTTTGTTCTGTATGACCACTGGCCCGAGCACCTCAGAAAAGTCTTGAAAAATACAGAAAGGGTTAGGATATGTTTGAAATTAAATGGTGATAAAAGGACAAGATAACTCAAAGAAATATTCAACCCAGAACTACACCCCAACTAGAAATTAGCCTTTTTACTATAAGGACATTTTAGAAAGTATAGGTGGAAGGTAAATATGGAATGAAGACCACATAATGTGTAAATGTTAATTTATTTTGAAAATGAATTATTTATTTTATATGAATACACTGTAGCTGTCTTCAGACATACCAGAAGAGGGCATCAGATCCCGTTACAGATGTTTGTGAGCCACCATGTGGTTGCTGGGAATTGAACTCAGGACCTTTGGAAGAGCAGTCAGTGCTCTTAACCACTGAGCCATCTCTCCAGCTCCGATGCTAATTTCTTGATTGTAGTCGTTGTTCTCTAGTTATGTAAGAGAATATCCTTGGTCTGGAGATGTAGCTCAGTAGTAGAACTCTTGCCTAGAATGGAAAAGCCCTAGGGTCAACCGCTAGCACTGCAAAAATATAACATATTGTGGTTAGGGAGATGGTTCAGCAGATAAAAGGGCTTGCCAAACCTGACAACCTGAGTTTGATTCTTAAAAACTATGTGGGGGAAGGAGAAAGCTTACTCCCACCAGTTGTCCTCTGACCTCCATACATGCAGTATGATACAGTCTCCACTGTGTCTCTCTCTGTGAGTCCTGTGCTCTCATGACCTCTCTCTCTCTCTCTCTCTCTCTCTCTCTCTCTCTCTCTGTGTGTGTGTGTGTGTGTGTGTGTGTTTGTATATCTTATTCACATGCTCCATTTGTCTCTCAGTTTTTTGGGGGGCGTGGAGGGAGTTTCTTTCTTTCTTTCTTTCTTTCTTTCTTTCTTTCTTTCTTTCTTTCTTTCTTTCTTTCTTTCTTTCTTTCTTTCTTTCTTTCTTTCTTTCTTTCTTTCTTTTTGGTTTTTTGGATTTTTTTCCAAGACAGGGTTTCTCTGTATAGCCCTGGCTATCCTGGAACTCACTCTATAGACCAGGCTGGCCTCGAACTCAGAAATCCACCTGCCTCTGCCTCCCAGAGTGCTAGGATTACAGGCGTGCGCCACCACCGCCTGACTGAGGGAGTTTCTTTAAAAACAAAACAAAACAAAACAAAACAAAACAAACCTTTTATTGATTCTTTGCTAGTTTCCCATCATGGACCCCAGTCCTATTCATCTTCCTGTCTCCTCATATCTGTCCTCTGCCCCTGCAATCACCCCACCAAAATAACACACACACACACACACACAGAGAGAGAGAGAGAGAGAGAGAGAGAGAGAGAGAGAGAGAGAGAGAGAGAGAGAACATCTTGTCGTGGAAGCTGTAGTATGCCACACTGTGTCACACAACATAGCCCCTGTCCACACTAGCAAATGACTCATTGGTCTGGTTTGAGATCTCTGGTTTCTGTGCCTTGTGTCATGGAGATCCTGCAGCTTTCGACCAGCAGCACTGGCCCTTTGAAGTGCACAACCGTTGTAGATTTTGGGCTGGGCCATCTCAAGTGCCTGGATCTGAGCCTGGGTGTTAACTGAGCTAGTCAGCCTGCTGCCTCCCTCTTATCTGTACCACCAGAGCAAACTGTCTCTCACTGCTCTTGCTAGGCCACTGCTCTTGCTTGGCTTGCACACCACTGTGCTGCACAGTCAAGGCATGGGGCCCATTCTCCCAAGTGCTGCAGCCAGCAAGTGGGTGGGCCATCTCTCTTCCTCTCACACCCTTGGGGCTGGCTCACCCATGACTTCGAGATCAGAGATAGCTCCTCTGTGTTGTCCAGGAGAGGTGCAAGGCTGACTCTCCCAACCGTGAGGGGCAAGGCCAGCTCTCCATCTCTCATGATCTAGAAGACAGCTCTCCCATGCCCAAGGGAGCATAGAACCAGTCAATCTGTGTTCCCCACACCAGGGCCAGCTCTACTAGGCTGCCTAGATGAGGCTCAGGGCCTGTTCTCCTGAATGCTACAACTGGCAAGGGGCAGGGCCATCTTCTCTTGTTTTTTTTTTTTTTTGTTTTTTGTTTTTTGTTTTTTGTTTTTTTTGAGACAGGGTTTCTCTGTGTAAACATTCCAGGCTGGCCTCAAACTCACAGAGATCTACCTCTGCCTCCTTCCTGGGGGTCGAGATTAAAGGTGTATACTTGCTTACACACACTTACACGCACACTCACACACACACATACACACACAGACATGCATGCACACACACATATTGACATACATACACACACACAGAGAGAGAGAGACAGAGAGAGGAGGAGGAGAAGGAGGAAGGGAGGGAGGAAATGAGAAATGTAAGAAATTTATAAAAGAATATTGTCCTGGGCTGGAGAGATGGCTCAGGGGTTAAGAGCACTGACTGCTCTTGCAGAGGTCCTGAGTTCAATTCCCAGCAACCACATGGTGACTCACAACCATCTGTAATGAGATCTGATGCCCTCTTTTGGTGTGTCTACAGTGTACTTAGATACAATAATAAATAAATCTTTTTTAAAAAAGAATATTGTCCTTAGAAACACATATCTACCCAGGCGGTGGTGGTATACACCTTTAATCCCAGCACTTGGGAGGCAGAGGCAGGCAGATTTCTGAGTTCGAGGCCAGTCTGGTCTACAGATTGAGTTCCAGATCAGCCAGGGCTACACAGAGAAACCCTGTCTCAACCCCCCCCCCCCAAAAAAAAAAAGAAAAAAAAAGAAAACACATATCTAGTATTTAGGAACAAAGGCAGCATTTTTTACAACTTTTCTGTGATTTTTAAATCTTTCACAAAGTTGAATATACTAGCCAAAACAGCAACTCTTCTCCAGGGACTGTGAAGAAGGTAAAACCTAATGCTGGAGAGATAGCTCTGTGGTTAAGAGCACAGACTGCCCTTCCAGAAGTTCCGAGTTCAATTCCCAGCAACCACATGGTGGCTCACAACCATCTGTAATGGGATCTGACGCCCTCTTCTGGTGTGTCTGAAGAGAGCAATGGTGTACTCATATACATAAATGAATGAATGAATGAATGAATGAATGAATAAATAAATCTTTACAAAAAGAAGGTAAAACCTAGGGACAGCAAACTTCAGGAACAGGAGAACTCCTGAGAAAGCCATCCATCGGAATATTCAACTGAGAAACCACATCTGAGTAGACTTGGTGGCTTCTGCTTCACAGTAGGGTTAGTTCTGTTCTCCCCTCCTGTGACTCAGATGATTATTAGAGCTCTCTTGGGGTTTTTCCCTACCTTCTCTCCCAGATGTTCTCTTTAAGCAGAATTTGTTGCTGGACCTGTGGTCCAGTGCTTCCCTAGCATCTTCAAGGCCCGGGATCCCATCCCAAGCATCTCCGCAGATGCCTTATATGGGGTTTTCCAGGCATGCTGCTTTATTCCTACAATCCCAGTCCTTGAGAGGCTGAGGCACGAAGATTGCTATGACTGCTAGACAGACGGCCTTGGGCTCCATTGTGAGTTCCAGGACAGCACAGGCTAAAGTGTAAGATGCTCTTTCAAAACACAATTTAGGTTGTCAGTGGCAATACACACCTTTAAACCCTGCCCTCGGATCTCTCCCTGCAAGTGATCTCTGTGAGTTTGAGTCCAGTCTGGTCTACGAGTAAGTTCCAGGATAGACAAGGCTCTACAGAGGAACCCTGTCTTGAAACCACACACACACACACACACACACACACACACACACACTTAGATGGGTGGGTATATTAGATATCCTGTTTAGTGTTTAATGTCAACTTGACACCACCTAGAGTCACTTTGAGAGTTGGGAATGTCAAATGAAGAACTGACTCAATCTCTTTGGTCTGTGGCCCTGTTTGTGAGGAATTACTAATTGAAGTGGGAGGGGCCAGCCTACTTTGAGCAGCACCATTCTTGGGCAGGTGGGACCTGGGGTATAAAGGAAAGCGAGCATTGGCTGGGCATGATGGCATATGCAATTAATCCCAGCAGTCAAAAGGCAGGGGCAGGCAGATGTCTATGAATTTGACACCAGCCTGGTCTACATATAGTGAGTTGTAGGACAGCAAAACTACATAGTTAAAACTTGTCTCAAAAAAAAAAAAGAAAAGAAAAGAAAAAAAGAAAAGAAAGTAAAGAAAGCTAGCCAGCATTGGGGCTGAAGAGATGGCTGTACTTACAGCGGACCTGGGTTCTAATTCCAGCACATGGTAGCTCAGAGCCACCTGTAACTCCAGTTGCAAGGGTTCAATATCCCCTTCTGGCCTTGATGAATATTACACACATGTGGTACATGGACATACGTGCAGGCAAAACACCCATGCACATTTAAAAAGTTTAAAAGTTTCATAAAATAGTGTCTTTTAAGACAAACAAACACATCCCAAAACAAAACAAACAACAACCAAAAGAGAGCAAGCCAGTGACCAGGTTCCTGTCTTGAGCTCTGACTTCCCTCCTGGTGAATTGTGGAAGCCTCCATACACTGCTTGTGGTTGGAGTATTTTATCATAGCAATGGAAAGCAAATCGCAACCGTGGATCACATTGTAATCCCAGCACTTGAGAAGCCTAAAGCAGGAGGAGTATTATCACAAGAGTAAGGCCAGCCTTAGCTAAATGCTCAGGTCCAAACCAGCCTGAACTTCAATGGCTTTTTTTAAATGTATGTTGGGGGTCAGAAACACAGTTTAGAGAGTTAAGCTGCTGGATGCCAAGCCCCACAACTTGAGTTTGGGACCCAGGTGGAAGGAAAGAACCAACTTTTGCAAACTGTCCTCTATCTTCCATAAGCAGGCCATGGCACACATGTACATACATTCACACACACAAACAAACAAGGGGGCTGGAGAGATGGATCAGTGGTTAAGAGCACTGACTGCTCTGAGTTCAAATCCCAGCAACCACATGGTGGCTCACAACCATCTTGTAAAGTGATCAGATGCCCTCTTCGGGTGCATCAGAAGACAGGTACTCATGCACTCATATACATAAAATAAATATTTCTTAAAAAAAAAAAGTTCAAGCCGGGCAGTGGTGGCGCACACCTTTAATCCCAGCACTTGGGAGGCAGAGGCAGGTGGATTTCTGAGTTCGAGGCCAGCCTGGTCTACAGAGTGAGTTCCAGGACAGCCGGGGCTGCACAGAGAAACCCTGTCTCAAGATACAAGAAAGAAAGAAAGAAAGAAAGAAAGAAAGAAAGAAAGAAAGAAAGAAAGAAAGAAAGAAAGAAAGAAAGAAAGAAAGAAAGAAAGAAAGAAAGAAACAAAGAAAGAAACAAAGAAAGAAACAAAGAAAGAAACAAAGAAAGAAACAAAGAAAGAAACAAAGAAACAAAGAAAGAAAGAAAAGTTCATGGCTGCACTTGTTATCAGTAGCCCCAGCATGAAGGAACCAAAGACAAAAGGATCTCAAGTTTTAGGCTGTCCTGAGCTGCATAACAAGAACACAAGAAACCTTTCCTTTAAGAGCACCACATCCACAAGTCAGTTAACTAATAACAAACCAGCCAAGGAACAAGTCACACTTTTTGGTTTAGAGATTGAGGTGAGTGGTCCATTGGTAATGAATTTTTGAGACAGTATAGTCATCTCAATGGTACTGAGGAGCTAGGGGTATAGCTCAGGAGTGCTTCCATGGCTCATAGAAGATTCTGGAGCCATCCCCAACCACATGAAAACAAAAATAACGTGACAGCTTGTATTAAACTGAGGATTGGAGGCAAAGCACAAAGGCAAGGGGGCTTCCTATGCCCACTGAAAACTATAGAAACACTTCCATTATGTTTCTCAAAGAAATATGCACTAGATTCCTCTAGTCCATCTTACTCGTTCAGAGTTTGTTTTTTAGATACATTGCAGTCTGCCTTCATGAACCCATCTAGCATTCCTTCTAGAAGACCCACTCTCTAGCCCAGGATGAACCGAACTTAATATAGCCAAGTGTGGTGGTACCTATAATCCCAGCTCTCAGGACTCTGATGCAGGAGGATTTCAAGTTTAAGTATAACTCAGCCAGATCCTATCTAAAACAAATGAACTGATGGAAGAACTATGCAATAAGCAAAATGTACGATGCAATGATTAAGTTCTGCATGTGCACAGTCTAGTGTAGTACCATAAGCAACACTTGAAAATGCTTCTAATAGGGACATTTTTCCTGGAGTCTCTTGCTGGGAATAGAGTCGCCCTTCCTACTGACACTTTTTTTTTATAAACAGTGCCCCACAGTTATGATGACTTGTCTCACAGCCATGTCTACATATGTGTATTACTTGGCTGTTTTCATCTCTTCTGTAAATCATCATTACTGCAGGCAAGGTGGAGAGAAGCAAAGAGCTTTTCTGTCCCCAATTCTGGCCAGGCTCTGCCAATAAACCATTTAACTTTACTAATTCTCATTTTCTTTTGATATGTATGGGTGCATGCTACAGATTCCCATTCCCATAACAGAAGGACTGAGGATTTTTTTTAATTTAAATATTTAATTCATGGGGCTGGAGAGATGGGTTAGTAGTTAAGAATATTTGCTGTCCTTATAGAGGGACCAGGTTTCATTCCTAGCATCTCCATCATGACTCTCAACCATCCATAGATATGTATGTGATAATCACACACACATAAATAAAATGAATTCATCTAAATGAAGTGTATTTATTATTATTACTGTATATGTGTATGTGTAAGTGCTTGCGCCATGGCTTTACATTTTATTTTATTTTATTTTTTTATTCGATATATTTTTTATTTACATTTCAAATGATTTCCCCTTTTCTAGACCCCCACTCCCTGAAAGTCCCATCAGCCCCCTTCCCTCCCCCTGTTTTCCCACCCACCCCTTCCCACTTCCCTGTTCTGGTTTTGCCCTGTACTGCTTCACTGAGTCTTTCCAGAACCAGGGGCCACTCCTCCTTTCTTCTTGTATCTCATTTGATGTGTGGATTATGTCTTGGGTATTCCAGTTTTCCAGGCTAATATCCACTTATTAGTGAGTGCATACCATGATTGATCTTTTGAGACTGGGTTACCTCACTTAGTATGATGTTCTCTAGCTCCATCCATTTGCCTAAGAATTTCATGAATTCATTGTTTCTAGTGGCTGAATAGTACCATTGTGTATATATACCACATTTTTTGCATCTACTCTTCTGTTGAGGGATTTGGTTTTTTTCGAAACAGGGTTTCTCTGTGTAGCCCTGGCTGTCCTGGAACTCACTCTGTAGACCAGGCTGGCCTCGAACTCAGAAATCTGCCTGCCTCTGCCTCCCAGCGTGCTTTTTATTGTATCAATCTTTTATTTATATAGGGTTGAGGGAGGAAGCAGGGATTGTTTTGGTGAGGTGATATGATGTAGGGGGCGGGGAAGGATGATGGAGGGTATGGAGTGACTGACAGAGCCAATGAAGTTATTCTATGTCAGCGGTAACTAGGCAAATGCAGGCTTGAACGTGTCATGCCTAGTCACTCCAGTACGGAAGTGAACTAAACAGGTCTCTAAACTCGAGCAAAGGCTCAGGCTCCCTCACTAGGCCTCAGTATCTGGCCAAATAAGGCCTAACATCATAAAACCAAGGGAAACATTCAACACAAAGAGGAGATACCCTATAGAATGGGTGAAAATCTTTGCCAGCTACACTTCAGAAAGAAAATATCTAAAACATAGGAAGAATGCTTCTTTTGTGGTTTTCACACACTTTGTCTACACTGCGAATCTAAAACATAAAACATATACAATATTCTATTGCATACATTAAAAATATACGATGGTCTGAGGCCCTGGACTCACACAGCAGAGGACTACCTGGCTTGATCTCAGTGAGAGATGCAGCACCTAACCCTGGAGAGACTTGAGGCCCCAGAGTCTTGCTGGGAGGACTTGCTGGGGTGGGAGCAGCATCCTCTTAGAGACAGGGGGGAGGAAGAATATGATGAGGAACTGTGGAAGGGTGGCCCGGGACTGGGATGATGACTGGACTGTAAAAAAATAAAAGTAACAATGATAGCCGGGCAGTGGTGCTGCATGCCTTTAATCCCAGCATTTGGGAGGCAGAGGCAGGTGGATTTCTGAGTTCCAGGCCAGCCTGGTCTACAGAGTGAGTTTCAGGACAGCCAGGGCTATACAGAGAAACCCTGTCTCGAAAAACCAAAACCAAAATAAAACAAAACAAAAACAAAACAAAACAAAACCCCCAAAACCCTAAAGTAACAATAATAATAAAAGGAATATATGAAGGGCTGGGGAGATGGCTCAGTGGTTAAGAGCACTGACTGCTCTTCCACAGGTCCTGAGTTCAATTCCCAGCAACCACATGGTGGCTCACAACCATCTGTAATGAGATCTGATGTCCTTTTCTGGTGTGTCTGAAGACAGCTACAGTGTACTTACATATAATAATAAATAAACCTTTGGGTCAGAGCCAGCAGGGCCCTAGTGAGCAGAGGTCCTGAGTTCAATTCCCAGCAACCACATGATGGCCCCACAACCATCTGTACAGCTACACTGTACTCATATACATAAAATAAATAAATAAATAAATCTTTTAAAAAAGAATATACGATATAGGGCCAGATATGGTGGTTCATACCATCAATCCCAGCACTTGGGGGGCAGAGGTAGGCAGAACTCTGAGTTCGAAGCCAGTCTGGTCTACAGAGCAAGTTCTAGGACAGCCAAGGCCACACAGAGAAACCCTGTCTCAAAAACCAACCAAACATGGCTAGAGAGATGGCTTAGTGATTAAGAAGTCCTGAGTTCAAATGCCAGCAACCACATGGTGGCTCACAACCATCTGTAATGGGATCTGATGCCCTCTTCTGGTGTGTCTGAAGACAGCTACAGTACTCATATACATAAAATAAATCTTTCAAAAACAGATTGTTTTTTATTTTTAGTTGTTTATGTAATGAGATCAGAGGCGTTAGATGCCTGTGAACTGGGATTCCAGACAGCTGTACTGCCTGATGTGATCTCTGGGAACTAAAGTTGGGGCTTCTTCAGCAGCAATTTGTGTTCCTAGCCTTTGAGCCGGCTCTCCAGCCATTCATCATATAGTCTTCATCTTCGTTTTGGTTTTTTGAGGCAAGGTTTCTCAATGTAGCCCTGGCTGTCCTAGATCTTGCTCTGTAGACCAGGCTGGCCTCGAACTCAGAGATCTACCTGCCTCTTCCTCCTGAGTGCTAGGATAAAAGGTGTGAGCCACCACTGCCAGGCTACTATGAAAAATAAAATGATACATTAGCCAGTTCCGTAGCTCATGCCTGTACTCCTGGCACTCACAAGGAGGATCACTGCAAGTCTGAGGCTAGCCTAGGTTACACAGTATATCCTAGGCTACATAGCAAGAGCTTGTCTCAAAAAGCATGTTATCATAGCTAATATTTCTTTTTATTGTAGTGATAAATTTGGAACCCAGACCTTGTAAATGCTCAGTACTGGCCCAGCCCCGCTCCTAGTTCCTTATGCCTACTGTCCTGCTCTATTCTTTTTGCTTGTGATGTACGAACATTTGGGTCATGAGACGAAGAAGCAAGCCTTTGGTGATAATAATCTAGGAGAGTTGTTAAGATGGGTGGAGCATTAGATACCATAGTCTACAATTTTAAAAAATTACATGTTTACAAATGTAAATAGGTGTTTGGCCTGCATGTATATCTGTCTGTGTTCCATATGTGTGAAGTGTTCTTGGAGGGCAGAAGAGAGGTTTGGTTTCCACAGAACTTAAGTTCCAGATGATTGTGAGCCCCTATACAGATATTGAGTATCAAACCTGCGTCTCCTGTAAGAAAAGCCGGTGTCCTTAACCTCTGAGCAATCTCTTCAACCCCATAGTCTGTACTCTTAACATTGCACAATGTATGCTACTGAACATTGCACAATGTATGCTTGTGGCCAGACATGTGAGAAAATCCCCCCATACCTAGAGATTCTACTAAAGGTTAACATCTGGATGTCCTGTAACTGGGAAAAAGCACCTGACCTCACAGATCTCTGGCCTGACTCTCTCAATTTACCAAAAATGCAGAGCTCTCTCTCTCTCTCTCTCTCTCTCTCTCTCTCTCACTATTTTAATTAATTGAATTAATTTATTAATTTATTTTATTTATTGAGACACGTTTCTGTGTGTAGGCTGTCCTATAATTCACTCTGTAGTCCTAGCTGGCCTCAAACTCTGAAATCTGCCTGGCTCTGCCTCCCAAGTTCTGGGATTAAGGGCATGTGCCACCACCGCCTGGCAGTGACTCTCTTAAGGTACCAAGCTGCTGGCCTGACTTTCTTACTCTGTAGACCAGGCTGGCCTCGAACTCAGAAATCCACCTGCCTTTGCCTCCCAAGTGCTGGGACTGAAGAAGACATGTGCCACCTCTGCCCAGCTTATTCTGTCTCTCTTCACATTATTCCCCTAGGAAGAACATGTGTTCAGCATCCCAGAAATGCATGATATTCAAGACTCTTACTATTCAAGAGTCTTTAGCTTTATTTTTGAAATTGCAATATAATTACATTTCTCCAAACCTTTCCATATACACCTCCCTACTCTCCTTTAAACTCATGACCTCATTTTCACTAATTGTTACATATGTATATGTATTTATATGTGTGTATGTATGCATGTATGTATGTATGTATGTATGTATAAACATATATATCTCCTCCTTAGTCTCTATAATGTTACTTACATCTTACATGTTTTTCAGGGCTGACCTGGCACTGGACAAACAACTGGTGTGGCCTTCCCTGGGGAAGTCCACCTTTCCTGCCCCCAGTTTTCTTCAGTTTCCTATACTCTGTCCTGTAGGGTAGAGGCCTCATGGGACTTTCCTCACCCACTTTGGCGTATCCCTTGGTGTTTTCCTTGTGTGTAGCTCTAGCACAGGCAGTCATGCTGGTGAGAATGTATGGAGCTTGCTTTTGGCATTAACTAGGAGACATAACCTCCTAGCAATCTCCCTGCTCAGGTCAAGGGTCTTTTATGGAGGTGGATTTGATGTCATACGTGCCACTAAGATTCCAGTCCTCTAATCACTTAATCTTCCTGTGATAAGCCCAAGGTTACCTCAGGCCTATTTGTAAGTCATCTATTAACAGCCTCAATTGGAATCAAATGTTGCTGGTGATATAGCTCAGTAGCAGAGTGCTTGTCTAGAATGTCCTGAGTTTCATCCCCAGCATCGCAGACCAAAGAAAATGAACCTACAGCCTTTGGCGGAGAGCCCCACATGCCATCACCTCCTATTTTAATTTGAAGGTGACTAATTTCAGCCTATCTAGAAGCAGTAAGCATTTCTTCTTTGGGAAATGCACCTCTTACTATGGAATACTGAAGACCAACACTATTACTACAATATTTCTGGTACTTATTAGAACAAGTGGAAATTTATTTATTTATTTATTTATTTTTGATTTTTGTTTTTTTTTTTTTTTGAGACAGGGTTTCTCTGTATAGCCCTGGCTGTCCTGGAACTCACTCTGTAGACCAGGCTGGCCTCGAACTCAAAAATCTGCCTGCCTCTGCCTCCCAGAGTGCTGGGATTACAGGAGTGAGTCACCACCGCTCGACTAGAACACCTGGAATTTAATCACGTAGGAACATCAGACTAACCCAACTGGAAGGGAATTCTGCAGGAAATTGACGAGAAATGCCTAGGTCATGACAGGCTGAGACTGAAGAACTCTTGCACGTCAACAAAGAGTATGGAAATAAAGATAAATCAGGCCTGGAAGACTCCCACACTCTGGAGGTGGAGGCAGCGGCAGGCGGGTCTCTCTGAATCCAAGGCCAGCCTGGTCTAAGTAGGTAATTCTAGACCACCCAGAGCTACACAGTGAGCCCATGTCTCCTAAACAAACAGACAGACAGACAGACAGACAGACACAGAAAAGGGGGAAGATTACATGTATATTTGAATTGGATCCTAGTCCAGAAACACAGGGCAAAAATGGATCTTCTAGTCAAAGACTCCTCACTGGGACTCCATCTGGATCTGGGTGAAAAGACGTTAGGAGGCAGTGAAGATTTGTTTGGAGTGCAGTTTATGTAGTTCATCCACTGGGCCTATCTTCTGAGAATTTGTAGCCAGGCATGGTGGCATGTGCCTATGATTACAGCATTTGGCAGATGAAGGCGGGCTCAGGAGTTCAAGGTCATCCTTAGCCACAAAAAGAGTTCAAGGGGTGCTGAGTTGTCTGACACCCAGTCCCTAACACCACTTCCAAACAAGTACAGATAGTGAGGGTGGGATGAAATCAAATTAGTGCAGAAACTTATATTCAGAACATAAGAGAGGAAGCTGATCAAGGGCTTTTCAAGGATTGAAGAAAAGTGCTACTGCCCACAGGACAGTTATACTGTGCCCTCTGCATCCCCTTTACTTAGACTCTTCTTCTTGTTCAGTTGTTGTGTCAACTTTCTCTGCTGGAACTCAAGCAGGTCAGGAAGCAGGAGCTGATGCAGAGGCCATGGAGGGATGTTTCTTACTGGCTTGCTTCCTGTGGCTTGCTCAGCCTGCTCTCTTATAGAACCCAAGAACACCAGCCCAGGGATGGCTCCACCCACAAGGGGCCCTCCCCCCTTGATCACTAATTGGGAAAATGCTCCACAGCTGGATCTCATGGAGGCACTTCCCCAACTGAAACTCCTTTCTCTGTGATAACTCCAGCCTGTGTCAAGTTGACACAAAACTAGCCAGTACACTGCTCATTATGAAAAGCTATGTAATACTTTTAATGAGTCCCACTAATAAATCACTGGACTTCACAGATAGCTCAAGAATGTAAACTGGACATTTCAACTAGAAAGTCAGTTCTATTAGTTGAGGTTTTCCATAGAAACACCCAATCTGTCTACATATATCTCTCCAGATATTTATTTGGGGAGAGAGGAGGTATGGGGTAGAGAGTTTTTTTTTTTTAATTTGACTTATATAATTGTGAAGGCCCTGGTCAGTTCCAATTTGATAGGGGTAGTCCCAGTAGGTTGGAGACATGGGAAAAAGCTGACATTCTAATTACAAGGCAGTCTGCTGGAAGAATACCTTCTCAGTCAAGGGAGGTTGATCTTTGCTCTCTCGTGGTCATCAGCTGAGGAGATGTAGTCTAATGAGGGTCACTTAAAAAATTCCAACATAGTGAGTTAGAGTTCTTGTTGAGCAAGCATAACGGCTAGACGGGATTCATGTGATCTCCTGTTTGTCTGTAACTGGAAGGCTTGCCGAGGCAGGGAGGAGGGGAGGGGAGATGGGCCAGCATGGAGCTGGGCAGGATTGGGTGGAGACAGAAGAATTATGTGGCTGTCCAGGTGCCAGACTGCTCCATGATCAGTAAGAGATTCTGTCGTAAGTAAGGAATAAAGTAGAGAGTGACAATGTTAAGAATAAGTGTTTTGTGTAATATTACTTGTGAAAAAATATATGCATGTAAGTATGTATGTGTATACATCTTTTCCTTTTCTTTTTTGAGACAGAGTCTTCTGTAGCCCAGCCCAGCCTGCTCTCAAATGTGCTATCACCAAGACTGGCCTCTATTCTCCTGCTTCAACCTCCTAAGTGTTGGGACTAGAAGTGTGAGCTTTCACAGCCAACTCTAGAAATGTGAAGGACTATTTTGGAATCCAACATGGCTTTGGTAGGGACAGAATGACATGGTTCCTGCCACTGGGACAGGGCCAGCTGGCGTGGGCCTCCATGAATGTCAAAGACTGCTGTGGGCATAAGGCTTGTTTGTATAATAATGTACACATTTTTTTTTTTCAAGACGGGGTTTCTCTGTATAGCCCTGACTGTCCTGGAACTCACTCTGTAGAGACAGCTGGCCTGGAACTCAGAAATCCGCCTGCCTCTGCCTTCCAAGTGCTGGGATTAAAGGCGTGCGCCACCACTGCCTGGCAACGCACACATTTTCACACGTTCCTCTGAAGAATGTTCTCCCTGTTAACATTCATGACTCAGTGATAATGAGACAGCATGAATCTAGGAGGTGAAGGTGTAACTAATGTCTCAGCAAAAATGGTATACACTGGGACCTCCAGGACAGCCCTTCAGGCTGTAGAAAAGAAGTTTAAAAACATGAGTTGAAAATATATCATTTCTCAACTTTGCAAAAATATAAGGATGTGATATAAATTATATAAAGGCATTCACAGATCTAAAGGAACAGAAGCAGCTCCACAGTAAGTCAGCTTGTCAGAAAAGATACAAAGAGAGCCAGATACAAATGCAGTCAGATTCCTGAGCTCAAGGTCAGCCTGGAAGTTTAGGGCCAGGCATGATCCAAGGTAATTCCAGGGCGGGATCCCACCCAGCTAGATATCTTATTATCTGGGTTTATGCTTGCTTCCGGTCTCTTCCCAAGAGTCCAGGAGCTAAGGTCATGGAATGCAGCTTCATAGGGTGGTCAAAAGGGAACCTAGAATAAATCACTGAATTGATATGTAAACAAAATGTGGGCTTTTGTTCTGCAGGTCATGAGCTAGCAAAAAGCAATAGCAGTTCTTTTTAGAATTTTTTTCTTTTGAGAAGTGAGCTTTTGGAGATCTCTGGAAATCATCAACACAGCTATTCAAGATTTTTTTTTCTAGCATACTTTCTGATTTTAGTTGGAAACTCCATGGAGAGAGAACATAGTTCTTTTAGAAAATTTCATAGCTCTTTTAGAACTTTTTCTAACTGGTCAGAAATCCCAAGAGTTACTTAGAGAGTGGATCCAGCTCTTTTAGAAGGCTCTCTATCAGCTACCCGGAGAAGCTTGTCTGAAGAGCAAACACAGTCTTTTAGAATTTTCTGGCTTTTTGATTTTGATTAGAAAACCCAAGAATTATTTTTAGATTTTTTTTTCTAATAGGATTTCTGATTTGGTCAGAAGATCCAAGAATTTTTTTATAGTAGCTTTTCTGACTTTGGTCTGAAAACCCATGAGCTATCCAGAGAGCTTTTAGAATTTTTACTAGCTGAGAGAGCTAGCTGTCTTAAGCAGAAAGCTAGCTGTCTCAGCCAAAGAGTTTTTTAGAATAGCAAGAAAAAGTTGCCTAGAGCAGAGCAGAACACACACAGACACACACAGACACACACACAGACACACACATACACACACACACACACACACACACACAGAGAGAGAGAGAGAGAGAGAGAGAGAGAGAGAGAGAGAGAGAGAACAGTTTGGAAAGCCATCTCAACAGAACATAGGCTGCTGGCTTGGACCAACTATTTGACTTCAAGTTTTGCTGCTCCCAGACACTTTTTCTCTCAGAACCCAGACCTAGCTGAGGCTGGTCCTTGGTAACACCAAGGTAAAAAAATTAGATTCTTGACAACAGGAGACATGGCTTAGCAAGTAAAATGGTTGCTATTGCCACATGAGGACCAGAGTTCAGATCCCCAGCACCCATACAAATACTGGTGGAGGCTAGTAGCCATTTGTAATTCCAGTCGACATTAGGGAGAGAGACGAAATCCCTGCAGCAAGCTTGTAGCTAGACTAGCCAAGTAAGAAAGCTCTGGATTCAAGTGAGAGACTCTGCCTCAATATATGAGATGGGGAGTAATTGAGAAAGACAGCAACACCACCCTCAGACCTCCAAATATCACACACACACACACACACACACACACACACACACACACTAAAAACAACACCAGAATAGCCAAGGCTCTTGCTTGACATAGTGACTTATTTCTATAATCTGAGCACTTCAGGGTGCAAAAACAGGCAATCTCCCTAAGTTCAAGTCTTGGACAAGACTTGTCTTAAGAAGGAAAAGAAAGAAAGAAATTAAAAACAGGGAAAAGAGGAATACTAATAAATCAAGAAACTTGTGGAGCAGAAACATATATTTGGTACTGTTTATGGTGTCTAGATAAATCATAAGTGTCCAAACAGAGGCAGGAGAGAGGTGGTATTCTTTTCTTCCGAAGTGCCCTGGAGTCAGACCCAAATCTGGCACCTGTTGGACATGTGCCTGTCCAACAGGCACTGAATGGGCTACTCCAGATGCAAAACAGAGAAATGCCAGGCTCCATCGGACTGTATATGAGATTATTTTCAGTAGTATCATGTAAGAATTAGTAATAGTCACTTTCCTGATCTCATATTGAATCGGAAAACAAATGTAATTAGACAAATTATTCCAAAATTTAACAAATTGCATTCCAAATGCAATGTCTGATCTCAGTAAAGTGCTTTGTATATCAACTTGCTGTTCACTTTTCAAAAAACCATGATTTCTTTCAGCTTGCACTGTGCAGGCTGTTTCCCACCATACAATGTGGCAAGAAGATTGCAAATTCCGGGCCAACTGGGACTATAAAGCAAGACTCTGACTCAGAACAAACAACACTCCATAATCCACTATTATGTTAAAATGTAATTATGTTAAAATCCACTGTCATGTTAAAAATGTAAGAAGATCAGGGAGGTGCTGGCGCATGTCTTTAATCCACCAGGCAGATCTCTGTGAGTTCGAGGCCAGCGGGGTCTACAGAGTGAGTTCCAGGACAGTCAGGGCTACACAGAGAGACTCTGTCTCAGAAAACAAACAAACCAAACCAAATAAAACAAAAACCCCAAATCTACCATCACGTCTTTTATATTAGTATAAAGCAGAGTGGCCACTAACTACAGTCAAGCACGGTGATGGGTGACGGAGGTAGCAGCAGCAGCATTCGGGCAAGCAACGGCTGGCTGGCTGCTTTTGAAAGTAAATAGAGGATGATTTTATTTTCTGATTCCACATCGGATAGTCAGCTGCTTGTAATGCCAGTACTCGGGAGATGGAGACAAGAAGAACAGGGGTTCCAGGCCTTACTTAGCTGAACATAGTAAGTTTGTGGTTAGCCTGGGCTATAGGAGGACCTGCCTCAAAAACAGACTAATAAATAAACAAAATATAAAGCAAATTCCATGTGGGAAGTTGTGGAGAAAAAATAAATGTGACTAACAGCTACACTTCCCATATAGTGTGTACCTTACATTGTATCCCATATGTATACTGTCTCAAATGCACGTGTGTAATCCTTTAATTCCCCATATTCTCATCAAGTACTGTTAATATGCTCACTTTATCTATTCATTTGTTTGTTAATTTTTTTTTGTTGTATAAGATTGAACCCAGAGCCTCTTATAGTCCAAATGTATTACTGCTATCTGTATCCTGGCTCTTTTATTTTTTTCACACATTGGTCAGTCAGTTTGTTCATTCGTTGGTTATTTAGTTGTTTTTCAGCCAGAGTCTCACTTTGTAACTCAGGCTCATCTGGAATTCACAGTTGTAATTCTGTAATTCTCCTACCTCTAGCTCTGTAGTGCTGGGATTACAAGTTGTATTGCCACTCCTGTCTAAAATCAACATGTAAGAAATGACATCTTATTTGGTAATATATGAATCTCTATCAGCATTTCTTTCGTGTGTGTGTGTGTGTGTGTGTTGCAGTCATGTGCAAGTGTGCTTACTGTGCAGGTGCTGGAGGAGGCTACAGGTTGATGTCTTTCTCAACCCCTATTCCACCTTATCAGTTTTTATTTTGAAGCAAAATCTTGTCTGGGGAGGTCAAATACGCATGCCCTTTCTTGGTAGCTGGGCATCAAAGCCTTTCTCACCATACTTGTCTTAAAATGCTCATTTTATGTAAAGGGAAAAAAATCACTTTAGGGTCTAATTCTCATAAGGTTACCAAGCAGTTTATTTTTCCTTTTGGACTGGTACCCTGATCTGGCTGTTCTGTGGCTATGGATTTCAATTCTTATGACTAAGTTAGAATTTTTGAAAGAACTGCACCTAAATCGTGAGGAATCAAGTCATAAATGGAACCTTAAGAGCGCTTCAGACTCATGAGAAGAGAGAAAAATGCGGAATGAGGTAGGTGTGATTATCTGGGAGTCCTGGGGGGGGGGGCATTAAATAGGGACTGGGGCTGTAGTATGGCCTGCCCCATTTTCTTCAGGAAGAAAATTCCCAGGCCCACCTAGCTAGAACAGAGTTCAGGAACTGCTTGTGGAGGCGCGCGGGAGAAAGCCCTGCCGAGCCGCTGGGGGTGGAGCTTGGGCGGCTCGAGGGGCGGGGCCTGATCAGTGACGTTGCAGTGACGTTGCGGAGCCGTTGCCGAGGCGGCGAGGAAGAGCGTTGGGCTTACCTCACAGTTTTCCCAAGCGGTTGCGCCTCCTCTGCCGGCTTCCTCATTAGACTGCCTTTCCGCGAGCCGACCGGTTCTGTCATGGCGACCCGCAGTCCCAGCGTCGTGGTGAGCCACGGGGAATCCAGCAGAGCCCCACAGCCAGTTCCCACGCAGCCGGTGGCACAGTGACGCAGGCCTGGGCCCTGAGGCTCCTGAGGCCGGCTCTGGGCGCTGGGGTGGAGGGGACTCTCGGGGGCGGGGGCGATCACAGACCACTGGAGTCTGGCTAGTTGCCCTACAAGGGCGGCAGGCAGGACGGAATGGCGGGGTTCGGGGTGGGGGTGCCCCTCCAGTGCACCGAGAGAGATAGAGAGGGCTGGCTGCGTGTGGGCCAGGAAGGTGGAAATGGCGTTGGACTTGACACGTGCGGCCCGCGGGCCGCTTCGGGAATGATCTGGCGTGGGGAGGGCGGGGGAAGCTCTCTAGGGAGAGGCCCAGCTCTACAAGTTTGGGGCTTGGCGGCCGGGGAGCACCTCTAGAAGGAGCTTCGGGACATAAGACGACAGCATGGGAGGGCATGTTCAGGCCTGGGCTTTGCCTCTAATTCTGCAGATGCCATAATTCATATTTGTGGGAGTGCGCAATCACTCCGTTGAATCAGCACTGAGGCCCAGGCAGTGAAAATCACGCGTATTTTCCACCTAAAGAGTGGAAAGGCAGCTCGGTTTTTCCCATGGCTCAGAATAGTGGGCTTTGGCTTCAGATACACTTGACTTGGGAGCCTATGCCCTTGGATGCTGTGGGGGAATTTTAAAACAAACTATGGATTTGGTGTTACGTTAAATGACTTCTCCCCCCCCCCCACACACACACATTCATCTTCAGAGATCTTGCTCTATTGACTATTTTTTGTAACTTGCCAAGCTGCTGTTTCCACCCCCCCCCCCCATCTACCCCACCCCACAACCTTGCTGATCATGGTTCTAAAACATTCCAAAGCTCCTGCTTCTGATCAACTACCTTAGCCTGCATTCTTCTTATTGCCTCTGGTACTACTTAAATGTCATATTATGCGCTATATACTACAGATTTAGCAGTTATCTGGTTACTTGTTGATTGACTTCCCACTCAGACATACTTTACTTTGATGTTTTCAGGCAGGGTCTTACTATATAGCTCTAGCTGGTCTGTAATTGGTGATGTAATCAGGCTGTTCTTGAACTTGTGACAGTCATCCTGACTCCTGCCTCTCAAATGCTACATCACCATGCCCTGCTGGGTTTCTTTTCTTTTCTTCTGTTTTGTTTTTTTTGGATTTGGTTTTTGTTGTTGTTGTTGTTGTTTTTGTTTTGTTTTTTTTGTTTTTTTTTTTGTTTTTTTTTTGAGACACGGTTTCTTTGTATAGCCCTGGCTATCCTGGAACTTGGTCTGTAGACCAGGCTGGCCTCGAACTCATAAATCCACCTGCCTCTGCCTCCCAGAGTGCTGGGATTAAAGGTGTGCGCCACCACTGCCTGGCTCCAGCCACTTTGTTCTTAAGGATCTGGAATCCTGCTTGTTTAGAATATGTTCTTTGTGGCCTTCAGTATCTTCACCTAGGTGCAAGCTTTCTTTCTTTCTTTCTTTCTTTCTTTCTTTCTTTCTTTCTTTCTTTCTTTCTTTCTTTCTTTCTTTCTTTCTTTCTTCCTTCCTTCCTTCCTTCCTTCCTTCCTTCCTTCCTTTCTTTCTTTCTTTCTTTCTTTCCTTCTTTCTTTCTTTCTTTCCTTCTCTCTTTCTCTGTCTCTGTCTGTCTGTCTGTCTGTCTGTCTCTCTCTCTTGAGACAGGGTTTCTCTGTGTAGCCCTGGCTGTCCTGGAACTCACTTTGTAGACCAGGCTGGCCTCAAACTCAGAAATATACCTGCCTCTGCCTCTCCCAAGTGCTGGGATTAAAGGCGTGCGCCACCACTGCCCAGCTCAAGCTTTCTTTTAAACAATTATTTTATAAATTCTTTTTTAAAAATTTACTTATTTATTATATGTGAGTATACTGTAGCTGTCTTCAGACACTCCAGAAGAGGGCGTCAGATCTCATTACGGATGGTTGTGAGGCACCATGTGGTTGCTGGGATTTGAACTCAGGACCTTTGGAAGAACTGTCAGTGCTCTTAACCGCTGAGTCATCTCTCCAGCCCTCAAGCTTTCTTTTTAGACAATTTCGTCCTGTGTAGCCTTTGCCCTAAGTAGACCAAGCCTTGAACTTACAGCCAGCCATCTTGCTTCTACCTCAGTGTGGGAATAACAAGCAAGTATATGCTACCATCTGGTTGTAAATTGTTCTTACATTGAGATGGTGGCTGCTGGTGTTGTTAAAAGGACTATAAGATTATAAACAACACTTACATAGTCCCTAAGTGGGAATAGTAATAATAGCCATCATTGTGTTTACATATTTCTATCCTAATTAGTTTTCAAAATAACCCTGTAACAATGACAAGTTCACATTACCAGATGCAAGCTTTTAAGAGGGGAAAAAGCTTCCCCCAATTATGTACTAAACCCTGGTTTAGATCACCAGCACCGGAAGCAAGTATCAGTTTTAGAAAGTAGAGCTCCGTCTCAAATCTTGTTCTGTTTCTGGGGTTTATGCAAGTAAATACTATGGTAGGATACAGTAGATACTGTAGTAGGTGTTGCTTTTATTCGGATATGGCTGCTTTTAAACTTTGGGCTATGCTACTTGTTCAGTGTAGAGTTAATTAGTTCTTTGTGCTAGAAGTGGCTATTCTTAGTTTTGTTTGAACATCAAGAAATTCACTGTATTTTTAGTTTGCAAATTCCTGTTCCTTTTTTTTTTTTTTTTTTGCTTCCTTCCCCTAAATTGTTTGCATGCTAGGAATAACAAACACTTAAAAAGTGCTTACTACATGCTGCTTGCTAGTCTAAGCCCTTTAGCTGATTGGATCTTTTTATATTTCTAATTTTTTCCTGTATGTGGCTGTTTTGCCTATATGTATGTACGTAGACCATGTGCTTGCCTTGTTCCTGTGGAGTCCAGAAGAGCTGCCGTAGGCGTGCTGGGAATGAAACCCAGGTCCTCTGGAAGAACAGTCAGTACTCAGAGCCACCCTTCAACCCCTACTTGACTTTATCTTAAAAAAAAATTACACAGAAGAGTTAAATAACTTGCCTGCATCATTTCACTGTACTTGAACTGTTGATTTGGCCTCAGATTCCAACCTAAACCAGTAGACTTTAAGTTAGGAGCTACAGTGAATGAATGTTTATTAAATACTTGCTCTGTCTTCAGCATTGACAAATGTTTTGTGGATTTATCTAATGTCAATACCCGAAAGTTACAGAATAAGTACCACCTGTGTAGATGAATATTAACATGACTATGGTGACACAAGGTAGAGGAAGTAAATATAAGTTACATTGCTTTCATGAAATTGGCCCCTAGATGTTCCTGTTAGATACGAAAACATGTTGCTTCTAATTATCAGTCTAGAAAAGGCTTCTGGCTTCTTACAAACTAATGTGAAACATCAGATATGTTTTATATGGTATATACTTGATTTTCAAAATGCCTCAGATAAAAGTATAGAATACTAACCAAACTTAAACCTTGTTAAATGATTTTTTTAATTTATAATGTCTTGAGACAAAGAAACACTCTGTAAACTAATGTGGCCTGATGGCCTTAAAGTAACAATCTTTCTGCCTTAGTCTTCCATGTGCTAGAATTACAATCATGAGCCACCACCCTTGGCTTAAAAGATTTTTTTGAGATAGTTTCTCTGTAGTTCTAGTCTAGTCTCCTAACTCACTTTATGTTCTGTGTGGGAAGTAGAGATAGACATATTCTGCCTTGCTTGGTATGCTAATGAGAATGAGTCTGTGGTTTGGTGATCCGTCTTACTTGTGCTAATAATGTTTTGCCTGCATTGTGTGTGTGTGTGTGTGTGTACCATTAGGATGCCTGTGGATGTCAGAAGTGGGCATTTTATCTTCTGGAACTGCAGTTACAGACTATTGTGAGCCTCCATGTGGGTGTTGGGAACTACATCTAGATCCTCTGCAAGAGCAAGTAATTATTTTTAATTCACTTTATATCCTAACCCTCCTCTCTTCTCTCTTGTCAGTCCTACTCTCCCACCCTTGTAAATCCCTGCTCACCAATCCACCCACTCCCGGTTCCCTGTCCTGGCATCCCTTATACTGGGCCATCAAGCCTTCTCAGGACCAAGGGCCTCTCCTCTGATGCCTGACAAAGCCATCCTCTGCTACATCTGTATCAGGAGCCATGGGTAACTCCATGTGTCCTCTTTGTTTGTTGGTTTAGACCCTGGGAGCTCTGAGAGTACTGGGTGACTCATATTGTTGCTCCTCCTATGGGGCTGCAAACCCCTTCAGCTCCTTGGTCCCTTTCTCTAGCTCCTCCATTGGGGACCCTGAGCTCAGTCCAGTGGTTGGCTGAGAGTGTTCCCCTCTGTGTTTGTCAGGCACTGGCAGAGCCTCTCAGGAGACAGCTATATCAGGCTCCTGTCAGCAAGGACTTGTGGGCATCCACAATAGAGTCTGTGTTAGAGGATTTTGGGGGGGGGGGAAACCAGGAAAGGGGGCAACATTTGAAATGTAAATAAAGAATATATCTCATTAAACAAAAGACTTGTATAATAAGCCAGTTGTAGTAGAGCATACTTCTAATCCCAGCAAGGACAGGAAGAGTTCCAAGCCAGCCTGGGCTGCATAGTGTTGAGACAGGAAAGGGTGTGTGCAAGAGAGAATAATGAATAGTAGAAAATTGCTTTTAATTTTATGAATAGTAATCAGGTCAAAGTTTTAGAATAGATAGAAATTGCTAGATGTACTCTTCACATATGTGCACCTCTGATCACACATGCATACCCACATAAGTACACACACACACACACACACACACAAATATCTCAAGTGAAGAGCTGTAAGATTCTGTTTTTGCCTTTTGGGGAAGAATTGTATCAGTATGGCTTTAGTAAACTGGATGTTAGGTTCATACCGGTAAACTATGGGAAGCCAAGCAGAAAGATTGCCCCAGGTTTGAGGATAGTTTAGACTATGTCATGAGATTAAGGCTAGGGTGGACTACAGAGACAAAACAATCTGAGATCAGAAACAATTTTTTTTTTGTTTTTTCAGAGACGGGGGTTTTTCTGTGTAGCTCTGGCTGTCCTGGAACTCACTCTGTAGACCAGGCTGGCCTCGAACTCAGAAATCCGCTTGCCTCTGCCTCCCAGAGAGCTAGGATTACAGGTGTGCACCACCACCGCCTGGCTAGAAACAAAATTTTTAATGTTAAAATACAATACAAATATTTCAGAAGAACAAAACAAAAATTCTCAGATATGAATCTGTTTTAATTAGAAATCAAGACTTTTGCATTGGTGAATAGTTTGGTGTGTTGACAGAAATAGAATTCCTACTTTTGAGTAGTTCCTGATGATGTTTGTATTCTTAGACTACATGATTGACAGTTGGGTGCACATCTTTAATCCCAGCCTCAAGAAGCAGAGGGAGGAGCCGGGCGGTGGTGGCACACTTACTCTGGGAGGCAGAGGCAGGAGGATTTCTGAGTTCGAGGCCAGCTTGGTCTACAGAGTGAGTTCCAGGACAGCCAGGGCTATACAGAAAAACCCTGTCTCGGAAAAAAAAAAAAAAAAAGCAGAGGAAGATTACAGCAAGTTTGAGGCCAACCTAATCTATATATCTAGTTCCAGCACAGCTAGAGTTACATAGTAAGATCCTGTCTCAAACCCATAAAAAGACTGGGATAAACTTGGCAGAGGATCACATTGAATTTGTCTCTAATTGAAACAATCTTAGAAGTTCTTAGGTAGGTTACCTGTAGAACTTGTAGGCAGGCACTGAGCCATTTTAGTAGGTGCAGTAGACTGTAACCTGGCTGTAATATGGCAGAAACAGACTGTGTGGGTAGAGGGTGAGAGTATGCCTCAGGAAAGTCCTGGTGGAATTCGAATCCTGATTCTAAGGTACTTTGAAATGATCCAACATGAGCCTGGCACAAATGCTTACTGTTGTTATAAAATTGATCAGTTGGTCATCTTTCCCAAAAACATGAACTAAAATTTGCTTTATAAAACTTACAAAAATGCTTTTTTTTGTAAAATACTCTGAATGTTCCTTTGTATGATACAAATGTCCAATTTCTATTTTTATTAGTAAATACATTTTAATATGAATATTAAGTGAATGTTAAGCAGGTTTTTTAGCTCTTTTTTTTTTTTAGAAATTGCCATGTTTCACAAATTTTTCTGATTATGAAAAATACGTGTGTATTTAAGAATAAATCAGTATTTACTTCTACATGTTGTAGGGTCTTGTGAACAGACTTAAAAATAAGTAAAATTCTATCAAATGTTGAACTCAAAATAGACCTTTTGGTACTAAACAGAGAGACAGACAGACTATGCAACTCTTGCTTTTGTTTTTTTGATTTGTTTTGTTTTTTGGATTTGGTTTTTTTGAGACAAGGTTTCTCTGTATAGCCCTGGCTGTCCTGAAACTCTGTAGACTAGGCTGGCCTCGAACTCAGAAATCCGCCTGCCTCTGCCTCCCAGAGTTCTGGGATTACAGGTGTGCGCCACCACCACCCGGTGACTATACAACTCTTAATTTTTTTCTCTGGGAGAAACCTCGAAATATATTTGAATTCTGAGCTAGGTATTGATAGTCCCAGAACTTGGAAAGTAGAAGGGTTGTGAGTTCGAAACCAGCATGAGCTATACAGTGTGAGTCCATCTTAAAAACAATAGCAAGTAAATTCTGCAAAGAATGTAAATTTATGTACTTTCAATATTTTTCAAAGTCAAACCACTTGTTACCAAAGAACCTTAACTGAAAGGAAGAACTCTGTATGAATTAACTGATAGGATGAGATTTAGTTATGATTTGGCCGATATTCCTTGAAATCTGCCAGAGCTTATACAACCAGGTCTTGTATTCTATTTGGTTTAGAGGATTTTTCTGGGGTTAGGGACAGAGCTCCCTATGTAGGCCACCTTGGCCTTTAACTTGTGATTATTTCTGCCTTTGTACCCGAGTGCTGGTATTAGAGAAGTGTGTAGCTTGATGCTTTAGTTCCTACAACACCATTCTAGGGACTACCACTTCTTAGATGGGACGTGAATATCATTTAAGAGTGTGTAGTCTAATTCTTCCTGGCATATTTCTCTCAATCAATTTTGATTAATAAGTTAACTTAGGATCTTTAAAGTTTTCTTATAGTTTTTGTTTTGTTTTTAGTGTAAAGAGGCCTGGAGATTAGCTTGGTTGATGGAGTGCTTACCTGATATGCACAAAACCCCAGGTTTGACACCTAACATCACATAAACTGAGTGTAATAGCTCATGCTAATAATCCAAAGGGAGAAGCAGAAGGCTCAGAAGTTGAAGGTCAGCTGAATAGTGAGTTTGAGACTAGTTTGCAATCCATTAGACACTTCCCCCATCTCACTATAGCACCCACTGTCAAAGGTAATGGCTTTTATGATTTGGAGTTTGGGGATACTTTTAAAGACAGGGTCTTTGTAATCCCTAGATGGCCTGGGATTCACTTAGTAATCCCTGCTGGCCTCAAATTCAGGAACTTCTACCTCATCTTCCCAGGTACTGGGTTAGTAGGGCGTCCAGCAGATTTAGCTTGCATTAATGTACTTTTTTCCTGTCTGTACAGGAACATGTACATTTATAAACCGATTATAAGATATTTTGCCACCAAAGTACCTTATCATTAATTAATGTTATTAAATGTTTTGTATCTGGGCTCTGGGCATACTAATATAACCAATGATACAATGCAAAACAATTTTGGAGTATCATCTGGGAAATTATCTTTTTTAGTTTATTTGTTTTTTCAAGACAGGGTTTCTCTGTGTAGCCCTGGCTGTCCTGGAACTCACTCTGTAGACCAGGCTGGCCTCGAACTCAGAAATCCACCTGCCTCTGCCTCCCAAGTGCTGGGATGACAGGGGTGCGCCACCACTGCCCGGCTGTGAAATTATCTTATTAGTAAATTGTAACTATCTCAGTTTGAGTTTGTAAAGGATCAGTTTTTTTTTGGTGATCCCCCCCCCCATACATACACACACAGGGGTAGAATTCTTAGAATTTAGATGGTTAATAACAGTTTTCATTTTTATTCTGTGTGATATTTTTAAATTACCAGAGTAGACTGTGTTAAAACATATTTTAGGGGATTGGGGAGATGGCTCAGTCTGTAAAGTACCCGCCATGTCATCTTCAGGACCTGAGTTTGGAACCCCAGCAGGAGAAGACAGAGATAGGGAGACCCCTGGGCTTCCTTGGCAAGCTAGACTAAGCGGAAACTGGTTAAGTAGGTTCAATGAGAGACCCAGTCTGAAAACATAAGAAATAGATTTTTGAGACCGAATTTCAATCTCTGAAGTCCATACATGTATATATGTACCTGCATGTAAATATATATACACACCCACAAACACATCCACACAAAAATGGTTCAAAGGTTCTTAACACGAATAGAGTATAAAGTGTATATACTAACCGGACGGTGGTGGGGCACACCTGTAATCCCAGCACTTGGGAGGCAGAGTCAGGCGGATTTCTGAGTTCGAGGCCAGCCTGGTCTACAGAGTGAGTTCCAGAACAGCCAGGGCTACACAGAGAAACCCTGTCTCCAAAAAAAAAAACCCCAAAAATGTATATACTAGTCTTTAATGTCTAAAATATTTGTGCCACATATTTCATACCTCCTTAATTTTTCTCTGTTTCTCTTTGTGTCCCAAAGGAAATTCTGTGTCATGTTTTACTTTTCATTCTTGACCCTATTCAACAATAAGACACATGGTTTTCTTACAGATGTATAATTTATCATGAAAATGGTAAAATTTACCTGTTCTTCATACTCTCTCATATTTAAATTCCTCTGGTATTAACTAACACTTATTATTTACATTTAACTAAATGTGCATATCTTATAATTTTCTGTTTGAAACAGCTATCTTTCTTTTGCAGATTAGCGATGATGAACCAGGTTATGACCTAGATTTATTTTGTATACCTAATCATTATGCAGAGGATTTGGAGAAGGTGTTTATTCCTCATGGACTGATTATGGACAGGTTAGTAAGACCTCGATTGAAGTTATTTTTAGAGGTTGTGTGTGTGCGTGTGTGTGTGTGTGTGTGTGTGTGTGTGTGTGTGTCTGTGTAAGAGAGAGAGGCATTTGTGATATATATGTGAAATGTATGCATGTACAAAGAACCTGGGGCATACATACTGATTTGGCTGCCTGGCTATCAAGACCCAGGGATCTCCTTCTCTGCCCCCCAACCCCCGCCCCAGTGCTGAGGTTACAAACAGGTGCCACCACACCAGGTTTTATATGGGGACTGGGATATGAACTTAGGGCCTGATGCTTGCACAAGTACACAAGTGCTCTCACCCACCAAGCCATCTCTCTAGCCAAAAGGGTTTTATCTTGTATTAATTTTGCCTTAGCAACTGCTGAGTTGGTAAGTTGAGTTGTTGATATTTGAATATAAGCTAAGCCAACTTATTAGAATAAATGTTTTCTATTTTTTATTGGTATGTGTGAATGCCTGCATGTATGTATGTGAAGCATGTGTATTCCAGGATGCCAAAAGTAAGAAAATCAACATTTTTGAAGAAAGGTTAGAAGAATTGCCTCTAGTCTGTCCATCGAGGCCATGAAGATTATGATTCTGTTTTCTCAGCTTACTGTACATATTTTCTACCTAGACAATACCAATTCAAACACACTGTAAGTAAAGTATATGCACGCAGGCACGCACACATGCATGCATGCAAGTTACATACTATGATATAGTCCTAAAATTTATGGACTTTTTCATATTAGTTAATCTAGAGCTGTCATTTTTTTATTTTTTAAAAATTATAATCAATGAGTTCCTGTGTGTGTGTGTGTGTGTGTGTGTGTGTGTGAAGTATTTGCTCTTTGAGATAGGGTCTCACTGTTTAGCTCAGTCTGGCTTGGAACTTTCTGTACAGCCCAGACTGGCCTCAACTCAGCAGTCCTCCCGAATGGCCTCTCATATCTGGAGGTTACGGGTATGTGCTACCGTGCCCAGCCCTAGATGTTACTTTGTTTTTGAAATAGCGTCTCAAATAGCTTAGACTGGCTTCTAAGTCAATCTTTAGCTAAGGAAGGTCTGAACTTCTTTCTGATCCTACTGTTTCAACTCCTAGTGTGCCATCATACCCAGGTTGTACAGTTGTGAGAGTAGAACTCAGAACCTCCTGTGTATACTAGGCATGTACTCCACCAGCTGACCTACACCCCAGTTCACCTACATTTATTTTATTCTATTAAAAAAGATTTATTTATTATGCCTGCATGTACACCTGCATGCCAGAAGAGGGCACCAGATCTCATCATACATGCTTATGAGCGACCATGTGGTTGCTGGAAATTGAACTCAGGACCTCTGGAAGAACAGAGAATGCTCTTGACCTCTGAGCCATTTTTCTAGCCCTCTACATTTATTTTAAAGAATATAGGCTATTCTATTCACAGATGTGACATAACTGATTTAACCACTGTGCTGTTGATAGGCACATAAGATCTCTATTATTTTGCACTTAGTAGAGTATATTAGAGGGGAATAAATCTTTTTTTTTTTTTTTTGGTTTTTTGGATTTGGTTTTTTCATGACAGGATTTCTCTGTATAGCCCTGCCTGTCCTGGAGCTCACTCTGTAGCCAGGCTGGCCTCGAACTCAGAAATCCACCTGCCTCTGCCTCCCAGAGTGCTGGGATTACAGGCGTGCACCACCACTGCCAGGCTTTTTTTTGGTTTTTCAAGACAGGGTTTCTTTGTGTATCACTGGCTGTCCTGGAACTCACTCTGTAGACCAGGCTGGCCTTGAACTCAGAAATCTGCCTGCCTCTGCCTCCCAAGTGTCAGGATTAAAGGCATGTGCCACCACTGCCCAGAGGGAATAAATCTTAAATACACATTTTAACGCTTGCTTAGCTTTAGGCAAGTAAAAACCACTGGTCAAGAAAATGGTACTCAGTGGGGATACTTTTATACTGTCAAATTGTGGTTCAAAAAGTTCTATCATTTTGTACTTCCAATGGTATGTGAGAGTTCATTTTTCTTTAGGCTCTTCTAATATTTTATATTAGAGACATATAATTTAACCAAAATTTGCCAATCTAGTAAGCTTTGAAAAGTATATCTTTTTATTTGTATCTTTACATTTTATGATAGATGTTATAATGTACCTCTCCTTTCACCTCCCCTCCCCCTCCCTGCAGGATCTTGTTATGGAGCCCAAGTGATCTAGTGCTTACTCTGTAGTCCAGGCTGTCCTTCAGCTCATGCCATACACCATCATGCTTAGCATCTTTCTTGTTTTTAAAGGTATCTGGTTTTTAAGTTTGGTTGAGCTGGTGTATTGGTGTATATCTATAATCTCAGCACAGGAAAGTAGAGACAAGGATTATAATTTACAGTCCAGCCTGGGCTATTTAACCTTCCCCATGCCCCAAAAATCTTACCTTTGGTATATGTAAAATAAAGTCTCTACTTTTGCAAAAAAAAAAAAACATTCAGAATCTTCTTTTTATTTTCTGATTTTATTTCTGCAGGACTGAAAGACTTGCTCGAGATGTCATGAAGGAGATGGGAGGACATCATATTGTGGCCCTCTGTGTGCTCAAGGGGGGCTATAAATTCTTTGCTGACCTGCTGGATTACATTAAAGCACTGAATAGAAATAGTGATAGATCCATTCCTATGACTGTAGATTTTATCAGACTGAAGAGCTACTGTGTAAGTATAATTAACTTAAAAATTTAAAAAAAAAATAGGGCCATACTAATTTTATCTATATTTTCTTTGAAGTTGTGCAAACTATACTACATAATCATCTAACTTGATGGTGGAATTACTATTGTTATATATTTATTTTTCTGTGCTAGGGTGGAACCCAGGGCCTGACTAAGTACTATAAAACTGAGCTTCATTCCAGTCATTTTTTTTAAAATTTTAATTTGAGACCTTTTCTCACTAACTTGCTCAGACTATCCTTGAAGTCATTGCATAGGCTGGTCTAGGAATTTCAGTCGTCTTGCCTTAGCTTCTCAAGTAGCTGCGATTGCAGGCAGGTGCTACCACTTCTGGCCATGATCGTTGTTTCTATTTTTGTTATTATCTTTATTATTATTATTATTATTATTATTATTATTATTATATCATCATCGTCGTCATTATTAATTCATTGATACATTACAAACTGCGTGCCTCAAATAGTTCTTTGGTCTTAAGCTCCCATGTTTTGGGAGTATAGGCATCACCACACCTAGCTGTGTTTTTGTTTTTTTAAAAAAACCTCCTAAGAATTTCTATTAAGTAGAGAAGAGAGATGGCTCACCATTCACAAGCACTTTTAGAGAACTGGAGTTTGGTTACTAGCACCTCAAAGATGGCTAACAGGTATCTGTAGCTGCAGTTCCAGAGCATCTGTGTGGTAAAGCTGCATGCATATGGGCATGCAGGTCAGACTGCTAAACATAGAAATTCAAATATGTCAGTCTTAAGAGAATTAATTCTAGGCCTGGGGAGATGGCTCAGTGCTCAAAAGCACTGGCTGCTCTTCAGAGGACCCAGGTTCAATTCCTAACACTTATATAGTGGCTCACAATGGTGAGTCCCAGAGATCTGCCGCCCTCTTCTGGTCACCGAGGGCACCAGGCTTTTACATAGGAAACAAACACGCAGCAGAAACACCCATATACTTAAAATTTAAAAAAAAAAAAAAAAGCTGGGCAGTGGTGGCACACGCCTGTAATCCTAGCACTTGGGAGGCAGAGGCAGCAGATTTCTGAGTTCGAGGCCAGCCTGGTCTACAGAGTGAGTTCCAGGACAGCCAGGGCTATACAGAGAAACCCTTTCCAGAAAAAAACAAATCCAAAAAAAAAAAAAAAAGTGCTAGGGAGACTTCATGGTTTCTCAACTGTGTATGCTAGTGGCAAATATTCTCACTGGAGATAAATTGCTCTGAGAGGAATCCTAAGTTATTTGAAGCAAATTCTATTTTTTCCTAAAGATTTATTTATTTGTTTATTTATTATATGTAAGTACTCTGTAGTTGTCTTCAGAAACTTTTTCTAGCTCTGGGCCTGTTTGCTCACTGTAGCTGTCTTCAGACATCCCAGAAGAGGGCATCAAATATCATTACAGATAGTTGTGAGCCATCATATGGTTGCTGGGATTTGAACTTAGGACCTTCAGAAGAGCAGTTGGCACTCTGAGCCATCTCTCTAGCCCTGAAACAAAGTCTTATTAAGGTTAACAATTATTTCTCGGAAAACAGGAAATAGTTTTGACCTAGGACCACTTTACCTTTGCCAGAGTTTGAAATGATTTAGATTATTTACAGTATGATGAAACAAAATAACTGCCATCTTTATATGTAAAAACTTCACCATTCACAATTTTGATGGTTTAGTTTGTTTCTTCCTTTCTTTCCCTTCCCTTCCCCTTCTCCTTCCCTTCCCTGTGACTCTCTATGTAGTTCCAGCTGTCCTAGAACTCACTATGTAGACCAAACTGGCCTCAAACGCAGTGATCGCACCCCCTCCTCCCTCCAGGCTCCCTAATGCTGGGATTAAAGGACTGCACCATTGCTGCCTGGCTAAAATATGTGTTTATTTTAAAAGTAAAACTCCAGAAAGTTATAGAGAAATTCCCCAGTCTACTTTTTAAAAAATAGATGTAATTTTATTTTATGTTTCTGAGGGTTTTTCCATGCATGTGAGTATGTGGACCATGTGAGTGCCTTATGTCTGCAGAGTCCAGAAGAAGATATGGGATCCGCTGGAAATGGAGTTTCAGATGTTTGTGAGTCACCATGTGGGTGTTGGGAACTGAGCCTGGGTACTCTGTGAGAGCAGCACATACTTTTAATTTTTGGACGCTCTCTCTAGCTCCTGTCATCACTTTTTCTTTTGAATATTTACTACTATAGCTTACATAATCAGTGTTAACCCAGGTGGTATTTAACTATCTAAGTGCAAAGAGCCGAAGGAATCCAAATATCTAGTTTATTAAATGAAGAAGTTCACTAATTAAAACCACTGTATTTGTGTGCTTTTAAGAAAGAAACTACCTCCAGTTATAGTTGTATAGTGCTATGATTTATGTTTTTAGAGGTAGTAAAGTATGTTTGTTCATCTTCAAACAGTGAAATACAGTGTTATATATTTGGCATTTTTCTGTCCCCAGTGCTCTATTACCTACAGAAAATGAAACATTTGATAAGTACTATTTTGAGTTTTATTTCAATTTTATAAAATTCTACTAAAATAGAAGAAAAAAATTAGACTTTGTGAGAAAGGGTTGTTAGTAAACAAATAATGTTTTGAGTTTTATTTATTTATTTATTTATTTATTTATTTATTTATTTATTTATTTATTTATTTGGGGGGGGAGGTTTGGACTTGGTTTTTTCGAGACAGGGTTTCTCTGTATAGCCCTGGCTATCCTGGGACTCACTCTGTAGATGGAGGCCAGGCTGGCCTCTGCCTCCCAGAATGCTGGCATATGCCACCTCCGCCTTTTTTAAGTGTGTAATTTTTTGCATGTTGGATGAATCTGAGGTCTTGAGTATGCTAAGCAAATGTGCTCTAAACTCTGAGCTCTTCTTGTTAGAGATTGCCAGAAATCCTAGTGATATCAGGAAAAATAGACATGCAGCTTCTTCCTGTCACCCCCATCTTTCCATCTAGACTCTAAGAGGTAGACAACTTAGAAACAAACATTTAAGGCTGTATTTATAGAAACCTGAGCTTCTGGGAAAAATATATAAAATGAGTGTTTTGCCTGCGTACATATCTGTGTACCACATGTGTGCTTGAAGTCCACAGAGGTCAGAATAGGGTGTTTGGCTCCCTAGATTATAGTTTTCAACTGTACACTACAATATAGATGCTGGAAACTGAACCTGGGTGCTCTGAGCCACCTCTTCTGTCTCCTCTGGGAATTTTTGGTAATTGACAGTAGTGACGCCTGAATGAAGGATGCCTTTGATACTTCTGCCTAATGAAGTAAACAAAGGAAAAGAAAGAAAAGAGCAAATCTGGAGAGGGAGGACTGTCCTTTTATTCAGAGTTTACTGTAATCATGATGAGGCCTCTGAGAGGCGCCAAGTTAAATAACCTTTGTACAGTGAGATTAGTGTTCCACACAGGGGGATTGCTAGAGTTTTCGGGTCACCTGGGTTAGGTAATTAATTTATGGATAACATTTGTAAACAAAATAGGTACTTACATAACAACTATTAAATGAAACTTTTTTAGCACCCATTTAAAAGGAAGCTGTTTCCTTGAAAAAAGCTTCAGGGAAACATAAGCTGAAACACTGAGGTTAATGGGACTGTGGAGATTTGAACATCTTAGAGCACCAGTGTTCTGTGTGCTTTGGAGTTCTGTTCCTTGGACCCTATAGCAATAGCTTTTGGATAACAGCTGCATTCTTAGTTATTTATTCCTTTTGTCAGTCTTTTGAAAAAGGAATTGGCGTTGGACTGTAATACCACTTTTCTACAGCAGGTGGCAGCGTTTACTAGGGTTTGTTACTATATAGCACTCAGCATTAAGTTTCAGGTTTTGTACAGTTCTTTTTCTTTGTGTCATTAATCAGTTGTGTGTTTGAAATTCTGAGTTTTAGGCTAGACTAATACAAGAAATATATGCAAAAATTAAGGTTAAAAAGCCAACATTTCGTTTACAGCTTAGACTAGTAGTATATTTTTGTTCATTTTGTTCCTCCACCCCCCTTACACATGCTAGGTAAACATTCTACCAACTGAGGTATAATTTCTTTAAAAAATATTTTGAGATAGGGTTTTGTTAGGTAGCCCACAGTAATCTCAAACTGAATCCTGTCTCATCTTCTATAGTACTGTGATTACAGGTATGTTTAATGAATACCTTCCCGGACATACTTTTAAACACAGAATAAAAATAGTTTTATAGGTAGTATATTGGTCTGCTACTTGGTGTTATTAATTAGTATTGATCCATATAAGAATATATTAGATTGTATAATTCTTTGTAATAGTTTCATAGTATTACTTTTTGTGTGTATTAACTTCTTTAGTTTAGGTACATCCCTTTTAAAGACATGTTGGTTTTTTTTGTTTTTTTTTGTTTTTTTTTGATGAATACCTGATACAGTGAACATTCTTTTTTGCTTGTTTGTTTGTTTTTTCTTGAGACAGGGTTTCTCTGTGTAGCCCTGGCTGTCCTGGAACTCACTCTGTAGACCATGCTGGCCTCAAAGTCAGAAATCTGCTTGCCTCTGCTTCTCAAGTGCTGGGGCTAAAGGCGTGCATGTGCACCACCACTGCATGGCTTACAGTGAATCAGTGAATATTCTTGAATGTTCCCTTGCATGTTTGTGAATATTTTTTTAGCACTGATTCTTGGAAATGGGATTGTTAGACCAAAATGATTTGCATGTATATAATTTTAAAAGGGGTTACTGTATTTTTTCAAAAGAGGTCGTATTGCTTTCTGGAATTTTTTTTTTTTTTTTTTTTTTTTTTTTTTTTTTTTGGTTTTTTGAGACAGGGTTTCTCTGTGTAACCCTGGCTGTCCTGGAACTCACTCTGTAGAACAGGCTGGCCTCGAACTCACAAATCCACCTGCCTCTGCCTCCCAGAGTGCTGGGATTACAGGCGTGCGCCACCACCGCCCGGCTGCTTTCTGTATTCTAACCAGCAACTTGAGTATTTGTTTCTCCTCAATGTATTATCAGGCTTCAGTGCTGTAAATGTGGATGAAGGAACAGCAGAATCACATGTAGGATTTGTCAGATAGCCATCAATTGTCTATTAGTGCTCTCCATGTTCTGCCTCCCAAGTGCTGGGATTAAAGGCGTACGCCGCCGCCGCCGCCGCCGCCGCCGCCGCCGCCGCCGCCGCCGCCGCCGCCGCCGCCGCCGCCACCACCACCACCACCACCACCACCTGGCAGTTCTTTTTTTTTTTTTTTAATGATTTGTTTATCTTGCTTTATGTGTATTTGTGAATGCCAGCATATGTATGTACACCATATGAATGCGAGCTGAGAAGAGGGGATCAGATCACCTGAAACTGGGGGTGTAGGCAGTTGTGAACTGTCATGTGGGTGCTGGAAACTGAACCCAGGTCCTTTGGGAGATCAGCAAGTGCTATTAATTGCTGATCTCTCTCCAGTCCCATCTGCTAGGTTTTTATTTTGAAGAGTAATATACATTAGGAATACTGATTACAGATCTTTTTAGTTGGAGTTCATGAATACTTTTTTGTCCTTTCCACGAATGCAGGGGAAAACCATATATTCCTGGGGGCTGGAGAGGTGGCTCAGTGGTTAAGAGCACTGACTGTTCTTTCTGAGGTCCTGAGTTCAGTTTCCAGCAACCACATGGCGGCTCAAAAACCTCTCTAATGGGATCCGATGCCCTCTTCTGGTGTGTCTGAGGACAGCAATAGTTTATTCTTATACGTAAATAAATCTTTAAAATAAAATGCATTCCTACATTTTCTTCTAATCCACTTATAGTTCTATTTTTTACATTTAGATTTTAGTTCATCTGGAATTTATTTTTGTGTATGGTGTGAGGTAGGAACCATGCTTTCTTCCCCCTCCCCCCATGGATAAGTAATTGACCAAATACCACTTGTTGAATAATTCATCTCCTAATTACTGACTCAATATCATCTTTGTCATATACTAAATTCTCATATGTTTTTGGGTCTGTTTCTGGATTTTACTTGGTTCCGTGAACTCTTTGTCAGTCACTGTGCTGGGTCTATACCAAGGTAATTGCTGCAACTTTTGATTGTTTTGCTATCCCAGTAGAGGAAGTCCAATCTCTTAATCACTTTTCAATTTAGTTTTCTGTCTTCATTCCAGCACATCCAAATTATAGCTATTCCCACCAACTATAGTGAGTATTAATCACTCTCCTTTGAAACCCCTGTAAGGGTTTCTGCTAATTTCTCTGCAAGTAGAAAGTGAGACCCTAAGAAGCATGTTCTAAGAGACTAGTAATCAGACCTGGTTTCCCAGACAGTTCTGAAGGTGACCTGGATACAGGCATATCCAGGATATGCACATATTTTAGGGGCATATCTTTGGGGTTAAATGTGATACAGACCAGCTCCTACAACTTGTGTGACTCACAGGAATGGTACAGGGCCAGAAGCAGACACCTGTCATGCTAATAAATTGTCCTTTGTGGTTGAGAAGTACCTGGTTGATGAGTTGCTATAATATGCCCATTCAGAAATAGATGCACTCTAGTTTTAGGACTCTTCAGAGCATCAAATACTAGTAATGGTCAATTAGGATTTTTAATTTTTACTAATCTCCATGTGAAATTTACCTAGTCATTCATTTTTAGAGACCTAATTCTTATAATTTATATAATTTAGAATAGCATAATGTTGTGGCCATTAGATAGCTAACTTCTTAAATCTTATAGTTTATATCTAATAATTGGAGAAGCTTGTATATACACAAGAATATGCATATAAATGATGTTCTTTTTTAAAACTAGAATGATCAGTCAACAGGGGACATAAAAGTTATTGGTGGAGATGATCTCTCAACTTTAACTGGAAAGGTATGTATCTTGAAGAGTAAAGAAAGAACATTTTATACTAAGAAACAATTAGTATATGTGCTTTCAAGTACTCACTCAAAGGTACTTTACTTTATGAGTAAAAATAAGCAGGCAATGTTTCACTCTTGGAAATACTTGATATAGATTAATATTATCTCCTGGACTTGATAGCCAAATGACAGCAGAATCTAACATTAGCCTTCACAGTCCGTATTGCTAATTACTGCTTTCTATAATACCACTTTGAAAATCTAATTTGGGATCCTTCAGAAAATATAGCTGGAGAGAGACAGTCTTTTTTTTAAATAGATTCAAATGTAGTTTCATTTTAAGGTGTGTGTGCACACACACATGCTTCTCTATATGTATGCCAGTATACAAGCCTGTGTGTGCACACAGAGGCCAGAAGAGGTGTTAAGTTCATCAGTCATTATAGGATATATTGCTTGTTATATGAGTGTTGGGATCTTAACTCCAGATCTTAGGGTTCTTACCCATGAGCCCTGACTCTACCCTCCTCTGATTATTTCTAAAAAGATAGAAAATTGGTATTGTGTTGTGAGTAGAAACGTGAGTTGTGGAATCTGATAGCATTGATCAAAAACCTGGCTCAGCATTTCCTAACTCTGTGACATTTGCGAGGCACCCCCTGTGCCCCAGAGGTAGGTAAACCTAAGGTGATAGTGGTAGCTACTGCAGAGTTAAGAGGATTACGTGATTTCATATTGATGGAGTTCTTATAACTATTAGAGTTTATATTAGAGTTTCTGGTAAATAAATATATACTACTATGAGAGAAATCTGTAGAGTCATCTTGCATTAGTTTATTTATCTTGTTACATTGGTTTATTTCTGTGTGCCATGTGCGTGCATGTGTAGGGGGGTATGGGCCAGTGGGTGGAGGTCAGAGGACAACTTAACGGGAGTCAGTTCTCTCCTGCTACCGAACAGTTCAGCAGAATGTGTTCACATCATCTGGCCTGGCACTAAGGACCTTTGTGCCCTGAGCCATCTCACCAACACTTGTTTGATTTTCTGAGACAGTCTTACTTTGTAGTCCACACCATCCTTGAGCATCTCATATGTAAGTCAGGTTGGCCTTGACATGGTGGGCCTTCTTCAGCCTCCCAAATGCTAGGTAGGACTGCAAACTAAATTTTCACAGTAATCTGGTGAGGGCAGTTTAAAATTTCCACTTTACAGATCAGGAAATTAAGCAATATGCTTACTTTCAAAAACTGCATGGGATTCTGAAATGTAAACAATCTCAAAGTCATACAACTGGGAAGTAGAAGAGCTTGCATACCAACACCGAATTCTTTCTTCTAGCTTTTAGGTTTAGTGCTCACTGCTTCCTTACCCTGCATACTCACCCCTCACTACTTCCCTGAAAGTCTGTAGGAGAACTCTGACATAAAACACGAATTCTTTAGGCCTGTATCAGGGTCATGCCAAACTAATGTTGCTATCAGCAGTATTTAGAAACTTCAGGGGAGAATTTGTAATGTGTTGGTTCTTTCTCTCTGCTGTCCATTTGGTATACAACTGCCAGACCTCCTTCCCTTTTAGCATGCTTTGTCCATATTTAGAAGCTATTCGAGACCTGCACTTCTATAATCAGTTTTCAGGGCTGGAAGGGGCCTAGCCTTCAAGGCCTGCTGGGATTTACTTTGACCTTATCTTTTTTACCTAATGGCTCTGTCCCACTACACAGTTCTGTGATCTTAAACAGATCTCTGCTTCTAAAATAACTTTTCACGACAGCCACAGTAGATTCTTTTTATTGTGGAAAATATCAAGGAATAAAAATTTAGCGAAGTTAAATCTTGGTGATGAGATTATGGGTTTATTTAAAACATTCATATATTTTGTGAAATTTATCTTATGTATATGCAAGTACAGATATAATGCACACATTTTTTCCATTAATACTTGAAGATGTAGTCTTTGGATACAAAATTCACCTTTATTCAAACCCTCCCTCTTGCACTTTTCTATGTCTACTACTTTAGGTAGGTCATTTGACTACTAATTCTTGTTTTCTTTATTAAGGAGATGTGTAGCTCTTGACAAACTCTCGCTGGTAGCAATTCTCTCTCTCTGTATTAGAACAATAGTCTAATACAGTTTTGTGTTGTAAAAATATTTAATCTCTGGACTTTGTTGATTTGTATAAGATGGCTTATGCTAATAAAATCTATAGTGATGGGCCCGCAAGATGGATTGATGCAAGAAGATACTTGCCACTAAGACCTGACCTTTCTCTGCATGTGAGCTATGTTTCAACCTTCCTAATGAAACAAAATAAATGTAAAGAATTAAAGTATGTACTTTTGACACAACCAAGTTTTTTAGTGTTAGACACAAGATTAGAATTCAGTAACTCATTCTCTGTCCCAGATGCCCATGCTATTTACCAATCTATAATCTTATAATATTACAGTGGGTATAACTGCTGCTGTGAACCACTTATTGATGGGGCGATATTGTCTTTCAGATGTTAAAGGTAGGGAACAGAGTGTTGAGAAAACTGCAGAGTGGATTAAGAAGCAATTACTGATTTATGAGTTAACTATATTCACATTTGCTAAAGATTTACATTGTAGTATCTCATGTTTACTATTTCATGTAGTCCTCATAGTTGCCCTGTAAGGGAGTCATTATGTCCTTTCCATATAGAAGGATGTGGAAATTCAGTCATAGCAACTGTTAGTTGACAGAACTACAATTTGAATAAACATCTTAGTCCAGTGTCTGTGTTTCTTATACTATACATTTGAATAGCTACATTCCTTTTTTCTCAGTATATTAATGCATTTTGAGTTTACTTAGAATTTATATAGACCTCATAATAAAACATAGTCATGTTATTCATTTGTTCTATACTCTGTGCCTTTAAAATGTTGCAAAATTTATAGACTTTTTTATTTTCTATGCATATCCTGACATTTAAAGGGACTTTTCCTGTGTATAGAATGGGATGCAGTTGTAGCTTGTTTGCCAGAAGTTTTTGCTTGAATTCTATTCTTACACCTGTGTAGTAGTACAGTAAGATACTGCCTTCTATGATAAACTGCTTTGAAACATGAGCATGTTGGGCTGTGGTGACACATGCCTTTAATCCCAGCACTTGGGAGGCAGAGGCAGGTGGATTTTTGAGTTCGAGGCCAGCCTGGTCTACAAAGTGAATTCTAGGACAGCCAGGGCTACACAGAGAAACTCTGTCTTAAAAAAAAAAGAAACATGGGCATATTAGACGTTTTTTCTTGATTATAATTTACTTTTAATGCATAAGCTTTGATTCTCCAAATATTTTCATGACCAGTCACTAAACAGATTTACCCATAGCATATGTATTTGTAAATTATGTATGAGTTTTGGTAGTAATTTGTCTTGTAAAGTACTTAAAACTATAGGTTAAACAAGACGAAGTATGTCTTTGGTTACTTTGAATACACACAATACTAAGGCAACTTATAATACAAAGCATGTAATTGGGAGCTTGCTTACAGTTTGAGAGGGTAAGTCTGTAATCATCCTGGAAGGTATCCTGGTGGCAAGCAGACAACATGACACTGGAGCAGTAGCTGAGAGCAAACATGTCATATACACATTGGATGCAGAGAGTACTAAAGACTAGACCCAGTATGGGCTTTTGAAATGTCACTTTTGAAGCCTACTCTCAGTACATATATCCTAACAAGGCCACACCTATTAATCCTTCTCCAAACAGTTCCACCAAACAATGACATGGTTATCTGGCAGAGTGAATTGAAAACTATAGACTAATGGTATAGAATAAATCGGTTCAGTGAGTATTGTGGGCATGTGAAATGTGCATGTGAAATGTCGCCTTCTTCCTTTAACTAGCATAAATGACAGAGGGTGGGTGAGTGAGGAACCAGGCATGGTAAATCACAACTATAATCTTAGTATTCAGTAGATTGAGGAAGGAATGGTGCTGCCAGTTTGAAGACTGCTTTGGCTACATTATGAGTTTTAGGCTAACCTGGGCTACAGAGTTAAAAGTAACTAGAAGAGTGAGTTGGGGTTGGGGTGGGTTTAAACTTTATAGTGGGAGTATTGGTGGTATCTTTTTGCAGTTCCCCAAATAGGTGTGCAACCATACTAGTTTTAGCTTGATGGGGAAATAAACATTTTACATTCTATATTATGTTAAATACATTATTTTTAAAGACATTTGTAGAGATTACAGTTCTTGGAATATTAGAGTCAAAATACATAAAAGGCCAGCTGGTTTAAGTTTTTCAGTTTACATATGAGTCACTGAGATCTAGAGAAATTTCACAAGTTTCTTACATTAAGGATTAAGAGATTTTTTATGAAAAATGAACATATGGACCAAATATTCTGTATGAAGGATTTAATATGAAGGATTTCTGAGGTCTAATAGCATACTTGTTTCAAGAAGGATTCAGTATAGTAAAGTACTTAAGAATTTGGGTAATTTCTTAGAATTTGTTTTATGATTTCACTGATAATTAGAAATACTGTCTCATTTCATGTACTAATTTTTATTTTACTGTTTTCTTCTAGAATGTCTTGATTGTTGAAGTAAGTTCTACATTTACTTTTATTATACTGTTTACAACTTAGTGTGTATAGTAATAAAGGTAAATCAGGGGGACTTGTGCTTTCTAACCCCAAGAGAAGCCAGGTACAGTAGGGCAAGCCTGGAATCCCAGGTACTCAGGAAGCTCATGAATTCCCAGGGTTAGCCTGGGTTACATAATAAGTTTAAAGCCAGAGAGAACCCTTATTTTAAAAAGAGACACAAAAATTATATTTTTAAGCGATATGTTTTGCTGCTCATGAAAAAATTACACACGTTTTCAGTTTTGATTTTTTTCTTTTAAAACTAGCTATAACTATATATAGAAGGGTGTGTATATGTGTGTGTGTGATTTAGTGTGTTAAATTCTATTTTATGGAATATTAGAAGATTTTTAATATTCCGTCTAAATTATATAAAAGTATCAAATATTCATGGCAAGTGAGTGGAAGACTCAAACCATCACTGTCTGTAGCTCATTGCTTTTCAGTGTGATCCCTAAAAACCCAAAGCATCAGCTAAGGAGCCTATGGACTCAGAATCTTTGTGATAAAAACCATCAATCTTTTTTTGACCAAACCTTGAGCTGATTCTGATACAAGCTAAGCTTTAAGAACCATTGATTTACTCAGAAGTAAATGAGAAATCACTGTCTCATTAATGCCTTCTTTGGCTATCCTACATAAAATCTTACATTTCCATGTCTTCAACTTCCTGTTCCTTTTCCTACTTTATCACTGTTTAACTGCCTATACATACACTTTATTTTTTGTCTGTTGTTTCCATATTTCACATCTGTCTGCCTTGCTGAACTCTATACATATACCTGTACACCATAGATTGTGATCATCCTCCTACATTGACTCCATTCCCCAGTTCTTCAGTATACAAATTAATAGATTCTCACTGTGGCTTCTGAATATATATCAACCTCATTCTCCATCATTTTTCATTCATGCTCTCTGCATTTCCCAGAGCATCATTTTTCTATCATCATTTTCTGCCCCTAGTAGTTGCTTTTCATTTTTGTAATCTCTTGTTTCATTTCTGCTTTTTGTAATATTTATGTTTGTGTGTTGTTTTGTGTATCTGAGTGTATATGCATCCGTGTGCAAATATGCATGCCTGTGCATAAGAACAGAGGCCAGGAGAGGATGTCTGTGCCCCCCTCTTGAACTGTCTGTTCTATGAGGCAGGGTCTCTCCCTGAAGCTGGGGCTCACATTTTCTTACATAGGTCAGAAGCTAGCAAACCACAGCAATCCTCCTGCCTCTCATCTTCTCAGTCCTGGGTCGTGATGGAAGCAGCATGCCTGGATTTTGTGAGTGCTGAGATACAAACTCTTAGCTACCACTGTGCTACCTCTTCAGCCCCTATGCCCATATTTTTTTTAAAAACAAAAGAAATTTTATTCTTTGTTTTTATGTGTGGTGCTAGGGATCAAACCCAGAGCATGCTAAACAAGTGCTCTACGACCAGGCTCTTTTTTGTTTGTTTTGAAAAAGAGGTAGATAAATATCTCAGGCTAGACTCTAAACTATTTTGATGGTCCTGGAAAATCTGGGGCATAATGGGTGCTATGTGAGGGTATAAAGTCATTTTATATAGTAAAACTTTATTATTTAGATGCTTTAAAAGATAATACAAAGCAGGCTGGAGAGATGGCTCAGAGGTTAAGAGCATTGTCTGCCCTTCCAGAGGTCCTGAGTTCAGTTCCCAGCAACCACATGGTGGCACACACCCATCTAAAGTGACATCTGGTGCCCTCTTATGGCCTACAGGCATAATGCAGAACATTGTATACATAAGTGAATCTTTCTTTAAAAAAGATAATACAAAGCACGTTTTTAGAGTATCAGAGTTTGGGATGTAAGAGTCCCTATCTTTAATTTACAAGAAAATCTAATATACCTTTTACAGAATTAAACATGATAGTTTATGCCTGCAACCCCACCTCTTAGTCTAAAGTAGGAGAATCTTTTGAGTTTAAGGACACCACTAGCTATCTACATAGCTAGATCCTGTGGGGAAGATTTGTACATGTGTGCAGTGCTTACATGTATACATTTCCATTTAGTGTTTTTGATCTTGGCACACCTATGCAATCTAGTTCTAGGGATTGACATTCCTTCTGCTTGCTTAGAGCCAGATAGGTTACAAGTCCAGACTATTTCTGTGTGAAATGTGAGATTTTATATATGTTAAAAATTAATGGCATTGTGTTATAGAATTCTAGAATATATCCCAGCACTTGGGAGGCAGAGGCAGGCTGATTTCTGAGTTCGAGGCCAGTCTGGTCTACAGAGTGTGTTTCAGGACAGCCACGGCTACACAGAGAAACCCTGTCTTGAAAAACCAAAAAAAAAAAAAAAAAAAAAAAAAGGATACTAGAATATTGGAATTGTTATTTTATGTTTGTAATAATGCCTGATTTTTAAATTGTGCTGGTTTTACTTACCATTTACCATTAAATGTCTCTTTTCTTTTTAAAAGGATATCATTGACACTGGTAAGACAATGCAAACTTTGCTTTCCCTGGTTAAGCAGTACAATCCCAAAATGGTTAAGGTTGCAAGGTATGTATGCCAGTTTAAAGTAGAATGTTTTCTTTATTTAGAGTATTAAGTGATTGCTTCTTTGTAAGGAGAAATGCTTTCACTTTTCGTTTTATCTTTAGACTCAAGACAGTATTCTTTGTAATTTTATTGTGTTAAGAAAGCACTTATAGTCAATTCCTTCTCTAGTACAGTATATATTTAGTGTATATACTGTATTAGAGTATAGGGCCTTGGATTCAGAACTACTTCAGGTGCTAAACTCCCTAGGTGTTCAAGTCCTTCATAAAGAATGTCAGAAGAGCAGGTGAGATGGCTCAGTGGGGAACGCCAGCTGCTGCCAAGCCTGAGTTCAGTCCTGGGACCCATGTGGGACACAGAACTGACTCCCTCTGACCTGCATGTGGACCATAGCACATACCTCCCACTCCACACTCAAATAAAATAAGTGCATTTTTTTTGAGACAGGGTTTCAAAAAAATGTTCAAAAAGTTGGCCATGGCTGTATATGCTGGTGATCCCAGTGCAGGGGCTGGAAATGGATTCAATAAACTTCACCAATAAGCCTGCATGGCTAAAACTTTGAGATTACAGCTCAGTTAGAGACTGAGTCTCAGACAACAGAGTAAAGGGCAGTAGAGGAAGATATTCAGTCCTACCCTGGGCTCTGCATATGATGAGTGTGGACTCACCTGCACATAATACATATACTAGACACATAAATAAACAATATTCTAAGAAACTACAATATAAATATACATATTTCCCTAAATGATTTAGCATAATTGTATGTATTAACACTGTGATAGAGCTGGGCAGTGGTGGCAGCAGAGGCGGCGCATGCCTTTAATCCCAGCACTCTGGAGGCAGAGATAGGCAGATTTCTGAGTTCGAGGCCAGCCTGGTCTACAGAGGACAGCCAGGACCACACAGAGAAAACCTGTCTTGAAAAAAACCAAATCCAAAACAAACAAACAAAAAAGTAACATCTTTTTTATTATGTTGTTGCTGTTACTTTTTGCTATATTTTTACTTTTTAGTTTCATTTTTATTTTAAGATCTTTGACTGATCTGTGCTTTTTGTGTATAGGAAAGGTTAGGTCTTTTATTTTTGTTTTTTCCTGAATGATTAATTGGTTCTTAGTTTTTTAAAAATTTACACTTATCTATTGTAGCAGGAATATAGGCATGTGACACTTGCACTTGTGTTGGTCAGTGGACAGCCTAGGGTTCTTTCTGCCTTGTTGGTCCTGGGTGGGGGTAGAACACAGGTTGGCAGTCTTGGCAGCAATAGCCTTCTAGACTGAGCTATCTCTGTTGATCAATTAAACTAGCTTTATAAATCTATTGAAAAGATCCAAGTATCTATAAAGTCTTTGGGTCTCTATAATTTTAATAAAACTTATTTCAGCAATAAATCTTCATGGACTTTTTAGATAGATGGTGCAAATATACCTCAGTAAGTTTTTGTCATGCTGGAGGTGAGATGTACTCAGAAAGTACTTGGGTAATTTTGTGTTTAAAAGTGTGTTTTGGTCTTTCCCAAACTAAAAAATTAAAAAGTCTTATTTGGGTCATAATATAAGATAATGTGGCCACTATAGAAAGCAGTTTAAAAAAAAAAACTGCACAGGGAACTACCAGAAGACTCCAGAAGTTGTATTGAGTACTTATCCCTGAGAAGTGAAACTATGTGTTAATACAAAAATCTATTGGTTTATAGTCAGGTTTGGGGGTTCACCCCTGTGATCTCAGCTTTTGGAAAATGAAGTCAGGAGGATCACGCTGAATTTGAGATAAGGCCTGAGCTATATAGTGAGAACCTGTCTTAAACCTCCCTACTCAGATCTGAATACAAATGTTCACATCATTTGTGATAGCTCAGAATTAAGAAGAACAACATTTGAACAAAACTGAAGCACACTTATACCATCAAATCAGCAATACTAGGCACAACCATCAAAATGCAGCAGTTGAGATGAGTATTATTGGAACTGTACAGTACACTTTCAGGAAGACATAAAGCAGGTATCTTACTCTTTCTGTTTAAACTGCTTACCTGTCCCCCCCGTTTTGATATGCCCAAGATTTTTTAATTTTTTCAAGCCTATTATAATAGGACACCAAAGGCAAAGCAATAAAATTATATGATCTTACTTATATAATCCAGTTTTAAATGACAAAATTATACAGATGACAATGGATTAGGGGTTGCCAGGGATTGAGAGAATACAGGAGGGAGCCTTGTGGGAGTCAAAGGATCTTGTTTGTGGTAGTGATTAGACTAGTCTCTTTGTGATTAAATTGATGAAATCTGTACAAGGTCACTTAGTTCACCAATTCTGTGTTCTGGTTCTGACAATCTGATGAAATACGACACTAGATATCTTTCTGTGTGTGTTTTGTTTTGGGTTTTTTTTTTTTTTTTGGTTACTTCTGTGAAAATAAAAATTTTGAAAGCCATTAACTTTTTGGTGATATTAGGGTTTCAATTCTGGTTGTATGCATAGATGGCAAGCATTAGATAACTAGCATTTAACTTTATAGTTTTATATAATTATGTAATCAAACTACATTTATAAATTCATGATTTTTATAAATAATAAATAAATTAAAAAAAATAAAACTGCTTAAAACCTATGTTTTTAGCAAAAGTCAGATAGTTGAAAATGTAATTAAAAACTGGAGTGAGTAAGTCAGTGGTGAGTTCATTCTTAAAGTGATCAAGGCTGTGGGTTCAGTTCCACCGCAAAAAAGTTCCCATTAATGAGCCAGTTACTACAAGTCTTGATGAAAGAGCATCTCTTACCTCCTTTACGAGCATAGGGGTTATATTTCAAGGATTCTGGATCTAGATCCCTTATCTTTTCATCTTTGCTTATTGGCACTCCCTATCCATTCTTCCTCCTCAGTAGCTGCCTTTCAATTGACATGTAAGTAGTTAGAATTCTGCTCTCAGAAGCATCTTCCAGGGTTCCAGGTGGTGATCCATCGGGCCTTGACCTTCATGTGAACTCTCTGTGATTTAGTTCTTCCCCCTTTCAGTTTTCCAATGGGTATGCAAAGCTCACCTTATTCTAAATGCAGATGATACTACTTAAGAACACTGATGTTTTCTTTGTAATGCTCTGTAGTCTTTCCATATGCCACATGTAATTTTTTGTAATTAACAGCTTGCTGGTGAAAAGGACCTCTCGAAGTGTTGGATACAGGCCAGACTGTAAGTAGATGCCCTTTGGCCAATCATTTATCCATCTTATAACTGAAAAAGTTAACTATGAAATGGCTTAGAGTTACTTTAGAGAACATTTGTAAGGAAGGTACATTTGCAAGTATTACATTTGAAAGCATTTTCTCTAAAGAATAAACTGCGATTATTTATTTACAGTTGTTGGATTTGAAATTCCAGACAAGTTTGTTGTTGGATATGCCCTTGACTATAATGAGTACTTCAGGGATTTGAATGTAAGTAATGCTTTTTTTTTTCTCGATCTCATTTTTCAAAAACCCACATAAAAATTTAGGAAAGGGAAGAATTGTTTTCTCCTTCCAGCACCTCATAATGTGACCAGGCTGATGGTTCCCATTAGTCACATAAAGCTGTACTCAAGTACAGACGTCCTTAGAACTGGAGCTTGGCCAGGCTCGGGCGACACTACTTGCTGGCTGAAGTAGTTGAACAGCTTTAATATGTAATAACTGTCTTATTGTTATTTCACATGATAAATATAGTCATAAGTAAGAAGTAAATGATTCAGTTTAAATGTTGTAATTGACTGCTTCAGATACCTGCATCCTACTCTGGAGGTAGAAGTCCCCTGGGTGAGTTTATGAGCATGGTCCAGGAGCAATTAGAAAGACTCCATGGACAGTCCTATCTACAGTGTTGCTTTTATTTCACTTACTCGGGCTTGTATTTTGATTTGAGCTTCATGTTTCTCAAGGTTACATACTAAGACAAAAAAAAAGCAAACTAATGGACTATAATTCTGCTTTGTTTTCAAAATATGTTCTCTTCAAGTTGCTGGCCCAAAATACCTTGTTTGGTAGGAACCCAGACAGCGTAGGAGGACTCTAATGCTGTTAATGCCTCTTCAGAATCTGTTTTTATAACATAAATGTCTTTTATTTTATAGCACGTTTGTGTCATTAGCGAAACTGGAAAAGCCAAATACAAAGCCTAAGATGAGCTCAAGTTGAATCCGCAAACATGAGGAGTCCTGTCGATGTTGCCAGTAAAATTAGCAGGTGTTCTAGTCCTGTGCTGCCATCTGCCTAGTAAAGCTTTTTGCATGAACCTTCTATGAATTTTATGGTTTTCATTTTTAGAAGTGTCAGTTGCTGTGTCCCTGAACTTTTGATTTGCACTATGAGCCTATAGGCAGCCTATCAGTTCCTTCTGGTAGATTGTGGCTTACTTTGTGAGAAAAACAAATCTCTTAAATTACCACTGTTAATTGATAATACTGAGATTGTATCTGTAAGAAGAATTTAAAGAGAAGCTATATTAGTTTTTTAATTGGTATTTTAATTTTTATATATTCAGGAGAGAAAGATGTGATTGATCTTGTTAATTTAGAACAGTCTGAAGTTCTCAATTTCATCAGTAACAGCATCTAAGCAGGTTTCTTGGTGGAATGAACACGGTTCAGCAGTGTTGGCTGTATTTCCCACTTTCCGTAAATCATTGTCAGCAGTTCCTTTGAAATGCAAATAAATAAATCCTAAAAAGTTGCCACATTTTGAGTTCTTTCATGTAAAATTCCTTAAAACTAAGGACTGGCTCTTTAAATGAATTCTCCATGTCTATCATTTCTCTTCAGATGAACTTAGTACAATGGGTTCCCTTTGCTTACGTTTTAGTAGCTAATTTAATTGTAATCCTTAGCAAGAATTGCAAGTACTGGCTATCTGGTAGAATGGTGTGGTAGAGCTAGGAAAGCAAAGCACCTACCTACGTGAAACAGGAAATTACAGACACTCAGCACTGTTTACTATACTTTCTTCTATTAAAAAGAACACGGTTTTCTGTGAGGTCCTTTAGACTACAATCTGACCTATAGTTTTCAGATATGTCCTGTTCCCTTTTTGGTGTGGAGAAAGCTTTATTGACCAAAGAACAGTAACAGTAAAACCTTGTTTTGTCTTTTGGGAGTAAGAAATATTTGGAACCAAAAGTCTTATTTGCCCTCCTGTTATCGTCAGGTATGAACTAGCAACCTTGTAGCACAGTACATATTTTTATTCCTTTCAGACTGTCTTATTTCCAGCAGTGAAGTGGGGAGCTTTAAATGATAGCAAGTAAGAACTTGCTGGTGAGATGGGTCAGTAGGCAAAGGTCTGTTTCGTCCCTAGGAACACCTGCATGGTGACAGGAGAGGACTCCAGTTGTCCCCTCGCCTTCACACGCAGGCACACATACTAAGCTGATGAATAAATATAATTAAATAAAAAGGGTGTCAAACTCTAATTTCCTAGTTTACAAAATATTTCCCTTCTGTTGTCTCATTTCTTCTTCATAGCCCGGTGGTATTACATGTGAATGCAGTGTCAAGTAACTCCTGAGTCCTCTCCTCCCATAAAGTGTCACCTACTGAGGTCCACCTGGAGCCTCTAGTTAACACTTTGCTCGACTCCCATTGCAGAGCCTACTTACTCCTTTCATTCTGTTGCACCATCACCTCTATTGGCTTGAGCCACGTGAGATGACCATTTTTTTATGGGTAAAGCAGTTCTCTACTTGGCTATTGGCAGTTTGAAGTGAGGAAATAAATAGCATGCCTTGTAGTTTACATTTACGTTCATTTTTTACTATTTGCCCAACCCCTGCTAGAATATAAGTCCCACAGGAGGCAAACTATTCTTGTGTCAAGGTCTGTCTATTACATAGTTCCAGCTGTCCTAGACTCACTATGTAAGCCATGCTGACTTCGAACTTACAGATGGCCATCTGCCTCTGCTTCCCTAGTGCTCGAATTAAAGGGGGTGTGCCACCATGTCCAGCAGGCAGAACACTTTTGGTCTTTTTGTCTGTCTGTCTATACTGAGGCAGGGCTCTCTTAATCCAGACTGCCTTTGAACTCACAACACTTCTGCCTTTGCCTGCCAAGGGTGTGGCTTATAGCAGAGTTGCCCTCTGTTATTCACTAGTGTGTTGTTAGGTGAGTTGATCAGTGCCTAGAAAATAGGAACTTACATGATGGTTGCTGCATGAGTAAGTAGCTAAGAGCTCTGGCCCTGCTCTGGGCTAGATTGCCTACTCTTTTTTTTTCTATTTTTCTATTTTATATAATTAATAAAACAGTGCTTGTATAAAAATTCACACAAAGTTGCTAGAGAGCATACAAGTTCCAAGACTGTTCTGGGTTTGTGGTGATTGCATACTCTTTAGGGATTTGGCATTCAGTTACCGACATTTAGAACCCGGTCGTGGGAGTGGGTTGTCTTTTTCTCTTACATTTTTGGAGGAGGTGCACTCATTCCATAGAGAGTGTGTAGAGGTCAGAGGACAACTTTTGGGGATAGGCTCTCTTCCACCTTGTAGGTGTCACCACTCGAATTCAGATCATCAGGCTTGGCAGCAAGTACCTTTACCTGGTGAGCTTTCTCACCAGCTCTGTGCTGTTTTCTTCATGGGCTTTTCTGAATCATTCATTAGCTACAATAGGGCAGGTGAGATAGGACAGGAACCTGACACATGACAAATGCCCCCTTGGCATTACTTGTTACTGGAAAAAGTAAATGCTTCAAAAAGTTACTGTTAAACCATGACAGAGGCCAGATTTAACCCAGATCTGCCTGATACTTACTACAGTTTACCATGGAGCATTTTCTGTTTTTAGTATAATGTTTGAACTGGTTGCCTAGCCCAACAACAGTGTAGCTAACAGCTGGGAAAGAAAGCTGCATTTACTTAACCTAATTTGAGGGTACATAATGCTGATAATTTTGTTGAGTGGGAGTTCTCGATAGGCCTAAGCCAGCCTTGAACTGGATTTTGTTGGTGAGTGACCTTGTACTTTTGATCCTCCTGTCTCCATCTCCCAAATTTGGGAATTTAACCCAGTTTATGTCGTGTTAGAGATTATACCAAGGGCTTTTCACGTTAGACAGTGTACTACCTGAACTATATTACCAGTTCCCTGATGGTGTCATTTTTTAAAAACCAACTTTCCATAGTTCAAATATAGTCAGGGAAAGGGAGTCAGTCACTGAGAGGTAGCAGTCATTTTCAGGGTGACAGTCTAAGATACAGGAGGAGTAAAATCGGAAAGAAAGCTGTACTTTCTGTGGCTGTTCAGTATGGTGCAAATGGTTACAACTATTTCACCTCAGGCCTCCAGGGCTTCATTTTCATTACAGTACTGCAAAATGGATGCTGACAAAGTAAACAAAATTGTGTTAAAGTTGTTTAGAGAGATAGGGAAGCATATATCCATTTTAGGACTTTTTTGAGACAGGGTTTCTCTGTGTAGCCCTGGCTGTCCTGGAACTCATTCTGTAGACCAGGCTGGCCTTGAACTCAGAAATCCACCTGCTTCTGCCTCCCAGAGTGCTGGGATTACAGGCGTGCGCCACCAACTGCCTGGCCCATTTTAGGAATTATATTAAGGTTTTTTGGGGGTAAGGGAGCAGAAGCCCTGGTACAAGCATCTCCAACAAATTAGACTCAGCCACTCATCCCCAATATGCACTAAAAAAAAGTCATGGGCTGGAGAGATGAGATTGCTCAGCGGTTGCTGACTGCTCTTCTGAAAGTCTTGAGTTCAATTCCCAGCAACCACAACCATCCGTAAAAGGCATTTGATGCCCTCTTCTGGTGTGTCTGAAGACCGTTACAGTGTACTCACATATAATAATAAATCTTTAGACTGGAGCAAGTGGGGCCAACCAGAGTGAGCAGAGGGCCTGAATTCAAATTGCCAGCAACCACATGATGGTTTACAGCTACAGTGTACTCTTACACATAAAACAAACAACAAATAAATAAATCTTACAAAAATAAAACCAGGGATATGTTTTTTTTAAAAAAATTCATTGTGAAAAGGTTTATTTAGGGGCTGGAGAGATGGCTCAGTGGTTAAGAACACAGACTGCTTTTCCAGAGGTCCTGAGTTCAATTCCCTGTAACCACATGGTGGCTCCTTACACTCAGCAACCACATGGTGGCTCCCTGCACTCAGCAACCACATGGTGGCTCCCTGCACTCAGCAACCACATGGTGGCTCCCAGCACTCAGCAACCATGTGGCCGCTCCCAGCCATCTGTAATGGGATCCGATGCACTCTTCTGGTGTGTCTGAAAAGGGACATAAAAATAAATCTTTTTTAAAAAGGAAAGAAAAGATTTTATTGTTGCAATGTTGAGAGGGAGGGATAAAGGGATCCAGTGAGTCCAAGATAATCCAGAGTACCAGCATGAGGTTTAGGTTGGGATAGAAGAAGCTGGGGAAAGAATGTAAGAGAGGCATAATTCAGGAGTCCTGACTAAGGCTTGATCTGGTTGATAGTTGTCTCAGGTTTGCTTGTGCAAGATGATCCCAGAAACCCTTTTCCCGTCATTGTTTCTCCCTTGAGGGACTTATCTCGGTTTCTGCAGCTATCACTGCTGCAGGGTAAGCCGTCATGGATAATTAACTCCCACCTGTCCTACGAGATTCCGCTGTCCCATCATTCCTAGGTAACTGGACCAAAGGTTAAGGATGACTTAGCTCTGTCCTCTCAGCCAGACAAAATGCAGGCAGGAAGGCCAGGCTTTTATACTGCTTTAAGTTACCTTGGTTAGGTCTAAGTGAGGAGACATTGTGTTTTAACAGAAACATCTAAGCACTTATTTCAGAAATATTACGGCCCAAGAAAGTGGTGGTGGAGCTGAATGGTGGTGACGCACACCTGTAATCCCAGCACTTGGGAGGCAGAGGCAGGCAGATTTCTGAGTTCAAGGCCAGCCTGGTCTACAGAGTGAGTTCCAGGACAGCCAGGGCTACACAGAGAAACCCTGTCTCCAAAAAAACCAGAGAGAGAGAGAGAGAGAGAGAGAGAGAGAGAGAGAGAGAGGTGGTGGTTTATTCCATAAAAGCTTTTGTACTTCTCTTTCCAGATACTTAAAATCATCTGTAAGTATTGGTAGGTCCCTCTTTTAAGTCTCTGTGTAAGGATTTACAGATGTTAACTGTGTTACTATTAGGCTTGTAAGGTTAACCAATTGGTGTCCTTCCCTGCATTTGAGATGCTAGAAACAGTTTCCTCTGTCCCATGTACTAGAAACAGTTTCCTCTGTCTCATGTATTGGGAAACACAAACTAGATTCATTCTAGTTAGAGAACTAGTAAGCAAGACATTTTTATTTCATTTATATTATTTTGTTTTATTTTTGTAACAGGGATTCCTGTGGGCAGACTGATATAACAGGTCTATACCTGCTACAAATACCAGGCTTAAAAATCAGACTGAACCCAAGGCCTTACACATGCTGGCCAAGTACTCTACCACTGAGCTACTCCAACTCAAAGACAACCTGTGCTGTGAAGGACCCATGAGACCGGCCTTGTTCATAGGTGATCAGGGAAGGTGGTGGCTGAACTGAATGCTATAAAGCCGCCACAGAGAAAATCTAATGGGAGAGAAAGTAGAAGCTGGGATGGTGGTCGGACCTAAGAGTAGAAAAGGGCAGAGCTGTACCATGAATGACCTTGAAGGCTATGGCAAGAAGTATGACTTTTCTGCATTCCACAGTGGGAAGGCCCTTGAGGGTTTTAAGCCAGAAATGAGGAGGTTTCATTTGCATTTTTAAGAGCACACGAACCTCTAAGAGTCATCTGAAAAGCAGGCTCATGGCCTTCAGGACTGATAGTGGCAATGGTGGCTAACTGTTGTTTACTGTGGTCAGGTCCTATGCTATGTGCTTTGTGCACATTATTTTCATTCTCAGCACGCTTCACAGAGGGAAGGCCATCTCAGGTGTTCTGTGGCCAAATTAGGCAAGTATGGAAAACCGACCTTGATTTCTTGTCTGGACTGTTGAGGAAGCGTATGTCCTAATCTGCTTCTACCTTGGCCCAACTTCCCTCATACATCTCTCTCTCTCTTGGAAAGTCCAGCATAAGAGGTAGCATATTCCAAAATAAATAAATCTTAAAAGAAATAACACAAGGCTGGAATGATGGCTCAGCAGTTAAGAGCACGTGTTACCCTTGCTGAGGTCCTGGATTCAGTTCCCATCGTCAACATGGTGCTTCACAAACACCCATAATTCCAGTTTCAGGGACTCTGCCACTTTCTGGCCTCTGTGTACCAGGCCTGCACATGGCGTGCGTGTGTGTGTGTGTGTGTGTGTGTGTGTGTGTGTGTGTGTGTGTGTGTGTGAGAGAGAGAGAGAGAGAGAGAGAGAGAGAGAGAGAGAGAGAACGAATGTCTGAAAAAACCAACATCAGTATGCTCTTGAAATGAGTCTCAGCACTGGAAAGGTGGAGACCAAAGGACCAGAAATTTAAAAGTTATCCTCAGCTACATAAGGAGTTCGAGACCAGACAGGCGGTGGTGGTGCACACCTTTAATCCCAGCGCTCTGGGAGGCAGAGGCAGGCGGATTTCTGAGTTTGAGGCCAGCCTGGTCTACAGAGTAAGTTCCAGGACAGCCAGGGCTACACAGAGAACCCCTGTCTGGGGTGGGGGGGGGGGGGGGAGGAGTTCCAGACCAGGCTAGTCTATGTGAAACCTTATCTCAAGAAACCAAGGAAACTAAAAAAAAAATTCCTTTAGTTGGAGCTAGAAGTGATGGTGAGTACTGTTTATCTCAGCTACTCAGGAAACAAGGTCGGGAGGATCATGACCCCAGAAGTATGAAGCCAGCCTGGGCTAGGTAGCAAGGAACCATTTCAATGATCAGAACTAAAAGAAAAGGCAAAAAAAAAAAATGATGTGCTTTAGTTAAAGTGAGTTTCTCTTCTGCTGGAATCTTTTGTGGGACTCAGTTTTACCTAAATAAATAAATAAATAAATAAATAAATAAATAAATAAATAAATAAAATAAAATCAAGCCCTTTAGTGATGGAGAAACTATTCTCCATTATGACAACCTGGCCATTACCAAGCAGGCTCTGCGATCTCTGAGCTGGCCCCCAACTTAGTTCAAGCACTGAGACTACCATAAATGCTTCCCAGCTGACCTCTTTCTCCTCTTTTCAGCCCATTAACTCTTCACCCTGCACTTGAAGTCATTTATGATTTATTCTACATTAAAGGTGTGTATGTGTACCTTATTCATATAGAGGTCAGAGGACAGCCTGTGACCGTTGGTTCTTTTATATCCTGAGGGTTCTAAAATAGAACCCAGGTTGTTAGGCTTGGTGGCAAGCATCCTTGACTACTGAGCCAGCTTGCCAGTCCTATTTTTGTTTATTTTTGCTATTTTTCAAATTTGTATTCATTTATTTTACTTTTGGGAGGAAGATGGTCTTTTCAAAGTATAAATCATATCACATCACTTCCTTAGCACCTCAGAAAGCAAACTGCTGTTTGGCCTACAAACCCACATATAAGTTAGGCCCTGCTTACCTTTGCCTCCACCATAGCGCTATTCTACCAGTCCTCAAACCTGTCTCAGCATCCAGGCCTCCCCTGCATCTTCTCTAACTTTCCTCCTCACTACTCATGAGAATGGCTGCCTCTTAGGTCACCTTGGTGAACCCTGCCCTGACCATTGTAACTTCCTCAACATCACGTTCCATTAATTACTTCGGTTATTTTCCCCATAGTTCTCAGCATTATGAGTCAAGCCGTTCTTATGTAGAAACACCTACAAAGGCTAGCTTGGGTTCATCATTCCAGCATAGATTTGGCTGAGAAAGAAAAAAGCCCAAGTGCATATAGAGAGATTTTTGGGTTTGTTTTTTGTTGTTTGTTTGTTTGTTTGTTTTTTACTTAGACCATGGAAACCAGCATGGTATCAGCTCCACAGATCCCTGGTCCCACAGGATTGCTCAAACACTGGGTAGCTCTATCTTGGGAGGTCAGCTCCAGACTCCAGCTCTAAAGATTTTATGACCTGCAGCTGTACCCTTATTGGGGAGGCAAGGTCAAAAGTCCCATGCCTTTCCAGAACTGGAGGCAGCCTCCACAAGACAGGGAGGTGGGTGAAAAACGGCCTTGGGACAACTCACAAGATTGTTCAGGGGAGGCTCTGGGGGCATTTCTTCAAGACCGGGCAAGCTGAAGTTAACCTTGGCGATATGGGTAGAGGTGTTTGTGATACCACCTCCTATGTACTTTAAATAATTTTATATTTCCAGTGATATATCGCACTATATGAAAGCTATGTAATAATTGTTAGACTCTATTGTTAAGGGAATGAGACACAATCCTGTTCAATGTGAATCTGATTTTTGTTTTTCAAAAATTTACAATCTGAGTCTGTTTGAATCCAAATATTTGGAACCCACAGGTAGAGAGGGAATACGTTTTGTGGGGAGGGGTTGAGGGTGAAAGAAACCCTAATTGTTGATTCCTGAGAATAGCTAACATTTTTTTTTTTACCATTATATGTCTGTTAGGCAGTAGAACTGTTCTGATAAGAACGTTTGCTTTTTTCTTTCATCTCAACTTTATAGATAACGAAATGCGGGTCCAGAGAGGGTTGAGGATTTTCCCAGATCACGCAGCTAGTAAATAACAGATAAGGAATTTAAACAGAGGCAATTTTATTCCAGAATCTTCCTGAGTAATGCACTGTCACTTAAGTCAAATTTTCTGTAGAAATGAATACACTAACAATTGAGGAAATGCATTAAGCTGATTGCAGGTAATAATCAGAAATTACTTGGCCATCACACATGGCTTTTGGAGGTCCCACTGAACTTTAAGCATGCCATTTGACTTCGTGTGGCGTTAGCCAGTATTTTCAAAGGCTTCTAGACCTCCTTACCAATGTGCTCTTCGCATTTTTCTGCTGGCCTATTTTATAATCTTGTGGGCAGCTTCAGACAAAATAACTTTCTCGTATGAAGGATTATGGGTGCTCTTTGCCATTTGTAAATGTGAATTTTATAGACACCCCCAGCCACTTGAAAGAGCAATGCTTTTAATTTTTTTATGATGATTTGTAACCTCAAGTGTTTCTGATAAACTGTCAAATTAAATCTCAAGTTTTTGCTTTAGATTGTATGAATGCTGTTTGTAATGGGCTTCCTCGGTCTGATTCCTGACTGAAGTGACTTTCAAACTTGGTATCTTCTCAGCAGCGTTTCCTTTCCTGACAACCTCCCCCCATCCCCCTAGTCAAGAGTTTGCTTGTAACGCACATGGCTTCCTTTGTCTAGAACTTTTACTTTGCATCTATACACAGTGTATGTAGTGTGTGTGTGTGTGTATTTGTGTGCATGTGGAGAACAGAATTTGACATTTGATGTTTTCTTCAACTCTTCCTTTGTTTTATTTACTGAATCTGCGTTTCTTACTGTATCTGGAGCTTGCTAGTCTAGCTCTCTCCAGTTTGCCTTGGGACTCCTTTCACCTCCAGGAGAGTGTTGGAATTATATTTGGGCCCTGATGCTACCAGTTTTTCTTTCTTTCTTTTTAAAATGTGGGATCTAGGGATCCTAAAGTGTGAAGGGTCTTCACACTTCTTTCTCCACCGAGCCATCTCCCTACCCCTGCATGGAACTTACTGCTCTCAATTTTCCCACAAGCCCTTGTGCTCTCTCATCACCTGCCTCATTCTTTTTGGAGTACAAGACATTACAGACTCATCGGTATTATCCTTTCCCTGGTCTAGATGCAGACATTTTCTGAGGGGCCCTAGTTCCTTTAATAGGAAATGAAATTAGAATTGAAGATTTGGGCACTGGGGGTGTTCGTTGCTGTTGGAATGTCATTGATTGTGGGGTCTCTTGAGGGACAGTGCTAGGTAAAACAAGCAGTCATACTAATCCTTTCTGTCATAGGTTAAAATCTGTTTTTTTGTCTCTGTCTGCACACAGGTTAAAGTAAACTCTGCTCCATGCTATATACAGGTTTCATTCTATACTCCCCTCTTTTCTAAAAGCTGTATTTTCCTTTAAACAAGTTTTATTTGTGCGTAGGATGTGTGCAGGGTACATTTGTGCCACAGCATGTGTGTGGAAGTCATAGGACCACTGTGGAGCTGATCCTCTCCCGCTGTTATGTGGGTTTCCAGGTTGTCAGGGTTACACAGCTAGCTCTTTACCCACTGAGAATCTTGGCAGCTCCTCTTTCCTTGCTTTCGATTTGTTTCTTCAGCAGTGAGAGCTCTGGTTCTTGTTATATACTCTATTCCCTCATTTATTTTACCTTAGTATCATGAAATTACACATACCGCTAACAAGCTGACTAGACAGTTATGCATCTTTTAATCCTAAATCTTTTGGTACCCAATGAAAAGTTCATGTTTTCCATAACCACTTATTTCTTCTTCCCCAATTTGAATATCAGTGTGTTATTTGTAGCAGTTTGCTGGGTTGGAGTTTATATTCCCATTATGCCCTCATTTACCATACTGTAATTTTAATTCCTATTACGACAAAACCAAACAAGTCAGAACCACATAGAAAGGTCTAGTTAAAGGAACTTGGTTCCCTCCTTGTCCTCCCTGTCTTGTTCAACTTCTAGTTTCCATCTTTTCCCACTCATCACCATATGAGCAGCGGCATCCTTGTTTTTACTGAGCATTACTGTATTGTGTGTACTGTTTGAGCCAGGGTCCACTTTGACCCTGCATAGTAGCTACAAGTCTTCTAGATGAAGCCACTGAGTCTCAGCATAAACAAGGTGTTCAAGGTGATATCTGCTCCACAATACAAACTGCAATCTTTCTAATGCTAGTACCAGTATGTGAACCATGCTGCTCTGCCTCCCTCCCTCTCTTTTTCCCTCCCTCCCTCTCTTTTTCCCCTTCCACCCTCCCTCTCTTCCCTCCCTCCCTCCCTCTCTCCCTCCTTCTCTCTCTCCCTTCCTCCCTTTTCTTCCAGTCTTTCTTCTCTTTTTTCTCCCCCCTCCTTGTCCATCCCCTTCCTTCTTTTTCTTCTTTCTGCCTTTTCTTTCTTTTGTTTGCTGGGGATGGAGCCCAGGTCCTTATGCATAGTAAATTCACTTTATCACTGGAACACACCTCTAGTTACCTGGATTTTTTCCCTTCCATTTCTTAAGTGTGGAGTCACGAAGCCTTCAGAGAAAGCACTGGTCTAATGCCACATAAGCAAAAGAGCTACCAAATTCCATAGCTAGTTCTAGGCCTTCCTTGAACTTGGCACTAGTTGAACTTGGGGCTTTGAAGGGGTATATACTCTGCCTGCCTTTGCTAGACTTAAGGTCAAGTATTCATGGTGATACATGCCTTATAATCCAGGCATTCTAGAAACAGAGACAGGTAGAGGCCCTGATTCTGAGACCTGTTCAGTCTACATGATGAGTTTCAGATCAGCCAAAACTACAAAGTAAGACCCTGTCTCAAAGAAAAGGGAGGGCATCCAAAGGAAGAAATAGCTAGAGGTGGGATTTAAAGTCCTCAGGAGGAAGCCATGTTAAGGAGACTTGGAGGAAGACTTGGTCAGATAGATGGGAGGGAAGCAGAAAGAAGACTTTTGCCATAGGACCTGCCTTAGCAAAGGGTTAGGTTAAAAAATCACAGGTTGTCTGAGAAAATGGTGGCTTCTCAAATTGGTTTTGATGATAAAGAGGAGGATAAACATGAATGAAAAGGAAGCTCCAGTCGATAGGTTGTCAGCTCTTAACAATCTCTGTACCAGTCAGGATGTTTTAGGCTTTCTGGTCATACTGCCAGCTCAAGCCTACTTTAATAACAGGAGCTTATTAATAATAGGAGCTTCCTAAGTGGGAAGTCCAGAGATACCCACGTGATTTCCATCCCTTGACACTGCTGCTCAGAGGCCGCTCCTGGGCTGAGAGTGTAGCTCAGTTGTAGAGCACGTGCTAGCTCAAGGTCCTTGGAAGGGAAGGGAGAAGAAGGAGAAAGGAAAGTGGGATGGAGGAAGGAGGGGAAAAGGAAAAGAGAAAGAACAGCAACAGTTGTCCTTCCTTGTGGTCACTTGAGGGCTGCTAGTAGAAATCTGAGAACAGGTTTTCTCCAAATGGATTTCTGTGTCAACTGTCTTCAAAGGACTAGATACTCTCCTCATGTCTCATTTGCCACAATGGATGCTCAAGCTTATATTTAAAATATATGTACTCTATCTATCTGTCTGTCTGTCTGTCTGTCTATCTATCTATCTATCTATCTATCTATCTATCTATCTATCTATCTGTCTATCTAATCCATTGACATAGTTTTACTCTGTAGTCCTGGCTAGCCTGGAACTTGTAGCTTGAAACTGGCTATGTAGACCAGGCTGGCGTCAAACACCTAGAGATCCACCTTTCTCCACCTCCTGAGTTCTGGGATTAAAGGTGTGTGCCACCATGACAGGCCTTAAAATTAACTTTTAATTTTTATTGTTGAGCAGCAACATACATGTATATAACAAACTTTAAAACTTCTTATCCCCCAGTACTGTATATTTATCCCCCTTCCTTCTCCTGAGAGCCTTCTTGTTGGTCTAATGAGATGGTCAGCTCATAGAGGCACTTGCAGAGCCTGAGGACCGGAATTCAGTCCCTGGGACTGATATGGAGGAAAGAAAGAACTGATTCTCAAGGGTTGTCTTCTGACTTCCACATGGATGCTGTACAGTAGTCACACTCACACACACATACACACACCACCACATCAAACAATGAATGAATAAATAAAATAAAAAGAACTTTTCTTGTTCTAACAAATCCTCCTCGTAATTCTCATATGGATTTTTGAAGCTCTCTCCTGAGTCATGGCCCTCAGAATACATTAAACCTTTCCAGGATTTGGTAAGACTGGAAGGCATGGAGAATTGGGTGTGAGAAACATCTAGGAATACTTACTGTGGTCTCTAGTATTGAAAAAGTAACATATTCTGCTTGTTGAGACAAAAAATAGGGATCACAGGGATCATGGAGAAAGTTTTAGGTGGGGTTTTGTCATTCTGTTTTGTTAGGGGCTAGTATAGTCTAGGATTGTCACAAAAGCTTTACAAACTTGAATGTGGCCTTGAAATCCTAATCCTCTTACCTCAAAAGCACTGGGGAATACTTTGGGAGTAGCTCAATCAGGAAACTGCTTCCTTAAATTCCGTCCCCAGAAACCCCAGAGAGGAGCGGAGCTCTCAGTTGGTAGAGTGCAGGCCGATGGTACACAAGGCCCCGGGTTCAGTCACTGAGGCAGGCCCCACATGTTGTAAGGCAAAACCCCAACACCTGCAAATTGTTCTCTGACCTCCATCGACTCACTATTGAATGGGCACTCCTCACACCCAGTAAATAGATAGAACATTGTTGTTTTCAATATAACAGTTTCACGATTGAATCCTACGTGAAATCTTAACCATTTAACCTGCATTCAGAAAACCAGACCACTGATGAGTCAGAGCTCTGGGAATTGTGACGTGTGTGTTCCTGTCACCTGTCTCTGCAGGTGGCTTCTGCCCCAAAGCCAGTTGCCCCTGGCCGACCATCTGCTCAGACTTGAAAACAGCTATTAGCATTTTTTGTTTCCGCATAACATTTTCCCATATCTTAAGGAGTTTGAATTTTTGAGCTGGGAATGTTGAGTTTGAGTCTACCTTGGGCTGTACAGAGAGACTCTGTCTCCAAAAAAGTTATGTATCTTTATACAGTGATTCTGGATAAATAACTTTTAAAATTAGAAAAATACAAACTATAGATAAGCTACAACCATCAAGTCTTTCTGTGCTTTATGTAGTACTGGGAATGTTTGCTTAGTTGGTTGGTTTGGCTTGGTTTGATTTGGTCTTTAGTGCTTGGTTTTTGGTTTTCGAGACAGGATTTCTCTGTGGAACAGCCCTGGCTATCCTAGAACTCACTTTGTAGACAAGGCTGGCCTCAAATTCAGAAGGCCTTTTGAGTGTAAACTGTGCCTTTTCTCACTTGCTGTCTCCTTGCACGTCTTGCTCTGTTCCCCACACCCTTCCTGCTCCAGACAACTCCCTCTAGGCTTCCATATTCCTCTCTGTTCATAGTTCTTGGGTACAGAGAGAGGGAAAGAAGAACTCAATTAATCCAATATAGAAGAAGCACAGTGTGTGGATACATTGTTTTGGAAAACAAACAAACAAAAAGGTTTAGTAGTATACCTAAAAAGAAAATCAAGTTTTCTAAATAAAATACAGCCATCCAAAATTGTATTTATGCTCGGTGGTGGTGGTGGTGGTGCACTCCTTTAACCCCAGCATTCTGGAGGCAGAGGCAGGCCCATCACTATTAGTTTAAGGTCAGACCCGGTCTCCACAACGAGTTCCAAGATGGCTAGCGCTACACCAAGAAAAGAAAAAAGAAAGAAAAGGAAGGAAGGAAGGAAGGAAGGAAGGAAAAAAGAAAGAAAGAAAAAGGAAAGAAAGAAAGAAGAAAGAAAAAGAAATATTTGTGGGTCTGGAAATAAGGCTTATCTTACCACTAAGCTAGCTCACCTGCATTGGATCCCTAGAAGGAAGGAGAGAATCAACTCCAGCAATTTGTCCTCTTACCTGCACACTTACCACAAAGACTCACAGAAGGAAACAACAAAAACAAATAAATAAAATATTGTTCCTGAAGATTATGTAGTAATAATTTTATAACTCCTCTCTAATTTATTGTCTACTCTTCCAAAGACTTCACATATACTAACCTGAATTTTGACAAAAGGCCTGTGGAGGCTGTAACATTAGGTGAACTGAGCCTCCTCCAGCTGTGTGCCCTAGAGAAGCAGCCAGCTTCTCTATGCTTCCCGCTTGTGAGAACAAGGCTCCAACTAGCAATTCTCTCCCTAGGGCCTCTACTTTCCATTGGCACAGGACCTGATAGAAGTGTACAATAAGCGCTTACCTAGTACTACTAGAAAACTGTGTGTCTGGGGTGGGGGGGCTGGAGAGATGGCTCAGTGGTTAAGAGCACTGACTGCTATGGAATGGAAACACCAAATCAATTCTTCTAACAAGCAACAGGAAGAGTACAAAAGGCAATAGGAAGAAATCAAGATACAAGGAAACCCAAGGCATTCTTCCCTGTACTGCTCTCTCCTCTTTGCTGACATTCTCTGTCATGACTCTGCTTAACCTACTCACCTGTTAAGCATTTTACATATCTAGGCTAACAAGTTTATAGTATCTGCATGTACTAGTCAAGGTTCCCTAGAGTCATAGATCTTATAAAATGTCTCTATATATTAAAGGAAATTATTGGAATGACTTACAGTCTACCATCCAACTTACCCAACAATGGGCAGCTGTGATGGGAAGACCAAGAATCTAGTAGTTGCTCAATCCCATGAGGCTAGGTGTTTCAGCTGGTCTTCTGTATAAGCTGGAATCCTGAAGAAATGTGTGCACATGGAAAGCAAGATTCTATTTAAATCGATGTACTAGGGTGATGAGACTAAGTAGCTGTTTACTGCAGGAATCAGTCCTATTCTATTTGTTTGTTTGTTTGTTGTTTGGATTTTGGAGACAGGGATTCTCTGTATAGCCCTGGCTGTCCTGGAACTCACTCTGTAGACCAGGCTGGCCTCGAACTCAGAAATCCGCCTGCCTCTGCCTCCCAAGTGCTGGGATTAAAGGCTTGTGCCACTACTGTCTGGCCAGTCCTATTCCATATGTACACATAATTGTGTTAGTGTGAGTAGTTTGCAGGAAACAGGCAGTTAGAGAAGAGGTAGGAAGGAAAGAGATAATGTCCCCACATACAAAATATAGTTATCCATAGAATGTAGCCAGTCATCTATCTGCCTTTGTTATTTCTGAGCCAAGGGATATCTGTGCAGAGAAGATGAAGTAGTAGAAGATGAGAGGAGGGCACGGAGGAGGAAGAAAATGTGGTATATATACACAATGGAGTACTATTCAGCCATTAGAAACAATGAATTCATGAAATTCTTAGGCAAATGGATGGAGCTGGAGAACATCATACTAAGTGAGGTAACCCAGACTCAAAAGGTGAATTATGGTATGCACTCACTAATAAGTGGATATTAACCTAGAAAACTGGAATACCCAAAACATAATCCACACATCAAATGAGGTACAAGAAGAATGGAGGAATGGCCCCTGGTTCTGAAAAGACTCAGTGTAGCAGTATAAGGCAAAACCAGAACAGGGAAGTGGGAAGGGGTGGGTGGGAGAACAGGGGGATGGAAGGGGGCTTATGTGACTTTCGGGGAGTGGGGGGCCAGAAAAGGGGAAATCATTTGAAATGTAAATAAAAAATATATCAAATAAAAAAAAAAAAGAGGAGAAGCCATAGAAGGTGAATATGTGCTGCCCAGAGATGACTTAGCACTCAGTCATCTCTGAAGACCCTACCCACCCTGAGGGGTGCCTTCTGGTTACTTCAATAAATTCATACATCTACTTAAAAAAAAAAAAGAGCTCTGACTGTGCTCTTCCAGAGGTTTTGAGTTCAATTCCCAGCAACCACATGGTGGCTCACAACCATCTGTAATAGTATCTGATGCCCTCTTCTGGTGTGTCTGAAGACAGTAATGTATAAATAAATAAATAAATATAAATAAATACATCTTAAAAAAAAGTTTCAAGATGAAAAAGTAAGATCAACTCATGACAGTTCCAAAAGAAAGTTCTGGTGAACAATTTTTGTCATTCTAGATTAGGTAAGACTTTTTGTTTTTATTTTCAGATAGGATCTCATGCCACCTAGAAGATGGCCCTGAATTTCTGGCTCTCTTGACTACCTTCCAAGTGCTTGTATTAGAGGCGTGTGCTACTGAACTCACTTTATGTAGGGCTTGGGGGTCAAACCCAGGACTTTGAGCACGCTATGCCAGCTCTTTACCAATTTAGCTATATTCCCAGTCTTAGGGGAGACCTTTTTAAGCATGATATCCATGGCAGAAACAAAGGCACAGCTCCAAAAGAGGTGACCGAACAACAAAAACCAATAGAAAACAAAATTAGAGCCAGAGGGATGGTTTGGCAGTTAGTACTAGCTTCTCTTGCAGGGACTCAGTTTCAGTTCCAAACACCCAGTGGTGGCCCATGTCTGTCTCTAACTCCAGTTCTAGGGAATCTGACTCTCTCTCTCTCTCTCTCTCTCTCTCTCTCTCTCTCTCTCTCTCTCTCTCTCTCTCTCTCTCTTTTGGCCTCCATGGGCACCAGGCACACATGCAGGCACAACACTCCTACACATAAAATAAATAAATAAATAAATCTTAAAAATTGGATCATCCAAGAGAAAGATTTCTACAAGTCTAAATAAAACTAAAAAAAAAAAAAAAAAAACTGATTGGAAGATGAGAATAAGCAGAGAGAAAGATGAAATAATTTATAGAGATTTTTAATACACACAAAAAATTGAAAATACACATTCAAAGGAATTTCCCCCTTTCAAAGTAGGCAAAGAATATAAATAGTAAAGCAAGCCATTTTGATGTGACCAAGTTATTCCTGGGAACAGAGCCCTTTTGACCCAGCTACTATCCAGCAGCCACTGTGCAACAGCTGCCCTGATGAAAATGTGTGGGTTTTTGGCTCTTTCTTGCTCCTTCAAGTCTAGTCCACATGATTTGGGCTTCCTAGCACACAGTATTCTTTTTTTTCATTTTTTAATGGCCTTTTGTAAATATCTTACTTTTAATCAGGAACAAAGAGAGAAAAAATCTTGTTAAACAGCCTCTGCTGATGGTTAGTCAACTTGATACAGCCTAGAATCACTCACTAAGCAAGTGTTGATGAGTGATTGCTCTGTGGGCATGTCTTATGAGTGATTGTCATGAGTGCTTTGATTGACATGGGAAGTCCCAGTCTGGAAGCACTTGACATCATTCGCTGGTTTGCAGTCTTGGATATGTGGGGGTAGAGAAAACTACAGGGCTGACAGATGACTGGAAGGTTAAGAGCACTCTCTGCCCTTCTGAACTACCCAAGTTCAGTTCCCAGCACCCGCATCAGGTGGTTCACAACCACCTGTAACTATAAGCTTCAGGGAAATCAATGGCTCTGGCTTCTGCAGGCACGTACAGTCACGTCCATACACCCACATAATGATTCACATACATACATATAATTGAAAATAACTTTAAGGGGCTAGAGAGATGGCTCAGCCTGAGTTCAAATCCCATCAAACACATGGTGGCTCAGAACCAGCTGAAATGAGATCTGACTCCCTCTTTTGGGGTGTCTGAAGACAGCAACAGTGTACTTTCATATAATAAATAAATAAATCTTAAAAAATGTTTAGGGGGAGGGAAGGAGGTATGGGGTAAAAAAGTAAAATTTAAAAAAATGTTTAAGGACAATCTACTAGATTTGATCAAAATTCCATTATATTGATATATAAAATTCTTGCATAATACAAAAGGGCAATAAAAATATTTAATGACAGAGCAAAGAATATAGTTTAGTTGGAAGACACTTGCCAAAGATTCACAAAGTCCAGTAAAATATTAATTAACAAAAATATTAGTGGTATTAAATATAAAATTTGCTTACTTAATTTCTAAAACAATAAATAAATAAACTATTTAGTAAGATATATCCTCTGAAATCTGCAGCTAACAGTTAGGCAACTTGTTTTTTGAGACAAGATATCATGTAGCCAATGCTTGCCTCAAAATCACTATGTAGCTGAGGGTGACTTTGAACTTGTAATCCTCCTGCCTCTACCTCCCAAGCACTGGGATTATAGGTATATTCTACTGTGTCCAATTCATATGGCACTGGAAATGAATCCAGGGCTTTATGCATGCTAGGTAAAACCACTCTGCCAACTAGGCCATATCCCCAGGCAGACTCTTTGTAGTGGCTATTCCTGGTTGTCATCTTGACATATCTGGAATGAACTACAATCCAGAATTGGAAGTCTCACCTGTGATCCTAATCTGGAGGCTGAGAGATACAAATTTCTGACCTGGATCTTGGCATGGAGATCTTGAGGAATAGAGGTTATGAATCCCAGAAGATTAAGACAAGGAGATCTCTTTTGCTATTAGGTTACCTCACTCAGGATGATATTTTCAAGCTCCATCAATTTGCCTAAGAATTTCATGAAGTCATTGTTTTTAATAGCTGAATAGTACTCTATTGTGTATATATACCACAGTTTCTGTTTCCATTCCACTGTGGAGGGACATCTGGGTTCTTTCCAGCTTCTGGCTAATATAAATAAGGCAGCTATGAACATAGCGGAGCATGTATCCTTATTCTATGTTGGAGCATCTTCTGGGTATATATGTTCATGAGTGGTATGGTATGCACTTGCTGATAAGTGGATATTAACCCAAAAGCTCAGAATACCCAAGATACAATTAACAGACCACATGAAGCTCAAGAAGGAAGACCAAAGTATGTTACTTTGGTCCTTCTTAGAAGGGGGATCAAAATACCCATGGCTCACAGCCAACCAATGGACTGAGCATAGGGTCCCCAGTAGAGCAGCTAGAGAAAGGACCCAAGGAGCTGAAGAGGCTTGCAGCCCCATAGGAGGAACAATAATATGAACCAACCAATACCCCCAGAGCTCCCAGGGACTTAACACCAACCAAAGAGTACACATGGAGGGGACCCATGGCTCCAGCTACATATGTAGCAGAGGATGGCCTTTTTAGACATCAATGAGAGGAGAAGCCATTGGTCCTGTGAAGGCTTGATGCCCCAGTGTAGAGGAATGCCAGGTCAGGAAAGTGGGAGGGGGGTTGGTAAGCAGGGGGAGGGCAATGGGATAGGATAGGGGGTTTGCGGAGGGGAAACCAGAATGGGGGATAAGATTTGAAATGTAAATAAAGCAAATATTGAATAAAAAATCTAAAAAAAAAAAAAGTCAGGGAGATCTCTGAATTCAAGGTCATCTGGATTAAAAGCATGCACCATGGTGGCGCATGCCTTTAATTTGGGCTACACCCTCTTCTGGAGACCTACATAAGGACATTGGAAGAAGGAAGATTTACTCTTTCTCTCTTCTTTGTCTTCTTGCTTTGTGGGACTGAGAACTGCTAGATTCTTGGACTTCTTCTCCCATCCACAGCTGCTGCTGACTATCGTTGGGGACTCGGACTACAGACTAAGTCATCAACAGATTCCCTTACTGTATAGAGACTGCCCATATGTTCTGTGACTCTAGAGAACCCTGACTAATATACTCTTTGGCTGTGGTTCCCAGGGTTAGCTCTGGATCCTCCTGCCTCCACCTCCTGAGTGCTGGGGAGTGCTGGGATTGAGTGTGTGCCACCAAGGCACACTGCTAAAAGAAGGAATCAATCGTACTCTTGTCCAGGTACCTTTCCTCCCTCCGTCCTCAGCCCTGGATATCTGGTTCATCCATTCATTCCTTCTGTGGGGCAGGCAGTAAGGAAAGGGAGCTAACAATGAACTGGACATGGTCCATCATGCCCTCACGAAGCAAGCCTTGAGGTGGGGCTTGATGGGAGAGCAAGCATAAAGGAAGGCAATACTCAGGCTAACCTTGTCAGGCCTGAAGAGATGAAATGTGGGGAAGTCCATGAAATGGCAGGGGCTGCTGTTTTGGATAACATGGTTGGGAAAGTGTCAGAGACAGTAGTTGGGGCATAGACAGACTTGGGGAAGTTTGGGAGCAGGCTGTCAATTACTGAGAATCCTTCAGACAGAGACACCTCCACAACCACATTAAACATGATCCTGGTGTGTTGAGGAACCTTGAGGTTGCCATCAGCTGGGACAGAGAAGAAAGGGAAGAGGGAAATTATAGGAGGTAAGGTCAGAGAGGTGAGATGAAGGGAAACATAAGTAGGGCTCTGAACACTGCCAAGACATAGGGTTGGATTTATTCTAAGAGGCCTAGGAATGTAGCTCAATTGGTAGAATGCTCATCCAGCAGGCCCGAAGGCCTGGATTCAACCTCTAGCACCACACATAAATGGGACGTGATGATGCATGCCTATAAACTCTCATTTGGAAAATAGAAGCAGGGGATGCCAGAATTCAAGGGCATTCTCAGCTACATAGGAAATTTGAAGCCAGCTTGGGCCACATGAGACACTGTCTCAAAAAAAAAAAATAAATAAAAGTCAAACTATTCTGGGGCTGCTGAGAGATGGCTCAGTGGTTAAGAGAAAGTGGATGTTCTTCCACATGTCCCAGGTTCAGTTCCCAGCAGATACATGAGGCCCACAAGCATCAGTAACTCCAGTTCCAGGGCATCTGATGTGCTTTTTGGGCCTTGGGCACTACCTGCACATGGTGAACAGACACACGCACGCACGCAGGCAAAACCCCACATACATAAAGTGAAAATTTAAAAGCCAAGAAAAAAGAAACTACTATAGCTGAGAAGGTTGATATAAGAAACCAGTCTATAAGAAGATATGACCTTTACATGAGTGAGATCAAAAGAACCCATTGAACAAATCAGTCCCGAGACAGGTGACATGTGGTTCCAAATGGTTCCCGATTCCTAATTACTGTCTAATTTACTCACTCTCTCATCCAACCTGTCCCTCAGTGTGGCATTAGTAACCTAGAACTCTTAGGCTTGGGTTGCTGTGAGGTACAGTTAGCTCAGCAGGTTTGGTGGTTCATTTCTTGCTCATCTCCAAGGAGCTCTTAATCCTCGTGAACTTGGCTTCCCGAGCACTCATGTCACTGACAGATTGATGATTTCACTGTGCACACTTGTAATACTAGAGCATGCTGTGCCATCTTGGTAGGGCCTGCCAAATCAGCACGAAGACTGATGTGTGTGTGTGTGTGTGTGTGTGTGCGTGTGTGTGTGTGTGTGTGTGTGCGTGTGCGCGCACTCACATGCATGTGTCTGTGCTTGCTGCTTGCTTTTAGTGTTGGAACCCTGAATTTGCATTGTCATAGACAGTCACTGTCAGATGAGTTTATGTAACCAGAAGCCACCTGGGCCCCAGACCTGGAGATACCGAGCAGTCTTCCCAGGGCAGACTCATTGATTTCCATATCTGCACTTTGCTGCTCTAAAGAAAACGTGCTGTGTGTGCCCTCACCTCACAAGGACCGTGGACACCTGGCCTAGGCTTAGCCGAGCCTGCTGGCATGTGCCCTTTTCCCTGCTGTAATACTTTTTAGCTGTTTGTAGGAACTGCTCTCAAGCTGAGTAAATCTGCTGAGTCGCTGCCACGGCATGAATTATGTTGCCTCTGTTTTCTATGTTGGCATCCTAACTCCCAGCACCTCACTAGCGGGATTTGAATAGAGAGTCTTACTTCTATTATGTTACACTTCCTTTGACCTTTTTAAAATCAGTAGATGGTGATCTGGCAGCTGAGGTTGCTTACGGACCTCCACATGTGAGCGCCCAAACAACCACATAAATACTGATTTGTTAGCGGCAGGATCTCTCATTGACATACTTCAGGGTACCTGGCCTGAGAGCTTCCAAGGATTCTCCTACACAGGGGCTCGATGTAGACAGGTGACATGTGGTCCCAAATGGTTTCCGATTCCTAATTACTGTCTAATTTACTCACTCTCTCATCCAACCTGTCCTCAGATTCACAGCCATCCACCTGTTTCTGCCTCTTGAGTGTTGGGATTAAAAGACACACACCACCACCATGAATGCCTGGCTTGCTCACTGTTTGTTTCCTTCATTCGTTCTTTCCCTTATCCCTCCCTCCCTCCCTCCCTCCCTCCCTCCCTCCCTCCCTCCCTCCCTCCCTCCCTCCCTCCCTCCCTCCCTCCCTCCCTCCCTCCCTCCCTTCCTTCCTTCCTTCCTTCCTTCCTTCCTTCCTTCCTTCCTTCCTTCCTTCCTTCCTTCTGTTTTGTTTTTGCTTTTGTTGTTCTTGTTACTGTCTAACGTAGCTCTGGCTGTCCTGGAGCTCACTCTGTAGACCAGGTTGGCCTCAAATTCACAGAGCTCTACCTGTCTCTGCCTCCAGAGTGCTGGGAATAAAGGCAGGTGCTCCCACAGCTGCCTGTCTTTGTATTTTTTATTTTTAAAGATAGGCTTTCATGTATCTCAGGCTGGCTTTACACTTTCTTTGTAGAGGAGGATGGCCTTGAAACTCTGAACTCCCTGTCTCCACCTCACAAGTGCTTGGGTTGCAGGAATGCAGCACTACATGTGCGTTATGCTGTGTTAGAACCTTGGGCTCTGTGTGTGCGAGGCAAGTATTTGACCCGCTGGGCTCCAACCCCTATGTCTCACACACATTGTAAACATATGACACATACATAACTTTATGCAGTATTCTAGTGCTCCTCAACGTTGATATGTAACTTTAATATGTTACATGGAATAAGATGTGTCATTTCCCACTTATAACATCATGTCAGGGCTCAGAGACTTTGAGATTTTAGTGCATGTTGGATTTTGGGTTTTTAGATTAGGGATACTCAACCAGAACTGGTTATGGCATAGCTAATACATTCACAAGCTGGTCAAAAGTTCTTTGTATCACATTCAGGGACCCATGGCTCCAGCCGCACATGTAGTAGAGGATGGTCTTATTGGACATCAATGGGAGGAGAGGCCCTTGGTCCTGTGAAGGCTTGATGTCCCAGTGTAGGGGAATGCCAGGGTGGGGAGGCAGGAGTGGGTGGGTGGGTGGAGGAAACACCCTCGTAGAAGCAGAGGGAGGGAGGATGGGATAGGGGTTTGTGGAGGGGAAATGAGGGAAAAGAGGTAACACTTGAAATGTAAATAAAGAAAAAATCGAATAAAAGAAAAGTTCTTTGTACCACTTTTGTAACTTTTCTATGAAGTTTGAGTTAGTAACTAAGTTAAAAGTTTACAAATAAAATAAGACAGCCACAGTATTAAAAATGTAAAGGGGTTTTGAAGAGATGGATCAGAAGATCAGAGCACTTCCAAGTCTGCCCCAAGACTCCCAGAGAAGTCCCCATTTTATTATAGCGGTTAACTTTTGTCATCTGCGAGCTTAAGTGTATCCAGTCACTGAACTACATTTCCCAAACATCAGCTAGGTCGTGGAGATAATGTCAGTGAGCAGGGTCAGCAACAAAACCATCTTGGTTCCTCACTCTTGTGGTGTTTATGATTTGAGATAGTAGAAATATGCATTTAGCCAGT